>NC_089991.1:10525000-11125000 GCF_036417845.1 Apteryx mantelli | reverse complement strand
TGCTGCATGAAAAGCCATAACCAAGAGAACAGCTAGGTCAGAACATTCACAACTGAACTTGAGGAAAACCAAACTAGAAATGAATGAAAATAATCTATTCACTAAACTACTGTGAATAAAGGTGGGAGACTAGCTATTTTAAATGGTTGCCTAATTAGCAGAAAACAAATCCCAATGAGACCAGTTCCCAGGTTTCTGGTTTTGCTTTTTCAAACTTTCCAGAGTACCTTTTCAGTGAATAACCTAATCTCCCCTAAGTTTCTCA
The DNA here is from genome assembly GCF_036417845.1 of Apteryx mantelli. Classification (NCBI taxonomy): domain Eukaryota; kingdom Metazoa; phylum Chordata; class Aves; order Apterygiformes; family Apterygidae; genus Apteryx; species Apteryx mantelli. Next base: position 11,124,735 of record NC_089991.1, on the reverse strand, counting down.
GTTCTAATCAGCTGCCTCATGACAACTGGGCAGATCTCTCCACATACCATACAGAGAAGGATCCTTCATTAATCTTTTTCAACCTGAAGCTTAAGATTTTGCTTTATTTAATAAGAAAACTGGGCAGCAGCAGTATATTCCTGTTTTCCTATTACACATTCTTTATTAGAGATATTCTGCTTTGGGAATACGACCTTGCATTTGGTAGATGTGAAACATTATGTATCACATTTTCCCACTGGTTAGGACAGTTTCATATTCATGTTTAGCCTGCTGTCCACTGTCCCAGCCCCAGTATTAGTATAATCAGTCAATCTCTCTCTTTTTTTCTAACATGGTAGTGTCACGATAACATCATTAACTACCAGCCATCGCTTGCCAAAGAGTGTGATCTGAAATGCGGGAAAAGAAAATGAAAACCCCTTTAACTTCAGGTGCTTGAATTTTGTTAAAGATACGGACAGGGCACAGGTAGCTTGTACACATGCAACTGTAGCAATGTGAATTTACACTGGAGTAGGAAAGAGATTCAGGCTCCTTAGCACTACAACTAAACAAATCCAGAAAAACAAAAACCTTGTAGATGTTGAAAACCACGGGGAAGATGTGAACATTACACTTTGCCCTAAGTCTGTTTTATGACATTCTTCTTTCCTACATTTTCTCCACATCTAATAAAAATAAAAGGAACAGTAGGTAAGCAGGAATATCCCCAAGTACACAAGTGTGCATCTTGGTCTGATGTACACTTCCCACAAGTCAAAACTAAACTTTCTGGGAGCATGCTGCATCCTAGGTGAGGGGGGAGCAACTATTCCTGGTTGCTTCTCATACCTGAAGGAGTCACGGTCAGCTCCGTTGTCTGAAGCCTGGTTGTCACTGGCAGAGTTGTTGCTGAGGGAAAGCAGCCAAAGAAAGAGGAGACACTAAATCAGAGCATGGTCAGCAGATATCAGCCACCCCGGACCTCAACTAACCCAGCTTATCTGAGGATCAGGGATTTTTAAGGCCATTTTTTTTCAAGTAAAAATGAGTCCTAAGTAACAGCATGTTTAAAGTATCCACTCCTTGACCCTCTCACAGAAAAGGAATTGCCAGAACCTTTTATGGCCAGTCCTCAAAACTTACAAACTTTGAGATTTTACTCTTCACTGTTCCCATAAAAAAAAACTAAGGAAGGCAGGGAGTTGCACACATGTTCTAAATAAAAAAATCCCAATTTTCAGCCAAGAGCTTTTTGCTGATTTTTCAACCAGCTCCTTTTTTTGAGCTCTGTTGCCTTCAACACTGTCATAGAAAGGCACTGCAGTATTTTTGCCCCACTCTCCTGTTATATTGTTTATAGCAGGCATACACAGACTTCTGTATAAATCAGCACCAGTTGCACCCGTGAAATAAATTTCTTTCTGCTATATGGAAGGTGAATCTTTTTTCTGTGCTTTGCAATGCTTTTCAACCTCCTCTCTGCTTTGCAAGACCCTTAGTTTACCCTGCAGCTCTGCAAAATAATGGGAAAAGAAAAAAGTCCTTTGAGACTCCAAGATAGAATTTATAAAAATGTGGGTCTCCTTATGAAACAAACAAAATAAAAATCTTGGGCTGGAAAACTTGCCAGGTTGAACCCAAAACAAAATACTGAGTTTCATTCCAAGGGCTTTTTTTTAATGCTAAATCCCTTTTTTCAATTACATAGTTGTTTAAAAACTCAAATGTACTTTCAAAATGAGCAATTAAATCTTTCCTTTGAAAAGAGAAAAAAGCAAAAGTTATTTTCTCATCAAAATTGCTTATCGAATTTGACTCAAATTTGCAACCAGTTTTGACCGTCCCTTAAACCTACATTTTTCAGTAAAAATGTTTTTTTGGCAAAAAGCTACACCCAGATTTTAAACTCATACCCAGTGACAGGTTTCTAAATGTTGACTATACAGAAAAAGCTGAAAACCTCACCTCTGACCACCTCCAGCTTCATGTTCAGTTTGATGTCATTGAACCAGCCAGGGATTTCTATGCGGCAGCAGTATACACCTGCATCTTCTTCCTTCACTTCCTTTATTGTGAGAGACACATCTCCATAGGAAACATAGCCCTGAAGACTGTATCTCTGAGATCTTCTGAATGTCACCCTATTCCCAGTGGTGTGCAAAATTTTGTTACTACATTTTGAATTTGGGCACATGCCCTTGCCCCAGCACATATCTGAGATGTCTCTCTGTCTTGCTACCTGGTAGAAGCAAGGTAATGTAACAGATCGCCCTGTTTCTCCTCTAACAACAGTGTCGGATATGGTGTGTGCTGTCAAGGAAGAACAAAGAAAGAAGAGTGAGGAATTTTGGCAGCTAACAGATGCATGACTCTACCTACGCAACACAACATGGGAGGAAGAGAAAGACTGACCTTAATCCGTATCTGCTTGGCCTGTAGGAGGCAAGTGAGACCAAACACACATTAAAATCCCCATTAAAAGCTCTCCTAGATCAGAGCCAGCTTATGCTGGCAGAGCAGTGGGATCCGTCTATGTGAACCTATTCTGGGAAAGTGTGCTGCTCCTTGTATTTCTGAGCAAGCCCAGCCAACTGTCCAAGTAACAGATTGGTCCATGCCTTCCAGAGCACAGTATTCACACAAGCTTTAGTTACTAGCATTATACTGGTGTAAAAAAGAGCAAATTCACATTTTCTTTGTGCTCTTACTCTTCATGATAAACTTTACTTTGTGTTTACAGGCAATACCCATCTTAGCATCTGGTTGAATCTTTGTTACATGTCATTCCCTCTTAACTGTCCATGCAATCCCCAGATTAGGCCTAAAAGGGATTTATTCCTCATGAAGGGCACCATACTAAAAAGAAACATTCACATACGGGAACAAATCTCTTCTGGTCTGCTTTTATCTTTGTCTATGTCAGTCCTTCCACCTTCCCCCATGTTACCATTGACACATGGCAAAGCAGGAACTGAGGGACCTGGGGGAACACCCAGATCCGGTCCCCTATTGCAGCAAGAGGATAATCCCACCATTCTAATGTCTCACGGTCGGTTTGCTTACGCCAATGAGAAGTCACCACAGTTGCTGCTATTATCACCAGCTTTGACTCTGGTTTGCTCAACAGGTCTATTTTGCCAGCTTTTTGAATGCCTTTTCTTTTTGGCATGACTCCCAGGTAGCAAACAGAGGTGCTTCCAACAGTGTCTATGTCTGTTTTGTCTTTAATGGACCACTGTTTTGTCTTTAATGGACCATTCCTCAGGTGAGATTTTTGTCTGTGGCATTCTGCCTCATGACTTGTTATTGGGATGACATTTTAGCTTCATTATTGCTTATCCCGTTGTCAAGATAAGCCAGCCAGTTCAGGTTTCCATAACTCCAAATGCTAAAAGAGTGGAAGAGACAAAGCAATATCCAATATGGTGTGAAAGGCAGAAGCTTTTGTACTGAAATGAAGCATTAAGGCTTTACAAGATGGCTGTCTGTTTTACTTCTTGGGAAGGGTGGGTTCATTTGCCATGTTGCAGCCAAAGAGAGCATTCAGCCCTCTTTCTGTGATGTCAGAGCAAAACAATTCCTCCCATCAACCTTGAAAATTTCCACAGATGAGCAGAAAATTAGTCACTGGAAAGGGCCAACACATATTTTCAAGTCACCCCAAAAATGAAGTGTATAAAAACAAGGCCAGCATGAACTGTTCTTGGAGTTAAGGTAACTGTTATTTGAGGAATTTCATTCATTTCATCAATTCCATTTCATCATTTCTCCACTGTTTATTAGACAACTGTTTAACAAATAAAAATTTACCTTCTCTCCTCTTTGAAAGAAACAGAGAGCTGAGTTTATTAAACAAAGAATAATAAAAAGAAGAAGGAAGGCATAAGGCACCAGAGTGTCTCCAATGCAGTTTCCTAGCAGTACTGATGGGAAAATTATAGTTTTTGCAGTTTCAAATCCTCTTAATTTATGCAGAAGTAATGTTCCTAACATCTGCCTTCACTGCAGGTTAGTAGTGAGAGCTTAGATACTGCGACAGTCTTGCTTCAACAGTAAAAATCTCTGCAAGGGCTAAATAACTTCCCTATCAGCTGCAGCCTCATCCACAGAGGCATTTTCCAAAAGAAATAGCAAATAAGACTGAATTCAGATGCCTTTGAAATTAAGAAAGAAGTTCCTGGGACCTTTATATTGTGACATCTTGTCCTTGGCTGTGACCCTCCTGGGCATCCAATTTTGACCCAAGGCATCAGCTATGCCTGGGCAGTCCCGCTCAAGTCAGTGAGGTTGGATTATAAGTACATAATGCAAGTATTAGAAAAGTAACTATTGGAGTAACTGCCTCTTGTAGACTAGTCGTTGCATGGACAAAGACACACATCCTCCAGTCAAGAACGGTAATTGAAAGAGAACATTTTTTTCTTGAACTGTGTCTGGAATAATTTTCTTTTTTGTAGAAGATACTTGACATCTTTTCCCTACCAATCCTATCTTTTGTATTTTTCCTTAAAGCTTCTGTTACTTATGAAATTGCAGAGAAAATCACTGATAAATAGCAAAGCAGCCTTTAACTGCCCACTGTGCTGTTTTCTGGAGTCCCAAGACTACCCATTCCCAGCAATGAGCTGGATTAAAGAGAGAAAGGTAATAAAAAGTCAGTCTCACCCTCCAAGAGCTCTGCATATAAGAATGTTTTTGAAATAAGATTAAATGGAGACAAGTACCTTTGATTTATTTTGAGGATGAAAATACAGTGAGAAAAGAGCCCTCCTGCTCCTTCTACTGGGTCCAGCAATGGACCAAAAATATTATAGAATTCCCTGGACTACAGCAAAGTGACTGTGAAGCTCTGCTTATGCAGCAGACACCGGTGTAGGCTGGGGTTGTGTTAACTTGTCTCATAGATCTCAATGGGGCATGAACCACCTCTTGTCCCTCAGTGTATTCCATCAATACCATTTCCATTACTTTTCAGACTGATTTAAGAACATTGCAGTCGCTGTAAATATTATACTTGATATTTCATCGTGTTAGAGGTTGGCTGATTAAATATAATAACTAGTCATCTAAGATGAAATTTCTTGAAATGCCTAAGTGATTTAAGAGCAGAGTTCCCATTAGGAGCTCATCAGGCCCCACTGAAAGTGGGTGAAATCATCTTCTTGAGCTGCATAGGCAAATTTGAAAGTCCACTACTGATGCCTAAATGCAGACACAGAAATGCAGCTAATGTCAACCATGCTTATAAGTGCTGGCCAGGACCCAGTCTCCCAAGTTACTCTTCTTTGACTTGTATCTCTTTTAGGAAACAGATTTTAAAAGGGCAAACACTGAACATTTTGGGAATAGAAAGAGGGGAACTTTGAAACGTGCTCTCCCTTGACATACTCTATTCATAGCGGCAGACAGCCCTTAGACCTTCAGAAATTCCTTTCTTTAACACATACACACATTCATTACTCTGTCAATATTTCAATTCCCTGACTTGGGCTGTGTCAGCACTGTATTATGGTGAAGAGACAGATGGAGAAGCAAAGTCAGTAGCACGCATTTAACAATGGTAAAGAAATTAGATAATTTGGGGGAACAAGGGGAACTAATCAAACCTATACACAGAGAAAGCCATATATGTTTTTAATAACTAAAAAATATTTTTGATCAGTATTAATAAGTTTAAATGTTTTTGGAGTTCTGTATACAACTACAACCTTTTTCACTGAGCTGTATACATACACAGGCAACACAAGCACTACTGTTTTTAGCATTAGGAAATTATTATTTTCTGAGCAAGCACACAGAAAAGCAGGTAGAGACTCACCTATAAAGGTCTGTATCAGAATCCAGCGAAACAACCCAAAATGGGACATTTTAGCCAGTGGAGACTTCAGCACAGTGATTGGAAGAACCAAGAACCTGATCTTATACTTTCCAGAAACGCTGAGTGAGCCCCACTGAAGAATCGTTTCTCCATTTCTGCTTTATATGTGTTGCAACTGCTTCTTTCCTGCTCTTATGGATAGGTGCCCTCTCTTTTTCCCCTTCTGAGACACTCAGCATGGTACTACCACCAGAGATTTCAGTATACTATTTGTTTTGCCTTTCCATCAATCTCTTACGGTCCACTACCTTCCTGTTGCACCGAGTAGCAAGAACAAGCTCTGGGCTCTTACACTCAAACATTTGACTTAATCTGCACCTCTGACTTTGTCCCCTCCTATGTTTTCCTAACCTCTTCATTGCCCTAATTTTGTCTTCTGCTTGAAGGCTCCTCTCTTTCTTTTCCCAGTTTCACATTTTTCTATGTGCGAAAACAAGTTTGGAGGGCCTCTCACAAATGCTTCCTCACCAAAACAGAATCCTTTCCAAAGATTTGCCACATCATCTCCAAGAAATATTTTTTTACTCTTTCTGACTTTTTTTTACTTTTTCTGACCAGTTTGGAAGATCTCTCTGGAAAAGATGATGAACAATAAGGTGAGAAAGTTTTCCAGGGTTACATAGTAGTTCAGGACATTAAGGACAGGCAGTGTCACAGATGAGTGATGCACTTCACTCATAAGAGAGAAGCAGCAATATGTTTTCTCTCAATAAGATAGTGATTTAACAAACTTCAATGGTAAATAAGACAGTGGTTTAACAAGATTCAATGGCAAGGTATGCTCGGTTATTTACTGCATGGAGGGAAGGGTCAGACAAAATTGTCAAGGAGACCCTCCCATTGAGTCATGAGGTTCAGAGTGGACTCCCTTGCTCTCCAAACTCCTTCTCAGAGGAGCTTGGGTGCAGCTGAATCCAATCTTAGTCCCAGACTTGGTCAACAGTTTATGTCTAAAGGATTATGTACACAATCAATCAGAGATGAAACTTAGCAAAGTTTTCAAAGTTTCAGCATGCTGTTAGTCACTTACCAAGGATCTGTCACAGGCAAGGAATCTCTCAACCCCAAGGAGTAACCTTGAGAGGAGTCCCTACTCAAGGGGAGATACTGCCATGCAGGAGAGCTTAACAGGCTCTGGGCTGCCTCTTATTTATGGGGTAAGATGGTTGACTCGTAGTCATATTTGCATACCAGCTGTGTTTGGGTGCGCACAGGCTTAATTAGCCCTTGGCTGTGTGCAGTTATCTGTCTCCCCAAATTCCAGTTTGAACCGGGTGCAGCCATCACAACTGTTACTGATGGTTATTGCCCTAGTGGGGTTGCATACCGTCACACTCCACCTCATGACTATAGTCAATCCATCTTATCTTTCACAGAGTGGTGGTACGGTCACCTCTTGCCTCTGTGCCATAAATAATAGTATATTGATAATTTATGTGTTTATAGGTCCACAGCAAGCAAACAGTTTTAGCGTAAAGTATTGCTATTAATTGTGCACTAGTTTATACGTCTTGGATGGTTGAACATGGGTTATTTGCTTCATCATGTACCAAACCTTTATATACAATATGATTATAAGTAATAGACATAATAATGTTAGAGTTAGTAAAATCACAACTGGATGAAGCATGAGATTAAAAATTCCCATTGTTGTCAGTGACCATCCAAGAAGAATTTCCCTCCAGTGATATTCTCCATCTTTTTTCACTCTTGTCAGAACATGATATATCTCTTCTGTATCATGATGAATGGTGATTAGGGTTCTTTGTCCATTGTTTCGGATGCGTTTCAGCAGTTGACACAGGTCATTGTGTTGTAGTAGCTTTTTTACCAATGTAAGAAAGATTCATTCCTATAGGGGTAGGCAATAAATCTTGATTTAATGTATAATTAGACTGTAACAATTGATGAGATGTAACAGGAGCTGAATAATTAAAGTTGCATCCCATAAGTTCAGTGAAATTACAAACACAAATATCTGAATAATTGCTTGTATCCACAGAAATGTTATCTACAAATACAAAATCACAGACGGTTCTCATACAAACACATCCTTTTCCAAGATATACAAGTACAGTTTCAGGGGTTTCATTGGGATGTATTTCAAAATGACAAACATTTTGTTCAGTGTCAAGACAAATATCTTGGGCTTTGATGGTATTACTTTCACAAATAAATCCTTGTTGTTCCTGTACTTCACATGCATTAATGTCAACAGTTTGCCATTTGTTTCCGTTTCGCTGGGCCCACACTCTATGTTCTAACAGACAGAGTATAGTTCCATTGTGATTTAATTCCAGCGCAATGATTGGGTATATGGTGTATACTGAAGCATTGAGTATTGTTAAGACAAAAACTGTGGCCTTATTGTTGATGGGGTCATAAGTAAAATTGACTAAATACCACCAAGACTGGAATTCCTTTTCAAATTTAGTTCCATTATCCCAAATTACCTTTTGAATTTCAGTGGGTAAGGTGACCTCTTCACCTTCTCTTATAATTGCTGCTGCCATAGATTGCATTCACAGTTGAGTTTGGATACAACTAAGAGCTAGAGAAACATCTTGGGCTACACCAAGTGCGTCCACAACTAATTGGTGGTCTCTTTCATTAATTCTTTCCCATTGAGGCAATATATCAGAAAAGAGCCATTGGTTAGTTCCCAACACTAATTGAGAAGACCGCAATGGATGTTCTAATTTGTGCAAATGACTTGTCGTTATGCTTAGTTTATTTATGAGCACTTCAGCATCTATACTATTTAAGACTCCTAATCCTGTTCCTATGATACCAGTCACATCTCTCCTTGTTCGTTTTGGAGAGGTGAGGGTTCACCCATGCAACCATGCTAACTATCCTGCATGGGACATACTTAGGAATGGTGAACAGGTTGGTTTGATTGTAGAGATATTAATTTGCATCAATAGTTCTACTCATTTAAGAGACCACAATGGATTAAATAACACTTGTTGTTGGTCTGCAATATTTGATCACATACGGTCCAATTTCAGAAATTTGTGGGAATAGGTTTTTCCCATCCTTTTTAACAGTAGAGGTATTTATGCTGGGGGAAACAATTCTTCCTTTCATCTTGTCGGATGCTGCAAAACAAAAGTAGAATAGACCTGTCTTGATGGGATTGTCCGGACAGGTTACCCTGTTAGAAAGAAGGAAAAAAACATCATGCCCTAATTCTTTGTTTTGCACTACTGCTATCGGTAGCTTCCCGGGCAAGTGGGCCACGAAGTTTAGTTAAAGTCATAGGCACAGTACCAATGGATGATAAGCTGACCATCACAGGTTGTCCTGGCTGTAATGTTATTGAATATTCTCTTTTTCCAGAAAGTGGAGGACCAAGCCCAACCCTTGCAAAGAATGCTCGGCTTACAGGGCTTCCAGTAGGCCCGTATCGATTATTCAATTGATGGAATACTTTGGGAAGTCACATATCCCATTAGGCCTTGTGTGGTTTGAGACTCCTTTTCAATAAGCCGTTAGGTCTTTCTACCATTCCATTTGATTGAGGATAGTATAGGGTGTGGAATACCCATTGAATTCCTTCTTGTTTTGCCCGGTCTTGCATTTCCTTACATGAGAAGTGTGAGCCATTATCACTTTGGATAACATCAGGAGTAGGTAGATTTGAGAACCAAAACAATAGCCCTCATACTGTATTTTGCCCGTTGGCTTTCCGACACTTAGTCGCCATAAGCAAGCTGGAGACAACTTCCACTCCTGTGAGGATGTATTGATATCCTGCAGAGGGTTTGAATGGCCTGATATAATCAATTTGCCACATAGACCATAAAGTTTTCCCTTTGCTGATATGTAGAGGTGGTGCTTTAGCAGGATGATCTGCTTGTAATTTTAATCTACACTGGGGACATTCTGTAAGAATAGTTTCACAAGTTTTCCTGTTCGTGGGCCAACCCTTACTCTGTGCAGCAAAGTAAAGCACTTCCTTCCCTGTGTGGCCTAGGTTTTGATGCAACCATTCTCCCAACCAATACCACTCAGGATTTAAGGTGATTTTCCTAATTTTAGTTAACTCATCTACCTTTTGGTTCCACTTTGTGACTGGTTGATTATCCTTGGCATGAGCTTTTACCCATCTCATCTTGAATGGCGTTTTCCTGTTTATATCTAGTAACAGTTGCCAATCTTGGTTTCTCCAAACTGGAGATCTATTTATTTCCCAATTCAAGGTTTCCCATTGACAGAGCCATCGTGTGGCACCAGCCCACACAGCATAAGAGTCTACACATATGATTTTGGCTCCATTTTGTGCTGCCAAAACAACTGCTCTTAATTCTCCTACTTGTGCACTGCCTTCACCTTCTTCTATTACTTGTTTGCCAGTGGTAATACCTAATGCAACAGCCTTATATTGCCATTTACCGCTTATCCTTTTTGCTGAGGCATCAGTGAAACAAATGTTTTCTGTTGGTGTACCCTCATAAGGGGCGGTGCATTCAGAATTGGTGAAGGTTTAAAAGGTTGTTGTAATGCTAAAGGGTCTGTGTTTATGGGCATCTGTAATATGGAAGGACCTTAGAAGGTCCTTCAATTAATTGCATATTTTCTGCAACTCCTTTATGTAGGCATACCATTTTCTGATAGTGGGTTTTTGTGCAACTCCTTCCAGGGGAGCAGTCCCCTTTAGGATTGCTTCTAGCAAATTAAATGATCCTCTAGTTTGCACAGGTTGTCCCTGGTGTATTTTCTCAACTTGTTTAACTCCTCGGACTAAAGATGAAAGTCCTTTTTCCCATTCAGAATATTGTTGTTTGATTTCCTTAAATGTGGTTGAGCTAAATAATAAAGGTCTTTTTGGTCCATTGGGGCCAGTCTGGAACAGGTTACAGTTAGTGTGTTCAGTGAAACCCCTTTTGGCTATAAATAGTGTCGTGGAAGTGTACTGGTCCCAAAGACTGATATGTTTTTAATTCCTCAATTAGAGTTTTGACCGCCTCTTTATGTTCTAATTTCCGCTCCCAGGGTTTGCCTTTCTGTAAGAGTGAATATAATGGATGGGAAATGATAGAAAATCCAGGCACATACTTCCTTCAATATCCTAAAGTTCCCATTAATTGTTATAATTCCTTCCTCGATTGGGGCATTTGCAGCTCTTCGATTTTTCTTAAGGTGTCTGGAGAAATCACTGCACAGCCCACTATCCACCAAGTACCTAAAAACTTTACTTCTCTACTTGGGCCCTGACATTTTTCAGGTGGAACCTCAACTTCTGCTTTATGCAGTGCTTGCCATACTGCTGCTGCCGCTTCCCCCACCTTCTCAGGGGAAGTTCCTCCGATCAGAATATCATTTATACATTGGTACAGTTTCACATCTTGAGGGAGTGAGATGATTGTCTGTAAAAGTTCAGCAAGTGTGGCATGAGCAATCGCGGGTGAATGTTTATACCCCTGTGGGAGTCTGTTAAAGGTATATTGTATTCCCTCCCGAGTGAAAGCAAACTTCTCTTTATACTCCTCCTGCAAGGGGACCATAAAGAACATATCTTTCACACCTAGCGCCTCCATCCATGGGTGTGCAGCTGTTCCAATTTGAACCGGGTGCAGCCATCACGACTGTTACTGATGGTTATTGCCCTAGTGGGGTTGTGTCAGGCTTGGGGGGGGGGGGGGAGGAGGCACACCATCACAGGCAGGCATTAAGAATGCAGAAGGTGTTTTTGAGACAGGGACTAGACAACAAAATAGGAGACAAAATTCTGTGTACAGAAATATAAAACGGTGCAAATGGGGGAAGCAGTTCTAGATTCAAATAATGCAATAATGGGTTTTGAGCAGACACTGCTGCCCCAGAAATGAGATCTTGGGGTTATTATACTTAGTACCATGAAAATATCACCTCATTGCTTGGTAGCATTCAAAAAAAGCAAACCAAATTTTAGCAGTTATTAGTGAAGGAATAGAGAACAAAATAGAAGACAGCATTATTCCACTGTACAAATTCACTTTGAATCTGTGTGTAGTTCTAGTCCTGTCAACTTAAAAAAAGCATATATTAGATCCAGAAAGGGTTCCAGGAAGAGCAAAAAGAACAGTGGAAATTGTGGAACAGCTTCCACGGGAGGGATAACTAGGTGGGCCGGGACAAGTCGGCCTGGAGAAAACTGAAGGGATACCATGAAAGGGCTACAAAATCTTGAGTAGCACAGGAAGGTTGAAGAGGGATTAACTGTTCAGTACTCCCCCAGCACAGCATCAGAGAGAGACCCCAGTGCTTGCAGACCTGCTGGACTCGTTAGTCCACTGGAGTAGAGGGCACCTCTCATTAGCATCCTCATCCATCACACCACTACTACCGTGCAGTGGCAAGGAGCAGATCCCAACAGACGGGACTCCAGCACAGCCAGAGGGCCTGGTTCCTTTCACCAGTGTGGGGCCAAGCTGATGCTGCTGTAGCCAGTTCTTAGTGGCAGCTGCCAGCAGTGTGAAGCTCAAAGGCTTTTCCAAGTTTATTCTAAATCAAAGTGATGCTGCCATGCTGCTCTGTACCTTCACATGCTTCAGTGCAGCACAAACAGGAACCAGTGAGGCCAGACACTGCAATACAGCAGTGTCTTATTGTCAACGTTACAAGGCAACTTGACCAGCAATCAGTAAAATACGTGATTTACCGTATTCTACAAGGTACAGTTCACAGGGTGCCAAGTACACCAAGCACCAACTGTTCCATGCAAGCAGAACGAATGAAACCTGATGAGTCCAATATCCCCGATGCCTTTTCCCCCTCAATAACACCAGTGTCTCCTTTGTCGCTGCACTCTCCCACTGAGCAGCAGCTGTGGAGTTGCGGCCAGCACAGCACGTCCTGTGTGTTGCCTCGTGGCCAGGACCTGCCCCTGAAGCTGGTGCCATGCGGGGAGCAGCTGGATCCCACCTGCCTTGCCTGGGACAGCAGCACTGCTTTGGGTCTTTAGCCAGCTCCCGATTTTAATGCAGGCTGTAGAAACAGAATTGGCCAGCATGTTCCAGATCACTAGGGAAGGAAGAAGATGAACACGGCCTTACGTCGGCTTTGTTTCTTTAGCAAGACTGGGCTAACACATGCAGCAGAGGGCACAGGACAAGGCCGCCTAAAATCCAGTTGAACCAGTGCAAGTGCTCTGGGGAGAGCTAGATCAATCTGCCCTGTTTTCTGCTTCTGTACTGCTATCTAGCGGCTTCTCGCAGGCAGAGACGGGAGGCAGAGAGCTTTCTCAAAAGTCAGCCCCTGCTGTTCACAGCTTATTAGCCTTACAAGCTCGCTGTGCAGCCAGTTTGCATCCAGCTAGGTAATCTCTTAATGGAACAACTGACTCCAAGTGCTGCCTGCACATCTCTGGCTCTTTTTGAAATGCCTGTTCCAAGATCCACTGACACAAGTGGAAGTAATGAAAATAATGGAAAAACAGAGGGAAATTCTGTCTGCATACATTTGTATTTATTATAATATATGCCCAAGCTGAAGTTCTTGCTATGCACAACCTTTGCAGAGTCTGTTTACCCAGTGACTGCACAGCATACAGAAGCAGAAAGGAAACTTTAAAAAAGACTTTGGTTATCAAATACTCTAGAATTTCATTTTGTATGAAGACTCTCTACTATAAGGATTAGTCTGTAATATTAATAAACAAAAAATCCTTAAAGGCAAGCAGTTCTCATGGTTAGCAGTCCTCAAGGACAGTCATCAAACTACTTATGACTGGTTGGAACCATCTCATATGTTAAAGGAAACTCCCAGATAACTTTGGAAGACCCACGCTTGTCTAACACTGATCCCAGTAGAGAGATGACTGATTAGGAAAAAGCTGCAGGAGGCAGAAATTACTGGAGATGTTTTCTGAGATCTGGTTCAGAGACCAGACCAAACTTCCTCCAGTTCTGGTCATGGTCCAGTGCCCACAGCAGTGACATGTGCTCAGTCAGGCAGCAGAGAAGTAGTGTCTACAGTGGCGTCATACACTTTAGTTTAGTAGCTGTTACTGACAGTCAAATACAAAATTACAATCTAAAATTAACAGGTCTGTTCTAGTTTCAGTACCTTTTTACACAAGGCAACTCGTGACATGAAGACATACGCAGAGTTGGTTTCCTCTACGGCCTCTCCTAGCCCACCTCCGAGCTTCCCCATGCAACACTTGTGCATCCACTTTCAGCTCTTCACTCAAAAGTGAATTCTTCTTTCCGGTTTCAGCCTTTTAGGCCTGCTCTCATGGGCTGCCCCAAGGGAACGCACTTCACAAGGGAACGCACAAAACACGCCAGCACCACTGGTGCCACCTCGCTCTCTTGCCCTACAGGAGAGTCCCCCTCATGCATGACACATCCCCGCAGCCGGGCTCGCTGGGACTTTGGGGCTGGGTCCTCCCTCCCCAGCCAGCTCGAGCCCTCCCGCAGCGATGGACTGTTGGGGGGGGGGGGGGTCACAACCAGACCGTGGCCCCTGAGTATCTCAACTGTTAACCCAGATACCTACTGATGTTACTGCTGCTCCTTTATGCCTCAGTGGGCACTACAGCTTTGATCTTTGTACAACTCCCTGGAAAATGATGATCTCAATGACAGACAGGCTGCTGAGAGTCTGCCAGTCTCCCTGGCAGCAGTAACGTCGCTTAAGTGTTGCACATGGCTGCTCGGACCAGGCTCCAGAGTGAAATCTGTGCTGACTGATACCTGGTAAGAGCCCGTCTCCCCCTCCTGCCTCGACTACTTCTCCGCTCTTTCAGGAAGTCCCCAGCATCTGTTTAAAAAAGTTTTCTTAAAAATAATTGAGGAAAACTATTCTTCCAGTTAAAGCTGGGTGGGAGACTTGTGTCTGCTGCTCAACAGTGCATGAAGGGCTGATTCACCCTCACGGGGCTGCCTCCGTTTTCAAGAAAACCAGCGTTTAGTGTTGCACGGAGCAAAAACTGAGAGTTGTGGCTAACCGAGGAGCTATGCAGGAAAGGCTCTGGGCCACAGGTGCTCCTCATTTATGAACTAAAACCCACCAAATAAATACAGCATAAGACATTAGAGCTGTTTGGTATTTAAAGGGGCGTAAAGGCAGGGCAAACTTTCAGCCAACATTTTGCGCAATATCCATGACTTCTCTGTAAGCAGTGAGAGGAATTTTAAAACTAATTTTCCAGAGTAGCTGGGTTTTTTTTGTCTAGCTGTTTTAGAGGCCTGGAAATGAGACTTTCTACACCAAGGACTTGTCAGGGCATGTGGGGGCTTGAGGAGAAAGCCACAGAAAGAAACCGTTGTATTTTGCAGAGGAAAATACACTTAGTCATAGTTTGCTGAAAGCAAGTTGTGAATATTCCGCACACCAAAATACTGGTCCTGTAGGCTCCAAGAACATCCCATGAGGGGCTGAGCACCAACAGCTCCTCCAGATTTAACTGTGGGTGGACAAAGATTAGTACATTGCATAACTGAGCCATTACCAGGAATAGATATATCCAACTTTAACAAAAATTCAGTGAAATGTATTTTGAAATATGAATACTACCAAGTCTTTCCATACTGTCATCTTTGCCATGGCAGCTCTGGGGTTGCTCCTCCCCTCAGATGGCATGGAGTGTTTTGTAGCTGGCAAACTGAATACATAGTGAAAACAATAAATATTAAAAAAAATGAGTGTGGTTTTCCTTTTCTGACTGACCAGCTATTCTGGCACTTCCTTTTTTTCCAAAAAGAAAGAGAAAATTTGAATCAGATAATAAATATAATAGCAACTTTTTCTGTGTTTCAATAAGTGGATTCTGGAAATAATATTTCCATTTAAGCCAGTAGGAGTTCTCTTTCTGGAATAAGCTGATAAAGATTTTAATTAGAACGTTAGCTTTTATTTGCTTTATTAGAATGATGTGAATAATTTGTTGGTAGTCCACTCACATTTAGCTGCTGAGCAAACAGTTTAGGGAGCAGCTAACATTTTGCAAACTATTTAATGTCCCAGTGATGAAAAAGGCAAGCATGAGTGCATTCCTTAGTGTATTGTATAAATGTTTTCCTCTGCATGCATCTCAACTTCCAGGGCATTTTGGTTCCCTGCACGTTCTGATCTCCAAAATATGACAGAGCTGCAAAAAGAGTAAAAAACATGCTGTTAAACAAACAACAGACAATGGAAACACAAAAGAACAGATAGCTAAATCAACCAGCTCACTGGAAAAAACGTAAAATATACAAAAACATTTATTATTTAAACACAACTAATAATGAATCATTTCTCCATTTATGAGACAACCCACACAAAGTTTTCATGCCCCCTAATGCAATGAATTGGCAGCCATTTTTGTTTATTAACTAATGACGAGTAGCAGGATTCATTAATTTCTTTTTACAATGTTTCTTATTAAGTTAAGATTAAAAAAGAAAATCAAATTAAAGTATGTGGTGGAGTGAACAGTCAGCATGTGTCTAGGAGAAAAAACAACAATTTCTTTCTGGGACCGGTTTTGTCCTATTAGGTAAAGCAGAAACAGGGAAGAGAATACTTACCTTGGAAAGTTATTCAGCTTCTTCATATTGTGTAAATAGTCTAAGGATCATCCAGAATGAAAAGAAAGAAAGAAAAACAATGTTCTTTAAAGCACCAGAAGCAAGGAAAATATCAGGTTCATCAAGGGGGGAAAAAAAAAAGTGCTAGAAACTAAATAAGGGAACTTTAAAGCAGATGTTTTCCGTATAGGAAATCCCCATTGTTTCTATGAGGTCAAATTCATGTAGTTTGGAATGACCAAGAGCCTCTAAGGAGAAAATCTGGCACAAAAAGCATTGGATATAGTTACATGAACCTGACGCACCACCCCTCATCATTGGGAAGGACGGAGACAACACGGCAAGCAGGGAATGGGTAACATCCACGAGGAAAGGAGTGGGGCTGGGGAGGAGGGCTTGTATCTCCTCACTAGCCTCTGGCTCAGCAAATTTCTGTGAAGTCTGAGACCTAAAACGACTAAACATATTGGCACCGTGCAGACTGGTCACCCGGACGCCACGGTGGAGATCTGACCAAGCTAGCGCAGGGCGCAGAGCGAGGCCGTGCAGAGACATGAGCTCGCTGCCTCGGAGCAGAAGACCTGCAGCAGCTTCCACAGCTGTGATGAGCAGACGTCCCTACCCCACCCTTCCTGGAATACTCTCCGCTGAAAAGAACTTACGTCTACTGAGGAACAGAGCCAAAATAAGGATGACAAGAAGCACCACACACATGCCGATCCCAATGTATATCCCATTTTCTGAATACTGTGCACTGTGAGCTGATACAGACACATTCTGTCAAACATAAAACAGATGGGTATTAGTGGCACCAACAGGAAAAAAAAACCCATGACCCAAAGGCCATTTGCGCATTTTGCAATCTGGCAGTAAAAATATACTTGAGAGCAAGAGCCTAATTTGAGATACAGGACTTGTTTCAAAGAGCCACATTGCTATCTATAGTTGTGTGAACCGTGCTGTTAGATGTGTTGTTTCTTGGGATTGTCAAAGAAGCTGAAGTTATGACAAAACCCGTTCATTTAGAATTAATATTATTTGATTAATATTTTATTTATTTTTATGAGAAAAAAAATTGCCTAGCGTATCCTTTTTTTTACCGTCAACTTCTTCAGTAGTTATTCAAGGCTTTTTCCTGATTACTGAATCTGCCTTCTCCTCACTTTGGTCTTTACTTATGCAAAACTTCTTTCTGAAGCCAGGAGCTAAATATCTAACCTCTCAGCAGGAACTCAGGCCTAGGAAGAAGTTGAAATTCAGTATGCTCCCTGACTTATATTCTGCACACGCGGCAATATGAATGCCCCAGCACATACTACCTTGAGGTATTTAGCATCAGGCTTTCCTAAAGGGAAGCTTGGCTGTCTTGCCTTCCTGATAAAAGTCAGATGATGTTACTGCCTGGCAACCTGAAACGTGCTGGAGGACTCAACTCAGCAGGGCAGACACGAGCTGTCTCTTCTCACCACACCGTGCAGGGGGTGCAGGTCGATCCCCCGCTATCAGGCAGTCAAATTTCAACTCCTCCCCACATCCTGTCATACCTGCAAGTCTGTGGTTATATCTGAGCAGTCTGAGATGAAACTGGTGCTTGAAGAGGGATCATAGGCCTGAAAGGCAATATAGATGTTGCTAAAAGTTTTTCTGAATTAATAAGAAGGAAGTAATTTATGCATACAAAGCAAATTGTTTTTTTTCCACATTAGTAATGAACACATAAGCACTAAATGTGCAGACTACGAAAAAATATTCTTCTGCAATCGAAACAAAGCACTACAAGTGAACTGTAGAGATGACCCAGGAACCTCCCATGTCTGACCGCTTAATCTAGGTATGTTGTATCTCAACAGAGATGCTTACAGTCTGAGGAGCTTCTGAACCAGAAACTGAAGGCCATGTTGTTGTGACAGTAGGGGATGAGTCACTGGCAGTCCCAGGAGCTGAGCAAAAGTAAGACAAACCAACATGTCACTTGCACAGAGAACCATTCGGCCATGACAGAGAGGAATTTATACTGCTGACCTTGGGCCACCTAACTAAAGTATCTAAATCAGGAGTTTTGGGTCTGTATATCATCAAAGAGGTTGGTGCCTTCAGAGGGCAGCCCAAAACTCCTAGAACGGGAGCCTCTACTACCCTTTTCAGTGCTTTGAATTCCTTCCAGGAAACTCTCAGTTCTCGACACTGTCTAAACACAGAACCTAGAAAGATGGAGTTCCCAAGATGGGCACCTGATTTCAGAGCCAAGAAGAGGCAGCTGAATGCCAAAAGCAAACTTACTTCATCTGATGCACACATTAACGTTAGCTCAGGGCCTTGAGAGAAAAAGTGGTGTGAAGTTACAGAAAGCAAGTGATACTGCATTATGCAAGCAAACCTCAAATTCCCAAAAAGCAGCTACATAATAAACAGGTTGACCAAAGTGTGATATGTTTGAAAAAGGACCTGCAGCATTTTAGAGGTAATTTCACAGAGAAGAGCTAGAATAGAAACAGTCTGAGAAAGTTTTCACTTCTTCTTTCAAAAAGGAAATGTAGCTGTTGTAACATTTCAGAGCTGCTTAATTGGAAACCTCTGAGATTGAGGGAGAATGCAAATGGCATTCCCAATTTTTATTTCAAAATCAAAATCCTGAGAATAAGTTATCATTAGACTATGAACTATCTTTTGTGTACTGGAAATTTAAGTTGGCTTTTTCAGACTGAAAAAGATACACCTGAGTGGGTATATGACTATAAACTCATGAGTGGAATGGAGAAATTAAATGAAGAATAGTTGTTCACCGTCTCTTCCAGCACAATGAAGAGCCTTACATGAGACTATTAAATATGCATACACACAGCGCATTCAGGGAACCATTGAGACACAAGGGTAGGACATAGCAGGGTAGGAAAATACTTTGGGGATGTATCACAAAATTTCTATGCTGTTCCTATGATCCTCTTTAACCATCTGCTGCTGACCACTACTAGAGACAGAACCCCGAGCTAAAGGCACCTTTGAACTAGCCTAGTGAGAACTAGTTCTAGTTCAATAAGACTGTTCCATGTTACGTTGAACTGAGTGTCAGATAAATTGATTAAATAGTAAGCACACCAAGCCCCTAAAAATTTCTGATTCACTGTTCATGGAATGCATTTTCAGATGACATGGTGAGATTTTATACCACATGAAGAAAACAACACATGAAAAAAACAACCACATGAAGAAAGCAACATTTGCAGCACAAATGAAATGACTACTCAAACCTAACACAAAAGGTTAACATCTGGGAGCAAAATATCTCCTGTGTGTACATGCTCCTTCTGCCGGATTATCTAACAATTTCAGGTAGAATTTATAGGCCAAGTGCTGATCTCAGGTACTATGGTAATGTTTAACAAATTTTAGCCAGTACTTTTCTATCATCTAGCATTTCTTTTCCTTCCTAAGATCCCCATTGCAGTATAGCTTATATATGCTATTGAGATTAATACTTGGATAAAAGTTACCTGAGGTCTGTTCAGAAGTGTAAGTGTGAGGACTTGGAGTAGTGATCCTAGCTGATGTTAAAAAATGAAACAAAACCAACATACATTATAATTAACCTTAATATGCATACATGCAGTGAGAAAGAGAAAATGTTTCTATAATAAACATATCTTAGCACTAATTACACAGTCACATCTGTTACCCACTTGATCTACACATTATTCTTTCTACCAGCAGAGAAACACTAAATTCAAAGGAGGAATTGATACAAAATTTTTCTATATTAGCTACCTCTGTGTCCCTGAACTTTACTCTGGAATCCAGAAGGAAAGATGAAGTGCTGTCTTCTAAGAAAAGGGTGCAAGTACAGCGCTTCATGGATGAGTAAAGCACCTTATGCTGCCCTTGCTCTTGATTTCTACATGTAATACTTCTAAGAATGCTAAGCAGTCTTGTGTGCCATGAAACAAAGGAATACGTTCTTATTGAATTACAGTGACTATCTTGGGATCACAACAGTGTCAAAGGCAGCTTAATTTAAACAGCACCACCAGCAGATCCGCAAAGTCCTAAAGATCAATACTATGGACGATTATAGATATCATGCCACCACAAGCTGTGAAATCCAGACTCAGCAACAGATTTACCCACAGTAGTAGTCCCACAACAGAGCACGTCTGCACTCACCTTTCTCAATCACAACCCTGTGATTACTTGTCTGATCATTGAACAACCCTGGGATCTCTATGCGGCAGCAGTACGTCCCACTGTCTGCTTCCTCTGCGTTCACTATTGTGAGGGACACGTCCCCCTTTGACAGGTCCCCTTTTAGTTGGTACCTCTTGGAGGACTGCACTGTCACCTTCCATCCATCTGTCCAGATAATGGGCTGAAAACATTTTGAAGCAGGGCAGGCACCACGACCCCAGCACATTGTTGTGATGTCGTTTCTCCTCTTAACACTGTAAGAGCAGGGCACAGTGATATCCTGACCAACCACACCTTTCAGGATTGATCCTGATACTGTGGGGCCTGTGGACAGAAAGACAAGTGTAGCTGTTGAGCAGAGTGTGCACAGGAGGAAGCTTCCAGAGCTTGCCTTGCATACCCCATTACATCCCATCCCATGAAAACCTCCAGGCATTCCTGGGTCAGGTTCTCCACAAACAGATGTGAAGCCCAGCAGGACTGATGCATGGTGAGGGACAATGTTCCAGCCAGCGCTTTTGTTGAAGACGTGTCTCTAACCAGAGATAGAAGAAACACATGTTTTCTACAGCCTCTGCAGGTAGGCAGAAAAGCGAAGGGAGAACAGAGTTTGGATCTGCACCGATTCTTGTGGGGAGATTCTCTTAGCACCTCTCTGTGCAGCCTTAATAAAATCAGAACCCGGGAGAATTTGGGAACTAGGTAGAGAGGACAATATCTGTCATTCTACCAGTTGCTTTTTACAGGGAAACAACTCACTTCTGAGGGAGGGAGGTATTCTGGAACAACATAATACAAATGGGAGAGCCAGAGTGAGATAACGCTGTCTAAAAACCACCACAGTTTATGATCTGATTTGTTGCATGAAATTCGCTAAAATAGAAGATGCTGAATTGCTCCTGTACCCCTTCACAGAAAAGGCACTTGCTATGATCAGCTTTGTGGCTTTTCTTCAGCTGTGTCCAGTCTGTTAGCTCTTCATTTTTTTGTTAATTTAGATTAAACCAGTCCACACATGGGGGAAGAGTAAGACATTGCCTTTCATTAAAAGCATTGTGGAAATCCCTCCCTTTCAAGCAAAAGTCACTGAACAGCAGATTTCTTCAGAATGATCACTGCTGAAACCATTTCCTCCCTGATGACAGATTTGGCTGGTTCCTATTTGAAGAGATTTTTCAGAGTTTTCCCAAGAAATTTTATACTTTCTTTTCTTGTTATCTTATTTTCTTCCCTCGTTCTTATGAAGTTTCTAACTTGCTAAGTTCCCATTAGAGGTTATTCAAAGGTAATGAATCTTTTCAGGTTCACAGAAGGCTAAGTCTCAGACTGATAAATCAAAACATCTAGCAACCAGTAGCACACTCATTATAGTGAGATAGTTTCTCCTGCTGTATTTAAACTACTCTGGTCAATATTTCCTTGAGGAAAATTTTAATAAAAAAAGGTCTGCCAGCCAAAATCATTCATGCTCTGGTGATCCAGATGGTCAAAGCCACTGTGTAACTGCTTTCTTCTACCAGACTATACGGTGGGGTTCCTGGGGTACATGCTCTGTCTGCTTATACTGCAAAGAAAACTGTTTGCCATATACCTAGTATTACACAATCCTTATCAAATTCAGTAACATGGGATCAAATGCCTAAATATTTCAATCTGTCTGTGTTAACATTTCAGGGATAGAATTCTCTACAGCAGCTACAGAAGGAAATATTTTAGTGACAAATTTTGGAAATATTGGAAATATTTTAGTGATAAAATTTTCTCCATTAAAAGTCATAATCCATAATTAGGAAGCTCCCCAAGGCAGGTCAGCCAACACATGCTGGTGGATCCCAAGCATGGTGTGGCTTGACTGAAACTGTCACTTGCAGAAAAGCTGTCTTTCCCAGCTCATCTCAGCCATTTTTCCCATCCTAAACTATCTTAGTTATAAATAAGTCTCATGCAGTGACTGCTACAGTAACATACGAGAAACTGATCTCTGAAAATAGATTGTATTTTATCTGATATAAAAATCAGAATCAGAAAAAGCTTTATAAAGAACTAGAGGAAACAATATCTGTAATATTCCTTGTCTGTCTGTTGAACATATCCTATCACCAAGTTTTTAATGTCTATCTGCCTACACTAGTACTGCTCTGTAACCTTTTGTCTTCACTGCTGTTGCCTTTAACAATATTGTCCTAGGAGAATGGCTGTTTCTCATATAAAAAAAGATAAATCATTTGTCTGTCCCAGTGAAAAGTTCATATTGGCTGAAACACACCAGAAGCCACTGGTAATTTAAGCTTTTCCTTAACTTCCTATGCGTTCACCTTCACAAAGACTGTTGAAGAGAAATAACCTTGTTTTACATCTATTCTAAAATGATTTAAAGATCTCTGCTAATCTCAGAACATCATCCCCCCCCACCCCCCAAAAAGAAAAACTTTCTACTTAAGATTACTTGCCAACAGGCCTAAACAAACAGCCTCAGAAGCAGTGTCTTCAAAATCATCATACCCACAAATACGATTTTACCTTAAAAAGTGAGACAAGATCATCAGAAGACTATTGAGCTGCTGGGATTAAGTTCTATTTATAATGCAAAACCGAAGTTTCTCTAGCAAATTGTGCCATGCGACCCCCCCCCCCCTTACCTTGGTAACATAAAATCTACCTCTGTAACCATCAGAAACATAGATGCGTGAGATAGTTACCTCCATCTGCTTCCGGTTATTCTTTTATGCCCATTTAGTTACCTGTAAACACGATCAGTAGAATCCAGTTCAGGGAGAAACGAGAAGACATGGTGGCTGAAGAGGAGAAAGAACACTCTTGTTCGCCCTTTGGGCACCCACATTTATACAAACTTGTTTCCTTCACATACTTCTGTTTTTACTTCCTCAGTATCAGTGCGTCAGCTATGCTAGCTACAGCTGAGAATGTCCTTTAATCTCATCAGGATTGCCTTTGCTGTGGTTAGTCTTAGTCTCTTACAGCACAGTGAAGCTATTGCTGTTATAGCACATAGCTAAGCTGTTGTTGACTGTGGTTTGACTAAAAGGCTAAAATATTAAACACTGCTTCAGAAGCCTATTTCTATTTTTTCCACACCTGCTTGACTGCAGAGGGCGAAACTGTTGTCTGCAACACCAAGCACTTTTCCCCGTTAGCTCTGTTCAGCTGTGATTGCTACTAACACCTTGTCATAGCATAGGTAACCGCTATGAAAAGAAACGAAGCAAGACGTTAGTACAAACTTCTGCAGGACAGAGAATACGGTTGATAATCCACTGCCCCATATCACTCCTCAGTCCCTTTTTTGCCACAGTACATAAAATTAGAAGGAGAAATCCCATAGGATATTTAACATGCTGTGGTAAATGAAGAGAATTTGGAGAAATAATGAATTTCTAGAAAAATATTATTCAAACATTTAATCATAAATTTCTGGTTCTAATGCTTAGAAGCAGCTTGGAGTACTTTCAGCAAATGTTGTTCTCTTTGTGGGCTGCAATTTGGTAATGATAGAAAGTTGCCTAAACAGAGTTGCAGTCTATCATCATTTGACACTGTGTCTATTCTGTATGCATCTAAGCTTTTACAGTATAAAGTAAAATGCATAATACAGAAATCACTTTAAAAGCCATGCTATCCCAGGCTCCAGGCTTGCTTTGACAAAACATTGTTGAAATGCATTTATTTTGAGAATTAGTGTTCTGTGGCCACTCTCCCTGTCCCTGGATTACATGACTCTTCTTGAGGTTGACATTCTTTTTTTATTAGGGCTAGGACTGTGGCTGTGATGTTAGATCTAAGTCCAATGAATGTCTTTGCTGAAGCAAATGATCTACCTTACACCCTTTTGTACAGACTACATTAAGTTGTATTTTTTTTATTTTTTATTTTTATCAAAAACAGAAACAGCAGAAATGCTTCCGAAAACTAGAATCGGAATCAAGAGTTATCTTGGACTGACTACCTTACATAAGAGCAGTCAAACTGCCAGTTTCTTTAAGTGAAAAGGAAGAAAAATGGGATAAAACTAGCAAAGAGCCAGAAGAACACTGGCAACATAGTTGTGGGAGAGAGCAGAAAGAGAGGGAGAGATTTTTGTATGCAGTGTCTGGAAGCAGATTTAGGATTAAGAAAATCCTTTCTCATTGTTCCTCTTGCTCTTGGGGATAAAGGACACTGTAGACAGTCGCTGTGGGCATAATTCTGATATAATGATGGTATCCTGAAACTGCTCAACACAAACGGAAAAGGTAGGGCAACCTGGCTCTCACAGGCCAATGACACACCAAAACCATGCTAGGCACGTGGTGCAGGTTGAAGACCACCTCCTGGTGGTTCAGTGTGTGAAAAACATTTATCTGCAGATTTGCAGCACAAGTTCCTCCTGCTAGCTATCCTGCAATAACATACAGTGTATGCATCCCTCCTTTACATGTCATGCCTGAGCTTTGAAATAAAGAAGTGGGGTATCAGAATCAGGAATACCTTGTCCCAAATCTCTGCCTGAGTCAATACACTCACTTCACCCCAGTTGTTTTATTCATTCTGGAATCTGGACCAGTTTAGGTGTCATCCACAGGCTGTATCCCCAAAAGAGCCATCCTGGCAAACAATTTACTGTGCATAGTAAGTATTGCTACAAGTCAATAGTCATATCATTAAACAATTTTTTTCCCTTGAATGATCAGAACTACAAACTTTCTGCTTTTGTCCACTGATGACACAATTGGCTTCTTTCCACTGAGAAATCTATGAAACTTCTCAACAAATAACCTTGGTCCTTTTTATTCTTATGTTTGTTCAAATGGTGTGATAGAACCATTTTTGCCATTAAAAAAAGAAAATTGATGTTACTAAACTGTTCAGTTTGCTTGGAAGATCAGCTCACAAACACATACGGCTGGCTTACAAAAATGTAAGAAACAGCATATTCACAACAGTGAAATTGTTTCTTCTGAAAGTCATTAAGAGTCAGATTTGTAAGTCAATAGTACCAGAGAACTAAAAAGTATAAAAGCATTCGGGCAGCCTACTTTAGAGGTGACACACTTTTGATACAAGCTTCAACTGTTTACGCTTCCAACAAAATTTTGCTTAATACCTGATATTAATTTTTTTGTACTGAATTTCATAAGGAGCATATAATTGAATACATATTTCATACAATCATGCATTAGCATTTTCAAGATAGACTCCTTCAAATATTTTCATCAGGTCCAATAAAAATGAGAACGTGGTCAGATAAGGAAAGATAGCAGCAGCAGCAGGTTAATTAGCACGCTAGAGAAGACATTTGTTATCTCACTTTCTAGTCGATGGGTCATATCATCCTACCAAATTTGAAGGGCCTATTTCCCTATGCCAACAGGCATGTGTTCACTGCCTTCACTGCAGCTACAGTCTACTGTTTTCCCAAAAGTAAACTCATAATAGAAAAGGGAAAAACTATCATTGCTTTGATCTGACAGAAAAGGGAAAAGTTAACGTTTCAGCTGAAAAAAAGCCCTAGAAGGAACAGATGATGTTTCCCCCAACTGTATAAGTATTTGCTTCAAAGATAGACAAAAAATAGTTATATAAAAAAATCTAGAAAAAAAGCAAATTATTAATGAAATTTTTTGGAAGATGAAAGTAGTCTTAAGTATTTTAAGGGACAATGACCTCCAGTTATCTCAAAATTTGTTTCACAGAAGTTAATCACAATCATTAGTTGCTGCTAGGACCCAGCTTGCAGAACACTTTTAAAAGTATGGTACCCAGACCTATGACTGTAATAAAAGCATAAAAATGAGACAAGATCAGCAGAAAACCATTAAGCATCTATGACAGTTCTTTCTGAATGGCAAAGTTAAAATGTCCATGAGAACTAGAGTTCCACATTACATGACCACTCTTATCCAGGAGGGACTAAATCTCTTTCTTTGCATCTTCCACTTAAAAAGCATTTGCAAAGTAGCTAATTAATTCTACTCACACACAACTGTTTTCTAGTTACATATAAACCATATAGTTTAAATCTAGCCAAGGGTGAAGAAAGGAAACAGTGATGGTTGAAGACAAGACACAAGTGTTAACTTCATGTGAAATTATTTCTACATTTCTGACAAACATCTGTTTCCACTTTATTATTAAGACGTCATATGCACTTAACTTAGCAGATGATCCTCTAGCTGCTAATCAGAACTGACTCTTCCCATGCGTCATACACACATGGTTGCTCCAGCTCATTTCACCTGTATCTGCAGTGAGCTCAATTCACACCACCCAGTAGCTCAGTGCTTTTGCCTGTCTTTTTAGATAAACACACATTTCTGAAAACACATCTGAATTATCAGATAAGACAGAGACATAGCTTGCAAAATCATGGTGAAAAACAGTTTGTGCAAGTTTCCTCACCCATGAAGTTTATCATAGTATTTTAGCTGCTGTACACAGTTTGCAAAACATATGTACTATAGCGTTGCACAGCAAAAAGACAGAATTAAGATTTCCCTGAAAGGAGGGGCAGGCTAAAGAGGCCACTTCTTCATTCTAAACTACAAAAGGAGAGGTATATAGGCATTTTTGTAATCTCACGGTCAGTTATGATTTACATCTAAGAAAATTAAAATCCAATTAATTTCAACTCATTTCATTCCCAAAATTCCTGACAATCTCAGTCTTTCTCAGTCTCTCTCTCTCTCTGAGATTGTGGCACAATAAATAATTAAATAAAAGTAATTTTAGGTTCTTTTTGTACAGTTATATTTTTATAAAGTTAGAGAAATGGATTTTGCAGACTTGACTAATTTTACTTTTAGTATTGAAACATGTATTTCAGAAAAGACCCACTGAAAGTGTAAGCAACTAAAGCTCATTTGAAATGGAAAAACCATCAACTTCAATTCCTCTGTCAGATCCCTTACTTGCTTCCACACTGCATAGAAAGTAACAAATGGAACATACCCAAAAAAGCAGCAAATGACAAACTGGATGAAAGTACACCAAAAAAAAGGTTAACTTTAATCAGTTGCTTCTACTTCACATGATGCATTTAAGAAGTACACATTTTTGTTCTTACGAATAAACACACAGATTACATAAAATATTACACATTTCCATCTGCCTAGTCATTCACAACCCTTCTCATCATGTGTAAAATAAATGCTTTGTTTGCTTGTACAACAGCAAATTAAACCATAACATATACCCTTAGAATCTGTTCTGCCCCTTGCTATGGTGAGCTAATAAAAAGTGTTTTCTTCATGTCATTTCATCAATAATGCTACACATAGCTGCATCTTTGTCTAAAACCTGATCTCTCTTGCAACCAGAACGTTCCCTCTGTTTTTCACTCTGTCCAATACAGCTGTTGCCATCATCAGTATCCATGGGTTCTGCTTTCACTCCCAACCCTCCCTCTGAGTGAGGTAGATCATCGGGCAAGGAGGCCAGGCAGTTCTGAATCATCTCTACAACTCGCTCTAAATGCTTCTGAAATCGCTCTGCTGTTTCCAAACGCTGACGTTTCTGCACCTCCATCATGACCCTCAGTGTCTCCCTCGCTTGGTGAGGGCGATACTCATTTATAAGATGATGGACGTGAACAAAAAGCAGTTTTAAGTCTTCCAGTTTCTCTTCTCGCTTTATGCTCCCTGGACTCCTTATCAAGATATCCAAGAGGTCCAAGAAGTTGACCAAGATAGACATATTAAGCTTCCTTAACTCCTTCTTGTGATCAAACTGCATAGGATGCAATCGCTCAATACCTTGGCTTTCCAAGGGTCGGATAATTAGGTCATCACACTGAAACTGATTGCCAAACATCATGTAACTGTCTTTCACAGGCGGAGGTGGCTTTGGGGCCAGACCTTTACGGATATTTTCATCTGTATATTCTTTTATATATTGCATTGGTGGTGGAGGAAGAGCACTCACTTGCTGAGGTTCACCCATTTTTCCAGACGAAAACACCTAGGGAACGCCCCCAAGAAACACACATTTAACAATCTGCGTGACACCCGCGCAATACAGACAGACAACAAAAACACCGTGAAAGAGACGGCTGTGAGAGGCGCACCGGAGCCAGAGCCCCTCGGAGGCTGAAGGCTCGGCAGCATCCACACACCACCCGTTAGCTTGCCCCCACGGCACGCTCCCGACGCGATCAGCCTCTCGATCCGCGACACCAGCCGGGGCCCAGAGCCACCCTGGGGGCAGCGGCGGCCCCTTCCCTTCCCTTCCCTTCCCTTCCCCCCCCCCCGCTGAGGCCGGAGACACCCGGGGGGCCGCGCCAACGAGTCCCCGGCGGAGCCGAGCTCCTGCCCGGGGCCGGCCGCGCCGCGCGGGGGCAGGGAGGCCAGAGGGAGGCCCGGGGGAGGCGGGGAGGCGCCGGGCCGCCACTGAGACGAGGGGAGCGGGGGGAGGCGCACCGCGCTACGGCCAGGCAAGGCCCAGGAGAAACGCCCGCGCTCACCTCACCACCTCCGCACCCCGCCGCTCCCCTCAGCGCCGCCGCTGGCACCCGCTTCCGGCGAGCCGCTCCCGCCCCTTTCCTCGGTTGGCTCGCCCCTCGCTGAGTCGCGCTCTGATTGGTCAACCCACACGCCGGTCAGAGGCTTGCCCCACTCAGCGCGCTGGTTTCCTCGGGAGGCGGTGCCAACGGCTGCGTTGCCGGGAAGGGGCGGCCGGTGGCTGAGGGCGCAGCGCGTCATGGCGGAGCTTCACGCTCGCTGCACGCTCAGGGCCCGTCTGGGCGCTGCCCTGCCCGGACAGCGCCGTGCACAGGTCCGGGCGCAGCCCACGTCCCCGCCGCCTCTGCTGCCCCCGCTGCGGGGCTCCCTCACCAGGGGCCGAGGCGGTGAGGCCCTGCCCCGAGGCGAGCGCGGCCTGGCCTGGCCGCTGTGGGCCTCAGAGCCCGCTCTGGAGGCGGCCCCGCGGCGGGGAAATGGTGTTGGGAGACGGGCGCTCGGTGGTGATCCTCGTTCCCCTGCTGCTGGGAAACACCCACTGCTTTTGAGAAACAGCCTTACATAGGAACCCGCAAAAATGATTAACCGCTGAGTTATGCAACGATCACGTACTGCTCAACGCTTCCACGCGCGGGGTGCTTGGACTTTATCCCTGGTCGTGAAATCGAAGTGTCATCTAGCAAAATGCTTTTATCTGCATCACTCCTGTAGCTGGGTGCACTAAACTCTAATGAACACTTGGGCTGTGCTGTCTTTCTTACGGTTCGTTTTTGTTTTAGGCAGAGTTGAAGAAAGCAATGTGGATTTTTATTCCACATTGCAGATCACGGGTAGCTGGGCTTGCAGGCGTCGCTTCAGCGGGAATCTCTGCCCGAAATGGCCACACGGGAGGATTTTTGACACTTAAGCTGTTTATGTCCTATGTTGTCTCTTCCTCAGCAGATGGCAGCAATGAGCTTTGTCTGACAGGAACCCTGTGCATTAGCATTTAGAGATTCGCTTTGTGAGACCATCGTTTTGCAAAAAAAAAAATTGTTTGGATTGAATGATAATTACTGTTAATTATTTACAGTTATTTATAAACCACTGCACAAAACTCCAGAATAGTTGAGTTTATTTGACTGGAAAAGCTGAAAAACATTTACAGCTCACGTTTTGCTCACTGTTTAAGTATTCCAAATCACACAGCCCTTTATATTTGAGGCAGGACTGACAATGAGTGCAACTCCACCTGCAAAATAAACTGACCTGTTTTCATTTGTAAGCGGAGTATATTTTGACGAGGAAATTGGGCTGACCTTTGTTCTCAGATGATTGAGTGACAAGCACAATAAAACAACATTCACACAGTAAGGAAGGATGGCATTCAGTAAACTTACTGAAGATGTCTCTGCCATTATGAAGTTTGATGGCCTTATTCTTTGGTGGTGCTGTACTTGCACCTTTTAAATTGCTGATGGCTTGCTATATGTTGTCATGGTGTTGTTGTATTATGTTGCTTAGGTTCTTATCTGGTCATTACTTAGTTAAAGGTTTGTCCTTCTAACTCTTTTTTCTTTATTCACGCAGACTGGTGTCATCAATGTAATTGTAGTTTTGTATTTATCCATATATACGTGTATGTATATATATATAGCCTATATTATATTTTCAAGCATAGGCTCAAGGATTTCTTTTCATTAAGTAACTAGAGCACAATTTATGCGTGTTGTCCAAAGGAGGATATCCTTGCCATTTGGCAATGTCTTACAACTTTGATTTAGGGAAAACTGGTGGTAAATTGATTTGGGCACAATCTCTATTCTTAGAGTCTTTAGACTGCCAGATTGATGCCAACATAAGCGATATTTTCACATTCTCTGCCTTGATACCAATAGTTCTACTTAAAAAGTGAGACAAAGGTCCTTACATTGAGGATTTTGTGGTGCCTGAAGATGTGAATTAATCTAGTGTTCTTTTCAGAAACACATCCATAATGACTCTGAAATGTCACAGGCACTGAATAGTATAAGCACTGAATGGATTGTTCAGTCTTAGGAGATTGCCTACAGAAAGCTCTTATTCTTTGCACATAAATATCTTAACGGGAAGCCATGTGGGCACCAAAACGCAGAAGAAACAGGACAGGATAAGGTGGTTTGGCCATGCTGTTTTTTATTTTCAGCATTTCCCCACCACCACTGTATCTAGGGTAGCCATCCCTCTGACATGATTTCAGGATAAATACTGTATGCTTTAATTTTTTTGACAATCAAGATTTTAGAAATAAACAGGTTAATGAAGAGGATTAAAAAGTTGTCACCACTTCCCAATTTTATACCACAGTTATGGAACCCAGGGTCTCCACAGATTGAAGGAGTGCTTCAGCTTAGGCGTTGAACTGGGACTCTGGTAGTCTCCCCTGCCACAGACTTGCTGTATGACATGGCCCAATCATTCAAACTCTCCAGACTAAACCACAAGGTGCGTCGGGGTCAGCAGGAAGATTTAAGAGACCTTTAGTCTTCATTTATATTCAATCAGAATACTAGTACTACTTCACTTCTTTCACTAGCTGGTGATATTTTCTGTTTGGAATCTAAACAGCTTGGAGAAGAAAATCTTTGTGCAGTCACCCAGGGGCATCCTAGATGGCTTATAACTTTTTCTACATGGTGGAGGTTTCTAAACTGTATCTCAGTACATACAAATAATCATTTTCAAGAAGGGAAAGTAGTCCAGGGTGGGGATACAGATCTTACCAATGCACATAAAGATGGAACTGAGAACCTGGTTTTCAGATACAGAGCAAGGGTGTGGTTCCACACACCCTTGTGTGGGGCCCTTGTGTATTAGCTACAACTGAGCTAATAAACAGTTTGCTGCTTTTGAAAGGGGAGGTCTCATTCCCTCACCTTCCTCCCCCACTCTTTCCTCCTGCCCCCACTCTCCTTTCCTCCCTCGCTTCTCCTTCAGCCCCCCACTTCTGGCTATGCAAGTCTTTCTTCTCACCACTTTGTGCCAGCTCTGGCATTTATTCAGACTCCACAGAAAACATGACTATAATTTTTCTGGATTAGGCTTTCCACTCTTCTAGTGCAGAGTCAACTCACTGTGCAATCCAGTGAACATCAGTGTTGGCTTTTAAGTGATGAGAGCACATGGGCAGAAGTAAGGGCAAAGGTAGGGGAGATGATGACAGGAATGGCTCTCCTCTCTGTGGCAGCAAGCTATTAGTTTGTCTCAAACCATCTTGTGACATCATACCCTGAAAGACAGAAAAGGATAAAAAGCACCGCCTCCAGCATGAGAAAACCCATCAGGAGGTACTAATGCACCTTTGGTTTTATTGGACTTTCCAGACTGATTACACATTCTTGTAACAAAAGCTGAACTTGATGCTCTACTGCCTGGTACTGTGAACTATGCAGCAAAACTGTAAAATACTTTGACTTCGAAAAATAGGAGACAGCGGGCAACCAAGCACCTGTTTTTTGCACGATCTCTGTGATCTTCTTGAGTCATTTTCCCAGTCTGTGTGTAGTGGCCAAGACATAGGAGATAAAACGTCAGCTAATGAAGGAAGAAAAAAGGGTTTCAGTCTCATTTTTAGTAGCAAGATGGCTGATTCGCGGAAGGCACATGGATGACCCTTTCCAATGTATGGGGAGCTGCTAACATTTCTTTCTACAATGGCTCCGCATAAGAAATGAAGAAGGATGGTGGGTGTCATGCATAGCACTCTACAATTTGCTTTCTGCTATGTTTCAGCTCTCTTCTGAAATAAGCATACTGTACGCTGTCCAGTAAGAGCTCACAACTGATACTGCAGCTATCTCTAGCATCTCCAAACTGTAGGAATGAACCTGGAAACCCCTCCAGCAGGAGCTGAATCAGTACAGTGACATTAGTTGCCTCAAAGACCCAAGACCTTAATTTTTTTGCATTAGTTAAATTTATTCAGTTATTCTTTATAACTAATTTTAGGCATATTGACATGTTTCATTAGCAGGCATTTCTGCTCTTTGTTAATTCAGCAACAACGTGTACAGTATGTGCCATCAGAGTATGCTAAGTTATCTTAGCAGAATTCTGAAGCCAAGCATTGTACAAGCACAGCAAATACATGCTCCATCTTCATGTTCAGTCTTAGAAGAGCTCTGCTCTTTTTTGTGTTTGAACATATTTCTTCCATTTGAATTTCTACTGCAGTCTAAATAGTAAATAAAAGTCAAGGCTTTTGTTTCCCAAGTAGTCTGAAAAATAACCCCGAAATGAAACCCAGTTCAAGTCTCTTGTTCAGTTTAGATTAAGTGTTACGTCTTGCAACCTAGTTAAGCAATGGGCTCAGGAATTTCCTTTTTTGGTGATTGCTATAGGTTTTGTTGCAAGATATACCAGGGAGGAGGAGAAGATAAAAGTGGGGAGTCTGTTGGGGTTGAAGAGGACTTAAGCAAGCTTTATGCCATCTGCTGTGGTTATTTCCCATCTCCCAGTCTCCTGCTGTGGCTTTAGGAATTAATGAATTTGCAATGCAGGGCTGTGCTGCCTTTTCCTTCTGACTCCTCAGACTAAAAAATCAGCTGCACTCTATTGGTGTGCTGACTAATGTAGGAGAGAAGTTTAATGTTCCTCTCGTGTAAGGATGGGGGCACACCATTCTTCAGTTCACATGAGAATTGAACTGCTTTTTGCTATACGGCCTATTATGACAGACATCTGAACAGATTCAAATCTCAGCACAGAATCTGGACAGTATTCAGCCATGAAACAGCTATTTCACTATTCATTAATAAATTGACACAGCTTATATTTTGGTAGAATCATATCAGCACTCTGTCCTATACTCATATTCTTAATGTTTTTGGAAGTAACCTCCCTACCTCATTATTAAACCAGACGTTAATTTTGGATCTTAACATAGTCACAAGTTTGTGGTAACTGCCTACTTTAACTTGTAAATGAAAATGGTTCCAAAAATATGCCTGCATGGAATGAAGAAGTACTCCTTATCCAGCCATCAGCAACCAGGGTAACTGCAAACAAGTTGTATTGCCAGAATAAACTGTGGGATTTGCATCACTGCAGTTTTGCCAGCAGTGTAAGTAATGTCTTTGTCTTCAGAAGGAAATAGTAAAGGACAGCAACCATGATGGCAGGCATTAATAAAAAGAGCTGGAGCAAATCCCCAGTTTGGGTCCAACCCACTGTCGGTGAGTCCTGGAATGATTTGCTTCAGGCATTCAAATCATGGGTAATTCACTATATCCTCCTAGCAGATGCCCAGAACAAGGCATCTACTTCCCCGAGGCTCCAAAACCGTTGACAAGAGCATCTTGCTTCTGGTTTTATAAGAGCAACTCCCCTGGTCACTGGGAACAGTGTGAGTGCATTCAAAGGTATAATCATAAGACCTAGAGGGAAGCTAGATGCCTTTGGCTCATAGAGACTAGGCTGATTGTTTCCTTTTTCTACAGCTTTCTGTCTTGTTCTTTGGGTATACTGGAGACACATTCTTTGCGACGATAACGAACTGCAAGAGAAGCAAGATATCTGAGTAACCTAAATAGAGTTTCTCAGACTCTTTAAAAAAAGCTAATTAGCAAAATGGATTGAAGAGCGGGAGCTTGGAAGTTGAATGATAGTCATGATCTGGTGAAAAGAAGACCTGGGACCCAGAAAGAAAATCTGGCCCAAATACTACACGTGGTAGAAGTCTACAGGTTGTTTTAAGAGAGTGAAGATGTAGTTGCTGCCTTCCAGTCTGTTTTTTTACAAAAACAAAAACTGACTATATTTAACTTTATAAATTTCTCTGCCGCCTTCAGGACATAAGCCTTGGTATCAGAGCAGGATGTGCGGGTGGGGAGATTTCCACAGTCTGCAGTAATAAAAGTGTGAACTGCATAATCTAGTAAATCCCCTAAGAAAAATCCAATCCCTAAAACAACACTTCTCAGACCAGAAATAGAGCAGTTTGCAGGAGGTAGCAAGGGATGAACTAAGGTGATTAAGAGAAAAGAAAAGGAGCCAGTTGAGGCCACAGATGATAAGAATAACTTGACCTGTGACCTCAACTTGGCAAGCAGAGAGGAGCATTTAGTGTGCACAGCAGCTCGAAGGTAAACCTGAAAAATTATGCTCTTCTGTTTCAAATGTTTTAATTCGCTCTTGCGTATGGATGGAAATGGGTCAAAGGATACATGCTTAGCAGGCTTTATAAAAGCACTTAAGCAGAGAAGATGTAGGACACCTAAAAATCCATCAAGCTTGTCTTGTCATTGTAAGGGCTGGACTTACTGAGGGATTAAGACACTGAGGACAATTATATTTAATTCCTTTCTGTGAAGTTTACAGAATTTCTGTACCATGCAATACAGCGTGGTGCACATAGCCCTGAACAAAAAGACTGTGCTCATACATTCAGTGCATGACTGTGCTGACATACAAGCTCACATTTCAGAAGTGGGGCAACTGTGTTAGCAGAATGTTCCAGCTAACCTAAGGAGTCTTGTCAGCAGCCTTTCAGGAAGGCTATATAATTTGTATGTAGAGATGTACAGACTTGCCTATACTGCTTCCGGATCTGGAGCCAACTTGGTCACAGATAAGTTGGCTATTTCTATATATCCTACCCCACTGTAGAAGGGTCCTGAAGCCCTTAAATGATGGATCCACTGTTTAAAAGGATTATTACCTTTTAGTCACCCCGGGGGATTATGACATATGATTTATGTCTACAGTTCATGTCTTGAAAGCAACAAAGAATTATGTTACAAAATTAAGAATGTACCATGATCTTTGAAATAAAATTCCATTCAAATACACATAAGCAGGTTATTCTATCGTAAATGTATAATTATATATAAGTACAATTCTTGGAGCATTTTTTTCTTTATGTGCATGTCAACATGGCCTTATAATTATTAGACTTACAAAGTATTCACCCTCTGTTCTTGGCTTGCTGTATTCAAATATTTGAATGCTTAGTACACATATTTATTGGGATTAAAATGGAAAAGTAACATGAGTAGATAGATCTGTGGCAAGAGTGGATGCAAAAATACACCAGTCCCTACCTTTCTCCTCAATTCAATGTGTCAAGAGTTATCAGTTATATCTTGGCTGAACCGTCATCATCTTGAATTCACCATGGAAAACTCAGCATAGCTAATCTCACCTTCTAATTCCTGCTAGTTATGA
Source organism: Apteryx mantelli (assembly GCF_036417845.1). Classification (NCBI taxonomy): domain Eukaryota; kingdom Metazoa; phylum Chordata; class Aves; order Apterygiformes; family Apterygidae; genus Apteryx; species Apteryx mantelli. Next base: position 11,088,559 of record NC_089991.1, on the reverse strand, counting down.
CATAACTATAAGCTTCTCTGTCTCTTGAGGCCAACATTTGTGATTATTTTCTTAGAACTTTTTGCCTTTCTTCCTACATGTGTGTTATACCAAATCTGTGACATCTCGTCAGCAGCAGCTCAGCCTGTCCAGTTCTTCCACGCCCAGAGCTGAATCACTTGTTTGATCCTTGATTCTATCTTGCCTTGACTCTTGCAATGTCCTCCTCTCAGACCTCCTACAATGCACCACAGCATACCATGTTTGCACCATACAAAGTGCCAGGCCCCGCGTCTGAACATTTGATCAAATCGCTCCCCTCTTCATATCCTTCCACTAACTCCTTATCTCTTATCACATGAAGAAATCAAGCTGCCTTTCTCTACTTTCAAAGAATTACTTAGCTCGCCCCCTCTACATACCACTCATGCTGAATCTCTCATCTCCCCCCACATCCTCTTGTCTCCAGCAGCATTGCTCCCCTCTAAGGCCTGCATGTTGGTTTCTCACCTCTTCGCTGTCCTGTAGGCCTTGCTTTTTCTGCAGAGGTGCAATGTCACACCCTTGAATTTCTCTTTATATTCAATCTTCTGAGAAGACAACATGAAAATCTCTGCCAACAGACTGCAAACCTTCTTGGCATAAGCTACTAAGACTTTTCAGAAATTCCTTAGTACACAGCAGTCAAGGCAAAAAAAAGAATAGAAAGAATAACATAGTCCTAAATAAGTGTTCATAGCTAAAAATGCAATAGCATTAGAAATGATGAAGCTGATTACAAGTGAAATCCATTGTCTTTTTTTTCTGGATTCCCTACTGCTAGCACAATGAAGTCCCATGGAGTTTATGTGGGCACTCTACAGCCTGCGTTTCAGTTTCATAGTTACAGGAAGGGAATCTCTGAACATAAGTTAAACCAGTAAATTCTCAAGCATGAGAAAAATTACGTGCACACAAAAGTAGACCTAAGCAAGTTCTATAAGAATCTGAACAGTTGTTATTTACAAAGAGTGCAATTTTAGAACACTCACAGCAGGTGCTGAATTTGCCATACATGTGCATTGCGTAAGGCATGTATGTTTTGTAGAAGAATTTGGCAATTTGGCCTGAGAATTGATCCTGGTCTTCAAATAGATATGAAATCCCCCTTGGCAGCGGTGGTGATTTTTCAGGAGATCACAGACTTGCGTCATCTTTCTTGTTCAACCACAAGGGTTCCTTGGAACTCAATCACTCTACCAAGAAATGAAACATAGCTTCTCTAGTCTTGCACATAATGTTTCAATATATGCTGCATCTCTTCTTCTGCAAGACCACCACATTGAGATAAATACAGGGATCAACTGCACAACAGCTTATCTTTCTCCCTGTTCTATAGTCCTGGATTGCTTTAGCAAGTTCTCTTTCAGAACCACACAGAAAATATTAACTTAAATTGTATTCTTATGGGAAACAGGTACTCGATGGCATTGAACAAGACTTATATGGAACTTTTGAGGATCCCTGAAACATTCTGCATAAGCAAATGCTCAATACAGCATAAAACAGCAAGGAAGGGATATGCTTACCTGGTTCTTTGAGTGGGACAACCCATATATTCTGTTGAGAAATACTGTGCCCAAGTCTGTGCCCAAGAACTGCCCTATAAAATCTAAGTCTTCATTTAAACAGATTTTGCAAATCTTATATTTATGTAGAATTTCTTTTCCCTCAAGAACTGAATTTAAAATAATGAAGTATCTTCTTTGGAACTTGAAAACATCAGAAAGAGGGAGCTATCTCCTTATATCCTAATGTGTTAAACTCCGTAGCCAAAGAGGATCTTGTAAAAAGTTAGCACTGGTAAATGATTTAGAGTCAAATAATTTTCAGAAATACCTAGTTAATGCTAATACTTATCTTGCATCTCACACATTCCACCAGACTCCATGTCTCCAATCCACAGTAGTACCAACAGTACAGTTATACATCACTGATAAAATACTACACAAAATATTAAAAATGCAAGAACAGAGGAAAATGAATTGCATTTGTTTTAAAACTTTTTTTTTTTTTTTTTCTACTGAGTGCATGAGTTGCATATTCACTTTTTAAAATTCTAAATTTAAGCTGCTGCAGACTGCCCAGGATGGTGCACCAAAGTCCTGAGAAAACCTACTGTACTTGCTTTGGAATTTGTGCTCACTTTGCTGCTGATTACATGGGTCTTGATTGCATCCACAGAGTGTATGTTGTGCCTGTGTTTCCTGCAACATTCAGCCCTGGACTAATTAGAGTGCCTCTGAAGCAGTCAGCAATCAGTAAACAGTAACCGATGATAACTAATTAGTTATCAGATATTATAACCATTTGTTATCAGTTTAAATATCTAACAACTGCAAATATTTATCCTTTCTTATAAAATATATAATGGATATGATTTTTTTATATAAGTAGTAGGTTTAATTGCCTCAAACTGCCTTTTGCCTTTGCTTACATATTAGGAACTTTCATGTTATGTAAGAGACTTCCTCAAAATACTTCTTTTCTTTAAAAAGAAATATGGATGCATGACCTACTTCTAAGAGGATAGGAAAGACACTTGTCCTGTACGTTCAAGTTCAGTGTATGCATTTATGACTGTATTTACTAAATGGACAAGTAGGAGACAGATGCTTAATCATGCCACACCTCTTTATTAATCCTTGATCATTGACTCACATCTGTTGAATGTCCCTAAAGTGTTATTTTTTCCACAACATTTACCTTAGAGTATATTTCAGCATGTGCTGTTCGGTTTATGACTTCAGAGAGGATGTGGTTATGGTTTGACAGAAAGGAAGCTTTGCTGTAGATGGGAAGATAAGGCTCAAAGCACCTACGCTGCCTTATGAACACCTTTTTTGTTAAAAAAATTAACTGCCTTCCTTCTTGTTTCTCTGTTTTGGACGGGTGCTCGGTGCGTAGGGCAGGCATCCCATGTCCTGGGAGAGGACCATTCTTGGCGCAGCAATGAATAACTGTGTGCTCCTGGAGGAACAGCTCATCAAAAAATCCCAGCAGAAGAGAAGGACGTCTCCCTCCAACTTCAAAGTGCGCTTCTTTGTCTTAACCGAATCCAAGTTGGCTTACTATGAACATCGCCATGGGGTATGTCAGCCATTTTCTCTCTCATAATACAGCAATGGAGGGAAGGATGAACTCTCTGTTAAGCGTTAACAACTTAATATTTCTGGTCCTTATTACAGCGCCATTCGCTGAAAATCGCAGAGTGATCAAACTGGTCATTCAGAACTACTGGTCAATGGGCATCTGGTGTGAATGGGGGAATAAGACTACCTAGCCACTTTATAGAAAGGGTCTGGTTTTGTTGTAGGAATTTACAGCAGGCTGTCACAACCGATATAGGTAACGGCCGAATGGCTGTTCGCATCGGTACAGGAGTGACCTGTAGCGGCATATTGCAGCGATCACAAGTGTTCGCTATGTACCCTAACTACATCTGGGGAAAAAATCAGCCACAAATCTTTACTTTCTCATCCTTTTCTTTAGGGCAACAAACTGGGGACTGGTAGGTCTTACATTTTTAAATAAATTCAACTGCCATGCTTAACAGGTCTTCAGATTTAGCTTAAAAAGGAATGTGATACATGCGATACGTGCTCAGACTAGTCATTGTTTCCCCCAGCTTTCATTTCTCTGATTTGCTAAATATGAAGAAAATTAGAAGTCAAGCTACACACCCCATTGTGCTAAGTATTCTAGTGAAGTAAGAATTATTCCCCTCTTCCTATATTTAGCTGGATATTTTCTAGGCCTCATTAGACAGTTGTAAATCATACTGCTTGTTTTCCAACAATCACTGAACGTGCTGTTAATCCATTATGTTTAGGTGATGTTACCTTACACAAACCAGTATTGGGGACCACGTTGCCTTGCTGTCTGGCTTTGGCAACTCGAGATGATCAGATGTTGCTCACAGATGTAGAAAATTAATTTAAAACTGAAACCAACAAGGAAAGCAAACTATGATGTGCCCTTGTATCATATCATTGTCCAGTTAAGGTTGGATACCTGCCTTAAGGGTTAATAGTCATTATTACTTGCAAGTTACTTCTCTCAAATATGTTCAACAAATGTTGTACTTAATTTTATTTTATAGATGGTGCTTTTCTATACCTCCATATTTAAATAGGAAACATTTATTGCTGGCTATGTTGTCTGTATTTGGTTTCAGACTCTCTGACTTTTATCCAGACTGTTTTTCAGATGTTATTATTTTAAGATTTTGTATTCTAACTATTCCACTTGATTATTCTGGTAAAATTTTCAAGAACATCTAAGCAATTCAGCAGTAAGTATTTAGAGGAACATTTTATCTGTTTTGGTTTTTTTGGTACTTTCTGAATCTTGATGGATTTGAGAGGAATTCAACATTTATTCTGCCTAAGTACTTTTGCGGAATTGCACAGGTGTCTGCCTGCCTCTTTAGACACTTAAGTAGTTTGGAAAATCTGACTCAGTGACTTTCAGTGGGGCATAGATTTGGTATGTTACTTGAGCGTCTTTGGAAATTTTATCCCCTAGCCTTCCTAAATGTCAGTTAGGCCACTGTGGGACATCTTCAAAGTGCCTGACATAAATGTTTAAAAAGCTTTCAAAGGCACGTTGTTACACTGCACATTCAAAAATCTCGATTCATGGTGAATGACAGCTGGCAAATACCTTTATACATAGATGTGTATATATATGTATATGTATATATGTGTATGTATGTGTGTGTGTACATACACACACACACACATGCATATATATATATATATACACACATGCACATAACGCACACATACATACACACACACACACACACACACACACACACACACATATATATATAGGTTAACAACTTCTGAAACTTTGATCTCCAAAATCAGAAGACCTAGTCTTTAGGTGATTTAAAATTCTGTTAAGTCCAGAGGCATCAGAATAGAGCTATGCAAAGTTGGACCAGATGAGGATTTGGTACACTATCTACTCTATCTCATATTTTATCTATTATAAACTTACACACATTACATATATATAGACACACATATGTATAGTTACATATATATGTATGTAACTTTAGGCACACGCAAACATTTGAGTGACTGTGGGTCCAGGGCCGATTTTCCATGGAATATTGATTTTGTGCTGACACAAACTATCAAAATCAGGTTATTACATTAACAGAAGAACTTAGTACCGAACGGGAAAAAGACTATTTGTCCTGCTAAATAACACGCAGAACCAATCTTCGGCCTCTTCACTATACTTCCCACAAAACAGATCATCCTGGTCAGGCCTCCATGCAGTCAGATCATCCCTGTTCTGGAGAAGAAAGCTTAAGGCAGGCCATGCAATCGTAGTTGTGTCTCATGCTAAGCACTGAGCGAATCCCGAATGACTGCGTTCACAGCCTTGGGGCCAGGGATGGGAAAATGATCGTATTTGCCTGACACACTGGCTATGTCCATCCTAGTGAATGAAGCAGGACCAGGGAGCATTTGCAGGCATGGGAATTAATGGTGTGCACCAGGACTCCTCCAGCACAGGCCCTGGCACAGCTTTGGCTCTGCTCAGACAATCTGTGGGGACGGCAGGCGTTAGCATAGGCTGTGGGCCACTGCTAGTAGGCAGTCTGCATGTGGCCACCCCACTCCGGAGTCGAGGAGGGCCAAGCAGCATGGGCAACTGTGCTCGCTGGCCTCAGTGATGGGGACTATCCACAGGCACGCTCGCTGCACCGTATAGAGGGGACCAGCAAGTGCTGGGCTTTTAAAGTATGTGTATTCCAAGGAAAATCTCCGTGGATGTTTGCTGTAAGAGATTTTAGAGAGCTTCTTTAAGAATTCCTTATCAACGTGTCTAGTTGCTTACTGTACTTGGAGTTCACTATTACACGGTATCCACCTCTCTGGTCCCAAATGAGTCAGTAACAATAGCCTACACATAAATTCAGATAAAAGAATTAGCTAACTGCTTAACAGTTTGCAAAGTCCCATAGATTTCAATGGGGTGGCTTAAATTAAAGCATACAGTCATGTGTTAAACATAAGCTTACATGTTTTGCCCGTATTGAGACCATAGTGGTCAACAGGGTTTGGCATCCAGTCCCTTTCTCTGTATTTTGGCATGATGGGTATAAAAAGATCTTTAAGAGTTTGATTGTAGCAGTTCACAGCAAGAAAATAAACAGGCCAAAATAAAATACAGGATAATTCTGTAAATAGTATCAAAAGCTAACAGGACAACTGACATCATAAAGGCAAATTTTTGCAATAACTGTAATGTCATTTTTCTGTTGTAACAGCACATAGCTAGAGAGAAAGCTCTGTTCACGTCATGGGCCAAGCACACAATGGCCATTAATGCTAATGAAAGGTATTTACATATCTCATTAGGAGAATGAGTCCCCAAAAACTGACAACAATATGAAGCTGTGTTTTCTGGAATTCATTACACAGTGCACAATGCAGGGCTGTCTTAGCATAAAGCAAATGGATTCAGCTCCCGTCTCAACTAAAATACATCAGAAGTGCCTTTATAATAACATGCAAATCACTTCCATGAGCAGAAATTCTTAGTTTCTAGGGTCTAATTTTATACCTACTGTGCATAAGAGTAAATAAGCACATGGGAGTAATCATTTTAACAATTTCAACGAGTTTGATCCTCATCAGAATCACCTATAATGCATACATTTCTGTGATACTCCCAGAGTCCCGGTATATTTGCATCACTGCAAAAGAAGCAGATAAGTGAATCCCTTTGGCAGGGATCTCTGGGACAGACTTTCAAATGTACTTACTTGGCCTTAGCAAAAATGCCTAAACTGGTGAGTTACCTAGATTCTGTTGGCCTAGTGGCTTATGATCTATGGTAAATCCTCCAAACTAGCAGACAGGAGAGTGAAAAGAGTTAATTTGCAGGTCAGATTCTAAGTAGAGGTTCGTGCATGGTCTTTGGCATGTCACGCAGGTCATGTCTACCTGGATGAGGACAGACAGAAATGAGCCTCTCTGCTTGGAATTCAAGCTGGCTCTCATCTGGAAGTAGCACAGATGTCTGAGGCTGATGCCACACTTCAGTAACTGGGCCGCAGTCCTCCAGGATGGTGCCAAACTAATGCAGCTATGCAGTCTCTGGATCGGAGCTGCTCGTTCTGGGGCTGCTCTGAACTACGGTGAGCGCTTGGATCTGTCTGTACCAACCACGGAGAAGTACTCCATGCCCCTATGCCACAGGTATCTCCTTTCAGAAATAGGCATCTTTGTAATGCCTTGCCCTAAAGGGGCATTCTAAGAAGAAGTATTTAAGGACTGGGAAGTTACACCTAACACCTGGGAAGTTCAGGCACCTACATATTTTTAAGCTTCATGAACTCATGGGCTATTACTAGTCCAGTTCTCAAAGAAAGCAATGAAAGGAGCACAGAAAAAAGGACGGAGTTTACTCTTCATTTACATCAGTACTGTTCTTCCTACGCTGGTCAGATACTCAAGAGGTCAAGTAGCATAAGTAAGCCTTGTCTTGGGCTCCTTCACTCAGATCTTTTACGTTCAGATATAAAGATGACACTTCAGTGTGTCTTGAAGTTTGCTTTCAGTCTCTTGTTCCAGGAGACAAAAGAAATAAACTTGGCTGAAAAGCCTTTTATCAGCATCCAAAAAAATGCTTCAGCTACTTCTGTTGCATTGTCTATGTTATTTGCGATAGTCCAGCTACCTATGGTAACAAAATCAACTCTTTGTTCATTATTACAGCAGTCCATTTTACCTTGATTATTCTACACAAAATGTGACTTGTCTATCTTGCCTTGGAAAGACTTTATTTTTCCCATAACTCTAATGTGGACTTTGCTTCTGAAGATCTCCATTTTGGTGTTCTGCTTAGTTACAGTGGCTGTCCATATTGTTTCTCGATCGTTTAATATAATATATACTTTGTGTATTCCTGATACTATAACAGTCATGAAACCGCCAGCCTCATATAAAGTGAATTTAGTAATGCTTTAAAAGACTACCTTCCAAATAAATATATACCTGAACATCATTCTTCATAACTTCTCATTTATTTATTAACAAGTCCTATTTGCTTGCCAGAATTTGAAATACCATCTGTCTTCTGATGCACATCTTTAACTAATTCATTAATAATACACATATCCACAAAAAAGTCAGGCTTGGCATCTATCTGCATCACACCTGTTTCAGTGATTTTTTACATAAATCAATACAACCTTGAATAAGACAGGGACAAGGTACAAACATACACCTAATATCAAATGAATCCCTTACTATACCTCTGTGAATTTAACATGAATTTTTTAATGATCTGAATTATATTATTGGAGTTGGAGGATTAAACTCATATTAGTTGCCACAATGAGCCTCTTTCAATTCTGTCGTGAAACCACAGAATCATAGGAATATTGGCTGGAGAGCATGTCTTGAATTCATCTTGTCGGACCTTGCACTCGGAGCCGAACTGTCGCCAACCCCAGGTCAGCACTCGGAGCGGGACTATTGCCAGCACTAGAACAAGTCGGCCATGGCTTTAACTAGCCACATCTTGAAAACCAAGGACAGAGATTCCACATCTTTGGGCAACCTATTCCAGTCCATCTTATCAAATGCTTTTTGGACAGTTAAGGTGCCAATCTATTGCAGTTCTCTTTCACTACTTTCTTCCGCGGCAAGATTCAGGATGGTGATACTGTCTACACAAGATCTCTTTAAGGAAAATACAGCTAGTTCTATGCCTGCTGTCTACAGCCTTTCTAACTCTACTAGTGCACAATGGAGTCTGGTAATAAAAGTAGCTCATGTTTGCTGGAATCCCACATTTTATCTTTCAAAATTTTGATTATAATCCTTTTCCTGTTGCAGTCTTTGTGCATACCCACTTCTGATCCTGCTAGGTCTGTGCCTAGGAATTTTTTGGTCTTTAATCTTTCAAGAAATTTTTCCAAATCACTTGTGAGCAATTTCTTCACAGCAAATTGCAGATACTTCCATCTTCTTCAAATTATGAAGCTTAAATTTTTCTTCTGTTGGAGAACACTAAGAATGTTGCAAAAATGCTGCACCTATGTTTTCTTTTGTTTCTTTATGAAGGAAAGAATTTCTTTTGATATGAATATGTTGCATAAATATGAGACTTCCTAATAGTTTTTATTAGTAGTCTTTATTAATAGTCTTTATTAGCCCTCTTTACTGTGGCTATTTTTGCTTCCAGTGCCCACCTTTGCTTTATATTGTAATCAATATTGTAACCAATATTGTTATAATGCCTGCCTATTGCTTTATATTCTTTCACCCTTTCTGACTGATTTTTTTTGTCTCTGAAGCTTACGCTTTTTAATGAGAAAGTGGTGTCACTTAATAGATTTAATTTAGCTTCCCTTCATTGAATCCCCACTGTCCACTCCTTCTCCCTGTCTTTGCTAGAGTCAAGAATAGTCTTTGAAGAAACTAATGTAATATTCACTAGTTGTTCCGTATGCTTTTCTGTAACATAAAAGACTATTTCATATCAGAAAACCCATTTGAAAGCCAAGAATCTTTTTTTTTTTCTTTCGCTGATGGTGACATTGATTTTCTTGTCAAACCTCTGTGTTGGTAGAAATGCATCCTATGATAATCATTTTTGCTCTCAGATAGGACTTAAGACAATATGAACATTGGGAGTGGCTTTGTCAGAACTTAAAATAGGAGTTCAGTGGAAATATTGGGCTATTGCAGACATGTGGGACCCTGTGATGGGCCAAGAGGAAAATGCTCTTATGTCCCAGTGTGCTTTTTCATGGGATCTCTTTACTTAAATGTTAAATACACACACCCCATGGAAATGTACACTTTGTACCATAGAAACCTTGCAAGAAGGTTATGGTTTCAATTTTTTCCTCTGCATTTCTTCTGTTTTAGGCTCATATTGTTCTGAAAACAAGGCATCTGAGCAAGCCTGGAGGAGTGAATAGTGAACCAGCCAGCTCTTAGCTAGGTGTATAAAATCTGAGGTCCGGATCTTCAGTGTACCACCATTGACTTTTCCAGCCTTTTAAAAGAATTGTTAAATTTCTATAGTTTTATATGATTTTGATGGAAATGCAACACTCGTTTTCATCAGCTAAGGATCTGGCTCATAGGGCTTTATAAGGGACAGTAGGAGTAATTTCTCTGATGGAGATATTACCCTGGGAAACTGAGAATTTAACTGAGTAAATTCATAAAAAACTGAGATTGTTTGCATGGAACAGGCTTTGTCTAGAAATGGTATCAGCTTCAGTAAACAAGATTTGATACTGAAATTAGTTGCTGGGAGTGAAATTGCATGGTGTCTACGTGATAGCACACCAACGATGTGTCCTGACAGCATGCAGCACAATTAACAGCACCTTAACATCTCACAGGCCGATGAAACTTTTACATTCTGGCATAGGAGCCTGCTGGGCTTCAGCTTCTTTCCTTAGGTCACTGGGCAACGTTTGCCTCTTCCCATGCCCTGCACTCCAAGTTGAGGGTGCAAAATTTTAGAACATTCCTGGAAGAACAACACAGCAAAAAGAAGTTATAGATGGCCAGTCCTGTAGTCAGCCGTGGCAGTGCCCAAGGACTGCAGGGGGGCACCCAAGGGTGAGCTAGGGCAGTGGAGCAGGCACAGCCCTCCCATTACCTGCCCCAAACATCTAGTGCTCTTTCACCATCGCTAGTGCTCACATGAATGGAGGCATCTTAGGCACCAATTGCAGCTGATTTTGTCATTTTACACAGTTCGACACACTCTGCATCCAGGGTATGCCCAACTCTCAAACACCTCCATGTTCTCTATATGTGAAAACAACTGTTAAACAAAAGTAATTGGTTTTTTTGATTCAAGCTGGAGAACAGAATAGTCACAATAGGCATGTGAACCCTGGGATTTATTTATCAAATATAACAGGGTAACTAGAGGAATTACAACATAGCACAACAGTCAGAGTTCTATGGAAAATCCCAGTAGTATCAATTAACACCTCTTTACACTTTTCCTCTGGAACACTTGGTATTGGCAAGAGATGCAAAATCCCTTAAAACTTTCTTTTAAAATTAAAATTGCTTAATTTAAATTTCAAATTTCATTTTAAAACTCGATTAAATTCGTTCATTTCCCATAAAACCTCAAACTATATTTGTTCCTAATAGGAGAGAGAAAGCCCAAAACACTGAACAATGTTAACATTTGAGCAAGATTCCTATCAATTCAGCTATCAACAGTTCTTAATTTCCTAACTATTAATGATAAAAACAGCACATGCTGCAATGTTAAGGGATAGAAAGTAAGCGCATCAACACAATGTTCAAAGAGGTTCAAATTCAAGTCTTTTGGTCATTGGAAAAATATTTTAGCAGGAGAATTATCATTAAAAATAAGTCCTTGTTGTTCAAGTGATATCTCTTAAGTTCATAGTTACTATTTGCTGCGTTATTGTCCATTGCTATCCTACAGCCAACGCTTGACTATGAGAGACCAGCAGTCTATGTAGCTATTAAACAGGACACACTGCAATACCATAGGTATAAGCAGAATTTGGGCAGCCCAGGAAATCCAGAGATTCCTTTCCAAATTACAAGAGAAGCTCAACAGGGCCTGAAGAGAATGATACCAGAAAGATGGTAAAGTGTCAGTAATTAAAAAAGATGATGTTCACCAGCCCACATCAAGCTGCACTCTCTGCCGCTGGAAGGTTGTTATATCTTTCACAAAGGTTGTGCTTAACTTTGATATTAATCTGTCTGTAAAGGGAAAAGCAGGTCCATTGGAGCAGTCTGTTCACTGACCCACTTATTTTTTACCAGTAGTTAGAGCTGTAATGTTGCTTTTTTTCTTGAAAGCTTTGTACTCACATCCTATTTCCAGCCATTTCAATGACATTTTATTAGCCGAAGTACAGCTTTAACACTGTATGGCTATGGTAAATATTTTCTTGTGGAATTACAAGTAGAGACATAAGAGCAAGTGATACATACTCTATAGATGTTCCTGTGTTAATCCTAGAGCTTAGTTTAAGCACATAGGAATACAAAAATGGCTGTCTTAGACCACACCAAAGGTCCATGAACCAAGTGGCCAGTCTCCAGGAGCAGTCGGTATCTGTTGTTTAGAGTAAAACTACAAAAATAGGCTCGAGTGTTTTTCTAGAGGCTGGGAGGAAATATCTTGAAGGATCTAACCATATAAACAGACTTTATTTTTCCTTTTTGAGTTTGGAGACAGCTTTAGGAGAGAAAGACACCTCAACTTTATACATTTTTTTCAATCATTTTGAGGTCAACTCAAATTATTCCGAAGACAGGCATTTTTATGGTGCGGGGTTTTTTTCATTTTATTTCAGCCTAAGCGTATTTCTTTCTGGCTACCCTGAGAATTTGTGCTGAGCTAGGAACAACACATGCCGTTTCACAGCTGTGAGCGTGTAGCTTTCCTGTGCATAGCTGGGGGAATATTTAAAGTTTGGTTATTGAGCTCTTAATAGCAAGAATGTAAATTTTTCCCCTTCTTAGGGCATCCGCCCCCTGTGCACATTCGGTCACAACTGTGGGCTCTGGTAACACAGGAACTGTGTCTCATTTTTCTTCTGTTCACTCTTAGCCTTAATCAGCTGAGTGAACAGGATTTCTGCTCTTTTCTGTCCTGTTGCTCTCTGTGTATCAGCAATGAAGTTGCTTCTGTTCTTAGAAGCATCAGGGTTGCATAGGCATAGCTGAAGATACAAATCAGGCTCACAGTCTCTATGACAGGTGATAACATACATGAAGGAAGAAAAAATGTGGAGATTGCAGGTTGAATTTGCAGCACTAGCGTTTGGTAAATCCACTTTTATATGTGAAAATGCAACTTATTCAAAGCCAGAGAAAAGCAACACAGGTGGAAACTGTATTTCCAACTTTTAGAAGGGGAACTGGTTTTCATGAAAGAAATACTAAAAAGGCACATATGAAATCCTGCCTTCATTCAAGCACTGCCCCGGGCAGCTACACTTCCTCTGCTCCCTGAAACCAGCTCATGCCCTCTTCTGAGCCCATTTTGACCCCTCCATTACACCAGGGTGCACATATACCACAGTTTAGAAACTGGTGGGATAAAGCTGCAGGTAACTTGTAGCATGATATAGTTAAGTCACATTATTGGTATTGCTAATTTATCATTTCTGTGTGCGGTTACCTTGTCACTAGTAAGCATTGTGCATTGGGGCCTAGGGAGCATTCACTCTGCAAGTATAAGCCCTCTGCAGAGGGGTATGTTAGTCATCTAAGACCGGTATCCTCAGGAGATGTTGAAGGCACTGCTGCCTGCTGCTATCGCTAGCACAGTAGTCTCTCATTGCCACTTTAAAATACTTTCATGTGCATGCAAGCCTCTCTTCACACTTACATATGCTTCATTCTAGTGGTGAGCAGAAGTCAGAGCTTTTTTTTCCTTTTGCTTGTTCCTGAGGCTCTGTGTGCAATGTTTAAAAAGATTAAGTTGCTTTGGTTTCACCACTACCAACCCACAGAATAAGAAACCCCCAATCCGGCTTCTGCCTCCACCGAGCCTGCACGCTGAGCCCAGCTGGAACAGGGGGAAAAGGAGCAGGTGACGAGGTACGAGTGGGTCAGGCCAAGGGCTGAGGCAAAGACCCCTAATTACTTAACTATCAGGGTGGTTAATTAAGAATACTTCCCTCTACTCAGGATGATAAGTGAAAACAGTGAATGAAATTCAGCTCAAATTCTTGCAAAGAAAACCTACAGAAAAGAAGGTCATTAAACGCTTGTACTGACGGAAATGTTTTTGCGGTTGAGCTTACGGGGGATTGGAATTTCCTACCTCTATCCACAGCAGCTATAAATTAGCCTTCCCCTTACCTGCCTACTGAGGGAAAGTGTCTGGCTGCAACTGGGGGCTCCATGGGGTAGGTGGGGGCAAACACAGGCTCACAGACAGACCTTGCAGGGTGGGGAAGGATGCCCATACGCAGGGCGGGGAGGCAGCAGTGCCACAGAGGGGACTCTACACTTTCTGCTCTGAGGTGCCTGGCCAGGTTGGGAGGACTGGCAGGCGTTGCAAAGGGAGGTGAGGGGCAGGGGTGATGTGGGAAGGGAGGCTGCAGGTGGTGGGTGTCCACAGAATTGTGAGACAGGCCGATGGATGGTGGGAGGCTCTCTGGCCCCGGTGGGTTTTGTCTTCATGAATCTTAATTGCTCGGTTTTCACCTCACCGCCAGCCCAAAAGGACACAAGGTATAAGTTCTTATAAAACTTTTGAACCCCGACAGCTTTATGAAACACAACAGACTACCTTTCTGCCTGCCAGAAAACACTGCATGCTCTCTCCTCCTGTACTGCTTGAGATAAGTCTCTGACCACCACTGCCGTCCCTCACCTTAGTGTCTCGCCTCACTTAGTTCACTCTGCTTCCAGCATTGGTGACCACTTCTTTGCCAGGACCCTTTGGTAGTTAACCTTTTGGGCTGTTTGAGTTCAGCATGATAGATTCATTCCTCTGTGCAGCTTGCCAAAAGTTTCTGTGAGATGTTTCTACATGTCACTAAAGTTCGCATTCCCAGCAGAACCCCAACCCATGTGAGAGACTTGCATCTTTGAATGCACAGCGAAGCTTTGTAACAGCTCTGTGTTCTTGTGTCTCTTCGTGATACGATAGAATGTGGTCTAGCCAAGCCTTTAAGCATCCGCCCAGATATGTGGCGCCTATGGGCCTTCAACACCAATGTCTGGTATAGCACATTTGATGAATTGGGATCAAAAATAGCAACAGCCAAGTGTTAGCCAGAATGTAACCAATTCCTGCCTACCTCAGACTACATGGCCCCGTATAGTACAAAATCCTGATATATGTGGACCCCAAGTGTGCAGAACCACAGTCAGGAAGCATGCTCACAGTGCAGTTTCGCGTTACCGGTAGCTGCTGCTAATGGCTCGCTGTCCCTGCTTCTTCCTGTGCTCCAGCTGCAGGGCTCCTCTGACCCTCCATGCAGCTTAAGCCAGCAGACTGTGAGCTGATGAAAAGCGGTTAGTTTTGTTGGCTGGTCAAGCTGCCATGGCAGGTAGCAGTGTTGGTGGAAATGGGAGGAAGAAGGGCTACCCATTTTGGCCCCAAATAGCTGTTGCATTACCTTAGCTGTAACACATAACTGCACTCTAATTTTGCCTAGTGCATGGTAAATGTCAGGCAGCTTATTCCCCCTACAAGCAAGGTGAGATACTTTGTTGTGTTGCAGGGTAGGCTATGCATGCAGAAATTATTATAGAATAGTTTGTGAGTTGGAAATTCCCGCCTTTTTCTATCCCATAGTCAGTTATTCTAGTGTCTAAGGGAAATAAGGACCATTGTAAACATGTAGTTTATGCTGTAGACACAAACTGAAGAGTTAACCAGTGAAAGAGATGCTGGAGTGATGTGGCAAGAAGGGGTGGAATACTGAAGACAGTAATGCACTGGACTTGTGATGCACCCGGCTCTGTTCGATGCTGTTAGGTCTCATTGCTGGAATTGCCATTTTGCAAATACAAGGAACCAAAAGAAATAAAACAGGACGTACTGATCTGCAACACGCTATACTTCATCTCCACCTGGGACAGCAGCATGCCTTGGGTATCTTTCCACACACACTACGCTGTAAGAACACTGATGTGTTTGTGACAAACCAGCTAAAACAAAGGCGGCTGTGGGAGAGACAAAAGAAGAAGATGTTTGCTATCTAATTATACTCTAGGCAGACTGGAAACAGCAAATGGAAAGCTGTCAGCGTGCTTTGGCTAGCCCTTTTAGGAACAAGTCTCTGAGGTTTTGGGAGATCATTTTCAAGAGGTTTCTCCTCTCCGCTCCCTTCCAAATGGCGCAGTTGCTTTTGTTAGATTAAAGTGCAGTCAGGCATCACAGGCAGGGATATGTTTAGTTTCCAGCCCAGTTTCTCGGTAATGCATGGTTTGTGAGTGGTAATTCCAGTTGTTTGCGCTGCTACAGGACTGTAATTGCCTTCTATCACCGACATCCCATCTGCTGAGGATCTGCCAGGGAATGCATTGGCGGTGAGACGCAGACTGAAGTTGAGCTATAACATGAGATTATGAGGGGCTTCCGCTGGTGAAATTAGGTTGTTTAAAGGAGCACAGTAGGTGATGAGAGCCGTAGGAAAACTGTATAAAGCTTCTTGTAAAAGCTGGACTCTGTCTTTCAGCAGAGTCCAGAAATGTATCAACAAAAAATAGTCTGAAGTAAAAGAGCAGAGTGTGTGACCAGAACAACATCGATTCCTAGGGCCTCAGAGGAGGAATGCATGTGGTTAAGGCCTGGGACTTCAAAGTAATAAGATGAAGGAGGGTTTGCTGTCAGCAAAATTGAAGGTTTTTACAGGAAATAAATGGCTTTGAGTCTCATGGAAGGGGCAGAAGTCCCAGGGGTAGAACAAATGAAAGAGGAGGTTGTGGAGAAGAGACAAAGGAAGCGAGGTCTGGAAGAAAGAAGTGAATAAGCAAGACTGAAAGAAAATAGATGGGGAAAATGAGGCACAGTAAGGCCTCCTAAGGTTTGGCACTATTCTTGCTAGTTAATTGGCATTTACATTTAGGGGTGCTTTGAGGCCTTGGGTTTATTGATAAAAAAGTCCAACTCCACCTGACATAGCTATGTAGGTAGATGCCTTCTACAGGAGACAGTCCTGGCAGTAAATTCAGAAGCATTAGTTGAACTGCTGGCCATAACATACACCAGCAAAGCCCAGAGGGGCAATGAGAGCCCACACTGTAATAATTTCCCTCTCTTTCTTGAAGTCCAAGTATACAAAGGCAAAATACCTAGACAGTTGCGCCAGAATAAGGTTTGAGGGGCCTTTAGACTTCTCTGTTTTGAGGCTGTTTGACTCTTCACTGTGGCAAACCTCACCTCTGTGACCACTGGCATCAGCTGCTTCCCTGTTTTAGGCTAAATTTGTTGATGAAAGGTAGCAAGAGAGCAGCATCGAGAGCCAGCACTGAATGCCATGCTGAGGGGCAGGCGTGGAGGTG
The DNA here is from genome assembly GCF_036417845.1 of Apteryx mantelli. NCBI lineage: Eukaryota > Metazoa > Chordata > Aves > Apterygiformes > Apterygidae > Apteryx > Apteryx mantelli. The sequence continues at coordinate 11,071,511 of NC_089991.1, read as the reverse complement.
GGAAGGTGGAGGCAGGTGGAGGAAAAGGCTCCCATGCCTTGCGGATGGCTGCTGCCAAGGAGCAGAGCTGCAGGTCCGCAGGGACAAGGGGAGCAAAAAGGGCAGGAAGGAGATGGGAGGATGAGCAACATGTCGGTTTGGGTTGTGGGTCAGAGGGATGGTGAGGAGGTGGCCAAAATCTTGCTATGGCTCTGAATGATAACCCGTGAAGGGTATAAAATGGTCTCCAAAATCCATGCTCTCTCCCATCAACAGTAGCCTGTATTTGGAAAACAGAAGGGTTTTTTGCAGTGAAGGGGTTCTTAAATATCACAGTCTTCCGTCATGTTATCACAAAGCTGGGCTGGGAGAGAGTTTCGGTGTTCAATCCCTCCTGAAAAAGAATCAAAACAGGAAACCGGTTTGCCTCTGAAGAGCAAGTGCCTCTGAGCAAATCCTTCAGAAGACTGCGCTAGCTAATGAGCGAGAGCTTCACTTCAGCCTACTGCATGTTGGCATCTTCATCTGTCTCACTTGAAAAAGCAGCGTACGACTTGCTCAGGAGTTGCTGGGCGATGATTCAGTGGGCAATAGGGTACACTGAGGGCAGGCATTTCGGTGCCGGGTTTCTAGGATGTCTCTTCTTTTCTTAACTTCTCCTAACTGACTTTATTGTTATCTAGCTATCTGGTGTCAGATGAATAATAACACAGCAGAGGTTGCCAGTAAAATAGCTTTGCAGGCAAGGTTTTGAAATTATTTATTTCAAAATTTCCTGTTATTTTTCTTAGCTAAAAACCCAGACAGGTGAAAACCAGAGAAGCATTTTGTTTCTTGGAGAATAGATGCAGTAAGAATGTTACATTTTAAATAAAATGCTTAGTTTTTGAAAGCCTAACTACCCAAATATTTTCTAAAAATAAAATATTTACTGTTTTATAGCTTTTCAGTGTGAAACAGGAATGTTAATAAACTCAAAGTTTCATGAAAATAGTTCTTTTTGGCTAAAAGGCATTTTGTTTGTTGGAAAAAAAAGAATTTCAACCAGATGTTTTGACTGATTCTCTAAGAACCAATGTGTTGAGGTGGAATATATGTATGTGCATAAATGTATGTACAATCCATATAGATGTGTGGTATATAAGAATGACTATACTTTTAAACATCTTATATAATCAGTTAATTTGCTTCTGTTCCATTGAAATCAATGAAAAACTTGTCTTATGGACATCACAGTCTTATCTAATTACTTATTTAATATAGAAACATTAGCATTAACTAAGTGCTTTTTTGTCTTTTAGAAAAAAAGAACATTGAAGGGTTCTGTTGAACTTTCCAGGATTAAATGTGTGGAAATTGTGAAAAGTGACATCATTATTCCCTGTCAGTATAAATATCCTTTCCAGGTGAGTCTGTCTGTTGACCGTACTGGTAGTGATATCACTTTATTTTGTAGTTCAAGAGAATTCTCTCTCCGACATCAGGGAGTAGCAACAGGTGAAGAAAAAACAGAACTGAGGTTTGAAATGAACTGGAGAATCAGAGACTGAGTGTTATCACAAGGTCCATAAATTCTTATACTCATTGGAAAGAACCGTTAGATTTTCTAGTCTTATCCCAAGTTTAACACAATATTCAGCTATCTCACATGAGCTAGTCATCACCGAGCCCAGTAACTTATGTTCAGATAAAGCACATCTTTCACAGAGGTTTTGGCCAATTTACCTACTTCATGCTGAAATAAAATACATTTAGTGGCCTTTACATCAGAAACTGGTGAATGGGATGTATGAAGGAGGCTGCTCCAGAAATGAACAGAGGAGGCTTTTAGTGATGAGATTGCTTAAGGACCAAGAAGAGGATAGTGATAGCTATAGGATGGGGAAACACTTTTTGTAGTCTACAGTTGTTAATATGTGTGGGATACATTTATATTGCCATGAGAACAGAAATGCCACAGAATACTTGGTTATTGCAATGCAAATTCCCAGTTTATGATGTTACTCCCTGTGCTGCCAATTATCAGAATTTCATCACATTGTTCACAGTATTTTTCTTAAGACTATGGCATCTGGATTTTAGTGAATATAGGGCAACCTTTGTTCACAGATGTCTTTAAAAGTCTGGACTCAGAGTTTCACAGAAAAGCTGATGACTGTGACCCACACACACATCAAAAGCTAAAAAACAAAAATAACATCATATAAAGGAAAAAGCCATAAAGCAATTTTTTTGTTGTTTTGGGTTGGGTTTTTTTTTGCGATGAAACCAGAACTGTTTTGGAGGATTGGTTTGGTGTTACCAGAATTTGTTATTCTGACAAATCATGAAGTAGCTTGCAGATTCTTCTCTAATATCTTCTTCATTTGAACAGTAAAAGTGCATATCCACCATGCTTTCCCAGCTAAAGATTGATGTAGAAAACCAGTTTCTGTGGGTGAATATACCCCAGTGTCTGCTGTCAATATGAGACCTACTTAAGCTCTCGTCTGAACTGTGTAAAATGTTATCTTACAGAAATAGGAGAAGGGAGAAGAATTAGTTTCCTAAACTAGACCATATCAGGAAAACCTCCCTCCAGCATGGGCTGTTCTCTAACCAGGTTCATAAAAATTGTTCTGGAATATTACAAGATGTTTGCTTTGTCTGAACGTAATTAGCATTTAAGAAAACAAACGATCGGGTTGTTACAGCCTTGTTTATGGGTCTTTCAGGAGCAGCAGTAGATGCTGTCATGCTCCGCAAACAGCTTTTGATGATCAGCCCTGTGGGAAAGGCCTTAACCAGGGCTGGGTAGGTGGGGAAAAGTTTGGTGGGGGTATTTCGACTGCTCTTTACTCTCTTCTCATACTAGAACGCAGTTTCCTTGAGTGAAGACGTGCTTGTGAAGGAAGAAATGTTCAGATCTGTTTGTTCTGTGTCTGCATTTTCCAATGTAGCCATAATGCTTGTAGGAAAAAACAAAATAAAGCTAGGATAGCAGCTGATGGTGATGGGATGGTAACAACTGACTAGCTGTGATGGACAGAGCTCCACTGAGGTCATGGGAACCGCACCTGGTAGAGCTTGTCTAAATTCTGTCCCGGAGTCAATTTTGTAGTATTTTGTAAGCTGATATTATCTGTTTTTTAAAATACCTCAGCTGCACCAGCTGTAAATCTTCTGTGGAACCACCAAAGCACAGGGAGTAACATAATAACGGGGTTTTGTTTTCTGTGTGTGGCTCCTCTGGCAAGTCAGCCCCTTGCAGAATAGCATAAAGTGAGCGATTTTGTGCGTTCGTGCGTGTGCGTGGCTACACGTTTTGGAGATCTGCTTACTGCAGATTTCAAAATCTACCTTGGATTCTCAAAACATTATCACACAAGAGTAATAGCAACGTTAATATTGCTATAATAGTATCAACAGCAGTGGCTTTAAATGAGTGGGAATTATTCCTCCATTATTTTTATTATTTTTTGTAAGAGAGGTTATAATTTATCTCTCTGTAGCAAGCAAAGCTGTTGAGTCACATGGCTGTCCGTGCGTGCCTGCAAGGGCTTCAGGTCAAAAGATAGCAAATATTTCCTGTTCTTTAGGTGATAATCATCATTGCCCCATCTACACTACTAGACAAACTTTAAAAACCAGCTGCTTTCCTGTAGAAACCGCTGTTTAAAGACAATGGTCAAAGTTTCTTAAAGCATCTGTGCATCAAAGAGACTTGGACACATTTGGAATTAAATTATTGAGATACATATTGGAAGAGAAATACAGAATATGTGTTACATTGAATTTTAGGCCCAAATGTAGTCATCCAATTAAATTTCTGAGTCATTTTGGTTCTTGTAATGATTTTACTCTCTGGTCTGAAACTTCACAAATGTTCTGTGTTTCTCTTCCTACGTTGGTTCATCATTAAGGACAACTTTATGAAAATAGCATCTTGATTGCTCATTGTTCATCTGCTCTAGCCTCCTGTTTCTCCTCTACAATCCTAGAGTGAAAGCTATTAAAAAGTTTGAAGAAAATCCTTAGCAATCCACATAGTCTCCAAAGAGTTGCTTGGGGTTCATACTGACACAAGAGAAGCTAAATTTGGTTCTCAAATTTTAAGTGGCAGCATCTTACAAGAAATGGCTAAGAAACAGATGCTATTTTCCCAGAGATACTTTGGAAGAATAAATCACAATCAGCAAGTAATAGGCTGAATTCTCTGCTGATTAAAATTGCTACATCTCCATTGATTTAACTAGCATTTCTTAACAGCATAAAATTGATCTAAAATAGTATTTGTTTAGAATTCTTTCTTGATCAGGGTTTCCACTCAGTTTTAAACAATCAAGTCACCAAGGTTATGAGATGCTTCTGGACAGAACTAGAGTACTGCACTTGCCCACGTCATCATTTTGAACATAATTTGTTGGTATGGAGGCTGCTGCCTGTTTCTTTCAGCGATTGCCTAATGGCTTGCTTCCTTCTTTCCTCCTCTCTACAGATTGTCCATGATAACCACATACTCTACGTGTTTGCACCCAATCGTGAGAGTCGGCAGAGATGGGTCTTTACTCTGAAGGAAGGTAATAAAACTTCAGTGTCCACCTAATTGATGAAGTTACTTATTCAAGATTAGTTTTCCCAACAGCTAATAATGCAGAGCAAATGCACAGGTTGAGGAGTCAATATCTTATATCTAAGCTTGTAAAGTGATAATTGGGAATGCCATTATGAAATCAAGTATGTTTGCAAATCTTGTGGGCATATTGGAACTATGGAATGCTCTGTTTTCATCTTTTTAGGATAAACTTTTAATATGTTACTATAATTTGAGGTTTTCTTATTCAGGAAGAGGTGAGGGGTTTTTATTTGGCTAATTATTTTTATATGAATTAATTCTTGTTGTGTAGAAGATTTTTTTCAATTCTAATTAATAGATTCTCTGTTTAGATAACCTTCTTAGAGAATCATGATTATTAAGAAACATTTTTGTGGGTAGCTTTCATTTCCTGTTCACCTCTTGAATTACACTGTGGTTCATTACAATGGCTCTGAAGTGAAGGTACAATAACTAACCACTGCTTGCAAAGTGAGACATAATACTCAACATGAGGAAGGTGTTGTTAGTTACATGAAAATTGCACCAGGTTTCCTTCATAGCTTTCTCCTTTTTCATAACACAAGCTGGTGTATTGTTCATTCTGAAAACATTTTGCCTGATTAAGTTCATGCACTTACTCTTGTAACCAGTTAGCCCCTCTCTGGAGTGCACCTCTTCGAAGTTTCTACTTTATCACCTCCTTTAGTTTAACATTTTGAGACTGCCCCTCCTTTGGACAACCAGTGAATGCCAGCTTGTACAGCTCCTTCCAAAAACTAAGCCAAAGCAGCAAGTGTCTGTGTCACACATATATACATACTGTAGAGCTAAAGTCTTTTATGAGAATCATCAGTACATAGCATGCCAGGTTTTTATAAGACATTTCTTCTGTGGTTTTCGTGTTTAACAATTTAAAGAGATAGTCGCTTTGGTAGGATTCTGTTCTCCTGCAGTACAGCCGTACGAGCTCCATCAGCATCAGGTAGACTATTCCTCCATATTGATGATGACTTCACTCCTTTCAGGAGAACATTAACACTGGGGACTGAAAATACTCACCAAAGCCTGTCTTGAAAAGAAAAAGAAGCTTCTTTAAATTGCAGATTATTTCCATTCATTTCTGCATGTCTCTTTCAGAGCTGATGTCAATGCAAATAAATCCATTTTCCTCCTCTTTTTCTTCTTCTAATATTTTCCAGAAACCAGAAACAACAATAGTTTGGTCCAAAAGTATCATCCCAATTTTTGGATGGATGGCAAGTGGAGGTGCTGTGATCAGACAGAGAAGATGGCAGTTGGCTGTGTAGAGTATGACCCCACCAAAAATGGTATGGGATTTTGAGCATCCTGACCTTGGAAATATTTATTCTAAGCAAAAGTAAAGGATTAAGTCTGTGTCATATAGAACATTGAAGTATATCATATTACATTTCCATCAGGATAGATGTTGCTGACTTCTCGGGACATTCCTTATACTGTTTCATCTTTTACTGTATATGGTATTTGCTTTGAATTAACAATTTCCTCTGTGTGATGCTGGCTGCTGTCTTCAGAATGAGATGGAAAACTAAGAATTTGATCAGCCATGGTCAATTAATAAATCAAAATAACAAATTTCTTAAGATATATGTTCACCCCTGTGTATCCTATTTTGTCCTAACCATATTTCCACTGTGGTTTCAATGGCCAAGCTTAATCTTTATGTTGTCTCCTGAAAAAGATATAAGTTGTTGCCAGATACAGAAGTCAATCGCTCTTTACCCAAGACTTTTTTTCCCTGGTATTTGGGTGATTCCTTGTGTAATCTGTACATCAGTTTCAAATCCATGTTGTGTGGCTGACAGTCACTGTGTAGGTTCTAGCTTTTGGCATGTCTTACTCCAAAAACATAAAGGGCCAAGACTTGCTATTCACAATTTTTGAATCACCTTTATATATTATATTACCCTGATGGTTTGTCAGCTGGTTTTGTCCAGGTCTGCTGCAAATTAACTTTCTTGTTTCATTACAGCCTCAAAGAAGCCTCTTCCTCCCACTCCTGAAGATAACTGGGTGAGTGCAGTGAAGCATGCTAAGCTTTCCACGTGTCCTGTATGTTTAACTAGCAGTGGTGAGAATGTCCTCATTTAGGTTCACCATGGTTCAGTGACCTGGAATATCATGTGTAATAACATTCCCTGGGTTTTTCTCTTACCTTTTCTGCATTTTTTCATAAACTATAAATTAGCAGCATCCCAGTGGTGTTCAGTCCTGCAAAGACAGCTTTTTTTTTTTTTACAGAAAGTGAGCTGGGGCTCCCCAATAGTGAGAGAAGCTTCAAGGTTTTTTTTTTTTTTTCCTATTCATAGGAAGGGAAACCTGGGAGGAGGGTGGATATGACAATAGTATTCAAATCTGCAAAAGCTGCTGTGAAGAGCAACAGAGTAAGTGGTTTCCAAACCCATTTGTGGAGGGACAAAAAGTCATAGGCTTACACAATAACAAGGGAGAAGTAAGGTGGTGGTTACCGCAGGAGGCCTTATTGTAGGGTCAGCAGGGCGTTAGGACAGAGGCTTTTAAGAAAAGTTTAGGAAACACCTGTGGGGAATAGTTCAAAGGCAGTCCTGCCCTAAGCTTGAGAGAAGGAGTAGATAACTATTTTCTATGCAACAGAAATTTGTGCATGAAACTTATTGTTCAGAAATGCTACAAATTCTTGTGTTGCCAACATACCCCGCTAGGCACTCTGGGGTGCTTTCCTAATGCTGAGGCTTTTGAACCCATCAAACGGGGTAATGTAATATCTTTTTAGAGATTACGCTGTTGGTGTTTATGAATATGAATATCATCAGTTTTGTTCTTAATTTGTGCAGAAGTTGTTGCTAGACCCAAAGGATGCCTTAGTCTTGGCCATATATGACTATGAAGCCCAGAATCCACAGGAGCTGACATTACAATATAATGAGGAATATTATGTGATTGATAACTCTGAGGAACATTGGTGGCTGATTCAAGATAAGAATGGGTAAGTCTCTTTTCCACAGACAATTTACAAATCCTTTCTAAATCCAGTCTGATCTTCCATTAAAATATATGCTGGACTCTAGTATAATATATGTGAACTATCTTCTGACACATGGAGAAAAAGGGGGGCAGCTAACAAAAAGAGTGATGGGGGGTTCTTCCCTTTGATGCTGCTTGTATCCAGGCAGCTGAAGAAAAGGAGACCAGAAGTTAATTTTAAAAAGAACAGTCCTTAGTTCAGGCTGACACTCACTGGCATATGTGTGGGGAAAAAAATTGTGAAAATTGGAACCCACAAAACACGGAACAGATCTGTGTGTTCCCTGTGGGGGCACATACACACAACTAACAAAAAAGAAATTGTAGGATTTTCAGCATGAGCAGTGATGGAGAACCTAGTATGTACATTAGTTCTTAATCCACCCCTGTTTATCCAGACTGGGGAGGATATCTAGTGCTGCACCTCCTTACAAACACAGCTACTGATCTGAGGGTGTTTAGAGGGGCAATCAGCTGTTTCCTTTTCCCAGTAACCCTACTAAATACGTTATAACCAGCATTTATATCATGTAAAGAGCAAGACTTCTGGCAGGCAAAAACTTTCAGAGCTGACTCCCACAGATGCAGAGAAAATCCCATCTGTCTGGCACACTCACTCCTTCTTGCATTTTAACAGGCATGAAGGCTATGTGCCAAGTAGTTACCTGGTGGAAAAATCACCTGACAATCTGCAAATATACGAGTAAGTTGTGCCTACGCTTTTCTTGTGCCCCTAAAAGCCCTGGATTTGTTACAGAAGCTACAAGCCTCAAATCTCCCTACCCTACATTCTCTGTTGTCGTTAACACTTGGGACTCTCAATCCAGAGGCTTTTCAGTAGAAACTTTAACAGCCTAGAAATGCTGACTCAGAGTCTTTTGATGTTTTCAGGTGGTACAATAAGAACATGAGCAGAAGCAAAGCAGAAATGCTCCTCAGGGATGAGGTAAACCAGTGTCATGTGCGGGTCAGATGGGCAATAATAATTAATTAATGACAAATGGGGAAAGGACTGCGAGGGCTGCTTTGTGTAAGAGCGAGCTGAGCCCTGGGTTCCTGCTGTGCTGCTGTCGTCTGTTCTTAGTGTGTGGTGCAAGATAAAGGACTAGCAGGAATGAAAATGCTAGCAAACCCTCCTTGCCTCCGCATGAGCTGTGTGTGGGCAGCCAGTTGTGCCACCCTTCTTCAGTCGAACACACCCGAAAACTGGGGCTGATGGAAAACACTGTTTCAGAACATTGTGTCAACAGAAACCATGTATTTAGTTCATCTTTCTGTCTCTGCAGGAGGCCTGCAAATAGCAGGAGCTGAAACTCTAACCAGCCTCATGCTGAAATATTTTGGGTGAAAGCCAAAAGGATGGGTTTGGGTTTTTTTTAAGTTGTGTGTCTGTGTGCATGTGAGCATGTATTTTTGATTTTTCAGTAGAGTCAGAGTTTCCCAGTGAAAATTCTAATGAAAATAAAAAGAATATACTTTTTGTTGAAATCTTCCACACAAACGCAACCTTAGTTTTTAAACCAGCTCTTACACTAACAGAACAGGAGACCTGAATGAAGTGCTTCTTCTTGGAACAATAGTATTTTATGGAAATAAAAGCTTTTTGAGTGGTTTTAATAATTCTTTTATTTCCCATCAGCTCCTACAGGATGTGCCCATGCATGGCTTATTGAGCTCATTTTTGCCTTTTGGTCCTACCAGTGCCACACTCCTGTGGCAACTAGCCTCATGTGGCTGTGGAGATCTCTGGTTCAAAACTTCTCCACCCTCACAGTTTTTCCAGAAAATGCAGCTAAGCTTGCAAGTGATCTTTGGCCAGCCTTCCCATCAAGTGAGAAGGAAGGGCAAGAACAGTGCTTGAAATAACTCATGCAGGGTGCTGTCTTCAATACTTGTCTGCCTGTGCAAGCAACCCTGTCTCTCCTGCCTGTACTTTGAAGCAGCCAGACACAATGCAACTTGTAGAGACCATGGTCACGTACAGCATTAGAGAGGTGCCGTGCCCAAATTAATATGCCTCTTAGGACCTTCTCAGGACAAACCACACCTTCCAGGGAGATAAGTCCTAAAGTCCTCACTATTCGTAATACAGACACTTTAACAGCAGCATCCAGACACCCTCTTTAGAGCTTCTGTTCTAGATATTGTATTGTACAGATAGAGTAGATGTTGTACAGACATACAGTAAAGAGACAGCCTTGAAGGATTTATAACCCAGTGGCCCAGTCTCAGCTGGGCAGAGTCACTCACTAAAGACAGCAGCTCATACATAGGGGATCCAGTAGCAGTTTTGGCTCCTGTGTTCACCAGGAGACTGAGTCAAACAGCTGGGGAGTCAGGAAAGAGGACAAGGCAGGGTGCATTTGAGTTAGTTTTGCACCAGGTATTGTGGGTAGATAGATGTAATTCTTCCAGTTATATCAGACAACAGACATTCCTGCTTTCTGTGTATCTACTGCAAACACTAACACAGTGTTGAAACAAAGAAAGTCCACTTGAAGGTGGATATGTTTATAGATTGGAGTTGGAGAGAGGACATATACAAATGGAGGAAATCTACCATGTAAAGCAAAGGAGGGAACAAAATAATCAGGCCCTTGGGATGCCAGATGAAAGGCATCTTTATCTGCAAACAGAAGAAAAATGCTATTTTTATTATCAAGAGAGGTCAGCACAGCGCATTACATCCAAATTGTGATGTTAAACCTTCTCCCTTGCCATCTGATCCATTAATGCTTTGCACTGCAGGATCAGGGCCTGTGATACTTCTCAAGCATTTTAGCATTCAGATCAGCAGAGAACAATTACAGTGAAAAATTAATATTGAAAACAGTTCTGTGAGTGCCAGAGTAGAGGAAGTCTGCTTTCCTAAGCTTTTACGTTTAGATATTGGATGACTGGGGTATCTATGAAACAGCAAGATCTTGCCAAAGCTTTTCCCATTTCTGGGCGTTTGTAAATTATCTTTCATACTCTCCTATACGGATTCTCTGGTGTCTAATAAATTACATGCTCGTTCTGTAGCTCTTCTCTCAGTGGAGGACACTCAGGGGGGTTTGCCTTTCTGCTTGGCTGCCCATTTTCATGAAGCTTGTGTGAACTTAATATCACCAGTGTTCTGTCAAATAAGGTTGAAATCAATCAGTGGATTCAAAATTTCTAGGGCAGACACTCAGAGGGACAGAGAGACACATACTCATGTGTACCCACACCCACACATACTCAGCATGCTCACATAAGTCTCGTTTCCTCAGGAAACTGAGCTAAAAATATGGGGCACCCAAGAGAGACCAGCTGGGTGTACCTGTAGGCTCTGGGCAGATATCAGAGCTGTGCATGGAAAGCAGCAACCTCTGTCAGTGAGCTGGTGGCTCGTTTTTTTCCTACATGTTTAGCACATTTTCATGACAGAGCAGTCGACAGGGTTAAGACGAGCAGAGCTTTGCCAACAGCGTGCTTCTTTTTTCCATTATGCCTCTAACCAATTTTCTGCGCTTTGCTCCTGTTGCAGGGTAAGGAAGGTGCCTTCATGGTGAGAGATTCGAGGCAGCCTGGCATGTACACAGTCTCTGTTTTCACCAAAGCATTAAGGTACAGCTGAGCTCAACAGCTTTTCGCATCGATTACATCAATGAAATGATTTCTCTGAGAGTTTAATCTCTGTAGTTGTTTTGGCATTATAAAGAGAGAGCAGACGGCTAATGAAAATGATAAACACTTCCAAAAAAAGCAGAAGAGTTGGCTGGCATTCGCAAAGCAGTTTGTTAAAGGCTCCACTTCTCCCTGAATCTAATTTTTTGCCTATAAATAGTCCCTTAGACATTACTGGCGTTATACGTGTGATGAAGTTGTCCCCACAGCTAAAGTGTTTGTAGGATCAACATGGACTGTAAGCTGATCTAGTCAGAGATGCATAATACAGGACTAGTGAAAGGGTTTCCGTGATGGGGCAGAAAGTTTTGTTTCAGAAAGAGATGGCAGAGAACCTTAACCTGCTCTTATCTGGAAACCTCAGTGTTTCTAGAGATGAGACCATCTATGAGCGAGAGAGAGAACACACAAGTACACCGCTTTCATTAGCAATTGTAGATCACTCCTTGCTCGTCTCTCATTCTTTCCACGTGCAGAAGGTCTCCTTTGCTTGCCCTCTACCCTTCCCTTTATCTCCACAATTCCTATCTTTTTACTGCAAATAGTTTTCCTTAAACAAAACCTCATCTTTTTCAGCACAGACAACAATCCCGTTATAAAGCATTATCACATCAATGAGACAAATGACTTTCCCAAGAGGTATTACTTGGCAGAAAAGCATGTGTTTGACTGTATCCCTGACCTCATCAACTACCATCAGCACAATGCAGGAGGTGAGTGAAGGCTGACACCTACCAGCGGAGATGCCATTTTACCACACAGCTAGGTGACTTTGAACGAAAAAAGGCTCTCAAGCCTTCTGCCCTTACAACAAAATGCTAACTGGCACCATATTTTCTTTCACTTATCCTGGCACTTGGATGGTAGGAAAATGATAATCTCGTCTTTGCTTCTAGCATTGCACCTTCATTCTGGTGGGTCCTTCTTTTTAAGAATGGGTGTGACCAATGCAGATGCCGTGCTGACTTTCACTCTCTGGGAAGTTCATGGAGGTGTGTCACCAGTGCCAGGTCAAGCTGCCTGCAGAGTTACACTGCAGTGCCTTCTTGCCTAGGAGGTGATATTTCCCTGAGCTTTCACTTGACACAAGTTAGGGACATGGCCAGGATCCATAGCCATCAAAGTCTTCCAGCCCTACAGTTCCAATGTACCAAGGGAAACCTTGGGCTTCCAAAATATCCTACAAATAAAAGGTACAATTTGGCATCTCATCAGAGCTAATAGAGACTCAGAGCTCATACTTGGTGACAGAGCAAAAATGAGAAATAAGCTGAAACCAGTTAGAATTGGCTTCCTTTGAGAAGGCAGGAAATCACAGTCTGAATAGAGGTTCAGCTGCCCTCAAGTGGAGCTGAAAACTCAGTACAATAAATTTGCCTTCAGTATCCAGTCCCCCTTATAGGGTTATGACAGTTGCACTTCCCATGACAGTGACAATAACTGGAACCCATCTTTTACTCTGTTATTCAGGTCTTGTTACTCGTTTGCGGTATGCCGTCTGTCCCTGGAGAAAAAAGGCCCCAATCACTGCAGGGCTGAGCTATGGTATGGAGTTACTCTTTTTACCATATGGGGATCACACTCCTCCCAGGTTAGCTGGATGATCCTAAATATTCCCATGGGTATTGATAAATATTCATGTGACTATCCCAGCAGTACATAGATTTCTTCAAGTCTTTATATCTTTATATGGAACCATTCCCTAAATTATCATCTCTGTCGTTACTATTGATGACTGAAATAGCTGATCCTGCAAGGTCCTGAATGCCTTGAGGGAAATGCTGAGCACTCTAGACTCTCATTAAAGTCAGTAATAGTTATAGGAATGAATGCTAAACAAAGGTGATGGGAGCAAGAGTCCAGCTCAGTCTGGCAAAAGCTGAAAGATGCTTGCACCCGTGTATAGTTGTCTACAGAATTTTACTGGTATTATCTTTATTGTAATTCTTGGAGACATCAAGGAACTCAAAAGCAGGCTGTGCTTAATAGTGCACATATACATGGTAGAAACAATCCTCCCTGAAGAACTGAATAGACAAAACAAATAGGGAAAGAAAGGGGAAGTTTTTATCCCTCTTTCTGAGCATGAATTGGAGCATGGACTGGTTAAATGAGCTGCTAAAGGTCAGACAGACAATGTGAGGCAGAGCCAGAAAGTCTCACTTTGAGTCCCATTTCAATGCTTAACCTACAAGAGCTTTTCATTTGACATTTTACTGTAAGATCCTTATTCCTTCTCCCTTATGATCAACAGGAAAATTGGTCATAAATCCCTGTGAGCTCACCTGTGTACAGGAAATTGGCAGTGGGCAGTTTGGGGTGGTCCACCTTGGCTATTTGCTGGACAAGACAAAAGTAGCCATAAAGACCATTCGTGAAGGAGCAATGTCTGAAGAAGACTTCATTGAAGAAGCTAAAGTCATGATGTGAGTAGTAGCTTCACCAATAAAATAGGTCTCTGTAGGATTCACAAGACTGAATCAAAGTGTTGTGATAATGTTCGGAAATCTGAGTAGAGAATTTAATCCTGGATTATCTACTATTTATCTAAAAAGTATAGTGAGAGACCTGTGAGTTCTGGTGGTTACAAGGGAGGGCAATTCAAAATGTAGATGAATTACTGTGCACATAAGTCTATCAATATACAGAATGGTCTTCCAGATCTCTGCTGTTCTGGAAGGCAGAATTCCTTGCTGGTGTATTCTGGAGATAGAAGTGGTTTTGTCAAAAATAATTGGATGAAGAAATTTCATACAAGTTGAGGTAAATGTTATTGAAAAGCCTTACTTCCCAAATTTTTCTGCTTTGCACAACTGAGAATATTTCTCTTTGGCTTTTTTGACTTTATTTGCTTGCTTTATATTTCTCTCTCTTCAAAATAGAAAGAAATGTGGGGTTTTTTGTTTGATTGGATTATTTTCTGTGCAGACAAATCTTTTGGTGACCATTACCATTGAGACAGGATGATATTTAGTGCCAAACGAGATTGAAGTTAGACTTGGTCTACGCATTTTCTCTTTTTGACTTTCATGGTTGGTCTTTGCACAGAGAGGAGTGCAGCAGGGTAACAAAGCAGTTGTCATATAATGAACTCTCTGTAAGAACAGAAGGACTGAGCCGATTTCAGCCTCTTTTGTCCACCTTCCCTCTCCTTCCTACAGGAAGCTGTCTCATCCCAAACTAGTCCAGCTTTATGGAGTGTGCTTTGAGAAAACTCCCATATGCCTGGTGTTTGAGTTTATGGAGCATGGCTGCTTGTTGGATTACCTCAGGAGCCAACGGGGCACTTTTTCAAAAGAAACCCTCCTGGGGATGTGCCAAGATGTGTGTGAAGGAATGGCTTATCTGGAACAAAATTCAGTCATCCACAGAGACCTGGTACGTCTGCCTCAGATAGGCTTGTTCTCTGCTCCAGCTGGGCTTTTCCCTGTGCTTTCTCCCTTCCCTAATTTCAGTTTTCAGACTCTTCCTGCCTATCTGTTGATAGAGGAACCAGTATCTCCCCTTGTTGCAGAAGCAGCACCAATGCTAAAGGAAAAAAAAAGCATCCTCCGGAGTGCCCACTAATCTATTTCCCTTCATTGTGTTTGGGAGAGAAGAAAGGAGGACAAAAAGTTCAGCTATTTTCTGAGTGGACTCTTCCTCCCTGAGGGCCTCAGCTCCCACAGCTCCCAGGGTCTGGTCTCTCTTCATGTCTAAAGTCAGTGAAGATTCCTAAAAAGACCAAAGCCTCCAGCAGGTGCTGTTCTTACACATGCACAAACATGCATTGCTGATACAATCCTTTCAATTAAGTGGAGGTTCTAATGGCCAAACACAGACCTCTGCAATACATAATTCATTGCTTTTTGCAAACTGGGCAGCTGCTGTCTCATGTTCAGTCAAACAGCATCAGTCACTGCTGCCATTTCCTTAGGGGAGCAAGGACTGTGGGTAATTGTGGATATTTTAGATTCTTCCTCTGCCCTTTGTGGGCAAGAAGGGCCTGCAGGTGAGACTCATGGTTGGGTGCTTTCTTGGCATCAGGAACATGCTGAGTGTAAAATGTACATACAGCATGAGAACTTCAAGTTCTCACCCTCTTCATGTGGTGTAGTATCACTTTTATTCTCCTATTTTTAAGCACTATCTGGTCTATCCAAAGAAAAGTGACAGAGTGACTGTAATAGTCTCTCAGCACTGCCCTTTTGCCTTTATGCCTTCTTTTCTTGCAGGCTGCTCGGAACTGCCTGGTGGGGGAATCGCACGTGGTCAAAGTGTCGGACTTTGGGATGTCAAGGTAACACTGCAGAGGCTGCACGCACTCCCTGCAAGGCTGTAACTTGGACTTGGGAGTTACTCAGCATACTCCCTTCTATTCCTTTTCCAGGTTTGTCCTTGATGATCAGTACACCAGCTCCACAGGTACCAAGTTTCCAGTCAAATGGTCTGCACCAGAGGTTTTCTCCTACAGCAACTATAGCACCAAATCTGATGTTTGGTCATTTGGTAAGAATCTCTAGTTAAAATGAAAAAAAATTCAACAAACGCAGAAAAGCCTAAGTGCTCAATCTTTAAGTAAAATCTCCCAAACACTGGTACATTTACTGGGTTCCAATAGCGTTTTGCCTGAATAATGGCTTAGAAAAAGAAGCCCAAATCTTTTAAGTGAAAGAGAGGAAATAATAGTAAAATAATAGAAATAATGGTAAACTACTTAGACACTATGAATCACAGAATCACAGAATTGCTGAGGTTGGAAGGGACCTCTGGAGATCATCTAGTCCAACCCCCCTGCTCAAGCAGGGTCACCTAGAGCACATTGCACAGGATTGCATCCAGGCGGGTTTTGAATATCTCCAGAGAAGGAGACTCCACAACCTCTCTGGGCAACCTGTTCCAGTGCTCTGTCACCCTCACAGTGAAAAAGTTTTTTCTCATGTTCAGATGGAAACTACTGAAACTACTTAGACACTATGAAACACTGCAGATACTGTTAATTTAATCTATTGTATCTGTGCAATATTATACAATACCAAATAGCACTCTCTACTTCATGCTGATATAGAAGGAGTGTCCAAGAAAAGTTTGGAGAATCACTGGCAAGGTTATATAAAGAAAGGAAAGGAGAGACATTTAGGCAGTCCATCTCTCTGCGTGTCAGTCCCAGGCAGTGAAGCTTTGTTCATACCCACTGTTGTTCAAAGTTTGCTCTGCTGACTCCATTTATTTTTTGTCAATCTGAAAATATTATTTCACTGCCCACACTTTTTCTCACCTAATTTCCTGCGCCCTGATGCACTGTTTTACGATTTGTCTCTGTTCTTTGGTCTCCCTTCTGGACCCTCATAGATAAGAAAGCTGTTGTCTGTTTTTCCCAAAGTCATTGGCACTAGAGATAACAAAGGCTATTCCCTGGCCTGTTGATCTGGCACGCTAATGTATCTGGCCCATCTCCAGCTAGCATGCAAATAATGCTACTGCAGGATGAATCAGTGCAGTGTGCTGTGCATAGCACACAGTCAATGGGGCGCCACTCAGCTCTGGGCCTCGCAGTAAATAATGCAGGATTATAACCTTTGCTAGCCTGTGCTTGTGAATTCTGTGCTTCCCTCTCACTTTACTGTGCTCTACTGTGCATTTCATACTCGCTAAGCTTATGCATTTTTGTGGGGGATTATTAGCATTGCAGTGGGAGCTGGGTGCTCAGACCCACTCAGCTCCTTTGAGAACCCAATCCAGACGTGCATCAGAGAGCACCATTTCTCTGTGTCCTTTGGCATGCTGAGGAGGCTGTCAGCACTTATCACATAATAACAAGGATTAACACTTGCCAGTGCAGCTAGCTATGACACCTTACAGGAAAGTGGCTGTGACACAGAAAGAAATGCTACTTTGATAAGAATGTTCTTCTGTTTCACAAATCATAAATTGGCCTGTACACTAACATAAGTGATAACTTTCATTTAGGGTCCCTTTAAGAGCCAGATGCCTCCAAAATGCATGCTCAGTTTGATTTTTGGTCAAGCCAAGCTGGGTGAAGTTGGCTCACTCCAGTTTCAGGGCTGAATGAAGTACTTGTTTGCACTGGTCAGGCCTTCCTTGTGAAATTTGCAGACACCAGTGCTGTACATCTGTCTGACTTATTATCTCCCCATCCAGTGGGGTTTGCATAAGAGGATTCCCCTGTCATGTCATGGTTTCATGACTCTGAGAATCTTTCTGCTCTGTCGCTCTGCAGCTCATTCATCTCTTCTGCCAGGGCTGAAATCCTGCTGTGCCCAAGAGACAAAAATGGGTGTGAGAAATTCCCAGGGTTATTTATTTCAGATCATTCTGTCTATCTGCCTGTCTATCTCTCTCTTCTAATATGACAATGTGAACACAGTTTACCAAGACAGTCATATTAAGTGACCAAAGAAATCAGACCTAATATTAACACAAACACCTTGTATTCATGCCATTTGCAGAGCCTCTCCGATGGCCAACTGCAATGTGTTCTGTAGTCATTTTGTCTTTGCCTGTTTCTCTTCCACCCCACTAGATAATGGCATGAGTTTCTCTACTAATCTGAACCGGAATCATAACAAATTATTTGAGTAGTTAGGAAAAGAAAAAATATGTGATGTAATCCCTTTGAAATTTCACTGTGATTGCACACGAATTTATCTCAGTGAATCACACAACCTGGTATTTTTGCAGATGAGGAGAAGTATTTCACATTGCTTTTCTGCTCCTGTGTCTTGCCAAAACACAATCAAATTCTGGTTTAGGACAGACTGTTGGCATGAACGTCAGTGACTTCTCTTGTATGTGTTTAACTGGAAGCAAAAATAGATAAACTTCATCAGTGACAAAAAGAGAGTTCTCTTTTCCTCATTACACATCTGGATGGAGTACATTCACTAGCATTGCCTCTTCTTCACATGAGAAGAGGAAGGAGGGGGCTTCTGGGAGAAGGCAAGCAGCACACTGATTTCTGATACATAACGCTCTTAGACTTCATCTGACTCAGTGGGGAAAGGAGTCCCTGTTGTGCTAGAGTCTGCCATGAAGTATGACATAGAGAAGCCAAACTTGTGCTGACCCAAACTGGGACCTCCACACAGTTCAGTGCTGGGCAGAGATTTTCTCTGGCATCCTCAAACTGTATAGCTGTGCAAGGGCCTGCTTTTTCAGACGTGCTCTCAGAATCAGAGTGAAAAAGCTTTTTCAAGTAACAGACATCAACAGTGAGCTGCAGAGAAGAGCAGGTGGAAGCTGGCTGTGAGCCTGTTGAGGATTTTATTGTTGCTTCTTTGTTGTTATTCCCATTGTTTGTTTGTTTTAGGAGTGCTGATGTGGGAGGTCTTCAGTGAAGGTAAAATCCCCTATGAGAATCGCACCAATGGAGAAGTGGTGGAAGAAATCAATGCAGGTTTCCGGCTCTACAAACCGAAGTTGGCTTCCAAGGCCATTTATGAGGTCATGAGCCACTGTTGGAGCATGGTTAGTATTTTAATGAGAAAGCCCTAATTCTCAAAGACAAGAGCTCTCTGCCCCATGTCTTTTAGGGGGAGAGGGTATACACTTCATATGCTATCACAAGCTAAAATCCTGGAGGTGAGGCAGTTTTCAGCTTTCATCTGAGTCAGCAAGCTGAGTTAAACTCTAGGTTCTTTGCCTTTTATTTAAGCTGCTGTCTCTATAGACTCTTCATTTTACTGAGAAGTCTATGCAGTTCACCTAACTCAAGTTAATTCAACAGTTTTCTTTCTAAGAAAGCTATGTATTTGTAGGGTTCAGCTTTAATATGGATGGTATAAATGATAGCCAACCCATTACAAGGTGCTTAGTGTCTACCAGGCAAAATTCACTGCTAGTAGAAAAGAAACATTGCATACAAGAAAACTCATTCTGCCATTGGCACTTTCTCTGTAAGAATGGATTTTATTTTTGATAATACTCAGTTTCCTCACAAGGTTTTCCTTCCTAATCTTGCTATTCCTCTCAAGCTGACATTAATATTCTCTCTCTCTCCCTCTCCCCTGCACAGAGGAAAGATGACCGGCCTTCCTTTTCTGTTCTGCTGTATCAGCTGAGTGAAATCTCTGAGTTTGATCTGTAATCACGACACTGGCCACTAAACGAAGCTAACAGAGTCCTGAGAGGACAGATGGTTGGATTTTCCCCACACAAAGCATTAACAGGAATCCTTTCACCATAGACACTTGCTGTATTCCTGGGAGAGCAGGAGACAGCAGAGGCCGTTAATTCCAGACAGACCAGATATCCTCATGTCTTCCAGAGAGCAGACATACACAAACTTTTGGTTTGGCCAGGAATGGTTACAAATCTTACAAACAGAACCAGCTATTCAGCACAGGTTTCTGAACCACACAGTCCAGCAAGTCCATTTCTCATGAAGATATGGTGTGAAAACTAAGATACCTGACATTGCTGTTCCAGTCCTGAGAACTCCCAAATGAAGGTTTTCCCTGGGGGGGGGGGGGGAAGTCTTCAACTGAGGAGGAACAATCAGACGTTTCTGTAGCTGTCTAATTCAGAGTGGGCTGGACCTGAAAGCTCTTAACAGAAATAGGCCTGGGACACAACAGAACAGGCTGGATATAGTCATTGCATTTTTGATGTTGATATTTCAAGATGGTTTTGTTCTTCCTTTGCATGATTTTCTCTGAAACTGTGGCATAACAAGAACAGGATTCTGGTACCCTGCAAGCTGAAGGGGTATGTGCATATGAGTTTGTAAGGAAAGGAGAGAAAAAGCAATGTGTTGAAGAGTCTTGAAATACTCTCAGATTGCCTTATATAGTGACTGGGAAAGTGGGACTCTCTAATGTAAATGTACGCTCTCTAATGTACACTCTTGGTAGGAAAAGGTCAAAGCCTAAAGTTTGTATCAAATTTTTCTTCGGTCTTTCAACATCAGAAGATAAAGAAAGGAAGTCCACCAGTCTTTGAACTGAGTATGGGCGGACTCAGCAGTGCAGAGTGCTATGATCCAGGGGTGAGACAGATCCCATGATCTGATTATCTGATATCTAAAAGGCACAGGAACCTCCTCCTGAACTAGTGTGTTTGGAAGGAAAGAGCCACAGTGCTCCAGAAGGATTGCCACAGGATTAAAACATTGCAGACTATGTGCTCAGCACTCCAGTGATAATAAGAAATGTTTTCTCCCACTCCAAGAGTAACTGAATCATTGCAAGTAAAGCCTTCTCTCTCTCTTCTGTGAACAAACTGGTGAATCCTCTAGGGATTGTCACAATCAACAAAAGAAAGAAAGAAAGTCCTATGTGAGGTGGACTGTCTGGGTACTTCATGCTGAGTTCCACATTATGTGGCAACAGTGGAAGAAGGTGTAGACAGGATCTATCTCCTGGTACTTCAGTTAAAATCTGCAATTTTTACTGCAAGACAGAGATATTGTTTTGACATAATTGATCTCAAAAACAAAAGTGTGGGGGTTAGCGTCCTGCAGAATTTGTAAATAAGATCAGGACTTTCTGCAGAGCATTAAGAATTACTAGAGAAGGCAAGAGGACTGGTGCATGATATGTGTATATATGCAGTATGTGTTTTTGTTGTTCCTCTGTTTGGAGAAGCTAGGACATGAGTAAACCTTATGTGACAGCAGTTCACAAAACCTTTGAGTTGCAACCTTCCAGCAGCAGGTTCTGATGTCATTACAGAAGCCGGGTTCAGAGATTTTTGCCAACAAAAATGGAACAAGGAAATACTGTAATCCCACGATCTCACTTATCCTGTGTCAAACTTTTTCTTCATAGAAGGAGGTTTTATTGCTGGTATTTTTCAGACCCACGGCTCTAGGCTGGCTTTTGAGAGCCAGAATATCTTTTCAGCTATGTGAATATGGGCAAGGCACTAGTTCCTATCTTATACATCTTCCTACTTTGCTTTAATTCCACATTATTTTCTTTGTTTTATTTGTACAAATATCATCCAGACTGATTCTCCTAGGCAAGGTGAATCCTAACATTCAGACCAGAGGTGGGTCATGCCAAAACGCAGGATCAGAGTGCTACCTTCAAGTCAGGACTGCTGCCAAAAACATCATGATAGTCTGAACCAATAGCTGGAATATGAGCACCTATAAAGAGGTTTTGAATTCTTGCCTACAGTGAACATAAGCTGAATTGCTTTTTGTCCCCCTCGTCCTTTTAGTCTGAGTTAACCCGCTGCCATGTTCCTGTGGTGCTAAAGTTCACATTTAGTCAATGAGGTTTTCAATAGCCCTAAGCACATGGCACTGCACATCTACAACTAGATTGGAGGACACCTGGCCAAAACCCCCTTTTTTTCCCCCAGTCCAGGTTGCACTTAGAGGATCTGTATAACCCCAGAAGCACTCTGAATAATTCTTCCCTGAGTGCAGGCACTCTCGCTGTGGCTCGCGAAGTCAAGCTTCTGGCATGCTACCCCCTCCGCCTTGGTAGGAACCAGGGATCTGTTAGCCCTGAGGATGTTGCTATTAAGCAGCAGCAATATCGCTCTGCTAGGCAGTGTTTTGGAGACTATATTTATGTTCAGATGAGGTAAATGTAATATTTATTAGCTAGTTACTATTGCACAAGATAATATTGTGAAGTCTTATGTTCGGATCTTCTTTTGTAGGAATTTCTATGTAAACAATACATATTTTTAAAAACAATAAATTGCTGTGTCTCAACTATGGCTTTCACTATGTTTCATTATGTGTTAACATAAATGCAAAAACAATGCTTATGCTGTTATAATCATACTGCCTGCCCTTCCTCAAAATCCTTCTCACCAAGAAACAAACAAGCCTGCTCTGGTTTATGAAATACATCTGTTCCCCTGATTTATGGCTATGTTCTGGGGTTAGATTATATGCTGGGTTCACTGGGATTAGTAAATATTCAGAACCTCTGAAAATTGGGTGAATTTACTATATGGACACATAGACATAGATTTCTAAGTTTGAACATCCAGTGTCATGGCTTCAAATTCTTTGGGTCTTTGTAAAATGGGGATAATAATATTTGAATGCTCCCAGGTGATGTTTGCCCGCTAATATTTACAAGATACTTGAAGAATCTCAAAATGATGGTGCCATACTGTGACAACTGCTTGATGCTAACACACTGGTAACAAAAAAGCCGAAAAGCCTGAAAGCCGAGCTCGCCTGGTCAGAGGTCCCTGTTCCTGCTTGCTCTGCTCCTACTAGCCACCTGCAGAGGAGAGTGGGATGAAGAGCCCATGCAGAGGTACTGCTCCCATGCCGCTGCTGCTGGCACTGGAGCCAGCTGCTCCCCCACCCTGACATGTAAGTGCTTCTCATCTTCACACTCTGTGGGAGAGGGCTGACGACTCCAGGGGGGCTGATCAATATTTGATCTATATTTGATACATAGCACCAAGTTCCATATGCAACGAAATACAATTTCTTCCCATCCTGCCTGTTCTTCATCTGTTCCTTTGAGGAACTTTCTTTCAATAAACCCAATGATAGTGTAGGTTTTGACATGTTACAGGTAGCACTTGGAACTACCAAAGTCACAAACTTACTCCCCCAAACCAGGCATTACCCAGTGTTCCTTCAAACATTTCCAGATGTGGGATTAGATGCACTGCAACACTTAGGAAGAATTGCAATAAATATCCATTTGCTCTTCATTAAATATCCACAAGTATCCACTTGTTCCAGTGGGCAATTACCTTTTTCCCTAGTTCTTTATTCCTGGTGCTTTATTCTTAATTAGAAGGTCTAGACCTGCACAGTGAGAAAGCACTGACACATCTGCCTTCATAGCTAGAAGACAGTAAAATTTGGCCTGGAAAAATCCAAAATTTCCTGAAACATTTTTTAGTGAATATATTCCCATGTGATGTGCGGCTCTGTCTGTGCTCTCTGAACTCTGCTCTCTGCAGCACGATGGAAGGCTCTGCTAATTCTCCCCATGTGGACAAGCTCACGTGTATTGTTCTGTTCACCTCACAACACCCTGACACTATTTCTTGCTCTGGCCTCCACGCCCACAAACAGGTGATGCCCACACTGTATCTGATGCACACATCTGTACCTGTACGTGGCCTGCTCCTCACTAGCATTCTTCCTCTTTTGCAAAGAGACCTGCAGGACAAATGCAAATAAGCTTATTCTATTATTCTATGATCTAAGACAACACAGAGTAGAAAATTAAAATAATATCATAATATTCACAGAATTCTCATCACCCTTAGCCTGGCTGATAATGGGAATGAGTTAAACCCTGCAAAAAGAAAAAAAAAGAATTCACAACAGTTTTCACTGCCACAGTTTTCTTGAATTGACCTTGTTTCACCCACGGCCTCAGAGTAATATTAGCTGTTAAATCTCTTGGATCTGCATTAAGAATGCTAATTTACTGAATCTTTCTGACAAGCAACAGATACTAAAAAGAGGAACCATGGCTGCAAAATGTTCCAGTTAAAGCTGAGGTAGAAGCCTGCTACACAGGGAAAGGAAGAAGGGTCTGTTCCTAGAGTAACTATTAATAAATTTTTTCAGGTGCGGTGCTGTCTATTTAAATGAAGACAGTTTCGAAGACTCTGTCTTGCTGCTTTTGGAGTTTGCAGACCCTAGTGCCTCCAGCCTAGTGCATCCAGTCTACCTATCGCAGCAGAGCTACGGTGTAGACCTGGTGTCCAAGCTTCCCTGTGGAGCCAACATGTAGCCAGAGCTCATACTGGGGAGTCTGTGCTCCTGAGCAAGCTCAGACCCAAGCTGTCATTGACAACAGAGCAGCAGGCTTACTGGTGAGGAATTGGCAGTGGTTATTTGAATCCAGGAAAGGTCCAGATCTAGTCCATTTTTAGCACAGACTGATGTTCAGGAAAGGGATGCTGCCAGCGGCCACTGTGGAAATATCTCTAGATATGCACTGGGCTTTCAACAGTCCTTGGATATCCACCGCTGTCTTTTTAACAGAGAGAAGCATCCGAACCTATGAGGGCTGCATAAAAATGAATGAAAGCCCTTTGCAAGGTTTGCATCAATCACCATGCAGAGATGTTACTCTGGAGGTTGTAACAGGTCCAGTTTGCGTTTCACACTAGATCTGAACAACTGTATTGGAGCTTTAAAAAGAAGCATGAGCAAAAGAACTGGAAGCTTGTCCCTGAAAAAATGCCAAATACCCAAAACGCCAAAAGGAAGATCTTTTGGATGTAGTGTTGACTCAGAAGAGTCTTGGAGCCTAGAGCAAAGGCACTGTCTTCTGGTTTTTGTCCCTTACATGCTCAGCAAACCAAGGCTTTATATATAGTATGGGAATAGGACTGTACTGTCGTTAAAGCAGTATTAAAAAATAATCTCTCTGTGGCACAAGCCCTCTGTGGTGATCAGAGCCTGCATGCCTGGCACCCCGGCAGGCTCTGCAGCAGCAAGATGGGGACTCGCGCAGCCGGTCCTGCCTCTCAGGCACCGCACTGTGTTCAGCCAGCGCTTCTGGGGGCTGCGAGAGCCGCCGCCGCCGCCGCCAGCAGCATCCCCATCCTTTTCCGTGCGTAAATCGGCTTTTTTAGCCATTCTCCCCCGGCCATTTCGGCAAAACGCCTCCCCGCTCCTCCTCGCCCGGGCAGGGGTCGGGGCCGCGGCGGGGAGCCGCGGGCGGCGCGGGGGGATGCGGCCGCCCCTGCGCGGGGGCGGCGGCGCCGCGCATCCCCCGCGCAGCCGGGGGAGGAGCCGCCCGCGCGGCTCCAGCCCCTTCCCGCGGCGGGGGCCGGGGCTCCCCCCGCCGCCGTGCGGAGGGGCCGGCGGAGAGCCGCGGAAGTGCACTTGCTGCAGCCATTTCCTGCTCTTTGTGCGGGCGGCGCGGGGCGGCGCGGAGCGGAGCGGCGCGGAGCAGCGCGGCATCCCGCGGAGCGCCAGGTGAGCGGGGCCGGCGCGGGGGGCTGCGCTGCGCTGCGCGGGGGCTGCGCGGCCGCATCCTCCCCCCCCCCCCCCCCGCGGCTGCGCGGGGCTGCGCCCGCGCGGGCGGCCGAGGGCGCCGGGGCCGGCGGCGGCGGGCGCAGCGGTGCGCGGGTGCCGGGCCGGGGCAGGTGCCGCCGCGGGGGCAGCGGCGGGAGGAGGCCCGCGGCGGCGGGAGGTGCGCGGATGTATCCCACAATGCTTCGAGCCACCTGCAGTGCCGAGCCGCCCTGCGCCCGCTGCAAGCGCCGGGAAAAGACCCCAGGTCGCCTCCCCCGCGCCCCCCGCCTGGCTGCCCCGTCCCCCTGCGGAGGGGGGGGAGCGCGACGAACCCCGCGCTGGGACGCGCCGCAGGCCCGGCCGCTGGCGGCGATGGCAGCGCTGCGGCCGGAGCGATGCTCCGCACGGGCGATGGCAGCGCTGCGGCCGGAGCGATGCTCCGCACGGGCGATGGCAGCGCTGCGGCCGGAGCGATGCTCCGCACGGGCGATGGCAGCGCTGGGGGATGCAGCGATGCTCCGCACGGGCGATGGCAGCGCTGGGGGATGCAGCGATGCTCCGCACGGGCGATGGCAGCGCTGGGGGATGGAGCGATGCTCCACACGGGCGATGGCAGCGCTGGGGCCGGAGGGAGGCTCCACACGGGAGAGATGGGGGTGGAGGAGATGGAGGAGCGGCGGATGCGCCGGGCCGAGGAGCGGGAGGTGGCCCTGGCTCCCCAGTCGGTGCTCCCATCATCAATAGCGTTTAAAAATGGTGCCCCTCGGGGAGGCGAGGGGAGGAGGAAGCGATGGGGTCTGTGCGGAGGTTGGGAGTGATGGGCCCGAGCTCCAGGGAATTTGTGGCTTTTGCAGATTTTTTGAGGTTCGTGCTTTGGCGTCACTTGGAGTCGGCAAAACCTTTGCACTCCAGAACGTCTGGTTTTCCGCGCATGAGGCAATCTGTGATCGAGATGTGCCCCGGTAGCGTTTCTTTGTATTGAACTTTCAAACTGAGGATGTTGGCGATGAGTTCACGGGTGGCAGCCACATCCCACCTGGAAAGGAATGAAAGGATTTTGCAGGAAATTTCCGTGGGCTGAAGGGATCAGAAAGGAACGACGAGAAGAAAAAGAGGCACATACTAAACCCTCCGTGCTGGCTCAGTGATTGAGAGTCCTCTGTGCCGGTTGTTTTTGGAAGGGGGAGGGTGCCTGGGGACAGACGTTGGGGTCCTGCTGAGTAAGAGGATACTGCTGCTAGCAGCAGGGCTTGTCCCCCTTCGCCATCTGTTACTCTCCACGTGGGGGTTTCAAACCGCGGCTTCCGGATCACAAAGATCTCACCGAATTGTGTGCGGTCGCTAACCCGCCAGAGCCCTGGCCCTGCCTGCCCTGCACGGATACCGAAAGAAAAAGCACGCTCGTGTTTCACATTATGACGGTGGTCGGAGGTTAGTCACTGTGATGGGTGATTAGACGCGTGTTTGGATGTCTGTCACAGCAGTATAATTCTCGGGTAATTCCCCACAAAGGAGAATTCCTTTCTCCCTTTCTCTGTACAGTTAATTGTTATTAATGAGGCCCAAGGAATCTGGAAAAATCTTCCATTTTCTGACCAGGGTCTCTTGAGCAAACCAGGCTATGCCAATTTTATAATAATAATTTTATTAACAAACAGTTATCATCTCTGCATGGAAAAGAGGAAGTTCCTTTTTTCTATAATTGGCCAATTATTAACAACGCCGTCTTTGTATGATTTAATTTCCCCAAAAGTGCTTTAACTGTCCATAATGGAGATTGCTTGTAAACTTGCTCTGAATTTCTCAACTATATTGGAAATGTAGCTCCCTGTAACAACTCTTGACCCTCTTTCATTGGCACCAGGAAAATTTGATGAAGCTACTCTGCAAGAAATAAATTCCAAAATAATTCTGTTGATGAGAGAGAAGACGACACAAATGTCTGGATTCAGCCTTAAGGGGATGGCAGAAAATGCAGAACAGAGATACAGAAAAACACCTGCAGGAGTTGTGCAGTTTGGTTTCCTTTTTTAATGAGAAGGATAATTTTATGGTTATTAACATCAGTGCCTGTGTAAGGCAGGAGCCCGGTTCTGCCAGCCTTGTTCATCCTGGCTGTATTTGCTCGTGCAAAGAACCTCCTGCCTGTTTTGCTGGTTGCAATTACAAGTAATTCTTACAGCATGTGAGGAGTGGGGGAAGGCATGTGTCCTAAAACACAGGGGACTTTCATCATGTGGCTTTTTAGGCAAGGGTCAAACTAAGCTTTTGCACCCTGCAGTTACTCTTCTTGGCTAAAAGTACATTATTGGCCAGGAACATATACTCTCCTCTTCCTGTGAGGCAATGTGTACCAGAAATGCTCCAATTAAGTGACTTTCTGAGATTTTCGAGGGACTGGCCATCAGAGCTGGAAAAGAAGGTGACCAGCACATGACCAGGAGAAGTTTGTCATTTTTCTCCATTTTGCTGTCTCCCCCACTAGTCATTTTGCCGTTCCCGCCGCGGGGTCTCACCCCACCTGCCAGTGCTTGGACGCTGTGGTACTACCATCCTCTAGGGCAATTGCTGTCATTTCTTTCCTCCTTTCCTGCTCTTGATAGCTGTCTCAGCTCCACCATGAATCTCTTCTATAGGAGCAGGCAAGCTGCAGAACTGAAATAACCTGTGCCGCTTCCCTGTAGCTCTCCGCCGTGCAGCTTCGAAGCCAACCTCACACACGTGCAACGTATTCATTATGGCCCTGAATTTAAAATTCTCCCGTTGTTCCCCCAAGCTGCTCTGACAATAAAGACTTCCTTCTGCATCTCGGTGTGTGGCTGTGAAGAGGACGAGGTTGCAGAGATACTGCTGGGCAAACATTTAAGTGTGAAAGGTAGGACCTGCCTTGTGATCACAAGTTCAGACATCCAGGCTGTGTCCTCGCTCCATAAAGCCTTCCTATGCTAACTGTTAAATCTGGCCCAAGGCTGCTCTCAGGACAGATTGACCATATGGGAACTCTTAATTTCGGCTTCAGGAGTGGCGGGATCGTGCTGTCCATGTGGATCCCGCAGGGCCCGGGGGTCAGTGCTTCATCGGGGATGTTAGTGCCAGCAGCCTGCAAGCAGGCGGCGATATGGGGAGCGACATGGATTTGTGCTTGCCCCAGAGCTGCCGTTTCACTGCAGTGTGGAGGTAGCTAATGAGCAGCACACGGCTTGTATTTCTAGTCCTTTGGGCATGGGACTGGTGTGTCTGTAGGAGCTCTGCCTGGCCTTTTACTTTCCTGAATGATGGCCCATGTGGAAGGGTTTTGCCTGGCTATCCGTCAGCTGACTTTGCCATTTCGGTGCTGGCGCATGCAACATGGAGTATCACCTGCTGGCTGCGTTTTGGCAGTGTGTTTACGTGAACTCGTCTCTTCTTCCCGCAGCGCCGAGAAGCCTGAATCCCTTTGTGCGAGTCATTCTGCTTTATAAACGGTAAGAGACTGCCAAAGGCCTTGCAGCTCAGATATAAGATGAAACAAGGAAGTTTATGTAGCAGGCAGACAGAAGGCATGGGCAGGTCTAATTAGCTACAGCAATTAGCAGGGGAAGCAGCAATTGCAGTGCTCCAGCTGGGTCTCCGCTGTCTGGGGTTTTGCGGGTGTCATCGCGGAGGAGAAGCGGGGAAAGGACAGTGTGACAGTTCGGTGGCTTTTGACAAGGGGACCTGGCCGTGGTTTTAAAGTGCATGTGGTAACTGAAAAATGCACAATACTATAAACTACCTTTTGGGCACTCCAAGATGAAAAAGGTTCTTGCTGGGGTGGTGTTAGGTCCTGCCAGGCTCACGTTCAGCAGTTTTACCGAAACGCACAGGGCCGAAGGGACTTTCGCTTCTCTGATCAGTGGCAGGATATGCAGAAAAAAAACAATTTTCAGCGGCTGCTTTTAGCAGCCTACATGGCTGTGTTTACATCCACGCAGGCAGGATATATTTCCTGCGTGAAGAAGCAAAAGCAAGCCTCGCCTTGCTGTGCACGTGCTAGCGAAACCCAAAAGCCCCGTCTCTGCGCGCACTGCTGTGACCTGCTCTCGGCGGCGCGGCCGGCATGGGAAGCGCCGTCGGCAAAGCACCGCCAGCACAAGGCCGTGCCGCGCCACGCTGCCCGGGCCCCTCTCCATAAGGCAGCCGGCCCTGGTGGCCCCCCGTCCCCCACCGTCCCGGCCAGAGTGCGCCCGCAGCTCGCGTGGGGCAGTGCTGGCTGGCGGATGCGCCGCGCGTCGCCGAGTCGAGGGTTGGCTGCTGTTGCCAGCTCTGACGTGTCCGTTTTGGAAACCTTTGGGGGAAAGTGGGCAGCGCGGTGTCGGGTCTGTGGCAGAGACCAGTCGTGAAGGTGCCTGTCTGCCGCTGTGTGCAGTGGGCATGAGACCCGGGAAAAGTCCTGGCAGACCCCGCATTTTCCCTCATCTCCTTCGGTTTCACTGTCGTCCCTAAGAACCTTAGAGGTGAAACTTGGAGTCTTTCTCCAGTGACTCCCAAGGACTTTGTAGTGAAGACTCATCAGTTCAACCCGCAAAGCTCGCGTATTTTTTCCATCTGGACCCTGGTGCTCACACTCAGCTCGGCAGTGGCAACACACGGAGTGGGTTGTGCCACCGCCGATTGCACTGCTCCCTCGCTGTTGCTTTGTGCTTCCTTTTCTGTGTGTTATTTCTACATGCTGTCCCTCTTCCTGTATGTGATGGTAAGATCTTCGGGGCAGAAACTCTCTTGCTCTTAGGCGTTTCTGCGCTGCTTGGAACGGCAGAACTCTGATGCTGCGTTTGGAAACATATCCCCCTGTGTGGCACAAATAATAGCAATAAATACGTTCGTTTTGTGCCACACAGTTATTGGAGAGGGGTCTTTGATTTTAGGAGACTACTGACAAATTGCACAAGTGGCCTTCGAATTTGACTTTCAGAAAAATGATGAATGAGCCCAAGCAAACACCCCCAATCCTCAGATGTAGGAAATGGAGGGGTTTTGCCTTCCCAAGCCTGAACTATGTAGGCAAAAGTGAGTGCAAGGGGTGTTGCTTTGGGCACCCAGAGGACAGTCTTGAGGGCGCTGGAGGATGATGTTGCATGATGGGCAGTGGAAAGCCCAGAAAGTCCCTGGACTGGGCAGGCTGAGCGGCACCACTTTGTGCAGAGCCGCGCTCGGTGCTCTCTGAGGCAGGGAGGAAGCTGTTTCCGACTTCGGCATGCCTGCACGTAATGACCGGTTTTGACAGTTGCTATAATTTGTAACAGGAAACAATTTTAGCAAAAGGGGATGGAGGAAGAAGCAGAAATTTGAGCAAGCAGGGAAGGGGCTGTATGAGATTTTTCTTCCCCAAACGCTTACTTTATGCTCTTCAGCTGCAGATAACTGAGCCGGTTTCTCAGCTGCCTGGTACCTCAGGGTGGCAGCTGTGGAGGTGGAACAGGTTCTGCCAGGCTCATGCGTTTTCTTGCTGCCCGTGCACGCAGGCGGCGATGATGGCAAAAGGCACGGTGGCAGGCTCGGCCCTCTCTTCCCGCAGCACGGAGCTGCCTTGGGACTGCACGCCACGGGCATCCCCCTTGGCTGTGTTCCTCGCCGGGTGCCTGCGTGTCTATCTATGGACATGCCGAAATCCTCGTCCTTCCATGCTCCTGGTGCTGGATGTGAAAGGCAAACTTATATTCTGGGAAACAGTGACTCAATAATAATAATAATAATAAAGGACCTGAGGGAATTAGGGAATTGCGGCAGATAATCAGCTGAATATGAGTGCCTATGGAGCAGCTGTGGCCAAGAGAGCTGCTGTGATTGTGTGTAAGAGGGGACGTTATGCTGATTTTGTATTTGGTGCTTGTGCAGACACCGCTGGAATCATGTGCCTAGCTATGGTGCCCACACTTCAGCAAAAAAGTTGCAAAATTGGTCCAAGGTCTGAAAAAAGCGAGAGATGATTAAAGGATTGGGAGATATGCTTTATAATGAGGCAGTCAAAGAGCCCCAACTGCTTCGTGTAGCAAAGGAGAAGGTTGCAGGGTGGTTACATTGAAACCTGTAAGTATCTTGATGGAAACTCGGGTAGTAAAGAGCTCTACTGTCTTGCAGGCAAAGGTGAAAAAACTCAGTGATCACATTTGAAACCAGGCAGGCTCTGACGGGAAATAAGGTGCACTTTTGGGGCAGGGGGAGGGATTTTCTAGTAGAACACATCAATATTAAAGCAAGTTCTCTGTCGCTGCAAATGTTTAAATCCAGCTGGGCAATTTTCTGGGAGACGCACTGTAGGTCGGCCACAGCTCTTGCACACGGATTAGGTATTAACTAGGGAAGCCCTGTGGCTCTGATTATACAAGAGCTCTGCCGGCATGACGGCAGTCGTCCCTCCGTGCTTGTGCACTGGCTGCAAAGGTGAAGAGCAGAAGGAGGAAGGGTCATGGAGGTTTCTGTCCCGGGTTTTCCATTAGCTGGTCTGCGCGGGGGGCACAGCACGGAGGTAAGCGCTGGGGAGCTCTTTCAGAAACATTTCACTTAGTGATTACCGCTTAGTATTTCCCAGATGACTGGCGCCATCTCAGGACACTGCCATCAGCAGCTCCACCGCAGGCCGGGACTGGGGGGACACTGCGTGTGTGGCAGAGGCAGGGTACGATAAAAGGAAGAGCTGGTTTTTTTCTAACTTCACCTTCTTTTTTTGCTGCTCACACTGCCACAGCCTAACTGTGCAGAACTCGATGTTTTCCGGTTCACCTCTGAGAACATGATTTGCTGTTTAGAGTTTTCGGCGTCATTCCACGTGTGTGAGAAAGAGACCATTGGAGTGTCGGTGTTGGTCATACTTTTCTAATCATGCTGCTTCTAGAGATATTTTTAATAGCACTGCTATTTGCATTTTGGAGCTCACACTTTTACCCGAGGCTGCTCTAGCTGCACTGCAGCATCCAGTTGTTTTGTGTCTTAAGTAGCTTTGCACAGAGTTAAGCAGTGAAGGGCACGGGTGGGTAGCTGTGTTCCTCTTACTCTGCGTTCCAGTTCTGTTATTGAATTGTAGAAGGAGAGAGGACTTAGAGACTTAGGTTAAATAGACAAGAAAAAGAAAACTATTAAACAGGGATAATGTTTCCTGCAGTGCAAACCAGTTGTGGTTCTGGTTTTGTCCTTTGACATTTTCTCAGTTTTCTGGCTGCTGTTTTTCTATCACCTTTTCTTTTCCTTTGGATTTAGCGTGGAAACTGAACAGCCAGAACCATGACCACGCACGTTACGCTAGAGGATGCCTTGTCCAATGTGGACTTACTGGAGGAGCTGCCTCTACCAGACCAGCAGCCATGCATTGAACCTCCTCCGTCTTCCATCATGTACCAGGTACCGTCCAGCTTCCCGATGGCAGCATGGGCTGTGAGGGTTGTTCTGGTAACTCATGCAAAGCACAGGAGAGCATGGTGCTTTAAGAACTAATGCAAAATGTTCCAGGTGCCCCAGGTTTAAGGAAATGTTCAGAAAAGATCTAGCCACGAATATGTTCCTAGAGGCTTTGAAAGGAAAGTGGTGGAGATTAGTAAAAGAGGTCTTGAGCCCTGAGCAAGACATCAGGAAGTTAAAAATGAGGACTAGAGTGCTTGAATGGGTATGAAGCAGCAGATAAGATTTGTGATAAGATCAATGTTTTATAATGCAAATATTTCTGTGGTTTCTTTCTATAATAGTGCCTGCATCTTCTGTGTAGGTCAAAATTGAAGTTTTGCCTGAATTTGCCTGGCCTATGCCATTAGCACAGCTGGAGCTGCCAGTCTCAGTGGCTAACGGCATGCAAGGGAGAGCAGCAGCTAGAATCACTTCTCTGGTTTGAGTAGCCACAGATTTAGTTGCAGCTGCGCTGACCAAGCAAAGCTTGGCATGATCCCAGGGCAAGGCTCAGGCTGCTTCTTTTGGATCCACAGTGGGATGCCTCAACTGCTTGGGCACCACACCCTGGCCTATAGACCACACCCAGGGTTAAATATAATATGGGTTTACTTTCTCTGTCCTGCCACTCCTGTCTTCATGGCTTAGGCACAGCAGTGTATAAATACACCCGTACAGTGATTGCCTTGCCATGTACACAGGCTTCTGAAATTACAGTATCTCTTTCACCAGGTCGGACTGCAGGCTTGTTCAGTAGCATTAGCATCTCTACAGGTTATCAGACCCAAAGGCACTTCTGAGCTGTTCAAATTTCAGCTCTCCCTGGAAAATCTTGATATCACTTTAGCCTATTTCTTCACCAAATAATTTTTACTGTTTGCTGGCCTGCGTCCTGCGAGGAGCTCAGGGCGTAGCCTAATGGCACAGTCTCCTTTCAGGGCCACGAGCATCTGCATGTAGTTGAGTCTAGGAACCTAGCCTAAACTGGATCCAGAGGTATTAGCCAAACCTGTTTCCACATCATACTTGGTTTGTATTTAGCTGTCTCTCCTGCTACCCATAAATTCATGTGCAGGCTCAGCTTTTATGTCACACGTGATGTCCTTGAGGCACTAGGAAAAACAGCCTTGTGGCCATGGGTCTATGCTCCCAGCTTCAGAAGCTGGAAGCTACTGAAGAAACCAGATGGAGTTGAATATGGTTTCTGCAGTGGTAATGATGTTGCAAGGAGCAACTCTGGGCATCTGAGACTTGTGTGCATTCTGGCCTGCAGTTCACTGAGGGAATCGCCAAATGGCCAAGGCGTGTGAATGGGCAGTTACGGCAGAGCAGCTGAGGAGCTGCATTTTCATCCCCTGCCTTGCTTTGCACTTTCTTATTCCCACATCCAGACTCAAAGCAGTAGCTCAGCTTCCAAAACAACTTTTTCCCTCAAAGTATCTGCTTGCAGGAACAACATTAGTGCTGATAATAGCATCTGGTTGGGATGCTGACTTTCGTATTTATGTTTTACAGACATCTCTTTCCCTGCCCTTTCTGTGTGTTTATTCTTTGCAATTCCTGCTGACAGGATGTGGTCTTCCCAGAGCAGCCAGAGGATAAATAGAAATTAATGAGGCTGCATCTGTCTTTCAGTTAATGGACAAATATCTTTAGCATAATCGCTAGAGGCTTGTTCTTTTGTACATCTGCAATTCCTTATAACCAATCTCCACCTGGCTTGGCTTGATTTTACAAGGGCTTGTCAGTCTTGATTGCCATGTTTTCACACATATAACCTGCAGGATTTCCTCTAACGAAAATGTGTGATTCAGCAGTATTGCATGATGCATGTGTGCACACATACAAAGAGGAATTTACATCAGACCTAGAGATCCAGTGATTTCCAGCATCTCCAGTTTTTCATTGCCTGTTCCTGCCTGCGGTTGCTTGGGGGTTTTCTGGGAGGACAGGTTGTCTGAAGGGTGGATATACTTATGAAACCCTTTGTCCAAAAGCTCCTAAGTATATCAGGTGAACAAACAACTAGCAGCATTTTAATCCCTGTTTCTCTGTTGCACCCACAGGCTAATTTTGACACAAACTTTGAAGACAGAAATGCCTTTGTAACAGGCATCGCCAGGTACATCGAGCAGGCGACAGTGCACTCCAGCATGGTGAGTCTCTAGGGCAGCCCAGCACCGTTGCAGCCATGCGGTGCCGCAGGCGCAAGTCCCGCTGCAGCAACGCCTCTCTGTGTGTTTCAGAATGAAATGCTGGAAGAGGGCCACGAGTATGCCGTGATGCTTTATACATGGAGGAGCTGCTCCCGAGCCATCCCCCAGGTACCAGATCCCTTCCTAGAGCAACTAGCTAGCTTTGCCTTCAGTTTGGGTTAGAGACAAACAAGCAGAGAAGACAGAAGCGGAAGGAAAGGTTGAAATGGGAGAACCCTGAGTCTTCAAACTACCCCCCTCCTGGCAAGAGCCTCAACCACAGATCTCAGCAGTAAATAGCCTTTTGGTAGAAATAGATATGTACTCCTGCCCTAGCAGAGAACACCCACTTGCCACCCTCACATATATGAGGGCTACAGCTTCTCCATCAATATCACGCTTTCCCGATACCAATGTCTTGACTCAATTAAGAATTACCCCAGTCTAGAGTGGGACTGTTGTCAGTGTCTGAAGAGAGCCTCACCAGCCCAGCAGCGAGAACAGAGTGTCCTTTTGAGGTAAGGCAGGCCCAGGATCTCCCCTACTTGAATAAAGCAGATCAGGCAGCTGAGGGAGGATTTCCAGCATCACAGACTGGTGCCCTGACTCTGGAGCACTCTTTGCTCTTGATGGCAGCCCCAGAAGTGCAGAAGCTGTGCTAGTGTGCGTGAAGGAGCACTTTGGTATGTCAGAAAAATTTCCTGAGAGGAGAGTATCTGCTTCTCAGCCTGGTCTCCTCCAAATGCTCTTCTTTGCGGCTGGACCTGAAGGTCCTGATCTACCCCCAAGTTTTATCAGCATCTTTCTGCAGTCACCTCCTCCTCCTCCTCTACTGCTAGTTCTGTTCTCAGCTGTTTTCTAGCCCTTTTCTCTCCAGCCTGAATTTTGGTGGCTTCATCCTGCGAACACCTACAGACATGAGTAAGGTTGCCCACGTAGCCCGCTGAATTTGTGATTCAGGCTCCAGCTCAAAGCTTGTCTTCTGCAGTGTGAACACACGCTGGATCGCTGTACAAGCGCAGACTAGCAGCACGGCAGGGCAGATACAGCACGTTTGTGTTAACCCTAGTGATAAAAGGATCTGCAGCAGTTCCGGGGAGCCAGGAAAAATTATTTCCACATGGCTGACAATGCTGATGTTTGTCTTTGTGATTCCCCAGGAAAGGTCAAACCTCAGTTCCCCTTGGGTTATACTCTGCTGATGGTCTCGTGAGACCCAGGCATGGGCAGATTTCTGCCGCTGATTGTGTATTTGCTTGTCCCCCATTTATATTTGATGCTGTGCTGCTATTGCCTCTTCTGGTCACACTAGCAGAAGGCAGACCATGGCTGAGCTGACAGTAAGATAGAGCGCTGGGCTGCACACTGGGGTGGGGTGTGAGTGCCGCACAACATCATCTGTCCTGGCGTGCTGATGTCCCCCCTTCCCTGCCACCCCAGTGACGCTGCCATGCCTCTCGGAGAGCAGCTTGCGGCGTTTCCGTTCTCGCACCCCCACCCTTCCCTGCGGGGACCTGCGGAAGGGGCTGCCTGCGAGCCCGGAGCAGACGCCACCATGGCAGAGGGTTCATTCGCAGATATATCAGATCTGCTCTTGTAACGAGTGTGTTTTCTGAACTTTGCCATGGAGGACTAGGCTGCGGCCCCTGGGGATGCCTTTTCTCACCCCCCCACAATCTGCCGCCTGCTGCTGACTGGCAGCTTGGTGCCCCCCTTTGCTTACGTAGACACCCCGTGTACTGCGTGAGGAAACGCGGTTTTATGGAGGAAGAGCAGAGCTGTGCCTATAGCTAAATGTGTGTGAGTCATCCCCCTACCACGGGGCCACTTTCAGCTGCATAGTCATGATCATCAGTATTATCTGACTACAGTGTGAAATTCCCAGCCAGGATCACTAGATTCCCCACTGTGGAGGTGGTGAAGAGTTTTACAGCTACTTTTGCGTCTTCCCACATGTAAAGCCAGCTGATGTACCTTCTTGTGTACTGTAGATCCGCTGCTTGGCTCTAAAGTTGCACCAGGCTCTGTCAGACCCATCACAGCCTTACAACAGCAACAGCTGGAGACAAAATACACCCTGGCAAGGTCCTGGACATTCATCCCCTATCAGAGGATAGGAGCAGGAAACATTGCCTGGAACAGTTGGGGTTTCCCCTAATAATTTGGTAGTAGGATTTCTAGGACTCCAAGTCACCATTTGGAAATAAGGTGGATGACAATCGGATAAGTCTTTTCTTATATTTAGCTTCCAAGGAGTCTGATATAGAAGCGTCTTATTTCATTGCTGCTGGCCATGTACAAGTCCAGTGGTCTTTAGCAGGTCTGCAACACAACCAGAATTATCCCAGCAGAACCACTGCACAACTGTAGCATGGTGCCTTGTGTGTCCATGAGACTTTGCAACACAAAGTCTCTGAAAAATTTCTGACATAATAATCTAACATTACCATGTCATGCTAGCAAGTCCAGACTCATTTTATGTACTCTACCCCAGACAAATGCATTAGAAGATGTTACTTCTCACAGTCAGGATCGTGCCTATTTATAATACGTGGAGAGAATTTCACATCTGACAAATAGCCCCTTCTCCCATCATCTGTTGCCTTGAAAAGAAGCTTCCTCTCAGATCCCTCTGTTATCCTCAAATGGGGACAAGATTCACTGTGAAACAAGCAGAAGATGATGGCCATTGCAGGTCCACAGTTGCGACAGAAACGCTAATGTTGACACGATGGTTTGTCTTTGCATCTCAGGTGAAATGTAATGAACAGCCAAACCGAGTGGAGATTTATGAGAAGACGGTAGAAGTTCTGGAGCCAGAAGTCACCAAGCTGATGAAGTTCATGTATTTTCAGGTAAGTGGTCAAGGAGGGAGGCAGGAGTAATTTATTACTTTAGTGTTATCTTATCCTAAACAGGGCTGTGCTCTGTCTTGCCTGCCTGAGTTTCCTGGTAGGTCTCTTTCTTGCAGCTGCCAGCAGATACATGAGGTCTGCTCAAAGCAAAATCTGTGCCACATGTACCTTGCCTGGCCCCAAGGTCTTGTATATAGTCACCGTTCCAGTCAGGAATGAGCACACCTCAGTGCTGAAGTTTGTGGAGGACCAGAGCCTCCATTACATGGAGCCAATGGGTGCCACCTGCTTCTCTTTTCCTTCAATGAATGTTTGTTGGTGGGTGCAACCAGCTGCTTCCCTGCTGAAAATTAGTCTGCAGCTAGCGCAGCTTGTTTTTCCCCCTCTGAAGGAAATCCAGGAACAGCTGAGGCCTGGTGGTCCAGCTGATGTGCTGAGGGCTGGATGAGGGCTGTGCTGCTGGATGCCCTTTTGCTATGCAGGGAGGAAAGGGGAGCACCTTCCAACTAGCTAAACTTGTGGAAACAACTGGCAACGAGACTGGGAAGCAACATCTCCACCTTGACTTTCAGTGGAAGCAGGGCAAAGGTGCCTGAAGCTGACCTCGGGGAGGATTTCCTGGGCGCTGAGCCTGCAGTCACCTGGGAAAGGTGCTTGCTGTCTTCTGATGCAGCACTGGCTCAGAACAGCCCTCTGGCCACTGCTTTAAAGACCACCTTGGTTCAGGCCATCCAGTGAGAGTCTTTTTATAAAGAATCAGTAACACCAGCCTTTTGGTCAGAGCTGCTTATGTCTTTTATTCATACTGATAGCAGTAGCTGGCCAACATCAGTAAGTGTACCAAAACTGAAAATCAGCAGTTGCTACATTTGAGGCACTTGACAAAATACCTTGCTTAGCTCCCAGCAGAGCAGCAACCATGCAGCAAACCACTGCTGTGGGCTCAAGGGAGCTCTGTTTATTGCCACTTGCTTTTATAACTCACTGCAGCTGGGTTTAACAAGCATGCATGCTTTTTAAATTCAAGCAGATTGTTATGTTCCACCTGAAAAGCTGAAGCCTCATCTTGCAGAACATGCTGTGCTCAGCTAAAGAGCAGATAGAGGCCTCAAGCCCACATCCTGCCCTCCAGCCTGGAGAACATTTGTAAATAGTGGTTTGTAACACTGCTTTGTTTCAGGGCAACAGCAGAGAGTGAAGCTGGCGCCTCCCTCCCCATAAGAAAAACACTTTAGTTAAAGGAAGGAGACCCTGGGTGGGTGGAGGGGGTTTTCCCGTTGATGGTGTGGCTATTGCATGTGATGCTGCCTGCTGAGCAGGTGCGAGTCATGTTTCTGTCATGCCTGACTAGAGGCTCTGCTGAGTTGGAAATCTCTCCTTTTCAGCGCAAGGCCATTGAGCGGTTCTGCAGTGAGGTGAAGCGCCTGTGCCATGCTGAGAGAAGGAAGGACTTTGTCTCTGAGGCCTATCTCCTGACTCTGGGGAAATTCATTAACATGTTTGCTGTCCTGGATGAGCTGAAGAACATGAAGTGCAGCGTCAAAAACGATCACTCTGCATACAAAAGGTGAAAGGGGGAGAAGCAGCCAGGCTGACAGTTTCATTAGTAGTCTGGAGGTGGGAGAAAGACTGTGCCTGGTGTGCAAGGGAGCATTTATCCTGCAGTGAGGTCAGGCAGAAGCAAAGAGACTTGAGTTTGGGTTTCTGCTCTGCAGTAGGTTCTCTTTGTGAATTTAGGCAAATCGCTGAGCTTCTCTGTGTTTCAGTTCCCTATGCGAGAAATGAGGAAAGGAGCAGAGTTTTACCACAGGGGGGGCCCAGAGGCTGCTGTGCTGCAGCTGCAGGTGAACTCAAAGAGGATGGGTGGTGAGTCTCATGTTCAGTGAGGGACCCTTGGTGATGCTGGATTTCTCCCTTCCAGAGCTGCCCAGTTTCTGAGGAAGATGGCAGACCCGCAGTCCATCCAGGAGTCCCAGAACCTCTCCATGTTCTTGGCAAACCACAACCGCATCACACAGGCAGGTCCCTTTCCTGCGCTTCATGTACTGCTCAACCAGTTGGTATTTCCATAGGTAGAGAGAGGCAATGAACTTGCCAAGGCTGAGAGCACTTCAGACTGAATTGTGGCCATAGCTACCTTGTTCATTATGGGTCATTTCCACTGGCTGTGATGGGCTTTGAATCAGGCTGTATAATTCTAGCAATACCTCCCTCTAATGAATCGTTGTGGTTGGCTTTGGAGGTCTCCTTATGTCAAGGCAAGGGTGAAGGTCTAAAAGATGTAAAAAGAGCTTTCGGGGGGTGTTTCCACTTTTCCACTGTTTTCCCCTGGAAATCCATCCATGGCTGAGGAAAGGATGTGACATGCAGGTGAGGCAGGGAAGACTGAGAGCTAGAGGAGTCTATCTTCGGCTGCACATGGACTGCAGATCAGACACCAAGGCCCTTCATGTCTCCACTGCTCCAAAGGCTCTATAGGTTGTGCTAATTAGGTGGAATATTGCACAGAGACAGGAGACAGTCAGAAAGTCTCTTTTTGAGATGAACCCTTTCTTTTCCTCTCACTGTCTGATGTTTGACTAAAGGCGAGAGCTGTCCTGGAGAAGGAATGTTGTACAATAGGGTCAGTCTTCATATTAAGAAAAACACACAGAGTTTTTCCTTTGCCTTTGTTCTGACCTAGTGAGTTAGGAATCATCATTATACTCTTAATCCTTCAAATATGTTCCCTTCGAATCTTGCTGTTCCTCTGTCCATGTGGATAATGTGGTCCCTGTTGATGTTTCAGTGTCTGCACCAGCAGCTAGAGGTTATCCCAGGCTATGAGGAGTTGCTGGCTGATATTGTCAACATCTGTGTGGATTACTATGAAAACAAGATGTATCTCACCCCCAGTGAGAAACACATGCTCTTAAAGGTGAGATTCTTCTGTGCTGATGGGGCTGGGTGTTTAGGTAGTTTTCTTCTGTTTTAGTAAGATGAAATACCTTCCCAGGACTCTGTTTCTCTTCATTTTCTTTCCTTTATTCTCCTCCTCCTTTGAGTTACCTCGTTTACATGCACCCGTTCTCTGCAGAGCCAGCATCGTCTGGACAGAAGGGCTGCAATGAAACAGCAAGGCTGACTGCATGGAGCACCAAAGTTGCCTTCCTCCTCTTCCTGTTTCCTTTCTGCTGTCTGTTACTTTTTGTGTCATCTGCTGGGACTCCTCAACCCCCCAACTTCCTCCCCCTTGACCCCTCCTTTGCAGCTGAACAGCCTGGATGTGCCTGTGGGTCAGAGATGTCCCTCATGAGTGCTCCCAAGTGGTACCTCCGCTGGGCATGGAGTGAGCTGCCTCAGTTTCCCACTGTAATTCATATCTTTTCCCATTTTTTCCTCTTCTGGCCTTTTTGTCCTTCTCCCATATTCTTGTTTAAGAATGTTCCTTCCTCTCTCCCTTTCCTCTGCTCTTCCCATTCTCCACCTCTCTCTTTTTCTTCCAACCTTCCCAAGGTTGCTGGCGGCTCTGCCTGCCTGAGAATAAGCGTGTGTGTGGTGGTGGAAACTGGCCAGCAGAGGTGAGCACCAGAGCGTGCCCTGTGCTCTCCAGAGATGGAAATGTTTTTTCTGTTGTGCATGAATGTGTGGGAGCATGGGCTTGACCTGGTTAACTGTAGGATGTGTCAAAATCA
Organism: Apteryx mantelli; assembly: GCF_036417845.1. Classification (NCBI taxonomy): domain Eukaryota; kingdom Metazoa; phylum Chordata; class Aves; order Apterygiformes; family Apterygidae; genus Apteryx; species Apteryx mantelli. The sequence goes on along the minus strand of NC_089991.1, from coordinate 11,030,232 downwards.
GCACCAACTTGGCAGCCTTGAGTTTTCTTCTCAATGGCCATTTCCAGCAATAATCAGAAGACAGATCCTTCCAGGATTGGCTTCTGACTCTAAAGAGCCCTCAAGATGAGCATGCCAAAGTATCTGCTTGTTTTGTATGTATGTCCTTACTGTAAGTCAGTTACTACAGTGATTACAGTCGCCTATTCCCACAAGAACCTCATTATCATAGTATGAGTCAATTAAAGTTCTTTGAAGGATAATGTGGTTATTTTTAATATCTGTAATGATTTGTACTGAATTAAAGGGGAAAAAAAACAAACCATAAGAATATTTGTAATGTTTTCAGTTCTCGTCTAGAAGCAAATATTTGCCTTTTTATTTTGGGTGGAGAAGCTTTTGGGTTGTTTTTATGTGGGAGAGAGGAAGAGCAAATAAGCAAAGTGTGCATCATACATTTTCACACAGAAAAAACAGATCCATCCTGTGTTCTCTGTCTTCCCCCTCATACAACCTTGCAGAAATGTGCACATTATATATAGTCTTCTCATCAGTGTCACCTGGCCCAGGATCCTGAAATAGTGATTTCTCGTGCTATGTGAAGGAGAACTGTCTTTGGCCCATGCTGCTGACTTCACCCTAATAAAACCTAGCCTTTCTGTCTTCTCCAGGTGATGGGGTTTGGCCTATATCTGATGGATGGGAATGTCAGCAACATTTACAAATTGGATGCCAAGAAGAGAATCAACCTTAGCAAAATAGACAAATTCTTCAAGGTCAGTGACCTGTCTGGGTGAGGCTGGAAATTACTGCAGACCAATGAGTTAGTGACCTGTATCACTTGCACATGCTGCCAAAATCAAACCATGGGAGTCATTCACAGTTCCAAAAAGACCAAAGGGTCTAGAAATTATCTAGACTGAATGATGATGAGTAGGGTTGCTATAAATGTGGATGAGCACAGAGCCACAGCAAGGGTGAGACAACAGATGCTGGCCCACAGTGCCGGGCAAGGCTGTGGATGTGTGAGCAGCGCCCAGGGCTGGGAATGGGGGCTGGGGAGACGATGGGAGCTGAGGGCTCTGTGCTCCTTGCTCAGCAGCTGGCTGCTGTTTTGCGCAGACTCTTCGCATTTCTTGCTGAAGGGTGAAGGCCGATGCTGTGGGAGAGGAAGGGATGGCACGTGGGAGGTCTGTTTTGTGGACAAGGGAAGGATGTGCCAGGCTGGTGGCCTGTTCTAGTTGTGGGCACGTTTTTGAGGCAGGTTTGCAGTCTCCTCAAGAGCACCATGCTTTCAAGCCACCAGAGATCCTAGCTTGGTTTGTTGAGGCCGTGTGGTTGGTTGTTGCAGTCCTTTTTTCCTGCCCTCGCTGCTGAGCTGATATGCCAGGGGACACAGCCGGCCAGGCAACATTTTATCTGACAGTCTTATTTCATGTGTAAATGGTGGTCCATATAGGACAGAAAAAGCTTCTTGGGGAGCTGGAACTTGCACTTCAGATACTTAGTATGTTCCTCAAAGGCTCATTTGATGGTTTGGTGAAAGTATTTGGACAAACTTTCTGCTTCCTCCTGAAGTCTGGTGTGTGTGAGAGACACCATTCATCAGCGGCAGAAGGAGATAGGGGCTGAGACCCAGCTCTCTGTCTCTGCATATTGCACCACTCACATGAGCTTAGTGCAATGCCAGCACCTCCTGGCCTGTATTTACAGACAAGAATTACTTCTTTCCACTGCTTGTATGCTCAGATTGAGGCATTTCAGGTTTTGCCCGTTTCAGCCCTAGGCGCCATGGTGGGATCTGGCAAGGGACAAATGTATTGGCAGCAAAGCATAACAGAAGAGTGGGGGGATAGCAGAATGACTTCCCAGATGTAGCAAATCAGTTTTCTTTTAGTCCTGCTGAGCATGAGCCCTCCTTCCAGAGTCCTTTTGCCAATACCTTGACCTCGGCAAAGTCCCACTGAATTAATCTTTCTCCTGAAATGGAAAGACTAGTTTCTGTGTTACCGACATTTGCTGTCTATTAGTGAAAGTGGAAAGAAATTGACTTTTGGTGGGTCACAGAGCTCTTCTTCCCCTACATTTTCTTTCATCAGAGTTGCTCTGCCCTGTCTGTTTACTCAGAGAACTGCTGATGAGCCTGAAAGACTTGGTCAGTGGTGGCAACAGAGCACAAGATACCTCCCTGCTTTGTGCGCTGACCTGCAGTTTATAGAGGATGTGCTGGGTCTGTGGGTTGGGAGGGGAAAGGTTCTCCTGAGCCCAGAGAGCTGCTTTCAGGAGAGGCTGATGTACCTGCTACTGCATCCTCACTCTGAATGAATGGGTACCTATTTACAGGTATTTGCATCGTTTCCTGGAGACAGCTTTCAGAGCAGGGATCAAACTCCTGCTTAGAGAACTATGGACAGATGCCTTAACCTCGTGGAGGGGGATAATGAGATGGTTGAATACTGCACAGTCACTGGAGAGACTGCTTAGGCCTGCAGCTCTGCAAAGGAGATCTATTATGCTATTCCTCAGAGTCTTCTGAGTTTTCCCTGGTTCAGCTTTGCTAATTTGACTGAATCTTTGCCTCAGTTTAAATCAAGCCTTTGCCATAATCTGCAGAGTCTGGTCGTCTGGGTGCATCTAAACAGATTTGTTGTTCATTGCAAAGTGCTCTGGGCTGTCAGAGAATCAGACAGGTGAAATATCTTCCATTGCATGGAAGAACTTTTTCCTTTCCAACTTCTTTTCCATTTGCACTTTTCCAGCATCTGCTGTGGTCTCGTTCACTCAGTTGGGTAGCACTCCACACCCTCAGATCTCAATAAGAAAAGGCCAGCTACACCTCCTACAACATCTGCTCACTGCCTTCTGATTAAATTTCTAAAGGATTGGTCAGGAATTTGAGTAGTGAAAATGAACTACCTTTTCATTTAAACCATTTATGAAAGTCACCACTGTGAATTCCTGCTGACAGCATTGCAAATTCTCCACTCAAACCAGTCGGAGAAGAGGAGCATGTGATAATAGGACAGTGAATTTGCCACTATCTTCTGAGAATTTTGGACTTGGATTTTTGTAGCTGGATGAAGCTGGAGCTTCATACTTAACTGCAGAACCATAGATAGGTCTTGTTTGAGTTTTGTTTGCAGCTGAAAGCTTAGTCAAGCTTGAGGTATGTTTGGTGTGCTTAGAATTTTTCCCATCAAAATCCCTCAGAGATGCAAAGGGAGAGTGTAGCCACGTTGTACTGCAAACAGCCATTGCCTGTGTTTTTTTATTCATTGGGAAGCTTTAAGACATGTTGCTAGCGAGCCCAGTGCCAAAGTAACGTCAGAGTACGTGGGGAAAGATGCCACATCTCTGGTAGTCCAGGCACCAAAGCAGCCTACAGCATGATGCTTCTCTCTCTGAGGTGCACCACAGACCCTCATGCAATCTTGGCAGCAGGAACCTCAAATACTAACTTGCTGTTTATTTAGCCCTCCCTCCTCTTGGAGGATTAGGGTGGGAGACAATCAGTCCTGTTCAGAAATATGCTTCTCTCTTTTTCTTATAAATAGACCCTTTCCTCTCACAGCTGTCACCAGTCCTGGAAATCTATGTCACAGCACTGAACGCCATCAGCAATAATCAACACGGTATCAGTGAGTCCAGGGCTGCAGAGCACTCTGCAGGGATGATTGCCCTAGCATAAAAAAACCTTGTGATAGTTTTCAGTCACTTCTAGATGTGAAATGACCCTGCTTTTTCACCTTGCTTTAACCAGCCTGACACTTTGTAGCTTCAGAGACACAGGATGCTGTTTCGTAGTCCCTCATGTTACTCTACGGCCCAAGGCGCTCTCTGCCGTATTTCAACCATCTTTTGTTTTCTTTTCCAGCAGCTGCAGGTGGTTCCTTTATTCGGCGATATGCAGATAGAACTGGCCAGATACATTAAGACCAGTGCTCACTATGAGGAGAACAAATCCAAGTGAGTGCCTGCCGTAATGTCTCTTGGCTTCTGTGTGTGTCCTGAAAGGCTTGGGAGTTGCAACGCTCCCTCTCCGGTGTGCGTGAGGTCCGTGCGCGGGTACCTGTGTGTGTCCCTGTGGGTAGGTGTGAATCCCTGTGAGCAGGCGTGCCTCACCGTGCAGTCGGTTTTCTGTGCACGTGCATACATATGTGTCCCTGCATGGGAAGCTGTCGTCGCCAGCCCGTGCGTGTGTGTGCAGGCGGATCCGAGCAGACGTGGCCCTGCAGGCGCGTAGCCGTGCGTGTGGACAGGGGAGCGTGCATGCCTCTGCGTGTGCTGCCTGGCGCGAGGGGCTCGGCGTGCGGCGAGGCACGGCAGCAGGAAGGCACGTGCACGCCGTGGCTCGTGTGCGCCTCGGCAGTTTCGAGCATCCGGCTGAGTGCTTGCGGTGTGTGCACGCTCCGGGGCCAAGGTGTGTGAGTGTGAGCAGTGTGTCCCTGCTCTGGAGAGATTTTAATCCACATTTTTGATCCGAGGAACAAAATCCTCCAGAGCATGAACACAGCACTAGATCTATCTGTGCAGTATCAGGCCGTCTTGTCTAGCTCTGACCCTTCCCAGGCAGGAAGGTTTCATGAAGAAAGGCAGCAGGAATTCGAGCTAAACTCAGTGTTAGATGCATTGGAAATAAACGAATACTGTGTGAGAAAGGCAGAAGTGGAGTCTTTAATTCAGTAGTGGCGTAGGTGTGTACAGTAGTGCTCTACAATCTGGATTCACAGTCGGTTTGTTGCTCCTGTCAAATGAATTTGCAGGTGTTGATTCAGATCACACCTCTCGTGTATGAAACGCCACTTGTCTTTGTAGTTTTGCATAATTGTCAATTATTGCTAGAAGAATTGGTGTCAGATTTGGATATTCTTGGAAGAGCATTTGCAACTGCATGGGACACGCAAGCAAAGTGTATCTGAGCTGCGGCTGGCTGTAGTCACTGATCTTAGCCTAGTGTTCACCAGCGAGTGAAAACGCACCTGTAGGACCACATCACGTGATAGTCAGCTTTCTCCATCATTTCAGAAAAGCAGTCTGTCAGCTGTCTCTTCATCAGGATAGCAAATAACATATCTCATCTTGCGCTTCTGTTTGCTCCTCCCCTTTTGCTCTGGAGGATCCTCCTTTTCTGCTCACTGAGTGGCTCACCCAGGAATAGCCCTCCCCTGCCCTCCTGCAAGCTGGTTGAAAGGTGCCAATTAATTTTTCATGAGAATATTTGAAAATAACATGGCAAAACTTCCCAAGCAAAAAGTTTTCAATTAAAATATTCCACAAAATTTGAATTTAAAAAATATTTTTGGAAACTCGTTTTAAAAAGGAAAAGTGTTCTAAAAGTTATCTTTTTGTCCCAAATAATTTCAAAAAAGCACATTTCAACAAAATGTATATCAGCTCCATTCATTTTCTCATCTCAAAACTAAGGTAGCTTGTGGACTGTTTACCTCTTCAGAATTGTAATGTTTGTCTTGAAATCTGTCTACCCAGTCTCTTTGCTGTACCTTACTAACAAATGTTTCTTCCTCACTCACTTGCTTTCTCAGCAAATTGCATGGGATTTGCGACACTAGCCCTTCCAAGGTGGTTCCATGTAATCCCCATTTCTTGCTAATGTTCTGTTTTTGTCACTTTCTTTTCTTCCCTATCTCCATGAAAAATGGAATTAATTGGTTTTTTTCTTGCATGGTGTTTTGTTTCTGCACTGTGGACTAGATTGTGTGTGGCAGGGAGGGCTGGCGCAGCCTTGGCCATTCCTGTGACCTGCCGATTGTCTGGTGGGAGCACAGGACATTGAAACGGGTAAGAGTTGAGTGATGGGACTGTGGGAGGCTGGATTTCACGAGGGATGACATTGTCCAGCATTTCCAGGAACTTCTGCCACTGCAAATACTGGCAGCAGGAACTTCACAGTTAGCTGTAGGAATATGGTTTCATGCGAATGTCCCTATCAGAGGCAGCTTTCTCACCTCCCTTTCATACATCCAATCCAGATCAGAAGACTATATATCTTAAGATGGCCAGTTACTTAAGAAAAAAAGCAAGGTCTGAATACTTAAAACCATTATGAAGACAGAATAAGACATGAGAGTCCCACTGACAGATTTTTGTTTGCACTAAGCATTTTGGTGGAACTGTTCTGGTTCTACATCTGTGCCTAACAGAGAACTGGGAAAGAGAAGGTGTTAAATTAAATAGACCTGATGTGCACTTATTCTCACCACTTCTTCATATGACTGTGCCACTGGAAGGGGAGCGTCGTCTTCCCTTGAAGGCCCCATTACACTGCCATGCTGTACATGCAGCTCAATGCAAATGCAAATTTAATTATACTCTGTGTGTTGTTTACACTCGGGGTTGTTTGCTGAGCTGGTAATGTGACCCAGAACCAAAAAAAAGAGTGGGAGTTTCATTGTCACTGTCCCCTTGCAGTCCTTCCCTGCTGTAGAAGGAAGCATGACCCAGCCCTTACAGGCCCAGAGGAATGAGCTCTAAGGGGTCGATTATCCTTAGGTTTAGCAGAAAGGATCCAAGATCTGCTGTTTGTCCTCCTTCCCTGAAAGCTTGCCAGATAGCGGCCTGGGAAATAGCCACCTCTGTCTGTGGCGAGTAGGTGACCCCAACATGGAGAGTAACCTTCAGGGTGGATGGAGCAGAGATGTTCTGGCAGAAAGGTGAGGTGAGCATCCCTGTAACGCTGTGTGAGACCGCGTCTGGAAGACTTCGCACACGTCTGCTTTGTCTGACAAACAGGTGGGATGAGAGAGAGGATACAGGCTGAACACAGTAGTCCTGAGGGTGACATGTTTTGAGAGTGCTGAGGTGAAGGGAGCAGTTGAGCGCAAGGCTTTGTCCCTGGGGGTGTCTGAGTGGAGCCTCTTGTCCTGTCCCTGAAAGCCATTGCTTTTCTGCCCAGGTGGACATGTACTCAGAGCAGCATAAGTCCCCAGTACAACATCTGTGAGCAGATGGTCCAGATCCGAGACGACCACATCCGCTTCATCTCAGAGCTCGCTCGCTACAGCAACAGTGAGGTAAGCTCAGTGAGCAGTCACCAAAATCAGGCTTACTGGACAGATGAGACTGGAAGAGGACAAGTCCAGTGGGAATACAGTCTGCCAAGGACATATACAATGAGAAGGGGAGAAAGACACAAGTGGAACAAATTGCTGCTTGAGAAAGCAATAAAAAGCAAGTTATGTAAGGCCCCTGCAGGTGCAAGATCATGTGGACTGGAAGATCTACTGCAAAAGTTCTTCTCTTTGGTCACAGCTGAATTAAAATAAGACACAGAAATATTATTGCAACTAAAGCTTATTATCAGTCAGATGGCAGAACACCTGTGGCCTTACAGATGGATCTTTTCTATTACACTGAAATATCAGTCAGGGCTTGGGAGGAAAGTTCACGAGGGCAGCTCTGTTCTTGTCATTTATAGAATGTCTGAGCCCTTTCTGACATGATCGTGACTATTTTTTGAAACTGTGTCATCCTTATTCATCATTGTTAGTTTAATGAATTATTAGAGTATTCAGCCCTTTTATTGTGGTATCTTTATGTATTTATTTGAAATTTAAATCAGCAAAGGGCTCTTGAGGACTTCAGTACCATTAAACCATCACAGAGGAATCCATAAGAAAGTGGAATGAAGAAGCTGGTTATTTGCTCTAAGTTTACAAGTCAGACTCCTTTTTTTATAGGAAATAAATTGGCTGCTTGGGTAAAAGGAGTCTTGCCAAGTTATGCCCCTTTTCCTGAGAGAGAGTATATGCACTGGCCAGTTTTAGCTTGATCACATGGAATTCATTTCAGCTGGGATTTGAGAGCAAGATCTGTCACAGCCTTTCACTCAGCCCTGGCTGGAAGCCTTTGCAGTGAGCTGCTGGTCCTGCCTTGACATTATGTGGTGTTTTCCAGGTGGTCACTGGCTCAGGACTGGACAGCCAGAAATCGGATGAAGAATACAGGGAGCTCTTTGACCTTGCGTTACGAGGACTGCAGCTGCTGTCCAAGTGGAGTGCCCATGTCATGGAAGTGGTGAGTCCATCAAAGTAGGTAACATCCTGATTTTCCCAGGTGAGCATCAACATTTTAACACTGTGTTCAACAAAGAATGTGAAAAGGTGAGCTTGGTTTCATGCCACCTAGCTTTAAGCCTTTAACAAACATGCTGAAATCATGCATCTAATCATCTTAGACTCTCTACCAAATGGAGAAAGAGAGCTTGATCTGTCGCACTCTAGAGCTGAACCACCCTATGCCCCCACTGCTGTTAGAGGGAGACTCAATGACTGTTCTCCTAATTGAACACCTCACTTAAATATTGAAAGCTGGATGGGATAAGTCTGGGTCTTGAATGGCTAAAGCTATAATTCAAATGATGACAGAAATTCTTAATTTGGGAAGTTTTGACATATCTCGGCACAAGTCCATGAATGTCAAGAGCCAGGTGTGACTGTCAGCCCCAGATAACCCAAACCAACATTTCAATACAGCAATAATAAAGTCAGGAGGAAGCACACATTCTGCTCCCAAAGGGATGCCAGACAACTGTAGCAATGTCCAAGGAGTGTTTTGCTGGCGTAGTGCCCTTTTCAGTCCTTCCAGCTCTGCTTTTTATTCACTGCAATGTTGACTGTGTCTCTCTTCACCTTCCAGTACTCTTGGAAGCTGGTTCATCCCACAGATAAGTTCTGTAACAAAGATTGCCCAGGAACAGCAGAAGAGTATGAGAGAGCCACACGGTACAACTACACCAGTGAAGAGAAGTTTGCCTTTGTGGAAGTAGGTGCCAACTGTTGCCTTATTCTGTACTGCTGTAACTGAGAGTGTGGCCTGGAGATAAAGTTTCATGTACTTTGCCACAAACTACCTAGGTTACTTGGATAAGTCACAAAGTGCCAGATTTTTAAAGGTGTTTTGAAGTATTTGGACTGCATTTTTCAAAAGTTTTTTGTTAGCTCCTCTTCACGGGTGTCCACCAGCAGCTGAGAAGTTCATGCTTTTTGAAAATCACTGATTAAATTCTCCCCAGCTTCTAAAATGGAAATAACAGTCCTTCCTTCATCCAGGTTTTGCACTCATCCAGGCAGCAACTGTTCTTGTTACGAGTGTGCAGGGACCAGCATGAGGGGGGGCTCTGGGCAGAGCAGGTTCCTGACAAATTGTAACTTAAAGTTTTGACTCAGCATGAAAAATACTAGGAATGAGTAAGAACCAGCAAGTGCTAGTTTCCCATCCAAGAGGAGGAAAGGGCATCTCACCTTGCTCAGCAGGTTCCTACTCCCTGTGGCCCACAAGCAAATAGAATTAAGGGGGAAATTAAGTTCTTATGAGTTCCTACTAGGATAGAAACACTGCACCAGTGCATGACGAGAGCACTTCCCTCCCTCTTCCTGATCCTGCTCTTCCCCGTACTCTGTTTATGTGCTGGTAAAAGACAGAGGTGAATCCTTGTGTTTTCTTAACACCATTGTACTAATCCCCCCCAAGGGGGATTCAGGGTCCCTGAAAAAAGGCATCTAGGTTCCCAGAGAAGCGTGCTGTGGAACAAGGTCCAGAGTGATGCTCAGGTGCTGTGCAAGCAGAATGGATCCTCAGCTAGTTTCTGGGACCAGTCAACTCTCAGTCTGGCTGTCTGTGGACAGTGGGAATAGCCCTCCAAGCCTGCTTATGAGAGGCCCTCATACATTCATTTTTCTTTCTAGAGTCTGAAGTGGTTTGAACATTGCCTTAATTTTTGTGGCTCATTCCCTCCTGGGAATTATCACTGGCCTAATTCTTCTATACGGTATTGCACAAGGAAAACTCTGTTGCCTGCATACAGATAAATGCCTGTGCAAGCCATGCAGCTGCATGTATGTGTTGAACTCATGCAGTTTGCTGACACTGTCAGCATTGTGTGTTATTAAAGCTATCAAGAGACCAGGAGTGGAAACACAGCCTGCCAAGGGACAGGGACTGTTTGCAGGAAGTTGGTGGTTGTAGTGCTATCCTCAGGTTGTTGTGAGCTGTAAAGCAACTGACATCAAAAAAAATTAATCACCTAATTACTGGATCTAAGTTACTCCAGTAGAATTAATTTAAATTCTTTTAATGTTGTTGAATTTATGGATCTCTCCAAATATAGGAAAAATAAGAAGTACAAGTTTTTTAATTTTTACTTCAGGTAATTGCCATGATCAAAGGTCTGCAAGTGTTGATGGGCCGAATGGAGAGTGTCTTTAACCAAGCCATTCGCAACACTATCTATGCAGCCCTGCAGGACTTTGCCCAGGTAACCCTGCGAGAACCACTGAGGCAGGCAGTCAGGAAGAAGAAGAACGTCCTGATCAGGTCAGTCTGTCATTTTTAAATGTAAAGCAAAGCAGGTGTATTTATTTGTATAACATATTTGTACTATATAAGCGCATAGCCCTGTGTACACCTAAGTCTGACTCTGCACAGCCATAACTACCTATACTCATAGTATACAATCAACCAATATACCTTGGCCAGCAACTCTTCCCAAGGTAACTTTTTGGGGTCACTCCCCCAAAAAAGACAGTGTATATCCCCACCTCAGTTACTTTCCTTCCCTTGTGGGCACAGCTGTGAATATTTTTCCCTTGAACTAAAAGCAAGTTTAAGCACAACTTTCCCTCTCCTCCACCCCTTCCAGTGTCCTTCAGGCAATTCGGAAGACGATCTGTGACTGGGAGGGAGGTCGAGAGCCTCCAAATGATCCTTGCCTGAGAGGTGAGAAGGATCCCAAAGGTGGATTTGATATAAAAGTCCCACGGCGAGCAGTAGGACCATCAAGTACCCAGGTATGTAAATCTCCATCTCCTGTGCAGGGAATTTAGAGCCTTACAGCCATGTAAGAGTCTTCTGTCCTGTGGGTTAGCTGCTCTTTCCATGGTTTCTTCCACAAAGTCTTCACTCGCAAGTTGTGTGTTAAGTGTTACTTTGGTGCCTAGTTTGTTGTGTAGTTCCCAAGGCCTCCTTTCTTCAAGGGTGCAATTACTTCTAGTCTACAGGGGGCAGATAGTGGAGTAGCAGCCAGCTAGAAGTGTTATTTTTTCTGCAGAGCGCCTTGACAGTGTGTGATGTTGTATCACTAGAGAGCAGTAACTGCATGTTAACTTCCTTCCAAAGCTTTACATGGTGCGGACCATGCTGGAGTCCCTCATAGCGGACAAGAGTGGCTCAAAGAAGACACTGAGGAGCAGCTTGGATGGGCCAATAGTCTTGGCCATTGAGGAGTTCCACAAGCAGTCCTTCTTCTTCACCCACCTTCTCAACATCAGTGGTGAGACTGTGGCAGAGGGAGGCTTGAATCCAAATCTTGCATGCTCAGAGAGGCAAAGGTAGATCACCTTTGCTCCTCATAGACCTACGCAAGAGATTTTCCCTTATTTTTCCAAATGTTCTATTTCTGCCTGGTATGGGCATGTTTATAGATAATAAGCATTATATGAACGTGAATCAGTCAGCAATGGCAAAAATGCCACAGGTAGTAGTTTAGTTTCTAGGATTGGAGCTTTATTTCTGCCCCAGCCAAACTTCTGAGCCACTGGGCACAGAAGAAATCTGCCAGAGTGACCTCGGGCAGGCCGCTGAAATTCTCTTCCTGGAGTTCTATTGCAAAAGAAACAATTTCTTGTTTCTTTTTCTATTACAAAATGCTGAGACAGCATGGACATGGTCTGGGTTTAAAAATGGTGATATCCCAAAAGCTGGTTCACACCCAAAACCAATTCAATATAAGGCAGAAACAGCTGCCTCTTGCTACACATCCCTCCTTGTTGGTCCTAAGGGTGGTAATGTCTGCACCCTCCCACTGAGGGGATTTCCTCTGCGTTTTCAGAAGCGCTGCAGCAGTGCTGCGACCTGTCCCAACTCTGGTTCCGGGAATTCTTCCTCGAGCTGACCATGGGCCGCCGCATCCAGTTTCCCATTGAGATGTCCATGCCCTGGATCCTTACGGACCATATTCTGGAAACCAAAGAACCCTCCATGATGGAGTAAGAGTTGGTGGGGCTGTGGTGGGCCTGTGTCTTAGCTGGGGCTTAGGATTTTGTTTTGCAGAAGGATAGTGAGAATTATTAGGCTGGGGGTGAACAGCCTCCTTGAGGTGGCCAGTGGACAGAAATACGTTTTTTGATTTGATACCACATAAATGTGTACTGTACGAGTGCTGACTGGTATACCTTTTTAGCAGATGTGTGGGCTGCTTCTTGGCACTGTCACTTACTTATGGATCATAAACCAACAGTTGACGACTGTTGCCACATATGCACACAACTTAGTGATACTTTTATCTTCGTGCATTAGTTGGATAGCATGCACAACCAAAAGGATGTGGGCCCTGGCTGAGGCTCCTAAACGCTTTTTTTTCTATATGCAAAGTAAATGAGCAGAAGAATTACTGTAATGCAACTATAACTATGTTCATAATATCTTCCTCATTATGAAAGCTTTGTTTTCCATGTTAAGGCCATTGTCAGTGCACGCTGTGTAGTGACAGCAGGACAGAATCTTTTTTTAAGGGCAGAGAAGGAACAAGTATTGATTAGGCAAGTCACAGCACAAATCTAGATCAGTTGGAGCTGCTTCCAGCAACGCTGACCTAGGAAGCAGAAAGGAAGATTCAAGGGACTGGAGTAAGTGGAGGTGAAAGGGGTGAAGGCAAAGAATATCCCATTATTGCAGTCTTCTCTGCTTCAGAGCAAGCCGTGTGCAGTGGCTGGCATGCTCCTACGTTAAATTAAGAGATGATCTATTTTCTTCCCCTCAGGTACGTACTCTACCCCTTGGACCTCTATAATGACAGCGCATATTATGCCTTGACTAAGTTCAAAAAGCAGTTCCTATATGATGAAATTGAAGCTGAGGTAAGTACTCTTCCTCTTTACTCTGTGGAATGAGAGCTCACTGGGTTTACATTGTCCTGTTTGACAGCCCAGCCTGGCACTTCAGTGAATTAATTACATGGGGGGGAAAAAAAACAGTATTCTGAAAAGTTTTCAAAAGATCGCAAAGTTCCTGAGAGCTTAAACAGGCTGCTGATTAAGGGCTTCAGCTTAGACCTATCCAGGGGCACCCAGTAGAAGCTGTCAGACACTAGGAGCATGGAAGGGTTGGTCTGACAGGCAGAGGGTTATGAGATCTCAGAGGAAAATGAGAGAACAAAGATCCTTGAGGGAAAGAAAGATGATTGGGGATGGGGGCTTGGACCTATAAGAGCATGTACAACCTGTGAGAAGAAAGAAATGTTTCTGTTTACAGTATCTGTAGCACATGAGAACTCCAGTGCTGTTTTTAGGTGACGTGACATACACGTACATATTGAATTAGAGCTTTGTACTGAGTAGGACTGGTCTTGCAAACAAGCGTAGGAAGGACCTGCTCTATGTTGGTGACACCCTCATGATGTCTGTTTCTTTTTTCCCCCAGGTGAATTTGTGTTTCGATCAATTTGTGTACAAGCTGGCAGATCAGATCTTTGCCTATTATAAAGCCATGGCTGGCAGGTAGGAGAACCTGACTGCTGCTAATGAGTGAGGATATTGCTGCATTCAAATTGCAGTTAACCTAAAGGTTCCCCTTGGGGAGTAGCTGCTGTGTGTAGACATAACAAAACAGATCATCCCTGTCCCGTAGAACTTGCAATCCACGTCAGACCAGTGTAGATGGGAAAAATGAATGAATAGTGGCAAGAAGACATGGTTAAAAGAGAAATAAAAATAACTGGCATCATAAATAGCTGCCTGAGTATAATTTCTGAGAGCAGCAATAAAGTCAAGCCTATTCAAGACATGTCCCTGCTTGACTTTTTTTTGTGTGATAGGCAAAATGAGAAGTGGAAGCCTCTCATCTCTAAGAAACAGAAATATGCAGGATTTGCAATGGCCAGAAAGATCCTCAATATCTTATATCGCACACCAGACCAGCTAGCTGACTGTCAGACTTCTGCAATGTTGCTTGCTCCTTTGTGGGGAGATAGATGCTTCATGATATTTCCTTCTAATGATTTAAAGAGTATGGATGAACTCTAATGAGAGTCCTCTTCTCATGTCCCCAAATGTAAACCAAGTGTTTGGTGTAATTCTGCAGTCTGCAAGGAATTTTTCTGTAGGTCACTTTTGACTTAGAGAAGCAAAATGCTCCAGCAGTACATCTTCAAGGAGAGATCACACCTGTGGAAACGTCCCAGTAGTTGATATCTTTCAGCATAATCTTGTATCTTTTTTGATGGTTTAGCCATAAAAGCCAAGAATGATAGATAGCAGCATGGCAGTCCCCAGATAACTACTGCAGCTTTGTGATTTAGTAGTGAAGGCATAGTTATTAGAGTGTGTGGAAAATTCTTGGCACTCAGAGCAAGATGGAAGGAAGGATGAGAGCAAGTCTGGAAAAGATCCAGAGAGAAGCTGGCTGGGCTTGTTTCCTTTTTCCTGACACTGCTTCCCTTTTTCAGTGTTTTATTGGATAAGCGTTTCCGGGCTGAATGTAAGAATTACGGGGTCATTATTCCATATCCACCATCCAACCGCTACGAGACACTACTCAAGCAGAGGCATGTTCAGGTACAGTGCAAGTAGTAAAATTACGTGTTCAAAGCTCTTGGTCTCTCTTCTTGTTGGCTTCAAATGTCAGTGCCAGGTAGCATCTTAGTGTTGGGTTCAATCAAGATTGGTGTTGGAATGAGGATTTTACTGGTTTCCGACATACTACGCTCAGGACGCGGTGACTGAGGGGAAAGTGAATTACACTCCACATTTCCCTCCTCTTTCTTTTAGGAAACGGTAAACCCAACAGGGAGTTTGCCTCACCATTTTCATGTTTAAACAGATTTGGATGATTGGTTGTAATTTGTGTCTATTGAAAGCTTTTCCCCATCTGTATATAACATGGAAATATCTTTTCTTCTTTTCACAGTTGCTAGGTAGATCAATTGACCTAAACAGGCTCATAACCCAGCGTATCTCAGCCGCAATGTACAAATCATTAGACCAAGCCATTAGTCGCTTTGAGAGCGAGGACCTAACGTCTATAGTGGTAAGAACCATGATTAACTGAAAGGAGGGTATGAATAGAGAGGATAATACACTGCTATGTATACATAGTCAGCCGACCTCTGCTCAAAGAAAGTCCCATTTACAGTAGGTTTCAGTCAGTCATATATTCTCCTTTATCCTGATGAATCTCTCATATTTCTATTTATCCATCTGTAGTTGCATTATTATTAGACCATGAAGTATCTGTGTAAATCATAAGGTGACATTAAGCAGTTAGATTTTGCAAAGCTCATATAATAGAGTCCTGTGATCTGGGAGAAGGAAATCCTGACTTTAATTTCCCTTGCTGGATGCAGGTGACTGAGACATTGTTTGTGGTTGTCTCTCTGTACAGGATGTGTTGCCTTTGATACGTTACAGGAGCATCAGAGTCAAGTAGTGTAAAATTACCAGTTTCCACCTTTCAGGGCTTCTGATGTGAAAGCCAACTGGTGCTCAGTGGGGAACAAATTAATTTTGCTACTTTTGGGCTTAGGAAATCCTGGACCAGGACCCTGTTGAGTAGAAGTGCAACTGGCCTTGGCCATTGAGTTAAACTGATGTCTTTAGCATTTGCTACATCCTCACCTGGTGTCAGAGTCCGGTCATGCCTAGAAAGTGCTGTGTGGGTGTAGATATAAAAATCATTCCCTTGGCAATTAAATCAGCCTTTTTTATTGTCATCTCGGTAACACGTTGCTGCTTTGTGTGCTGCAGGAGCTGGAGTGGCTCTTGGAAATAAACCGCCTGACTCACAGGTTGCTCTGCAAACACATGACTTTGGACAGCTTTGATGCCATGTTCCGAGAGGCCAACCACAACGTCTCTGCACCCTATGGGCGCATCACCCTCCATGTCTTCTGGGAGCTCAACTTTGACTTTCTACCCAACTACTGCTACAATGGATCCACCAACAGGTGAGAGGGGAAAAGCAAGGCAGGCGACAGCTGGAGACCTTGCGTTTCATTCAGAAATGTTAAACCTACCGCACAGAATTCACATGCATTGCAGTGACATTTTCATTTCTTATGGGATACAGCACTGACAGTGAGAGTGAAGCTAAAGCCCCCACTGCCAGCTCCCCTTGGCCTTGAAAGTGCTAATAAATTCATGCACTGAAGTCTGACAGTGATGGCAAGTGACTGGGTTAGTGTGGTTTAAAAAGATGTGACTCAGCAGCAGAGCTGCGGTAGCTGCTTGTATATATGTTCGTTGCCTGCCGCAACTGTGAAGAAAAACCACCTTTGTGGCAAGTTAAGCTAATGTGTTTTACATCACTGACAGATTGGGGCAGGAGCTTGCATATGAGTTCATGTGACTCGGGTGATGAAAGAAAACTCATTAGATCATGCTAATTAACCTGCAAATGCAGTTCATCCCAGACCTGTACTGAACACAATTAACGAGGTACGGTCTGTTTTCCTTCCCTTCTCCCATGCCTGCTGCAGGTTTGTGAGGACTGCAATCCCATTCACACAGGAGCCCCAGCGGGACAAACCAGCCAACGTTCAGCCCTATTACCTCTACGGATCCAAGGTCAGTAAATGAGCCACAGCAGCCAGTAAGGATGGATGTTGGAAGCATTTATTTAGGAAGAAGGAAACGCAAGAACTGCTTCATTAACAGAACAGTAGATGCAAATGCAGGGGCTCACACTGCTGTGTGAAACCAAAAAGCCATGCAACAAGCAGCTTCAGTGTGGTTTTGCTTTTGCTTTTCCATACTCTTCTCCTTAAGGTACCAGTGTCAGGGTGAGCTAACCCCACTCTGTGCTTGTTGTTGGCACTGAGACCAAGTCTTTTCTTTCTAAACGTGCAGAGAGTAGAGAGTTGGAGCTCCAGAGCAGTGCTTCTCCCAGAGGAAGGTGCCGCTTCCAGAATCCCATTTGTAGTTCAAAATGAGAATTACTAAACTATTTGTGTGCAAATATAGTCTACTTAATACTGACAAAAAGCTCTTTTGTAAGGCTGTGATGATGGTTTATACAAGGGTTATGAGGTCTTCATAGTAGTGAAGTGTCACTCAAGTATGAAACTACTTGAGTGGAGTTTGTTTCCTGTGGATGTAGCTTGATGACTCTGAAATGAATCTACAGCAGCGATACAGATTAGATAATGACAATAGTCAGCCTAGCCTGTCCATTCTCAAAGATTTGACTTGGATTTTTTTTTAAATCCCCTCAGTAAATGAGAATATTTTTGTCATTTGACAAAAATCTTTCTCCCTGTGGCTAATGTCACCAACTCATGTTCTACCCTGGGACAAATAGGCCCCGTGGACACGCAGACGGTCACGTTGGCAAGAGCTGGGGAAGAGCAGCACGAACCAAACTGCTAAGCAAGGGGTCCCTTTATCTGTCTGTCACTGAAGGCCGTGCTGCGGCAGGATGGCCCTTTTATCATCACTGTTTCTATAGGGAAAAAAGCAGTGGGGGGAACTATACGGACTCTCCCTCATGAAGCTGGAACTCCGCACTAGAACGGTTGTCATGGGGACTTCCAGAAGCTCCTCTTTCAGTCCATCATTCAGAGGCCCCTCCAGTGAGCCGCTCTGTTCACCCACGTCTCCTTCTGAGTTGGTGTCATACTGCTTCAGCCTTGAAGCTCTGTGGCACCGTGCAGACCAGAACTGCAGGCAGCCATAGACCAAAATAGCTATAAAGCAGAGAAGCAACAAGCTGCTAACCATCCACATGGAGGTGGTAGGTTCATGCTTAGAGCCACCGAAACCCAGGGAGGTTTTATCTGGAGTGTGGAAGGTGGTGCAGTGATTGCTGGAGGGGTAAGAGTTCTTGCATGTGATGCAAAGGATGTAGACAGTGGATGGCGTGAGTCTGTGGAGGACGAGGGAGCTGAGGGAGTGGGGAACTCGCTCCTCATGGTGGAAATTCTGGCGTAAATAGCCGGTGAAGATGCTGTTCCAGTTGGGTCGGTACATGACGTGGTAGTAGTTCTCCGGACAGGGGTTGTTTGTGGCCCAGGAAACTGTGGCACTGGTGTAAGTGATGTTGTGGACTTCGATGTTCATCGTGGCCCTGAAACCAGAAGCAGGGAGAGGCTGAATTTCTTGATTCATGTACAGGCTCAGTCAAAGGCCACTGAAATCAATGAAATCTTTCCACTGGCTTTACTGGCCCTTGGATTGGACCTGTATAGGCTTCAGAAACAAGGTAGCTACTAAAATGAACAGCATGTTGGAAATGTCATGAATGTCTTTGCACAGTTTTTGTGAATGTTTGTCACTTAAAAAAAAAATTGCATTTTGAGAACTGTCAAGTACTTCAGATGCTTACAGATGAAAAGCTTCCTGACAATTGTCTTCAGACTTTTTAGCAAGCTTTCAGAAACTAGAGTACCTCACTACCCTCTGTAATGTTATCAGAAGGGTAACATGGCCCCAAGGAGTGGCTGCTTGGAAACCTCCCCATTTCACTATAGACTCCTGAGCCCACAGAGAGGTTGTGGGGATTAAACTCAACCTGCTGAGGTGCCTGCCATGCTTAGTATTCTCATTTCTAATACTGGTGCTTCCATAATTTCCATATGTAAAAGCTCACACTTTTTCCTGTTTTTTTTTTTTCTCTCCGTCACCACAGCCTCCCTTTTGTGAAGTTAAGAAAATGTATTTCCCTTTGCAGAGGCAAAGATAAAGTAATGGTAGGAGTCCAGCTGCCTAAAAGCTAGGAGGGAGCTGGGAGCTGTCTCCCCGACCGCAAACACCTCTCCTCTCTTGCTGTAGATGTTGAGTCTCCTGACTCCATGAACGATTATTTCACTGGTTCAAGCAGTTGCTGCATTTTTCAATACCTAACTTGTTGCTTAATAAAGTATCAATTCTTTCTGTTCCTACAGCATCTCATGCTGTCATATTGTGATCTTAATTGTGAAGTTTGGAGGCTGATGAAATATAAAATCAATATCTTTTGAGAAGAACAAAAGTATAAATAATAATTATAAAACTCTCCTCCAGAAAAACAAAAGGCTTTGTCCACTAATGAATTACTGTTAAACAACAGCCACAAATTATTTTGGTACATCACTCCTTTAGATCCCTGAAACGTTCTCTGCAGGGCTGATCTCTCTATACTGGCTGAGTGCTTTGAGCAGAAGCTGCACGCAGTAGTTACTCTCCTGTTAATTCCATCAAAACTGAGGGTTGTTTTTTTCTTTTTTTCTTCCTCTCTCCTTTAATGTAACTAACCATCCTTTAATTCATTCAAGAAGCATCTCATCTTAAAGATTGTTTTAATTGTTCTTATATGAAGATCAAAAACACAGGCCCCCGTCACTAAGCATTTGCAGAGCCACGGCGAGCTGCTTACCTTCCCTCCCAGGTCCGCCACGGCCGGCGGTGCACCGTGAGCACCGTGAGCAGCACCTTCCCCTCCTGCCGCCACTCAGGTCCCTCTGGTCTCTGCTCAATCCGTTCCCAGCGCGCTGCCTCATATTATACCCGTCCTGGGCTCCGTCATCGCTCACCATAGCAACCAGGAGGAAACGGCAGGCAAGCATCTTCGAGTGATTTGGGAACGTTATCCCTAAAAGCTTGTGCCTGGGAGAAGTGCGTGACTCTGAGGCTGAAAAAACAAGCAAGATAGTTTTGGGTTTTGGTTTGTTTTGGTTTTTTTCGCAGCTGGAGAGGAATGCTCAGAACGATATGTAGTCAGCAGTTGCTGCCCTTTCTCTAACCAGCTTTGCTGCACTTTGGATGTTGCTGTCGTTTCTTTAGTGGCGTTCAAAGAGAAGGGTTTGTCCACGTAGAAAGGATGTGCTTGCGCAGAGAGAGACGACTGCTTTCCCTGCTGCTGGAGTGCCATGAGCGGCACCGACGGGCTTTGGCTCTCCGGTAGCAAACACGGGAGCAGCTAAGAGCTGGTCCCGAAGTGTGTCCCCTGCCTGGCGTGGCAAGCCCGGAGGGTGACCACGGCACGCCACGCGGACAGCGCTCGGAGGTGAGACCGAGGTTCTCAGCCATCCTTCGGAAAGGCGCTGCTTCCCCGTTCCTGTCCGCAGCCCTGCAGCGAAACCGCTGCCCTCCCAGCTCTGGAGCCACTGCCCGCATTGCGTATTGATGTTTTGTCCCTCTGGGGCTTGTCTTTAGTGTTACAATTCCTTGCACATTTAAACTACTGGTTTAAACTATATCCTGTGGGCAGTAGATTTTCATCTCCGGTGCTGCAGCAATGTCTGTTAGGTTTTTGTTTTCTTCTCTTTTCCAAGCTGTGTGATAGGAGAAGAGAAGGAATTGTTTTTTCAAACTACATCTACCTCTTGTTGAATTCCAGTGGGATTAAGACAGGCTCTTCTTTGAATCCCCCTGGCTTATATCAGACTCGGAGATCTCCCGTGCCAGTCTGGTGAGAGGGCAGGAGGCTGAGGCAAAGCCAGGGCCAGTGCAGGAGGGGACAGGCGCAGCGTGGGTCTGAAGAAGTGAGTCACTGTTCTCTGAAGCCAAAAAGTATTCTAGAGAGGAACTTTCGCAGAAGATACCTGCATTTCTGAGTCTGGAGTTTCTATTTCCATTTCATTATTGGAAAGAAGTTTGCGATGTTGCAAAGACCCTCTGAATGTCAACAGTGAGGCGACAATGCAAACTGGATTAGGGCGGACTATTACGTGCCTGGAGAGTATGTGTGACCCTTGCTTTTGATTTATGCTCCACAGTTCTGGACGTTAAAGTTCTGTCATCCAAGATCTGCCGTATTTCCTTCTGTTTCTGTGAGCTGCAGCTGCCAGAGATCTGAAAACTGGGAGCAGCAATGAAAATAATTGTGGGTAGGGATGAAGATGAAAGTGTTCCCAGGTGGCTTTCTGCCTCTTACATAGCATGGTCCTCCTTACAGGAGCACGGGGGAAGAGAGCTCTTAGCTGGTCCCATGCTGTGAGTAAAGTACGTTCTTGCCTGCAGGGAAGGAGCTGCGCATACAAATCCCTGCTGCAGAAAGGTGCATTCTGCAACGTGATCATGTTTCCATGAGAGAGCTCCTGTCTCACTGCATTCATGTCGTTCGTATCAGTGTTCACAGTTGCTTCAGAATTAAATTTCGGGTGTTGACAAATAACATTTGTTACAGGAACAGACAGAAATGAAAAATTAAGTTCTCTCAAAATACAAAGAAAAACAGGGAGAGCTGAAGTAGATCAGCCAAGGGTCCTTCTAACCTGTCTCCACAAAGTGGTCAATACTGCTAGCTCAAAGGCAACCACAACACAGCTTTCAGTGCTGTTAGGATCACCTGCTCCCAAAATCGAGCTTGCTGCTGAAGAGTTTGCTTATAGGAGAGTGTTGGGTTGGGAGAGCTTATGACCCTGACCATGTTTTCTTATGGTGTGATAATAACTCACTCTTCTGGTGTCTGCTTGTGGCGGAGTAACCCTTTCCACCACAATGTGTTTTCACCAGAATTTGTGTCCATGTGAAATTGTACGAAGATATATGTTAAAGTTCTGGAAGATGTCACACTGGTGACGACCTCCATTTGGCAGTTAAAATACTGTTGATTTAGCTTGCCAAGAAACCAGGCCACACTGGGGCTGGTAGCAAGATTCTCATTTCCCAGGACTGGAAGACCTGCTCCTAGCCCACGTATCAAAACCAGGGCAGCTCAGGACTGCTCTGGCACTGCTGTTCCTCCACTACTTGACCCCATCTGCGAGCAGAGCCAGCTGTGGCCACAGTGGCCCTGCCTGGCCTGCGCATCCCTTACGGCAGCTGCACCAGGGGTGGAAACCTCACGTTTCCTTGAGCTCCTCTCAAGTGCCCAGCAGAAACAGCCATTTTCTGCTGTTCAGCCACATAAAAAACACAGCAGGTTGCCAAGTCTCCTACAGAGCAGCTGTAAAATTACCAGCAACCCCCTTCTTTCTGCTTGTTAACCACTTCTTAGCTCTGTAAACACATTAGGCTGAGCTTCATTTGTGTTTTTTCACGACTATTTCTGTTTCTCTTGGCACCACCTGACTCAAGGTCGCGCTGTGCTTGCTGGAAATCACTCGTTCCCTCACATGGGTGAATTTGCCCACCCGTTTTTAACGACCGTGCATATGGATGTAACCTGAAGGACGGTGCACGCTGACGGCGCCTGTATAAATAGCCACGGTGCGCGAGTGGGACGGAGGCGCTCGGCGTTCTGGTGCAGCGCGCTCGGCGGCTGCGCGCAGGCTTGCAGGAGCTGTGGTTGCAGCAGGTGGTGCTGGCAGCGGGGGCCGTTCGCCCCGCGCTCTCTCGCCGGCAGGCGCGGGGGGGACCGGCTCGTGCAGCTTTCTCACAGCAGCGGCATCACGGGGCGCAAACCGCTCCTCGCCCTGTGGCGCTGCCGAAACCGCCCGTTGCCTCTCCCGCTAAGCTAGCAGCAGAGTCGGGTTAAATTAGTGCGTCTGAGCTACCCCGAGAGTTTTGCTGCTGCTGCTGTTAGAAAAAGCGCCATGAAAAAAGGCAGTTTTACTCTGCTATGACCCCCTGAAAGTCAGTAGTCAGTATAGCAAGGCAGTATAAAAATGTGCCTTCTGCATTGCCCGTGTCCTGTGTATCCCAGCTGGGGGATACGAGTTTTCCTTGCATGGTAGTTTTGGCAGCAGGGTGATGCAGCTGAGCATGGTAAAAGCTTTATAGGGGGAGGAGTCTTGCTCCTTGCAGGGGAAGGGAGCAGGCCACATTGGGGCTGTTTGCCATTCGTCTAGCTTAGAGACCCTCCTCTATATGGGTCACAACTGGTTTTCACTTTCTTGCACACCATCACCCTGCGAGGCTGGACTGGTCTTTGGCAGTGTATATGTCCTTTTTTGTCTCTAAGTATATTCCTGTTTAGCTCTTCATTTTTTTGAGTGGGTTTTGGCACTGGCAGTATTAGCTGTCCATGGCTTAATAGCTGATAAAACTCCCCCTCCCGTCCCTTGGGTGAGCTCGGACAGGACTGGGTGAGGGCCAGTAAAGGCGTGGAAATGACAACTGCTTCTCTCTTTTTACTGCATTTGCTGCTGAATCTGGAGTTCAGGGCTCCTGACTGTCCCGGATAGTCTCATTACTTCCTAAAGCAAAGCGGGGAGTCTTTCCTCGTATTCTTCTAAGTATAAAAGTACTAGGATCTCCCAAAGACCTGGGCACAGGGCAGGCACTCGCTACGTTTCGCTTTACTCTGCGGGACGCTGGGAACTTTGCCCAGCGCTGCAAATCCCAACCTGTCTGCACTCCTGGCCCCAAAACCTGCTGGTTTGGCCCCAAACCAAAGGTGGGGCAAGCCTCAGCGGTGTCTTTGACGACCGCTGCTCCTCAGAACAGCGAAACGTCAGGGGAGCTGGCCGGGGTGGAGGCTTTGCTGCCTGGCGAGGGGTGCGGGCTGGCACCGCCGCGCGAGGTGCTCGGCACTCCCACTCTCCGAGGGGGCCGGCCAGGCTGGGGGAGTAAGCAGCGCAGTACAGCCAGCTTGCGCGTTCAGCTGTTTTGTCCTAAAATACACACTGGTGTCGTTTTTACATCCTACAGTCTTTAACCCAAGCTGTGTATCTCACCCTTAAATGGAGTTGTATTTTAATTGCTCGCAGACAGAGTATTATTATTAGCTGCACGCCTGTTGTTGACATGCTCCGGGGCTCTGCGGAGAGCTTGATGGAGCCTACCTCATCTTGCAGACAGACAGGGATGAATCATCCTGCTTGTCTGCAGCCATTGCACGTCCTAAAACATGTCCCCTCATCATCAGCCTTACTGCTGGGACCACCACGTTAAGGAAAAGTCAACTTCAGGCCTGCTCTCCAGCTCCGTTATCCCACGGCGGGGCAGCGCGCCAGAGGGGGATGAGCGCTGGCAAGGTGGGAGGTTACCCGGCAGTGCTCGGGCGCTCACAGTGACAAAATGTCAGTCCCATCATGGGGAAAGCCTGACCAATTGCTCCTTGACTGGGTGGTGATGTCCTGTCTCTGGGGACCATTGCATGTGCAAAGACTGAAGAACTATCTCCTAGCCATGGAGTATGGAGGGGAAAGGGGCTTCTATAAGGGAGGATGGGTTTGTGGGCCATCCGAAATGGGAACGTGAGCCACCGGCACGTTACCTGTAGTGAAATGCAGTATCTAAGTGGGAATTGGAATATTAAGGGGCATTTGGCATGTGATGCCTGTATGTGCAAAGGAGTCTATGGAGAAGCATGGAAGGAAAGGGCAACATGCCTTCTCAGTGTTTGCCTTGATAATCTGTGCAGAAACATGCTTTCTGTGGGCTCCACATTGCTGGAATGATATACTGCAAAAGCTGTAGCAATAAAATGTTGCTGTAACGCAGCTCTGTTGGGACCTTGATGGTTTACTGGCCTGGACCTGGGATGATTGTATCAGAGCAGTTTGGCAATAGTTGCAGGCTGGGCGTCACCTGGTGTTTAAATAGGTGCACTTTTGACAACATAGGCTATTGCTGTTTTCCACTCATATCAGTGTGTGTATCTAGTGGCTTTGGATTAGCCTCTAATAGACAAATTTTTCAAAAGACTTGGATGTCTAAAGATGCAGATAGAAACCTAAGCACAATATTCAAAAGCAATTGTCTTAAATGGAGTTGGCATCCAAAGAGCATTTGAAAGCGCCATGTAGGTTTCTACCTGCCTAAATATTATTTAAACTCTTGCCCTTACTTATGTGGGGCCCTATTATCTAGTTTTGATGGGAGAGAAAGTTCATGCACATTGTGAATGACTACACTATAGAGCCTTCAAAGTAGCCTTGCTGTACATACTCGTATTGCAGGCTTTTTTCATCTACCAGGGCCAGCAGCTGAATTTATATTACACAGAAAGTAGGGGGCTTTCCAACTTTTTATTTTCATTCTACTAGCTCTTTCAAAAAATGCCTATGAATTATTGTAGATAATGAACTGTTGGAACTGAGCAACTGGGCTGTAACAAAATGAGGGACAATTAATTAATTGATTAAAGCAACTGTCAAGTCTATGAAGGAGGAATCAGTACATCAGTCAGCAGCAGTTCTGTGTCTGAGAGCATAAGAAAATACTTTTCTGCTTCTCATTAAATGACTTCACTTTGTAGCTCATTAAGCACACAAAACATTAGAGTAAATCTTGAGGGAGCGGGTCAGAATTAGAGGGCAACGGAAGCATTCAGACACGACTGGCTGTGTCACAATCGTTAGAAGCATCCTCTTTGAGGATGTACTCCATTTGGGCCTGTCCTGCCACTCCAGCACTTGCTCCCTTTCTTCTTACGCTCTTCCAGTGCATCAGTCCCGGGCCTCCAGTGTCTTGGCCGAGGCTAGCTCCACTACCGGCAGGGAAGGAGACCCAAGTGGAGTACGTGCTCTTCCATAATCCCTGCAGGAGAGGAAGCTCCCCGCTACCTGCAGATGCAGCGTGCCTCTTGCATGCAGGGCTCGCGCAAGGAGGGGACCTTACGCGGTGCATTTGGGATACAAGTCAATGTGTTTTCTTATCCTTGTTTAAAAAAGATCTTTTAGTAAACATGAGCCAAAGGATTTATCTGCATCTTACTGGAAGGGGCACTACATGCCAGAAGTCTTTTCAAGAATATGCTTGGTGCTGTTTATTAAAGCTGCGAATGTTATAATTAAAAGGTGTTGGGGGAGGATACAGCCTTTCCCTGCCGGGGCTGAGTCATGATGTGAACATTTCTATTTCAGAGCCAGGGCTGAGCATGCGGTGTCACAATTAAAACTGATGTACAGTCTTTTGCACATCACATAGCGAATTAGCTCTCCCTACTTCTATTTTCCTCTTACCAAATGGATCCAATAAATGTTCTAGTGACAAAATATTGCAGCAATTTCCACATTTCCAAGATGGCACTGGCAGAGTACATCCTTGGAAATGACTTTCTGTTTTCTCCTCTTAAATAGAAAGTTGTCTGAGGGACAGAGCCCCAGGTACCATTTTCTGTGGGCCAGAGTCATATTCTAGCAATTTTTGCAGGCACATGTGGATGTCTATTGAGTTAAGTACACAGGCTGACAGAGGGCTTTACAGGACACAGAAAGGGTTTTTCTGTCTCTTCCAACTGCTCTTAGGTTCAGATGCTGTAGTTCCTACTTGTCTTAATACTCCTTGTTTGAAGCAAATGCCAATAGAAAACCTCTCTCCTGTTGCCCGTGTATAAAGCTTTTAGTTTTAGTAGAGAAGAATTTGGGGTTGAAAAGGCAAAGGCCTTATTGAACTGAAGTCTTTGATGGGGAATGTATGGGAGAGTGAATTACCTTTGAATTGAAAAGAGGTGCTGGTAAGAAAGTGGAATGATAAACCTTGTGACATGACAATTTGTTGAGATTAGAATGTCTTTGACTAAGTAGGAAGAAAAGCAATCTCTTGTTTGCCACAAGAAGTAGAAGAACTTTATCGTGGGAATTATTATTTTTCCTTGTCTTCCTTAAAAGCTATTTGAAATGACAGAACATAATACTATGATAAGAAAATTAGTTAAGGATCTGTAAATGCTCTTATCTAATTGTCACTGTGCTTCTGATTTCTCAGCCTCTCAATATTGCCTACAGTCACATCTATAGCTCTTACCGCAATTTTGTGGGACCACCTCATTTCAAGACAATCTGCAGGCTCCTTGGCTATCAAGGGATCGCAGTGGTCATGGAAGAGCTGTTGAAGATCGTCAAGAGCCTGGTAATTCTGGTGATGGGAAAACCTCAATGCTTTGAGAGGTGTTGGTTGGGCGGTCAGCCTGGGCTTTGGATCTTAGTTCAGAGTGTTCAAATTTGGGATATTTTCATGTACCTATGTCTGTACTGAAAAACCTGTATAAATGGTCCAATATTTCTTGGTGCTAAAGAATCCCACTGATTTCAGTGGAGTGGTGGATTGTCTGACCCTGAAGTGTTAACTCTGATTTGGGGGTGGTGGACTTTACATTCGGCTTTGTTAAATGTCACTGAGACATGAATGGGTGGGACATGGACCTTGCGGACCATCAGCACTGCTTGTGCTGCAGTTTGGGAGACCTTTCAGGCAAGAGTTCATGCCCAGCAGTAGCACGAGAACATCACTCTCATGGTAGTTTCGTACCCCTGGAGAACCACAGGAAGATAGAGAGCGGGAAACAAAACTGCTAGAACTAACTTTTTTGGATCTTTAAAAGAATATTCCCGCTATAGGTGAGTCCTTATTAATCCAAGCCATTTTGTCCATTTTCATCAGATATTCTGAAGTCAGCCTGCCAATAGCCCTTTCTGCTTTCTAGTTTTCTCTTCTCTCTCAGAAAAGAAATGTGATCCACAGGGAAGTCATCCCATGTGCTCCCTAAGGGCTTTATTAATATAGAGCATTAACAAGAGGGAGAGGGTGTGCAAAAGTGTATAATTTTGCAGGTCATGTTTTTCTACCAAAAACCTTGCTTTACTGGAGAGATGATTTTCATTCATTATAAATATCTAAATTCTGTTTTGACTGCAAAGACATCATTTTGAACTTGTCTAACAAAGCAATGTAAAACTGAAAACCTCAAGTGTATGGCTAGTTTCTCTACAGTAAAGCACTGTAGTGATTGAAGATGTAATTTGTGTCACTTAGTTGAAAATGCTCTAGATGGTATGTGAGATCAGAAAGCATTCAGAGCAAAGATGAAGATCTTTTGTTTGGCTAAATTGTGTTTAGTGCATAATCCAGTATAATATGTATATAGGATGCAGTTATGTAACTCCAAATGACAGCAAGCAGTTGTAACTAAGAAATATAGTTTGCTCTTGTCCCTATTAGTTGAAAACATCAGAACTGAAGAAGCTTGTTCTACATGTATGGGTTTGGGGGTTTTTTGTTTTGTTTTGTTTTAACCTCTCAGCATCTAGTGATCATTCCTCAGGTGGAAGGAATATTTCCTGTGCTGTGAAATGACTTCTTTAGCAGCTCTGGTCAGATGTTTTTTGTGTTAGGAGCTCCAGTCCTGCTGGATCTAAGACTGAGCCTTGTTTGCGTTTCAGCTGCAAACAACGCAAACACACCCAGCTGTATTTTGAAGCTGAGCATCCATGCAGCCATGATTTATCATTCAGGAGGAAGCTGTAAAAGCACTCTAGCTCCATGCACTTGGGCTGAAGTTTATGTTTGGGTGAAACCCAAACTGAGCAAATTCTTCTTGAACTCCCAATTAAAGTTTCATCCTGTCCTGTCAGATGTGGACCTGTCCGCAAACTGCGCTCTTAAAACCAGTGTCAAGAGAAGCCCTCATTCCAGTGTAATCTCCCTTTGTCTCTGACAGTTACAAGGCACCATCCTGCAATACGTCAAAACACTGATAGAAGTAATGCCCAAGATATGCCGCTTGCCAAGACATGAATATGGCTCTCCAGGTGGGTGCTACAGAGAGATATATAATGGTTTGAGCAAGAGCTCTCCCACGTGTTTGTGCAACATTTAGTCAGGCACGTACTATTAATTAAACAAAGATTGGCACCTGAAATGCTGCTGCAGCATGCGGCCCGGGCAGGGTAAGATTAAAAACCAATGCTGGCGCAATGCAGTAGGATAGAGAGCTGAGAGATTTGAATCTCTGAAACAGAACAAAATACAAAACACTGTAAGGTTTCTAATGAATTGCATATGGGGGTAACTTATATTGTTTTTGAGGAAACTTATATTGTTGAAGCTCTTGTTGCTTTAGGCTTTCCTGATAACTTTTGAAGGGAAGTCTTGTAGAAAAATGGAAACAGGAGCAAAATCTGCCCTGTGGTATAAAATGCCTTACAATTTAATTACTGTGTCTTGACCTCTTAACAGTCTAATCATGGTGCTGAGTACTACTTTCAGGTGTTTTGATACTGACAATGGAACATATAGGAAATTTTCTCATGAAATTTCCTTTTTGAAATTTCTCTTTGAATAGAGAGATGATGGATAAGGGAATGTCTTTTGGTAGCTTATGTTTTATTTTCAAGATTTCTGTAAGCTTTTGCTCTTATGAGTTGCTTGTCATTTTTCAAAAGCTCCACTTAGCTGATGCAAAGATTTTTTTCAGGATGACTACAGTCTGCAGTTGAGTTGTATGAGGAGATTCTTATGGGTATACATGGGCCAGCACAAAGGCATCCGTTACAGCCTTGAATCTTTTTTCCTCCAACTGGGAAATTCAGCGACTTCATATGAACTTCTCCTTATTTCCCAAGGGTTAGTGAAAGCAGGATGAGACATTGCGTGCTAGTTCTCCCCAACAGCAATCTCCATCTGGCCACTTAGCAGTCACAGGTTAAAATTCATGATTAGGGAAACGTGAGGCACTGCTTGTCTTTTTATCCGAGTCATTGGAGAGCGATTTTGCTCTCCCTTCTCTGACTGTCCTTCCTTGTCTTTTAAGGAATCCTGGAGTTTTTCCATCATCAGCTGAAGGACATCATTGAGTACGCAGAGCTGAAGACCGATGTGTTCCAGAGCCTTAGAGAAGTGGGCAATGCCATTCTCTTCTGCCTCCTTATCGAACAGGCTTTGGTAAGGCGAAATCCCCTGAATCAACAGATCAAACTTGAAATTGCAAGCTCAAGAATATAAATAGAAGTGGGTTCTCAAGCAGAAGAGTTTGGAAAGTGTTACTTTCTGGCTTCTCGTGTGCTCCAGGTCTCTGTGGGGCTGTGTTATTGAGGATCACTGGCACATCTATGGGGAAGATGTGCATTGGCACTGAGTCACTGACATCTGGGATTGCTGAAGGAGAATCTGAATACTGGAAGATCTAGATTTAAATCTTGGACCCAAAGCTATCCCATGTTTGTCCTCCTCAGAAATAAAATCAACTGGGGCTTATTTCTAGACTGTAAGCTCTTTGGAGCAGGGATCATCATTTTTTTGTATACGTTTACAGAGAATTAGATCTGAGCCATAGCCTCTGGTTGGTCTTTTGGGATGCCAGTGCAATGAGAATAACTGATTGGTTATAACAGTGATACCCAGAAGGAAGGAAATCTCGGAAGAACAGCTGATCCTATGATGTTTCTTGTCTTCACCAAAGACCTAGCCAGAGTTACAACTCAGCATTGCCCCCTGCACAAGTGTCCCAGCCTCTTAGCTTGTGCGATACCCTCTCTGACTTAAGTGAGCTGGCCTATTAGGGAAAAGGCCATGGCTCAGTGCCACACATCGCCTTAGCTTCTAGTTTTTCATGCAACAAATTTATTTCAGAGTGAATTTATTTCACAGTTGGGCCTCGAGCCAACTGAGGAGTTTCCCAAAAAACGGTTTTGTATTAAAAATGCATATTTTGTATCATAGCGGTTTTGACGGGGTTGTATCAGTTTTTCCAGAATTTTTTTCAGAAAATCTTCTCCAGTGTAGGGTGGGATTTCTGAACAAAACCAGAAAGTTTTGCTCAGAGTAAAACCAGAAGAAAGTTCAAAAGCTCTCAGTTTAACCAAGCATAGAGCACAGGGAAAACTGAAAATCTCTGCATTTCCTCAAAATGGATATTTCTGCCCATGCCCTTGCATTTTACCTCCAGATAGACAAAGACTTTCAGTTGCTAGTATGTGCATCAAACACCTCCAATGAGCAGTAATTGCTATAAGATTAAAAAAACTGGAGAGACGTATATCACTTAGCGGCTTGGTATTTTACAAAATCACTGGAGGTGCCAACTATATCCTGGCAGTTTCTGCTCCTTTTGTGTCTGTTACTGCTCTCAGCTGTTCCCAGTGTTGGATTTTATGCTGGATGTACTGCATTTGCCTTTTCCATCCCATCTTTTAAATGGGTACTTAAAGGACACTGGGTGGTTTCATTTAGTAGTGTTTCATTTGAATGCTCCTGTCCTAGGAGCTGGACATCAACAGTATAGTGGCATTTTAGAATAGCAGAAAAAAAAAAAATGGAGACGGTGAGAATTTGGGAATCCCTTTAGGAAGGTTGTCCATCGAAGTCCCTGTGTGTCTACTTTCCATGCCAGCCGAAGCGCTCTCTCCCTCTGATCCCTAGCTTTTCCACACAGAAATCAGTTTAGAATATAAAGTAGTTTTGTACTCAGCGGGCACTGGTTCTCACTCACTGGAAGATTGTCAGATGCATAGAGCCATCATGTAACAAGATTTTCTCTTTAATGGAGCTCTTATGCAATGGAAGCAATTGCTTTTATGGTGCAGTTATCTTCATAGCTGTCAGTCTAATCTAAGGCTGGTGGTATCTGCTGGCAGAAAATGTGATAGTGAAGGTTAGTGGTATGTTCCCTTCTACCTCTCTTTTTATTGTTTAAATTTGAGGGATGAGGAGTTGCTTGCGACTAAATTTCTGAGAGTAATTTTTACTCCCAGGTAATGGACCTTGGGGAGGAAATGTATTAATGACCTGACTAATTTGGGGACAAATATTGAGTGAATGCAGGCTACAAATGGAGAAAATACTCACTTTATCAGAGGGAAATAGCAGTGAAAAAAACTTTCATCTAGGAAGGAAAAGCATTTTGCAAACAAAATAACAAAGAGAATGGGCCCGCTCCAGTAGCAAGCACCAGCATCTGTACGCCCATGGAGGGAACCAGGGCTGTTCCTTTCCCTCCAGCACTGTGTCACAAACTGCACTCCCACAAACTCGCTCACATACCAGCATCCATGGCTCCAGTACAACCTCCTGCAACTCCATGCTACGCACTGTTCGCCACCTCTTGGCTGGAAGATGAGGTGTCCACCAGTGCATCCCGAACAGACCCAACTGAGTCATTCCATCTGGCCCCCAATATCTTTTGCTGCTCTATCATAACCTCCTCTCAAGTATGTCTAAGTCTTTATGGTAAGCTCAGAAGTGAAAGCATGTCCTAGAACTAGAGTTTCGTAGGAGCAAACTAATGCCTTGTTGTGATGCAATGCCTCTGTGTTAAAAAGCTTTGGTTTTCCTTGCTGCTGTTTCCCATTGCAGACTCGTATACAATGTATTGTCAGCCATCACTCCTCAGTCTCCACATTCCTATTTCTAGGTTTCTCCTACTCGTGCATCTGTGTTTGGGATTATTTTTTCTCTAGTGCATTGGCATGCATACTTTCAGGTGGCATCTCATGATGTTATTCCTCTCTGGACTTCTGTATTATTCTCCCTGGTGCCTACAACACTGGGAGTCTGCTCAGATAGCACTGGCTGTGACTACTTTATGAAGAACCAAATAGGTTCAGGCCAACATATTATGTATCTATTTATAATAGAACCGTACACTGGTATATTTGACACATATACATCCCAGAATAATGAAACTACAGACTAATTTCCACCTGGGCACTCTTTGAAAACATAGGGTAGGATAAAACTGAAATCACCATGTTCTTTATCCACTCTTCCTTGTAGTGTTAGTGAGTGGGCCAGAAAAAAACATGTAAAAAGCTTTGGCCTTGTACAGGCAGGAAGTGAATTACTAGAGTTATAGCAAACTTCCTGGCTTAAGTTCAGAGGTATTCCAGTTTTAGTTCATTTAGGTTCAAACCGTTTGAGTTACTACTGAACTGGGTTGGATTTGAATGGGTCGTTGTATTGTTGCCCAGGCCCCTGAGCCATACAAGTCAATCCCTATAGGCATTTTTAACTTATTTTATCTTTCTTTCTTCCTGCCTCAGTCCCAGGAAGAAGTTT
Organism: Apteryx mantelli; assembly: GCF_036417845.1. Lineage (NCBI taxonomy): Eukaryota > Metazoa > Chordata > Aves > Apterygiformes > Apterygidae > Apteryx > Apteryx mantelli. The sequence goes on along the minus strand of NC_089991.1, from coordinate 10,997,665 downwards.
GTGATTTGCTGCATGCTGCTCCCTTCCAAAATATTTTGCCCAGGGTCTACATCAAAGGTAAGAAGCTGAGAAGGAAGCAGTGCACAGACTCAGAGGTCTCTGCCAAGAAGCCATTTCTCTCCCATTTCTGCTGATTAGTTCTGGCCCTGCTTTCCTTCTCGAAATAGATATGTGGATACAGTGAATAGTCAGGTGGAGGCATGTGCCAACCATGCATTTTCTGTACCCTAGTTACAGATTGAAACCTTAGTCAGTTTTGGGGTTCCCTTCAGTTTTTAAAGCCATTTCACAGCCTCTTTGGAGAGTGACAGCATGAAATGTCCATCTCTACAGGAGTGATGAGTAATAGGGACATGCTTTTGGACATGTGTGATTAAGCTACTGCTGAGATTGCGATCGCACATCCCTCCCTTCTCTGCATCACTGGTTCCCTCATTTGCTGTCGGTTTGGCTCACTGGATCCAAAGTCTCGTTGGATGGTTGCTGGGGGGCAGCTCTGAGCAAACTTGGCGGAAATTGCGGGTTTCCACTTCCTCCTCTCATTTCACTGTTTGCTGCTCGCTTGACAGAAGGAGAACGCTTGGAGGTGCGCATGAAGCGTCTCGAAGCCAAGTATGCCCCACTTCACCTGGTTCCCCTAATAGAGAGGCTGGGCACTCCGCAGGTAAGGATTTCATTGAAAGGGATGGCTGTTGAAGATTCATAGCAGTCCCCAGATGGCCTCTTTGGCCTTGGGAAAGTGATCCTATTTCCATTCAAAATGCTAATCAGACAAGAAAATCCAAATCCTTGCCCTAGCGGACACTGACATCTTGAAGGGAAATGTATGAGCGGGTCTAGGGATGGTGCGTTACTGTCTCCAGTCCGGAGAGCTGGCAGGGGAGCTGTAAGGCAAGTGTGCTAGAAGCCAGCTCTGAACATGAGCAGCTTTGAAAACCTCTTTCATCTCCATTTTAAAAAGATGGAGAATCCTGGGGTGGTTTGAGGGGAAACATTGCAGGGCTGTCACAGACTTAAGCAATTGCCATTACTTTTGTGGATCCCAATTTAGGACTACAGTGTGGTACATTTTTAAGCTCATCCCTGTTGAGGAATACATCTGAGAATGGTTTCCCTTCTAGCATATGCTTAGAGCTTCAGCACATGCTTAAAATTACAGCTCCATTTAAGTGCTTTCTTGAGATGGGATCTCAGCTTGAAAAAGATCTATTTTGTGCAGAAACTGAGTGCTGTTAAAAATATCTCAGTAGAATCAATCAATACAATAGGCAAAATTCTAGCTGCATTGATATCAATAGTCCTCCACTGCCTACTTTGTGCGGTTAATGGGATGAAAAACATTCAAAATACTAAATGATACTAAAATACACTTTTTCTGTAATTTACTGTAGACAGAATGGAACAAACATTTAGTTGTGTAAGGTGACAGATCTATGGCAGGCAGAAAGTTATTAATGTTTGCTTATTTTTCTAATGGATCAAGGACATTTTGAACTTTGCTTCATTGAAAATCATATGAAACAAAGAAACTGGCTGTATAACTGAGGGCTCTGTCTTATTTCATAGACATGTCTCTCACTTCCCATTGGCTTTCTTTTAAAGGATACACTTGAGAAAAAGAATTCACCTCTGTGTTTTTGTGTCTTTGTGTTGGTCTTTCTCTCTCTCCTTCTTTCCATGCAAAATCATCATTGAAATCTGCTATTAGAGTCCACTTGTTGCTTATCCCTGCCATAGTTATGATGATGATGAAAACAAAAGGTATTTCATATCTAACTAAAAATTCAACTTTCTGTAAAACTGTTCCCAATTCGTCACATAGATCAAGTTGACTTCCAGATCTTTTTTGAGCTCAGGTGTAAATGAACACAACAGTCACTTTCTGTAGGTGCCTCCACAGCTTCTAGCTTGCTCCTGGAAATGCAGTTTTGGACACAGGCCATATTGCTTTTTTTCCTGCAGAATGCATCAGCACCTTTAGCAATTGTCCAGAGTCCTAGCAGAAGTTGGCTGCTAGGTGCCTTTCCCAAAAGGTGGCACTATGCATTTCACATAATAATCAATATGCTGCGAAGGGTCTGAGCCAGAGGCTGCTGAAGTCAGGGGGGATCTTTCCATCAGTCTTTGCAGGCTTTGGGTATGGTTCTTGCAAGTTTGTCAATTAACAAGCCGTAAAAGAGGTAGTGGCGTAACTAAGGTTGTGCAACAATAGGAAACCGTCGGTAGTTATATTTTAAATAATTGGTTTGCACTGGAAGTATCCAGAAGTAACTGTTTGATAGGTGATTCATAAAGAATCAGGGGGGTCAGAGTGGTTCATGGTGTAAATCTTCTCCCTTTTAATGATGAGTAAGGATATTTAGCAGAGGGTTTTCAGAAGTGCTTGGTCCCTCTAATTTTTTCAGTGGAGGGATTGGGACCCCTTCCATGGAAGGCAGAGTGGAGCCAGCAATGTGGCATCCTTTGACAGTCTATCAGGATAGGACCCTTCCTCTGCTGATCTTGGAAATCAGTATCGCGCATGCTAAGTGGAAGTGCTCCTTCCACACGGAGGCACTGTCAGTGCAACCCCAGGCTGTGGGGCAGTTCTCACCACGGGACTGAGAGCCCTCCAGCTGCCTCTACTGGGCTAGATAGCTCCCAGCAGTGGTAGTTCTATGTCAAAGACTAGTTCTATGATGACGAACTTTAGAACCACTTTCTGTCTGTGAGTGTGTATAAAGGACTGGTACCATGTCCTTTGAAAGTCAGGTGTGTCCCTTTCTAGATTAAGATTTCTTCAGAAGCAACATATTAAGATCCTTGGACTAGGTTGTTCTTGAAAATAATATCTGTTCTATCAGTATATCTTAGCAAACAGTAATGCTAATACCTTATTTGTATGTGAAATCGCTACACTTCTGCTGTGTCCCCATTTTGCTGTCACAGACTAGTGTGCGCAGATACTAATCTGGATCCATAAGAGTTTGGAGCAGTTGAGGAAAAAGCAAGTGTACAGCCACTACCTATGAAAACATACTAGACAAAATAAATCTTCTGTTGCTAAGCAAACATATGCAAGTGTGTGCGGTGATTTTCTGTCCACAATATGATAATTTAACTTGTTTTGCCTTGACTTTCCAGAAAAGCTATTCTGCTGTAAATGTACTGCAATTTGAGTTTAATACTCCTCTGTAAGCCTGCAAGAGCCAGACCGTCACCTGTGTAAAGGATTGGCACTGTGAAATGGTCATGTGAAACTCAGCTGATATCATTCCTGAGTTTAACAAATGTAGAGATCCCAGATCCAATCTGGCCTCTGTACAGCAATTCAGCTTTCCTTTTATGTTTGCTATTAGTTGAACATTAATTGCTCTGAGGTTCTTTGAATGTCCTTGGAATTGTCGTTATTTTTATTCTAATTTTTTTAATTCTAAATTCTACTTGTAGTATTTTTAATTCTAACTTAATTTTGATTCTCAAGTAGGAATCATAGTATTTTTAATTTCAATAATTACCAAACAAAAATGCTTTAGGCTACTTGCCAGTGTAAAGCAATAGTCACGAAAGGGGATGTACACGTACATTCACAGTTTTGTAGTATGGAATGAAGAATACCTAAATAAACTGAGCAAAATTCATGTTCTTAATGTCCGGCTAGGATATGTGCCTGCTCATTGTATCAGAGACTCTGAGCCCCCATCATGATTTTAGTCAGGGTGTCTATAGGCATTAGGAGGATAGCTGGAAATAGAGCAACTGCTTAAAAAACACCCAAAGCCACAGGAAGTCCTCCAGCACAGGCAGCAGGGTCAGCGAATGCCCCACTTGCTCTGCCTGCCTCTGCCAGGATGGTCAGATGGGTAAAATGTTTTGTCCGTGGGAACAGAGCACCTTGGCCGTCACTCGTCTGACAGAGAGGAGCACAGCAGACCCAGAGCCTCCTATCTGCACAGCTGGGTGCACGACACTAACACTACTTGGCTTTCATTTTCCGCATTATTTTTGGCAGCACTGCAAGGATAAGTCAGTAATGCAGCTGGAAATGGCAAGAAATGGGGCAGCTAAGAGGACACCAGGGCAGTTAAGCTCCACGCTTCCAGCCTCTTACAGCTCAGAGGGGTGTAGGCCGTTAGCTAAGCAGGGTCAGTGCTCCCTTGCTGGGGGGAAGGCCCCACTTGCTTATTTGTTTAAAATACCCTTATTTTCCTTGGGGGAGTGATGGGGATGAAATGAAGTCAAGATCTTTTTTACAGTTTCCTCTGGTGTAAAAGCCAAATGAACTCCATCATGATTCCAGTGGAGCTCTTCCAGATCTGTACATGTGTATCTAAGTGGGGATGGCACAGAAATTCTCCACACATGTAAACCTTCCACATCTGGAAAAAAATATTATTGGACTTTCTTATAAACCACAGGTTTTCCAGTATTAAGGTTCTGGTGGCTTCACATCTTCCTCAGAGCTTTTTAATCTTAACTAGAAAAGAAATCAAGAAAGTCGTAACCTGCCTATCTTTTAAAGAGATGATGGTGATGCCCTGGGAAGCAAAATGTCTCTGTTCTCTCCTGGTTTATTTTCATAATCTGGACAAATAATGAAATTAAACCCATCAATGCTGAGTAATGCTAATATAACAAAACAGCATGCTCACAGAATTAAGGATCAGTAATTCTGATTAGAGATATGCCTTCAGCTTTTGTTTTCTGATGTATACAGTTATTTCAAAAGATTGTTAGATTGGTGACATATAATTGAGCACAATATTACAACTTCTTCCATTTGAGGGATAAGTATTCTCTGGTGGGGAGTGCCATGGGAACAACCATCAGAGGTAAGATTGGACCTTGCATGGAATATGCCATTAACTTTGAAAGAGCTGGGAGAGACTGGGAAGAGTTAAGTCCAACAAGAGAGTACATCTGTATCACATTGTCACTTCTGTTTCTTTGATTTTTCCTCATTCTCAGCAAATAGCCATTGCCCGGGAGGGTGATTTGCTGACCAAGGAGCGGTTATGCTGCGGGTTGTCCATGTTCGAGGTCATCCTGACGCGAATTAGGAGCTACCTGCAGGACCCAATCTGGCGTGGGCCACCCCCTACAAATGGGGTCATGCACGTGGACGAGTGTGTGGAGTTTCACCGACTCTGGAGTGCCATGCAGTTTGTGTACTGCATCCCCGTGGGCACGAACGAGTTCACCGCAGAGTGAGTGTTCCTCAGCCAGCTCTGCCGTTAGTGCAGCTAATGAGCTAGTGAAGGCCAGCAAGCCCCCAGTATGCCCTCAGCTACAGCAATAGTCTCAGCTAGCGGACAAGTGGAAGAAGGACATGGTCAAACATGCAACAAGTTGCTCTTTAGAATATTCCTAACTTGCATGCAGGTCTGCTGTTTTCCCCTCATTTCTGTGGAGCTGAAACGGGGTCTGTTTCTTAGCCAGCATTTATGGGAAGTGGTTTAGTGATGTGATGGATTGTTTACACTCTTCCCTCCATCCATCATTTTTATTATTTATATCATGTCAGTTCCTAGGTACTCAAGGAAAGAACTTTGTTGTGCATGCACCTAAAGAGATGTGCAAAGAGCTTTCCATCTGAGCACTCGGAGAAAAGGGAAAATAGCAATGTAAAGTGACATGCCCGAGGTCAAATCCAGAAGGAAACTGGTGGATGGGACTTGAGCCCAAGCCACAGGCTAGTTCCTCAAACATCATATCCTGTGGTTGCACCGTGCACAGCTTGACCCTGCTGCAATTCTGTCTATCTCCTTTTGAGTTCACTTTCTCTCAGGTATACACCCACTTTCTTGGAGTAGGACTGAATCTGATATCCCCAGGAATTCGCCAAGGAAAGTTACCAGCGTCACAGCACGACAACTCTTACCTAACTATATCCTGTCATCTCTCTCCATCCCATCACCCTGCCCCCGTTCCAGGCAGTGCTTTGGAGATGGTCTGAACTGGGCAGGTTGCTCTATCATTGTTCTCCTTGGACAGCAACGTCGTTTTGACCTCTTTGACTTCTGCTACCACCTGCTGAAGGTGCAAAGGCAGGATGGGAAGGATGAAATCATAAAAAATGTGGTAAGTGAAGGGTAAGGTCCTAAAGGACCTGAACCAGCACACTGCTCTCTATTTTCTGTCTTGCCCTTGTCCAATCTTATAAATCATGAACATGTCTGGCATTACCTTGTTCAGACTGGATACACTTGCTGTGTGATTTCCATCTGCAGTCTCAGCAGACAGGCCAAGGTTTTAATTGCCTTGACAATTGAATTTTTTTTTCTCCTGAAGTTTTTCCCTTCTTCCTGGGGTTGGAAAGCTAGGGCAGAGAAGCTGGTATTTCTGCTAACCATCCTGTGATCTCAGTGGCTTTGTCAATAAGCAGTTGGAAGTCTACTAAGTCTAGACTTTAGATGGGTTAACAAAGGACCACACACTGACCTTGTTAATGCTCTGTCTTGAGTCATTCAACCCTAAAATGAAGTGAGTCACCAGTGCTTGGGAGGTGCTAAGAGGAACTGTAATGCATGTTATAGCTGCTTCACTTTAGCAGAGTTTTTTTTAGCAGTAGGGCAGAGATACTGATACTTTCTATCTGGTCAAATGACATAAGATTCTCTCTCTGCTGCTCTTCTCCCTCACCATCCCTCCAGCCCTTGAAGAAGATGGCTGACAGGATCAGGAAGTATCAGATCCTGAACAACGAGATTTTTGCCATCCTGAACAAGTACATGAAGTCAGTGGAAACAGACAGTTCCACGGTGGAGCATGTGCGCTGCTTCCAGCCCCCAATCCACCAGTCCCTGGCCACCACCTGCTAGTGTGGACACTACCCCTTTTGGGTTGGGAAGCAAGAAGAGACTGAACCCAGAACGACTGGGAGGGGTCAACTTGACGGTGTGGGATCTGGCAACAAAATAAGACTAGGTATACCTAATACACACAAGGACACATCTTCCTATCTGGCCCTGTTTGAGTGCATGTTCTTCTGTAACATCCCTGTGATTGGTTTTACCTGTAGCTTTAAAACTTGGGGGTGGGTTGGCAAAATGTGCTTTTCTTCCATGAAGTGATCTGTTTTTTCCCTGCGATTCATCCAGTTGGACACATGACTCTGAAGCCATATTACAGTCCTAAGTGTGGGGTTCCAGTCAGAGTTGCTTGTTTCCAGAGCGCTGGAAGCCCTCTCCCACCGCAGAAGCAACAGGGCAAATGGATCCCCCTGTGACACGTGCCACCGGCCACAGAGCAGCAGGGTTTGAAGACAAACCCTGACTTGCTCTTTGGGGGAAAAGGGGCATGAAGGCACAATTTCACCTGTGGCAGCACCCTGAGGACCAAGCGATCTGAGCAGAGAAGGAAAGCCGTGCTGGTCTGGTCTTGAATTCCCGCATGACCCAGGTTGAGGCCAGCTTTGTTCTGCCTGAGACGTCACCTGCCTTTCCAGCATCTCTTAAAGGGAGTTTTGACACGTGGGTTTCAGAACAGCAATGACCTAGTTGCCAAATAACTCCTTGGCATTTCAGAGAGCTGGGGGAAGCAAAAATGTCATGGCTTTTTCCTTGCTATGGGACATCCACCTATTTTAATTCAAAGAGTTTTCCCCTGAAGTTATATCTTCCATTGAGTAAACAAGATTTCTTAATGAGTGCAGAAAAGTTTACATTCACCTGAATATGCTCTTGAGCATATTAATTTGGCAGGGGGAGAAGAATCATTGATCCTGACAGGAGGCAGCTGGAACATACGTGTTCTTTGATCTCCAGGCAAGGATGAGAGCTGGGATGTCCTTTTCCCTTGTTCTATATGAATTCCTAGCAGCACAGCCTCCATCTGTCTTTCTTCAGAAAATGGTGAATTTCAGCAGGACGTAGTAAGCTCCAGCTCATTCAGAAATGATGTGATTCTTTAGAAGAGGTAAAATATGGGAGAAAGCATTAAAAAACACAGCATTTTCCAGGCTCGAAGGCATTCTGAGGGAACACTGGAGTCTGTTTTCGTCTCCAGCTCAGCTGGTCTAATACCTTGGATATTGAAAGCAAATTCCTTAGGAACTTCAAGAAGGATTTTACAATTCACTGTCTTTCCTGCTTCCCCACAGTAATATCATTGAAGTGATACAAAAGTCTGTACCTGAAGTTAAAGGAGACCAAACCGTATACAGCAGAAGAAAACGATGCTAGCCTCACTACTGCAAGAAGTTTTAACTTCTCAGCTTTAGTCAGGTCACAGCAGATAATTGCTGTTTTGGTTTACAGGTACATTAATATATATACACCTTTCATGCATTTCATCATGCCTTGTAAACTGCATGCTATTACAGGTGTAAAAAAGGCAGAGCCTGAGCATTTATTCTCTCGGAGGGAACATATAATTAATTAATGGAAATGTCCCAGCTGGAATATTTGGTCTTAGGAAACAGCAGCCAGCACAGTATTATTAGCAAGAGGAGATCATGCTGTGTGAGATGACTTTGTTCTCCTAGAAACTTGAACCTATTTCCTTGATAATCAATATATCCCACACATGAAAAGAGCTGGACATTTTACACCTTGAGTTTCTTTTAATTGCTGAGAAAGGCATTTAAACTGCGGTGAGAAAATTCTGCAGCACAGTTATCTGAAAGTAAAATGAAATCTCAGGAAGTCTGGCTGAAATCTTTGAGTGGCAGCAGAAGAGCCCAGCCTGGGAAGGTGAGATCATTTCCTTCTTGTCATGAGGATGAGCAGCAGAAGAGCGTTGGGACCCAGTCACGCTGAGAGGCTCTGCTCTACGTTTACTCTTCCACTAAGGATGTCAGTTCTGGTTTTCCAACACTTCTACACTGCTGAAACTACTGGAGTCAGGGGATCTACAGATATATATTTTTAAAAGGAAGAGGAGAATCAAGCACTTTTTATTTTTTGTGGAAAACAAGATATGAGGAAAATCCTACCAAGATCCTATTTTTCCTGACCTAAATAGTAAGTGCTTGTTATTTTGGTATGCAAGTGTTGTAGAAAAGGTGGCACAAGTCCCTGTCTGGCTCACAGAGCCACCTCTGGGCACAGCACAAATTAAATGTCCCACTCTGTCTGACATGTTATGGGGTGTTGGAGCCTTGTCAGAAACCAGCATGAGCAAGAAGTTAATACTGAAGGATGAACTGTACCACGCAGCCCAGTCTCAGCTACCTAGACAAAATAGGATATAGCAAGGTGAATTTAAATGCCTGCTTTCATGTGTTTAGGTTTGGAGTGAGTCATGAGATATTTTACCTAGGCATCAATATCACTTTGTATTCTTCTGTAGTTTTGGCATAATAATTCTCTGAAACAAACCTGAAAAACACAGTTGGGCATACAGAACATGTAGATGAAATCTGTTGCCCTCAGTTTGCTGCCAAAATGCACCCCTTCAGATTCCAAGGGATGAAATGTTTTGAGCAAAATGTCCAAAGTGCATGAACAAGTTGTAAATTGTTTTTGACTCTAGAGTGTATGCAGGTGTTTTGCCTTGTTGCTCAAGTAGTATGAGGTATCAGCTAAGAATAATCTTATGGCCTTTATTTCTGAGATTTGATGTTATTGTCCTTTTATTATCTAAAGGATTCAAACAGTCTTTAGCTTCAATTCTCTAATCCTCCTTGATTGTATATGAGAAAGAGGTTCAAGTTTAGGTCTGTAAAGAACTCAGTGAAATGGAATTTTTCCTTCATATCCTTTTTTAATGTAATAATTGTTAATGGAAATAGGGAGCAAACTTGTAACAGTAGGGCTCAATGGTCATGGCTTGTCAAGGGGTGCGGTAAATTCTCCACCTTTGCAGACTTTCCACCAAGTTTGGATGTCTTCCATGCAGTTATGCTCTAATGCCATGGTTTTCAGCCTTTTACAATCTGCAGACCCCTGATTTTTTCCAAGGAATCGTGGACCCCTGTACAGATAATTTAAGTCAACTGACCCTGTGCTTGCTTTTTTACCTACATTTTCCTGATTGCTCTGAAGCAGTCTGCAAACTCCCTGGGATTTACCAACCACCACTTGGAACGCTTACTTCAAAGACAAGATGTTGGCTCAATACAGGAATTACGGGGGGAAAAAAATATGGTCTGTAAAACGAATGAAGTCAGACTAGATTATTGTAATGGCCCCTCTGGCCCTAACATTATAAAATGTGACTATTTGCAGTGCACATGCCAGTCAAGGGTGATGCTACACTGGACTTTCAATGATACAATAGAAAGGGGAAGCAAACTAGTTCAAATTCTGCACTTCAGTGGTTTTCCTTTTTAGCCCTGGCAGCACTTGTTATTAGCATTGAACAACATGTTAGTCCTTTTTCTCCTGCTTTACTCCAGTCCAGTAGGTTCATGTGTGTTTGAGAACAAAAGAGAAAAGAATTGAAGGTGTAAAAAAGAAAATATTCTCAGAAACTCTTGTCAAATGTACCATATTTGTATGAAGAGCTGCTTGAGTTATTTTGTACAATGAATTTTATTTATGGTGGGGTATATTTACGCTCGTGATCTGATATGGTGTTAAATTTTTGATCCATATTTGCTATGCAGCTGAAGATGATATTTTGGTTTTGTATTATTATTTTTTGCTGTTGTTCTAAAATTCAGCCAACAGAAGTTTCCATCTCCATTAAAAAATGCTTCTGTAAAAGTAAAGCATCTGGTACATGGTGATATGTCCCGTAACACAGCAACCAACAGTGTGTGCAACAAACGTGGGATGAATTTTGTGATGAAGCGAAATAAAACTGGGGCCCATTCATGAAATGGGCAAACTTTACGTTGTGGTGTCATCATTGCTGTGATACCTATTATTTGGGGAGAGCCTCTGACTGCACCTGGCACAAAGGAAAAAGGTAAGAGGAATAATGGCAGTATTTTGTTGCTAAAAATGTCAAGCCTTTGTCAGAAACTAAGAAAAGTGAAGGTTTGTGGCCTACAACAAAACAAGTGAACAAATTTTCCTTTCAGAAACTTGATGATTTTTTGAGAAAGACATACTCCTGCCACAAATTTTGAAAACTTATTTCAGTGTAAGAGGGCAGGGGGAGGGGAGTGAGTTTGTTTTTTATGGAATTTATTGACTAGCCCTACTCAAAGTTAAACTGAGGCTCTTATTTCCTCTATTACCACAGCCTTGTCAGTCCAACAGGGGCCTTTGTATTCCAGGGGCCTCTCCTTGCTATTTTTTTCCCAAAATTTCCATTTGAAAGCACTCTTCGGTTCCTGTTAGAAGCATCCCAGGAGTGATGGTGGTTGTTGACCGCAGAAGGAGCGGTGGGGACAGAGGCAAAAAGGCCTCCTGGGAGCTGGGCTTTCCTATGGGGAGCTCGAGCAATAAGAAGAAATGAAGGGAAAATGGCTTTGTAGAGAAGGAATTAGGGGGAAACAACTGATGATCTATGGGATTAGAAGCATCTGCTTCATCAGCTCTTGATAAAATGCTGTAACCAATATTCCCTTTCGTAGCTTCTTCCCAAGGTTTCTTCATGGGATTGGCTTCCTAGCTCAAGAGAAATAAAAATGCACTGGTTTTCCATGTAAAATTAGAAGTGAACTTTACACTGTGGGCAGGCAGCTCTGTCGGTCTTTCTGGTTTGTTTTAAGCCCCTGGACACATGATGTGCCTCTGAGGCTTCGTGTGTAACATGCCACCCCGGAGGATGATTTGCCTGCTGGGTGAAGGTTGCCCAACTGTTTACTGATTTCAACATGGTTCTGCAGCAGGGAACGGCAGAGGCAAGAGCGGGACTCTCTTCCTGACTCAGACACTGATACGAGGCAAGTCACTGGTTTTAACCCTTTCCCCCATCAGTGTCCCCCTGCCTTTTGTAAATTAATTTTAGTAGCTGTCTCGGGGGCTCCCCAGTATAGACAGCCAGCCTGCAGAAGGGCTGGGAGCTCGCAGGCTGCACTGGCCTCACCTGGAGCCAGAGGCAATACTTGCTTTGCGTACCAGGGTCCAAGAGTCTGACTTTCTGACAACCAGCCTTAAGGGACCAGTAATTGAAAATACAGGCCCACCGTTTTCTTCTTCCTCATGTTTCTAAACATATTTGTGTTCTCAGATTAAAGGCACTCTGCCAATGCAAAGAGTAGTTCATTAATGATTGTTTTATTATTTCGAAAGTGTAACAAAATGACTTTCTGTGACTCCCTTCTGCAAGCCCAGAGTGACTTTCACATCTAGTTTTGCTTGATTTAAAGTTCTGATGCAAACATCTGGCAGATAAGAGGTCTGCAAACAAATGATCTGTTGATTACACGTCACCTGGCCTTGCAGCACCCACTCCTGATGTGGTGGCCTCAAGGCCTCTGTTGCCCACTGAACATCCGCCTGACATCCCTAACCAGCCCACCATTCCTTGTCTGCCCACAGATGTGGTTTATGGGGCCACAGTGACCTGGGTCACTGAACTGATCTAGATAAAAGAGTGTGTAAAGATAAAAGGGTGTGTTTTACAGCCTGACAAACCTGGATCACTCATCTGCTGTGCAACACAGACCCGCAGATACTTGCAGTGGCACAACCACAGCGATACAAGGGTGGGAACACACAGTGGGTGTGACGGGCTTGGGAACTCCTGGGGTTGTCATCGTCATCAAAACTCGGGTAGTGTGAAATGACAGCCTCAGCCACTGCAGACATGCTTACCTTGAGATAGCCTGAATTAAAATCTGTCTGCTCAGTGAAGTCCAGTTTTTCAAGCTTTGAGCATCTTTTCATGTTGCTGAGCTGCAATCATCTGAACACCAGGCAATTCCTTTAACCCCTTTCATTGCCAGAAATAAAAGGATTTATCCTCTCTTTGAAGCAGTAAACTGTTCCTTGAGGCCCTCAAAATATACAAAGTTACAGTAATATTACAACCCTGTTCTGAAAGTTTCCACAGGAGCTGCACCTAGCAAACATCCAGGGCAAAAGCTTCCATCATCTCTTAATGGGATGCTTCCACCAGTTTTATAACCTAGGACAACTGATACCCAGTATTTTTCCATCCCATTTCTGGACTGAAAGAGAAGAAAAGAGAAGGAAGGGCAGGAAAAGAAAAGCCTTTTGATGTTGCTGAAGGTGTTATTTACACGCAAAGCTGTCTTGCCCTATTCCCTGGATTCCAGTCAAGCTTTTTGGCCTGTAAACCAGTATTTCAGGAGGAACTGCATTGTGAAAAGATGAGCCACGAGGAAGACTCCCTGCTTTCTGATGAGTTGGACATTATTTTTAAGGAAACATCTGATGTGAGTATCAACCAGTGAGGTCATAGCTTGGAGCTGAATCCCCTTAATTACAACCTTCCCATTAAAATGAGGATAAAAACCAACAACAGAGGCAGTGGTTGCATCACTACTTTATGTTATCAGTCTGAGCTTGCCTTTGACTAAGTGAAGGAGGCAATTCCACGGCAATCCCTGTATTGCCATACACAGCCTTGCTAAACCCATTTAATGCAACTCCCATGACTTAGTGATTTTATACATCATACCCCCACAGCCTCTGTACTGACACGACACATTTGTGTCCCGTGGTTGATTGCAAGATCTGACTAAAGCTTTTCCCACAGCAGTGACGATTCGACATGCTGGTTCTCTGTGGATTTCCTGATGTCTAATAGGGCGAGTGAGCTCTGCAGCCTCTCCTCCTTTCGGGGCACTGGTAGGGTCTCCTCCCTCTCATGTCTCCTCTTTTCAGAGGACTCGGAAGTGCTTCTCTTTGAGATCTCACCCCTTGTCAAATCCAGAGAAACTAGCCCATGGGGGGGAAATGTCTCTGGGGATGAAGAGGAAGGCAGGGGCAGATATATAGGCACACATGTATATGGTCATGTTAGCCTTTTTCCTTTAGGAAATCAGGCTAAGAGGTGAAGCTAAAGCTGTAGCCCAAAGTGCCCTTCGCTTTCAACCATGCTGCTCCCTCCATTGTAGCAGTACAGTCATTTATGAGGTTGTATAGTGAACCAGGTAAAGAATTGATCCAGCTCTTGGCAAAAAAAAAAAAAAAAAAAAGAGGTTATTTTAACCCCAGATCCCTGCCACAAAGAGATCTACAAATTTGCTTCCTTCCTAACTCCTCTCTAAAGCTTGTTTTCTGAATACAGTGGGCAGCTGTGCTCTGTATAGGTATCAACAACGCTTACCCAGAAAGGCTTGAAAATAATTTTGGACACAGTTTAACTGATGTAACTATAGCACTGGTAGGACTCCCCAGCTAAGAGCAGGGCCTCGGGGTGGTGGACAACATCCAGCACAAGGGGAGAGACAAACACTACTGCTGAGCACGGGCAACTCAAGAAGACAGAGCAGCCTATGGGAGAACGAAGGACAAATATTCCCGTATACAGAAGTGCAGGCAATCAAGCGCTGTGAGCACAACACTTGTCCCATGCAGCCATCACCCCAGTTTCTGCAATCAGCCTCATATTTGCACTCTGCATGAATATTCACAGATTGCATGAATAGCTCTTAACCAGCATCACTGAGTAAATTTACTAAAGGCCAAATCCAGCTCTCACTGTCTAGCCCAGGGTGCAGTTTGCCTGTGTGATGCATAACAGCAGCAGGAGTTGCTCCCAGACCACTGAAGAATCAGCACACATTTCTTTCCCTACATCAGAAACCACTGCTACGAGATTTGGACTGATTATCAGCTGGCTCCGGCAAGAAAGGAAAGGACGTTTGATTTGGCTAGTACAGTCTTTCCCAGTCAGTGACCTGCAGGTCTGTGACTATGACGAGCAGACCTGATTAAAATCAAAAGACTCACAAAACATTACATTTGCTGGGGAAAATGGTGAAACAGTTGTACAGAGGTAAGATGAGCAGGCTGAGCGAAAAACACGTGGTGCTTGCACTGCTGTAGCTTGATGGTCTAAGGGCAATTTCTGTAGTAAGAGGTAGTGTATTTTACAGAAAAAAAAACCCCTCAAATTTGCAGGTCCAGAAGACCTGCAGATCTTACATCTTTAGATTGCCTTATGAAAGATATCATTTCTACCTACAAATCTGGTCTGGCTGAAGAAAAACCAAGCAGTTTCTGTTGGTTTTACTTATCTCTATAGACCTCCAGTGAGATCAGGCTAATGGATCTTGCTTTAATGAAAGAGCTCTCATATCTGCAGTAGTTTTCTGTGTACACGTGGACATGGTGCACAAACACGGGGAGGGAGGAAGTCGGCAGAGAGGAGTGGGGGTGAAGGCAGAGCGCATTCCTGTGCAACAGGCTCGGAAACATTTACGCTCACTCTAATGATTAGCAAGAGAGGATTCAGCCGCAATGGAAATGGGGACAGGGAGTTGGTGGCGTAGCTATGGCCCTTGCCCCCAGGTAAATCTATACCGCAGATTTTACGTATGGTAGGGACTGAACCACATGGCTAGGATGAGATCTACCAATTAAACAGTCACAAAATGAAGTAATGCAAAATGAGTCTAACCAATGGAGGAGCCCATACGTCCCTGCAAATAGACAACCCCCGTAAAGACAGTTGTGCCAGGGGAAGAGCGACTATCTCCTGATTCTGGACTGGAGCCGACCTTCTCAGGGTTGGGATTCAGCATAGAGGTAGCAGTGTCTTAAACCACAGCCGCTGCTGGTGAAATTGTGTCCCGGACCTATGATTTTATGCTGCATAACACTTCACAGCAAAGTGCCCTTGCAAATACGCACTCGTGTTTTGTTGATATTTGTCTTTCAGGCCTTTGCTGGGAGCCTTTCCCTCTCCGACTCAAAGGCCAGGACTGGCCATTACAGAAATTTAGCCTAACCTTCTGCAGGGAACGTGCCTTTCCACAGTGATTATATGATGCATCTGCCACAAAACTTTCATTAGGACATATCCATACGCCCTACTCCTCCACATGTTTCTCTTCCCCCCAACTTTGCCCTTCACCTCTTTAAAATACTGCACATCGCTAGTACTAAGTAGAGAATGATAAATACCACTGACTGAATCAACAGAATACTTTCTGAAATGTTTCCTAGCTATATTAATACCTGCAGTTACAACCTCTTTTAGTAAAAAGTGAAATTTTCTGAAGTACAAACATGACTCAGGGTTTAATTTCTCTTGTTTACTTTTAATTTCTGTACACTGCTCTCTGCAAGAGTATAAAGTCAGCAACTTTGCAGCGTACACAACCCGCTCAGCATATGCCCAGGCGTCCCACGGTCTCAGACACTAGCCCAGAACTGCAGTCACACACCAGCTACCCAGAAATGCAGCCTCTAGCCTTCGTGGCAACTTCTTCCCCTCCCTCCTGCTGCTCCCAACCACTGCAATAGGAAAAAAACACTCCAGAGGAGAAATCCATGTCCACCCACTGAGCTTAGCCCAGGCAGAGCCAGAAGAGCCTAGTCCCAAATCTGTGCAAAGGCTGTTCAGCCTGCCTGCAGCTGCCACCCTGCCCTCTTCCTCCCCTCCTCAGACCCTGAGCAGGCAGGGGACGTTGGGCCAGGCGGCAGGGCTGGGGGTGAAAGGCTTGCACAGTGCGGGGGGGGGGGGGACGCTTTCACAGCAGGGGGGCTTGCCCGGAGGGTGTGCAAGGCTTGCACGGGGGATGGCTTTCATGGGGGGGAGGGAGGGAGGAGGACTTGCACGGGGGGGTGCGAGGATTGCCCCCGGGATGGCTTGCCCGGAGGTGCGCAAGGCTTGAACAGGGGTTGGCTTGCCCGGAGGTGGGCAAGGCTGGCACGGGCGTGTTCACGGCTGACACGTGCATCCACTCCCGGTGCACCGACCCCAGCGGCGGGGCAGCCCCGGCCCGGAGGAGGAGCAGGAGCAGGAGGAGCCGGCGGGGCAGGTGCGCTCGCAGCCCGGCGCAGCGCCGCGCCGTCGGCAGCGGCTCTTCCCGTCGGCAGCGGGATGCTCTGAGCCCGCCCGCCCCGGCACGAGCAGGACATGGAGCCGCTGGAGGCCAACGGCAGCTGCAGCAACGGTGGGTGCCGAGCCCGGGGCGGGGAGGGGGGGCGAGCCGGGGCCCTGCGCGCCCCCCGGGCCGGGCTCCGCGGGGAGCGGGCTGAGCCCCGCCGCGCACCGCGGGAGCGGGGAAGGTTGCTTTGGGCAGGCCTCGCAAAGTCGGGTCTGCGAGTGACAAGCGCTGCCCCTGCCACCCAAAAGCGGCAGGGAAGAGGGGGGATTTTCCTTTAGAGACTAAATCCAGCATACAAGAGACTGATCGCTCGCTCTATCTCCCTGCCTTACGCTCATCCCCTATAACACACTACAGAGCCTTTTAGCCAGCTGAGGTGGCAAGAATTCCTCCTGCTCCTCTGGGAAAGTCTCCCCAGTCAAGGAATTTTTTCCAATCAGAAAAAAAAAAATCCTTGGAAGAATCTCAAGAAACTCATCTAGAAGGTTGTTAGAATTTTTTCCCCTTAGGAAAAATCTGTATCCAAATCCTAGCTACACACAGACAACAGTGAGTGAGGCTGCAGAAGAACCAAGGTGGGCTCCTGGTTTAGGAAAAAGGTGGGATGTCTCTGACCAGCTCCCCTGCCCAGCCTGCCAGTGGTACTGTGACAAGTTAGCCATAGCATACCTCTGTTTGCAGTAAGGCAAATAATTGCTGCATAATTCTGACATGAATTAAGGCAGAAAATTAAATTCTTACTAAAAAGATTCTTGTGACACTCCACCTGGCTGTTTTGTTCCCTGACATTGCAGTAACACTGTTCTTCCTACACTCAGAGGTAAGGCTGCAGTACAAGGATGTGCTGGGTGTGGTAGGAGTGTGAGGGTAAGAAGAAACTCAGCAATTTTCCCACCCACGTGCAGCGATGCACCTTGGCTAGAGACTCTGGGTTTTAGTGCTTTTGATGTTAACACAGGAGAACCTTGCCTGCCTTTACTCCTTCTACACTCTCAGTATTTGGCATGCTTTACAAGCTCTCAGGTATTCAACAAACAGGTAGAACAAACATTACACAGTAGAGGCAAGGTAGAGAGGAAACTTTGGTCTTGAGGCAAGCCTGTTGCTTTTTTATGAACGATCAGATGGCATTCAGTAGAGAGACCTGGACAAATTCATAGTTGCAAAATACTGGAGTCGCTCCATGTTAGACTAGAAGCGGTAGTTTGCAGACTAGCTGGCAGCTGCTGGGATTAGTTGACTGGAAAGCACCAAAGCCTTTGAAACAACAAGATGGGGGATTGGCAAGATAGAATTCAATAGCCCATAATTTTGGATTTTGATGGGGATACTGTGGCAGAGATATTTGGAAATTCAATTAGATTATTACAGTAGTCCTTCTGGCCTCCCAGTTCATGGCATGTAAGCTGGCAGACACATTCAGTGTCAGAGTGCTGTAAAGAGTTGCTTGAATAGTTACTGTTCTGGAATTCACTATATAAATGTTATTAACAGCATTACCATTTCCATATGATAGTAAGGAGGTGTCCTGATTTTAGGTGCACAAGCTGAGATCTGCACATGGATTTAGCAAGTAACTTAAGTATCAGCTGTTATAGTGACACCATCCCATCAGCCAGGCAGTCATTCAGGGGGTGGCTGAAGGAGTCTGTACGTCAACGTGAACAGACTTGTTAGTCACACAGGAAATTCTGTTTTCTCTCCTTGGTGGTCTCACAGGATCTCTGGTTACCCTTTCCTGCCTTTCTCACCGGGTTGTATGCCGGGTGGTCAGCAATGCTGACCTAGCTGACTCCAGCCATGACAATGGGACTTCAGATGACTACTGGGTAACTCAGCTGGAAAGCAATTATGGATTCTACATTGGCTTGGGCTTGGCTGTCTTCTCCAGCTTCCTCATCGGAAGCAGCGTCATCCTCAAGAAGAAGGGGTTGTTACGGCTGGTGGAGAAGGGAGGCACCAGAGCAGGTAAGGCTTTGCAGGGGCAGGAAGGAGAAGGTCTATCTGTTTCCAGGACCAAATGCATTATCCAAACCCTGCCATTCAAGACAAGGGAATTCCTCTGGGTACACATTTGTCTTTTCATCAGGAACATAAATAAGACCTTTTGTGCGTGCATTTTTTCCTCTGTATGGGACTCACAGCAGTGGAGAAACTGCAGCTGAGGAGCTACTTTATAGAGTCCTGCACTGGAAGGGCTCAACTAAAAGTACCATTCCCTAGTCTTGCAGTAAGAGTCACACGCACTGAATGACCAGACATGCACCGCCATACTAACAATACATGCCCATCACAGCTCTTGCATGCATGAGATAATGTGGGGCCAGAAGAAAGCTGGGAGATCTTGCTGCCTTTGCTCAAAGGTGAAAGTCATCACCTTGTCAGACTGAGGCAGAACAGCACAACTCCACAACTGCCCTATAGCTTGTAGTAATGCAGCTTTGCTACCAAGTCCGAGACCAGAATGTGACCCCATGTACTTTAATTGCACTAGCAAGAGCCATTTATTAATGCAGGACATCTGTGCTGCATGCCTCAGATTTGTGTGTGTCCCAACTCTGCTCGTGGTTTGTAGAGGTGATACACCTGAGATATGTTGCTCAGCAACAACAGGCTCATTGATAGCTTTCCTCTAGCACCAAGCTCTTTGGGTGAGGTGTGTATTTAAATCTATGTATATATGGATGGGGAATGGTGGAGGAATATCACCTACAGCTGAATCGCACTGCTGAATTCAACACGTCCCATAAGCTTTGCAACCATACGCTCTAGCAGCGGCTTAAGTCCTGCCTGGCAGCTGACCTTGTTGCATGACTAGGAAACGAAATAATAGTAATATACTGCTGCATCCCCCTTCTGATTTAGTAGTTTCCTCCAATAATTCTCAAATCATTTGTCAAAAGACAACAATATCACTGTTCCCATCTTATATATGGAAACACAGAGGTGTGGAAAGATGAAGCAACTTTTCCAGGCAGAACAGCAAAGCTGATGACAGAACCAGAACCACAGTCCACTTTTGAGTCTCACTCCACCATCTCCATACCATTAGGCTGGCTGTGTGCAACAGCTGAACTTGCATGATTTTACTTTTCAGCACTATCTCTGCACAAGAAAATCTTAGTATTGTTTCAGATTTCTCTCTCCTTCATGAGCTCCTCCCAAAACATACCCAAGCTAGTAAAAGAGAGAGCAGACCCCCTCCTATTTTTCAGGATGCTTTACCCAGAATTAAAGATTAATGACAAAACTGCAGTCAACCAAAAGAGTTCTCGAGGGAAGAAGAAGAAGAAGAAGAAGAAAAAAAAAAAAAGAATAGAGACAGATAGAACAGCAATTTCTAAGGAATTCCAGAATATAATGTTTGAACTTCAGCACTTTGAGCTTGTTGAGGAACTTTAAGAGGCAAACACTGTCTTCAAAGCCCTGGCAAGAGATTTTTTTTCCACATGTCCTGAACCCTTCCTATCCAAGTCCTTCATGCTCCCTTTCACAATCTCTATCTAATCTCTCAGTCTCAGTATTTCTAGGATGGTATCTGAGCACACCCCTTTTCTTCAAGTGCAGGTCAAATCCTGCTGTTAAATGATCATTCCTGTCAGATTGAACTTACTAAAAATCATAAGAAAAGTGCTCTCCGACCCAGCAAAATCAGGATTCACAATTTTAAGAGTCAAATCCCTTTCGTATAACAGCTTGTAAGCTAAGACCAGAACTGGATTAGTTCCTGACACCTTATGGCCACACTCCCTTATTTATATGCACATTTTCTTTCATTGAGTTGTTTTAATACCAGGAATCATTTTCCATCAGAATTGCTGGGTCACAAAATAACTAAACCACATAAAGACGACATTAGGATTTCCGGCAGTTTAGGCTGTGAGAGTCTACGATGCACAGCAACACGCAGAAGAAGGTATGCTTTTGGGACAGGGTGCAGGTAGCTTTCACCATGGTCACACAGCAGCACAGCTCCATCCAGAACCGCATCCCACATAGCCCATGCGCCCCAGTTCCCTTGCCCAGGACACCCCATGGCTGCACCAGAGCAGCTGATCTGTGTCCCCTTCCTGCAAAGCCATAATCTGCTTCAGGTTTCCAGCCCACGCTTGGAAAAGCTCATGGCCTTACCTTAGCGCCGACACACGTCTCCACGATGTGAGATGAAGGGCAGGCATCCTGCACGCCAGGATATGGGGTGGCAGCAGCCCAGGGAGCAGCACTGGGTGCAGAGGAGCCCCACTGCCCCTCGGCCCTCCTCCCCAGGACCCCACGGTCCCTCCGTGGGGAGCGTCAGTGAATGGGCCAGCAGCGTGAGGCCCAACAGGGCTTCAGTGGGGGGGGTTATTACTGGTCTCCTATCGACAGTTTTGGGGCCGAGTCACCCCACACTAGCAAGGACAACTGCAGCCCCCAGCACCGAAGCACAGTCCCAAACTTCATGCTGCAGCAGGGCAGGCTGCACCCTGGAGCCCAGGCCGACAGTCTTTACCGCTTGGGGCAGTAGGTGCCATTCCCATTGCCAAGCAGGATTAAGCAACTGCTTTCTATTGTCTTTACCTTGTCCAGTCCTAAATGTCAGCTTCTGCTAATCCCTTGATTCAATATAATTCCCATACAGGATGTCACGCGTGTGTCCTGTCTTCTGTCCTTCCATGCTGTTTTCTTTGCCATTCTCTTCTCCTTACAACTTATCCTTCTCCAGAGAGGGATTTTTCATCTCTTTTCCCAAGGAAGATTTTTGTTAACTCCTGAATATCTGTGTGCTTTGCTTTCCCAGGCGACGGCGGTCATGGCTACCTGAAGGACTGGCTCTGGTGGGCTGGACTGCTAACCAGTAAGTAGGAACTGGTTTGCCCAGGCTTGCAGCTTTTGCAGTGTTTCTCCTTGTGCCTCAGTTGTGGAAGAAGCCCAGCATCTAGTGGCTTCAAGCGTTATTTTTGGTAGGGTCCCTTGTTCTCTACAGAGGTACCTCAAGGAGAGCAGAGGCAACAAGCTGAGCCATGTGGGATTTCCCTTGCCATCTTGTTGCAGCCCTCCTGCAAAGCTGGTAGAACTTGTTAGCTTGGTTTTACCTGATCAAAAGCATGGAAAGTTGGGCTGCAATAAGGCAGCCAGCTGGTCTGGCTGTGTACCAGGCACAGGGCAAACAGCCTCCCATGCTACCGAGAGCTTCAGGAAAGGTTATTTCTACAGAAGAAAGTAGATAACAAGGAGTTGTTGGTAGCAGCTTCTTTAAGTGTAACTTGCTTTGAACAAACCTCAAATCCTCCTTTTCATGCGGTAGCACTAGTCTTCCAGAACTGAACTTGCAGTTATGCAGAGAAGAGCAGATTTCACAAGCTGGTTTTGCAGAGCAGTCTTGTTCACAGCAGCAGCAGCAGCTCAAGGTGTCCTTGTCTTGCTCTGACCCTTCAGCTCCTTGGAGCAGAGCCTTGCTCTTGCTGCACAGCCACCATAATACAACCACTCAGGAGCAGCCCAACTGAGCACACGGTACTCACTGCTCAAGAGACAGGGACAACTCAGTTGAGGGTGACACCACACTGCTGAGGGAAGACACCTTGTAAGTCAGGAGCAACCCACACACACCAAGCCACAAAACCTCCCCCAACCCAGCTGTCACCCCCTAACTCATTAATTACTCCAGGCACATGCTGCAGATGTGCCTGGGTTCTAGGGGCTTAACAAGCTCATGTGGGTCAGCTGTGATGTGGCCCAACCCTTGGCACCCTGTTTTGAAGCAGTATAGAAACCCCTAGTAAAACACCTTCTCTAACCAAGCTCTTATTACTTTGCAAGCCTACAAGAGAAAACACAAAAAGCATGTTGTAACTCACTGGCTGTTTATTTGTTTGTGTTTGTTTAGTGGGTGGAGGGGAGGCTGCCAACTTTGCTGCCTATGCCTTTGCTCCTGCGACTATTGTCACGCCACTGGGGGCCCTGAGCGTGCTCATAAGGTGATTTATGTGTCTATGGTTTGCAGTTTGACTTTTCTGTTTGCCTGTTTGTCTTGTGAAATAGTAAGACTTGAGGTATTGCTACTATGCTTTATTCTGCCTGAAGGAAAAATGTCTTGGTATTCCTTAAAAAATACACTAATAGTTGCCGTCCCCACTGGGGATGGTTTGGGAACCATTGAACTAAGTAGTGTGCCCTTCTGGAAGTATTGCATGTGGATGTGATTAGCAGCCCATACAGTTCAGGTTAAATTATTAAAAATATCAATGTTATTTTCTTCCTTTAGCTCAGCTCTTTAGGCAGTAAAGGGACACCTTTTTTTTTTTTTTTTTCCTTTTAGCGAACAGTGCTAAAAATCTAAACAGGTAAAAAATCAGCAGACTTGTTTTTATCTGTGTCTTTACATTTGTCTTTAAGGATGTTCTGGTGTTGTATTTTTATACTTGTCTGTTGCCAGAAAGGCTGAAACCCTATTTTTAAATTATTGTTTTATTTTGAAAAAGGAGATTCCTATAAAAAAAATATTCTGGATATTTAAGATTTTATAGAAGGATTGTTATTGTGCGGTGCACAAGCAAACTGAGAATTAGAAAGATTGCTATGGTGTCTTACCTCACATCATTTTATTTTTATCGAAAATGACTAGCCATTTTTGCAGACATATTTACAGTTCCTTTCCCTTCAAAATTTCTCTGGGCTTAATAGTTCTGGTGATCAAGTTAAAATTAATGCAACTCTTCTGTTGTTTCTGTGCTTCTCTATTACACTGATCCTTGAATTCATTTCTTTAAGCACTAAAGAATTCATAATACCCAGAAACTTGTGAGTGACTCTGGAAACACTGCAAATATTTCTGAAGGTGTGCTAATGCATTGAGCTTTTTTTTTTTCATCCTACTCAGACGTGAGCTGGGAGCTATAGAGACTGCCTCTCTGCAGGCTCAGCTAGCAATAGTTGTGATGTGAATCTGTAATAATATACTGGAATTGAACCAATTTACTCCAGATTTGTGTCCTTGTATCAAGTAAAGTTGTTCTTTCTGTTATTTTAGCTGCTGTCCTTCTTTCAAGGACTTTAAAGCACCAGCAGACATTATTTTTGTGTCCTGTGCAGTGCCATCCTGTCTTCCTATTTACTTGGAGAATGGCTAAACCTGCTGGGAAAACTAGGCTGCATGTTGAGCATTGTGGGCAGCACAGTGATGGTGATACATGCCCCAGAGGACGAGGAAGTCACAACTCTGGACGAAATGACTTCAAAGCTGAGCGAGCCAGGTATGCCGTGGACTAAGTGGTACCCCCAGAGATGGAGCCCAGATAGTGGGAAAATCAGTTTTATCAGATCTGTGATTCACATCTCCATCTGGAGTAAATCCACAAAGCTTCCTTCGCTTTGGTGGCTCTCTACAGTTTTTAAAAGAACTCTTTGCTGTGTAACTGAGGTGTGTTATTGCTTTGCACTGAGTTGCATCTGACCGGTGGCTGGTGTGTGAAGGTGGTGTTTTCTCTCTGGGGGCTGGGCAGTATGTTCTGCTCTGTCTTCCATGCCCTCAGCTCGGTTTCAAGTTGTTATTTGTTTCCTCCTTCAAGGTTTCCTCGCTTATGCTGCGATCCTCTTGGCTGTTTGCCTCCTCCTGATCTTCTACCTTGCACCTCGCTATGGCCAGAGCAACATCCTCGTTTACCTCACCATCTGCTCTGTTATTGGGGCCTTCTCCGTGTCATCAGTCAAAGGCCTGGGTATTGCCATCAAGGGCTTCTTTGCTGGCCAGCCTGTGCTGCAGCACCCATTGACTTGGATCCTGGTCATCACACTGGTGGCATCCATCACTACACAAATTAACTACCTCAATAAGTCTCTAGACATTTTCAACACCTCTTTGGTGTTTCCCATCTACTATGTGCTGTTCACCACCATTGTCATCACAACATCTATCATCCTCTTTAAGGAGTGGGTCACCATGACCGTAGTGGACATCATTGGGACAGTTTGTGGCTTCCTCACCATCATTTTGGGGGTTTTTCTACTCCATGCCTTCAAAGACATGGATGTCAATTTAGGGAACCTGCCACAGGTCCTCCAGAGTGAAGAGCAGGCACCAGTCACCCAGGATGACAAGAACGTCCTGATAGATGTGGACAACGGCAGCATTGTTCCAGAGGATAAACCCAAAGTATTCATGATCTACAGCTAGTGCGTTATATGTGAGGATCTGGAGGCTGGGTGAAAACTGCTTTGAATGGGTTGATGTTAGTATTCCAAATGCTATTGAGCAATTTAAAAAGGAAATGCAGAAAATAAAACCAACGGAATCATATCCAAAGCCTAGTAGAGCCAAGTGAAGTCTTTCACTGGTCTTTGGATTGGATCATTGTAATGGTGTGTCAGCAAGGATTATGTTTAATCGTCACTGGACTTAATCCACCCAGCCGCTGAAAATGAAAATCCTCTTGAAATACAATACTCCTGGGACAAAACTCCTCTCTGAGGCCCAGTCTGATCTCTGTTTGTTGGCAGGTTTAATGTTTATTCTGCACTTCTTCCCCCGGGGCAGATAGCATTGATGTGTTTATTTTCAGGCCCTGATTAATTCATTGATTAGTGATATATATATATATATATATTTCTTTTTTTATTATTATTCCTTTCTAGACACTTGTATGGAATCTGAAATATACAGCAGTATCACAAGTGGAGATGAAAGTCAAGGACTGAATTGTGTACTCCTGCTATTCAAATTCTGCTCTTCCATTTTTTAATTACCTATTCGGCAATATGGTGAATTTTGGAAAAAAAGCCCACTACAGCTGAGCAACAGGACCCAAGCCATAAAGTGCTTTTACAGGACTGTGGCAGAGAAATCCATTTAAGCTTTTGTGATGTGCAGGAGTTTCCCTGCAGCAGTGTTAATTGTTTTTTAAGTGAGATTTTTGGGTTTTTTGTTTTTTCCCCATAGCAGCTATAGTGCTCGGGCTGTGCTGATGATTTTGGTGAAGCCGCAGGGCCTGATCCAGACCTCACCTGAATGAGGGGCAGCCTCTGCTCAAGCAGGGGAGCTCTGACAGCATCAGCCAAATGTCAGAAGAAACAGGCCCTCTGCCCATGACGATCACCACCTTCCTCCAAACTTCTTGGTGGTCTGTGAAAGCCTCTTCAGCCTGAAAGACCAAATGGGTGTAAGCACTAAGGTTGTTTTTACTAGTAAATGCCTTGACCTTGGAGGATCCCTGGCTCTGATGGGTTGCATTTACAAGTGCCATTCGCCTTCCCACAGTCTGTTTTGTTGTTATTAAGCATCAAAGCTTTTTTCTTTAAAGGGAGGTCCGAGCAGGGACAAAAGCGGGCATAAGCAGGTGAAGTTCTTCAGAGCTGTAAAGATGCAGTTTATCCCAGAATGGTCCTTTTCACCCCTCTTCATCTCTCTGGACCTGGTACATGCATTAACTATACTGCTCTCGGCTCACCTTCAAAACACCCTTGGATTCGTATTAAAGCTGAGGATGAAAGGATGGGAGAACTAACATGCTGAGCTGGGAGGGAAGGAAAAAAAAAAGGTATCAACCCAGTTAAAGTTCATCCCAATGTGCTGCTAGGACTTGTAGCATGGGACGCGGGGAGATCAGAGCCCATTTGCTCACAGTAAGACCCAAATGGGAAGCAGCAAAGCCTGAGCTGGCTTTACTGGGCTACTCCGGCTGGGAGGACCCCAGTCAGGCTGGGACGACCCGAGCTCCGGCTGGGCTGGTAAACCCCATGAGAGGCCACAGCGGGGCAATGGCTGTGCAGCGCCTGCTTGGAGCTGAACCCGCTGCCTGCGGTCCAGGTCCCGGCTCGAGGCACCACCAGCATGGTCTGTTTGCACTGTGTGTTGTGCCGTGGTGTAAACGTGCCTTTCCGGCTCTCAGTGTGCACCCATGTGGCCCAAGATGCCAATGCTGCAGCTTCGCTACCTGGGTCTGGAAGGAGCTGAACAAATGCGACTTTGGGAAATGTTTCCATGTCTAGCTAAGGAGGGGGGGAGGAAGCTGCAATCTCTTATTTTAATACCATTTCAGGACTTTGGGGAATTTGGAAAGGGAAATAAAAGCTTTTTTTTCCCCTAAAAACTCTTTCAAGGTGGATCTGAAAGTTTTTAATGACTTCTCTGGTATTATTGGTACAGCTGTAAAGGATAAATAAACTGTAGGAAACCTGAGTGCTGCAGAAGAAAGCATCGTGGCCAGAAAGTAAAACAGCAGCGCCCTCCCTTGGTAGCAGAAAATAATCCAAGTAATTCTCTGTAACTTCGGTTTTGGCATCGTAATAGGTTTTTTTTGCTTTATGCATTATCTTAGAAATAGAGTGCAGACTGTACTCAGCCTTCTTGCTGCCCAGAACCGCATTGCAGAAAGGCCATTTCTCCACGAGCCTGTCAGCTCCGGGCATGGACATGCCACATTTAAAATGAAGGGTTAGACCAATATAATGATATCGCATAGTGACAGCACCTTTGTTAATGAGAAGTGATAAATTTATTAAAAAGTAGGCAAAAGGCACAATGAATTGCATTCTTCAAGTATTTGCATAGATGCACAGAGAGCATTATTGTAAACCATAATCATGTGGATGTAATGAAAGTGAAATGTATTTTTATACATATTCTCCCAAGTAATAGTGTCTTCAAAAAAAAAAAATCACATTCTCTCATCTCTTATTCCTACCCCAGTTCCTTTATTCTCATTCACTCAACGTGCACACATATGAAAATTTTAAAAGATTTACTAAAAACTACCTTTTGGAGGCTTTATACTATTCCCGTTCTAAAGCTTTCCATTAGGGTTTGGGCATGTCCAGTTTTCTGAGCTTTGTGCGTCTGGAAGCATTTCTGAAAAACTTGAGCCCATGCTCACACAAAGCGCAGTGAAAATGCTCTTAGTGATTTTTTGGTGGTCATCCGATAAAAATCAGGGGCTGTAGCAGAAATATACTGCTGTCCTCAAGAGTCAGTGAGGGCTCAGATACAGGATCAGGTTACTGTGGTTTAATCTATATTATGGTAACTGCTGTACGAGGCCAGCTTCTGGCAGATATGAAGACCAGACCTCCACCTGTGAGTGGTAAAACATGCTGTTACGCAGGCGCTTTAGCTGACTCCCAAGGAATGACAAATTTGGAGGTTTGAGGTTGAGGTGGATCTGTTCTCAGTGTCTCAGGCAGATGTTGACTAATCTCAACGTTGAGAAGCTGGTAATGAGGGCTGTTATGGCACCAGAGGGAAAAATGCTCAAGATTTACATGGCTGCAGGCACAATTCCCCTCTCACCAGCTTCCCTTCACAGCCTTTTGCCAGGAAAACGCCTGACCAAGGAGGGCTTGCACAAACCCTTTGGTTTTCTCATTGCATCAAAGCACCAAGACCAGTAGGAGTCTTTGAAGACAGTGACCCCAACTGTAGAAAAAGATATGTAAAGTTTAAAATATTAATGTCTTTTGTTTACCATCCCTTATTTCAGAGAGGAATAATTTAGGCTGATTTGTTTCCTACGCCTATAGAAGGTAATAAAAGGTCCAAAATGATCAAGATTATTCATAATCAACCAGAAATTCAAGATACACCCTGTGTACTGTTTCCTTGTGGAGAAAGAGGTAGTAATGTTGCAAAACTGGTTTGGTTTAAGTCATCCTACAGAATTACTGTTAAATACAACTACAAATTTAATCTGAGTGCTCAAGATTTATCTGATTTTTCCTGAATGAGTAGAGCTTAGGGAAATAGAACCACCAGAAAAAGATTTTTTTTCTTTAAGCCAATATTATGATTTCTCACTTGTGCAGCAGCAATCACACTGAAGATTTCTGTCCATGCTAAATCAGACACAAAACAATTGTTGTTGTAATCCCTCCTCCAGAACTCCCTGCGTTCTCCTAGGAAACAATTTCAAGGAAAACAGAATAATTTCAACTTAACAAAAGGTCTTCATTTAAAATCCTGAGGGAAAAAAAATGTACAAGAACCCAAACTATTAAGAGAAAAAAATCAGACTCACAACAGTGGGTCCTCAGAGTTAGAACCATCAGCTGCTTAAAGTGCACACAGACAGCTCTCTCCATCAGAGAAAAAAAGCCTGGAGGAAATAAGCTGTCCCACAAAAGCACCACGTGTCATATTAGTATTTCTGCTGTTTTACCAATTGTGCAACTTTTAGGTAGGTTTCTCATAATATGCAGAGCCAACAGCCACTGCTGAATTACTGCTCAGCGCAGGCTGAAGGCCAAAAAAAAAAAAAACCACCATGCAAAGTGTCTATGATTATCGGCAGTACCGCACTGCAGAGAGAAGGTTTCAGCGCTTTGCTGAACCTCCTTCTGGCCATTTGCTCTGTATCCTGGTTCGAGAGTTTCTCTGTCGTACCGTGTCCATGTCCAAGCGACACCGATGAGTGCTCGCAGGCTGCGCTGGGAGCGCTCTTAGGTCTCACGGCACCAAGGCAAGACACCTGAGTGCCGGAGGAGACAAAGGCTGCAAAGGTCTTGCTGAAGATGGTCACATGGGGAAAATGCTTAATCCGCTCTATTACAGCTAACCCAAATCCGTAGTGACTCTCCAGTTATTTCAACCGGGAATATTTCCGTGGTTTGCTTGCTCTCTCCTGTGGTCCAGCTTGCCAGCCACTGTAAACTGAGAATAAACTGAAGAAGTTTATCGACGGCTGCGTTCTGCTCTCCCAAGAGGCAGTGGTTTCTGTATAGCACCAACATATGCTTCTGCAGCTGCTTGGATGGGCTGAGGGAAGCAAACAGGCCTGTTTCTTACACAAAAGCCCATCAAGGCTAGCACCTGGACACTCAGCTCGTTCTCCCTGGAAACACTTACATAACTGATAAAAACACGTGAAGCCCACATCGCCCCCATCCCTGCATTGGATATTGCACAATAACATTTAAATACCATATACGCAAGTCATCCCTACGCAGAAAAAGCTATGAGCACAGTGGATTGAGTTCAGCTTGGCATGTACCAGTACAGTTCCTGGGTGTACCCCTGCCAAACATGACTGTAGCTTCTTGAGTTGGATAGAAAACTAGAGGAGAGGAGTTCAGAAACTGTTTGGGGTCCATATTCTTTTGTTCGGGTGACAAAGGCCATCCAATCCCTTGTGAAGTCCTGGGCCAGCAGGGACCAAACTGTGGTTCACAGGAGCCCATGGAAGCGCTGGTGTCACCCATTGAGGACGCTCCCTGCTCCAGCCATCCCAACTCCTGTATTCTGCACAACAGGGAACGAGAGAGGGAGAGATGAGCACTGGCGAAAGAGAAAACGCTGCCCGCTCCCTCCCCTGGAGCCAGCGTTGCAGAGGGCAGGGATGCCTGCCTTGGTTCACACATATTCCCACACTAACGCCTCATGCGGAAAACTCTCCTGCTCTCTCCCCGTAGCACACCAGAGCTCAAACAGATTGTTTTTTCATTTTTACAGCTGACTTCAGGCATGCTGTAGGATGGAGGTAGCATCTGTGCTGTACAGAGTGGAGGTGTTTTCTACTGAGGGGTGCAGTTTGCTGACTCTGTGTCACGTACACTTCCACCCCCTCATTACTTAGCACCACTCACGTCTAATCTAGGAAGTGCTCAAGGATGTGCAGAATCAAATTGGTTAATTGTTTTAGAACGTAGCAGGGCTGAGTATACGCCTACCCTGAGCATTTCTTCTGGCTATGTACTTGTTTCTGTTCAGGATTATTTGGTTATTCTGCAGAATTAAGGTCAGACATTTTTTTTAACCCAGTAAAAGCTTAATAGGTAAAAAGAGAAGCCCCCACAATAAAGCTAACCAACCCAAAAGCCCTTCCAGGTCCATCAGCCAGGACTGTGCATAAAGGTGTTTCACAATATGATAGCAAGGTTACCCCCTTCGGGGTAGTTTTATTTCGTGGTGGTGGGAGGACGCTGCTGTGCTCTGCATCACCTTGTGCTCAGATCCTACCTCTGCCGCTGGCTGGAGTTGTCCTGGGTTTCTCCTGTGAGCCGGGGGCAGGGGAATTGCAGGGCCATCCCCTGGCTGGGTCCTGGGTCTGGCTGGGATGGGGTTAGCTGGCAAAGCTCTTTGAGGTGGCCGAGGCCTAGAAATATCCTAAGCAAGAAAGAAACAGATTTGAATTTTCACCCAGGACAGATATCCAACCTGAAAGCAGAGATAACATTTGCACCCACTTCACACAGTGTGAGGTTTTGGGTATGGACACAGGTCCTTCAGACCTTCCAGATTTGTTCTTTTTTGGAAGCCTGAGAGAGCAGACGGGGTAGACTGCTGCCCACCTCTAGGTCTCCAGTCTGGAGGCAGCCCAGTGATGCTACAGCCTAAGGACTGCATGGTGAACCTGATGAACAACAGGAGAGAACTTACAGGCTGGGCAGGAGTCCCCATCAAAACTCAGCATCCCTCCCTGTGATAAAAGACTGAAAAGACAAAGGCAAAAACCAACTGCCTCATAACTTGTGAAAACATGTCTTTGAAGCAGGGTAGGAGCACAGGTAACTGTGGCTATTGCTTATCATATTATGCAGGTGACTAGGGGATTTTGACATCCAGAGTTTTTCACCTAGAGAGTTTCTTGACCTTTTGTTGAGACTGCACAGCCTTAGCGTGCTGGGCAGCTGACTTCAAACCAAGCACAAGCCAACAGTGTAACACGGCTACCTTGCACTGACTCCTAAACAGAGCTGCAGGCTGAAAGCATGATATATTCCCCTTACTAAGGGATCCAGAAGTTTTATGAGCCTCGAATTTTTCAAGGAAAAGGCAAGCTATGTTCCGGTACCTCTCAGTTATCCAACTCATTGATGTATTTGAAGTTGGAGTGAGTTGCCCATGCATATGCTCCCTACATGACTGCATATACAAAGCACGCAAACGCTATGTTCTTGTATGTGTGGTGTGCTTATACAAACACACACGCACAGAGCCCTGCACCTGCCTACAGTCAATTATTGCTTTGTTTGTGCACACAGCTGTCCCTAGCGGGATACTCTGAGCATTACATTTTCCATTCGTCTAATGAATTCCAGTGTAAAGCATGCCCCGGGGAGAAGGAAGAAGAACTAACTGCCTGTTGTTGCTTAGTTTCTGTGCTAAGTCACTGGTTTACAGGTGTCGATTTAATAAACACAGCTGCATTCAAAAATTGGAGGGCACCCAAAAACCCTGTGGTCTCCTTAGAATATGTATAAATGTAATGCTTGATGGCTACATCAGCTAATGCTTGGGGATCTATCACTCCCCCAGGACCTTGCCTCTGTGGCTGCAGAAGGGACAAGACAGACAAAGTCCTACTGAGGGCAGGGTCCAAGGAACGCCAATAGGAGCAGCAAGGGAACAAATCTGGCAGATACTACAACCGTCTAGGAAGAGACTGACACTGGCAAACAGTGAAATTAATGACTTCCTGTGTATCGTGTAGATCTCATGGCTCTTCTCCAGCCCAGAAATGACAAGGTCTCTTTTGGAAATCCTAGGGCAAGCGTCCTGTCTAGGATGTATGACTGATATAAAGAGACTGGATGTGTCAGAGAGGGACTACAATGGAGATTGTGGGGAACTTGTCAAAAAACAGCTGGGAAGGATACCTACTCCTTATTGATTAGACTTAGCTTCCTGCTTTTGTTTTGATTTTCTTTCCTGCCCAAGTGCGGCTGTTCATAGGAACAATGGAGCTAGAAACAAACACCGTTCACTAAAACATTTTGTTGTTGTTTTCCTCTATATCCTTTAGAGATGCTGCCTGGGAGCTAGCCTGCTGCTATCCTCTGTAACATGAGCCTTTTCTTTCTGGGCTGGTCCTAATCTAATAAAGCTGGCTGAGAAATTTTTGGTAAAAAGAGTTCAGATCGTACCAGATTGATTTGCAATCTTTTTCATTAAAATGTGGGGGTTTTACTAAGCTTAGAACAAAATTACCAGTGAGGGAAATAGATCAACACCCCCTTTCCTTATAACCCTCAAAGAAACCTGGTGGTTAGGACACTCTCATAAGATGAGTCACTCTTGGTTAAGTCTTATGCTTCCCATGCAACACGTTAAAGATCCCATTTTTGTTCTCCAGAGAAATGAAAAGAAAATTTGTTCCATGTATTTTTTGTGAAACAAAACTTCTGTTTGCTGCTGATACTGACAAAAAGACTTTCAAAGAACTGTAAATAGTTTCAAAGCAGGAGTTTGTGTTGACTTGAGGCAAAGAAACACCTTCCATGTGCCTGAGGCTCTGTTACCATTGTGAAAAACTGCTGCTGTAGTCTAGACATGGCCAATATACAATATACCTGTGTACAGTTCATCTCCAAGGATGGAGATCCTGTATTCAGCACTGAACTTTGGATTTGTCATTGACTGGCAATCTCAGAAGGACTTGTTTCCAGGCAATAAAACACATGCAAAAGGTAAGAGGAGCTATGTCATGCTTGTTTGGTGGAAAAAGTGTGCACTAGCATCCAGCAAACAGTCATTATCAGCTACAGTATAAAGCAAGGAGGACCACCCATAATTGTCCTGCTGAGAGTTGTCCAGACAGGTTGTGGAATCTCCATCCTTGGAGATGTTCAGATACTGTCTGGACAGGGTCCTGGGCAACCTGTTCTAGGTGATCCTGCTTGAGCAGGGGGGTTGGACTAGATGATCTGTAAAGATCCCTTCCAACCTCAGTCATTCTGTGATTCTGTGGTTTTGAGAGGTGTTGTAAGTGCTGGGGTGAGGTGGTGCAGCCCAGCTCATTCACCCTGTCTTTCCCATTAGGATACCAAGCTAAGTCTAAATTAGAGCAGAACAGCACTGAACCCCTGGAGGAAGGGGAGTCCCTCTCACAGAGCTGCTGTTTCCAGCTCAGTGTTGTCTGTCTGGACTTAACCCTGCTCAGGGGCAGCCCAAACCATGGCCAGGCACTGGGAGAGAGTCTCGGCCACACATGATGCTGGTGAGCGCTCCTATACTGCCATCAGAGTTAAACAGGCTTCACCATCCTCACTCAGAACCAACTCCCTGATCAAACTGCACCTGCGGGACAGCACAGTGTCTTCCTACCTGAGATGCTGGGGGTTTGGGAGCAGGAGGTGCTGGCCTGCTTGGAGGTGTCCGCCTGGCGATGTCCTTTGCAACCACCTGATGCACCGGCCCCATGTGTTTCCCAACACCACAGCTGGAGCCAGTGGAGAAAGCAGGTGGCTGCTGTGTATTTATTCGGAGATCTGGAGCTGGCTGGGGAGGAGGTTTTGATGGGATTTCAGGGAAGCCAATAGCCTGTGCAGAAGACCCACAAATCCAAGGGGTTAGTTATTTCCACCTCAAACCACCTTTTTGACTCTCTGCCACACTTCTGAGATTCACAAAATCACAAAACACTGGCTACAAAACCTGTGTGTTACATACATCTTGTAGGTCCTGATTAGGTAGTCTGGGACAATTTGGGATCATGAGGTAGAAACAAGAGTAAAGGGAACAGAGCAGGTCAAGCAGTAGGGCTATAAGTAATGCTTGCAAGTAAATCGAGGGTTTGCAATTTCTACATTTCTGAGAGCAGGATACGGCAGAACAGGATCTATCAGGAGAAACAAGTGCCCGTACAGGGCTCATCAGGTCCTGCGTCCTGCATTTAAGGAAATGGATGGAAATAAATGCTAGCAATATACATTCAGCTCCCACTGACTTTCAGTCAGGGGGCACATCTGCATTTTCCCCATCATTTGAAAAAGCCATCCTCTAATTGCAAGGTGAGAGGGAACCAAATCCCACTTAGCAGGGCAGCTGCATCTCTCCCTGGGGAGAGGTAAGGTGACATTGCCTCTACCTTCCTCTGTTCCTGAGGGGTTTTCAGCTTGAAGGCAGGGTTTGCATGGCCGCTTCCAGAGGTATCGCTGACAATCAGAGAAAGAAAAGAGAAGAGGAAGTGTTATTTCCTTGGTATGCTTTCTCCTTTTCCTTTCCTATAATTTAACAGAACAGTTACTCAAAAATGAGAAGCAAATACTGACTATACCAACAAGCCTATCTGGTTATATTTCTCACAGTGCTTGCAATTTTTCTTCTATTTTGACAGTAAAAGGGGTGGAAGGAAGAAAACAAAGCATAGCTCTGATTACTTACCTGAACTGCGGGGTCTTCTTTAGAGAACAGATGACAAATTTATTCCGGCATTTCAGATAGTAAAATAAAAACATGATTCCAGTGAAAAGGAGAATGGGAGCCAGGATTGCTAGTGTTATCACTGCCACTGAAAAGCCTGAGGACAAGAAAGTATAGTTAGTCAAATGGAAACTCTCTGCTCCCAACATAACCGAAGACTTTCTGAAGTGTCACCAAGATAAAACTGGTGCCCCTCACCTTCTGGCACTGGGGGGCCACTGTCCAAGCTTCCTCCCATCCCTTTCTTGTTGCAAAATGGGGGAGCCCATCCCGGGTTGCAGTGGCAGTTCTTGTTGTTATTGCAGACCTGGAACAGGAAGATTCAGAGAGTTTAGTGCCAGGTCCTAAAGAATTTGCAAGCTAAAAAAAAACCCAAAACAAAGAAACAAACAAATCCAAATACTCGCTAGATAAAAAGCTACACGGGAGACTCTTATCAACATGAACTGGGAGATGAGTGCTGTTTCCTTTTCCGGGGGTGAAAATGCCTATTATTTCCTTGGAAATTCTCCCTGTCTCCACAAGACAAGGATGCTCGTGCTGATGTGCTACTAATCAGGACTCAGGAGAAAAGCAGCATTTAAAAATTCCTTTCCTTTCCTTATCTCCACGCTCTGAAAGATAGGATTCTCCCCTTCCACACAGGGGAGATTTCTTATTGCAGAGCTTTATTGCCTGGCTGGCTGCCAAAGGAGCCCCTGTGTGTTTCACCCTCCAGGCAGCCCCTGCAGCAGTTGCAGCTCACCCCTGCAAGTGAGGAGCCTGGACCAGAACATGATTTTTGGTGCGCAAAGGAGCCCTAACTTTGAAGAGGACTGGCACTCTCATCACTTGAGTGCATCCCCTGACCTCCTTGATCAGGATATCCCATGCTAATTGTAGTATTTAATTTGATTCTGTGTAACAGTTGTCGATCACACACTACAGCCTCACGAACCATAAGTGAGGAAGCAGACTGGAAGGAAAAGTGAGGCGAGTCCCTCTCTGTACTGGGGGCGCCATGGGGTTTCCAAGCTGCCAAAGGCATACGCTCTTCTCCATTGCCTACACTGGACCATGGAGATGAAAAGATGCTGACGTTTTATGCTAGAAATATTAACAGAAGGGCTAAAAATTCTTAGCAGCCTCCTCTTTCCATCCCCTGAGCAAACAGCAGAGCACAGTTTGGGATAAACTGTTTTAAACATGACTTTTTAGTATGTTTTTCCCTTAGGAAATCTTATTTCTTGGACTGAATATGAACTAGACCCAGAGGATTTTTCTGTAAGATTACTCCTTCTTGCTCCTCATTCATTGCCATTCATATCCCTTTCTCTGGACCTTCTCTGTCTCTCTAATTCCCTGCCAGAAGCAAAATCTTATGTTAAAGCGATATTCATAGAGCAGGAAATGCATCAAACATGAAAGGAAGGTGCAAATTAATATTTAAGAAGCAGAAGTCAGGAGCGAATCTAAGAGCAGTATCAGAACTGAGCTGAAAAAACATCCACAGATGAATGGCAGCTCATCCTGCCTCCGCCTGAAATGGATATAAAAAGGAGAACACCTACTCCATGCCCATGGCACTTCTTGTTACAGCTTTCTGATTCAAAGATGATGGATGTGTTTTGGCAGCGTCCCTCAAAGCAAACCTGCAGAGAAAGGATTGGGGTTATGGACTACATTATTGCCTTGGGTTATTTTGTGTTTTGAGGGCTACCAGGCACCTCGGCAATACAAGTAATACCATGGGCAGAACAGAGGGCCGTGAAGTTAATGTGGCTCCCAAGCAAATGTTTAACCATCCCCCTATCTCCCAGATAAAACGCATCAGAGAGAGGAGTGGGAGCTCAGAAGTCAATAGTTTGGTCAAGCCCATGTGGCAAGTCAGTAGGGGACCTCCTAGGTGTCTTGACCTTTGTGTGGCTCCCCTCTAAGCTAGACAATTTCAGCTTACAAAACTCAAACTTAGGATTGGCCCTGGGCTTCACAGGGTGAAGAGTTAAGGTATGGCCTTTGGTGCATGTTCTTCCAACACTTCTCAGAAGCCTCTAAAAAATTAATTTTCTGACATACAAAAAAATCCCCTAGGAAGGCATTGGACATCAGAAATGAATGGCTTAATAACCACAGAGCACTTTCCAGGTGGGATACCTTGAACTTCCCCAAACCATTACGGGCAAGACTGTACCTACATGATGGCTCCCACATTTTGTTCCCGTCAACACCAAGCCAGGGTCCAGCATCTCCTTTTCTTCGCTCTCGGATCTGTACACATGGGTCCCACGGCACCTCAGTTGTGTCCTCTCCATGTGGATAGTTGTGTCTATGGCAACCGCATTGGATTGCAGGGGTTTGGAAGCAGAGCTCTGGCACTGGATCTTCCCACATTTAGCATCTCTAATTTTGAAGGAAAGGCTAAAGTTAGTGTTTCTGGCCCAGTGAATGTTTTGCAGACATCTGCATCTCTATAAGTAAATTAAAGCAGCAGTGTTGAGTCATTGCTCAACCAGAAAAAAAGGCAAACACCTCCCAGGAACTACTCCAGGCAATAGTGTTCGATGGGTACTAATGGTACCATTTGGCTGTCCCCATTGGGTAGGCCAGAATCAACAAAACCATAGAGAAGACAAAAAAGTTATTGTCTCAGTAGTATGCTACAAAGCCGCATCTGAGCTTAAGGATCTGAAAATCCTATTTTATGTTGGAATTAAAAAAATATCAACTAGTTGTTTTACAATGCAAGAGGCAGGGGAAATGGTAAACTTAATGCTTCAATTGTAGGGACTCTACATTCTAGTAGGATGCAACCGGTTTCCCAGGAGGCAGAGAGAGGGAGTGAAATGAGCACATGACTTGGTTTAATCTACTGGCCTATAAATTTGTAATAGGTAGAAACATCAGTTCCCAACTAGCAATCCTTGGCTGCCAGTCTGCTTTCTACCTCATCTCACACTTCCTGTAGTTGCCATAGATGTCCTTCCCGCAGTTTCCATAGATGTCTCCAGCGGCATTAACTTTCTCAAAACAGGTGTCCGGTGCTGGCCTTGCTCCTGCATGGGAGAGACTCACATGATTGATTCCTACAGAGACTGGCAGCCTATCTCACTCCATGCCAACCACTCGGTTGTTCTTTTCCTGGGAGATACTGAGCATGGGAAATTTTTGCTGCCTCCTCCAAGCAAGCAAGGCAGGAGAAAGGTCTCCTCGGCCTTCATCACTGATAATGGCTATGCAAATGGGTGGTGTGCTGAGTGGTGCCAGCACTCTGATTGTCATCTGCTAACGTGCAGAAAGGACAGCTCGCTGTGGGTTTCCTCTGACTCCACTTAGCTCCTGCTTGACCCTGTGGTGAGGTCAAGGTTCTGGTGCTCACAAAACCATGGTTCATCCCCCTGGAGATCTAAAAGATATTACAAGCTATTGCATGGGGCCGTAAACAATCTTGACTTTTCTAGGACACCTCTCAGGAGAGTTCTAGGGATACAGCATGGAGTAGTATATGGTACCTTGTCCAGTCTAGGAGGCCTAGGTTTAATCTTTGATTTGCTGCTGCTGTCCTGTGACTGCTCCCATACCACATTCCTCCTATTTCATCTCTTTTGTCTATTTAGGTTGAAGCTCTTCAGACTGTGTCCTATACCATGATGGCACCATGCACAAACACTCTACAGCTCCCAGGTGCTACTGTCATATACAGGGTGAATAATAGCAGGATGCCACATAATATTGGCTGTTCAAAGGACAATGTATTTCTTTGCAAGTAGTGTCCTTACCAGGCCCCCATAGCTGAACGCACTGGTCTTTATAAGTGAGACACATGCCACTGTAGCAATAGGCCTTTCCTCCTTCACAGGAAGCCCCATCAATTTGGTATGAGTTGGGGGGGCAAAATGCTGACTCTCCAGTGCAGTATTCTGGGAGGTCACAAAGTCCTGATCTTTCCCTGCAGAGAGTTCCTGGAGACATCAGCTAAAAGGATGCAAAGGGAAAAAACAGAATTATTGCTTGGCTTCTTGATGGTCTCATGTCTGCACAATGTTTCTGTGTAGATAAGGAAAAAAATCTTGCATTCATCTCTTCACCATTTCATCTTAGGTTTTTTGAGGTCAGCAGTGATCCAAATGACTCTGTAATTTCATTAACTGGGCGAGCTGTGTAGAATCAAATTAGCGGCTGGATCCCTTCCCTAGGTAAGGATGAGATGATGCACAGAAAATAAGGCTGACAAATCTCAAGGGGATACTGCTCAATCTCCCACTGGCCTAGGGCAGGATCTGATTTACCTAAACCATTTCTGACAGATGTTTGTGTAATCTATTCTCAGAAACCTCCCTGCTTGGGAAGTCTGTTCCAGAGTTTGTCTATCCTTTCTGCTGGAGACATTTTCCTAATGTCTAATTTATATCTCCCTTGCTACAAGTTTACCCAGTTAATTCTTGTCCTGTCCACCCTGCACATGGAGAACAGCAGGACATGCACAGTTACATGTAGCAGGTTATCATCTCTTGTGAAAGGGGTGAGAATCTAGAGGATTCCTGGAAACCTGCTAATTTTCACACATTCAAGATAGGTCACTCAGAGCATGCAGTGAATGTGCAAACACAAAAATGAGCTGAAGAGGTAATGTTTGCCTATGTTCATTTTTAAGAGAATTTGTGGCTAAAGCTCGAGATCTTTGGCTCTAAAATCAGAAAAAACTTTTCACAAGTCCTAGTGATACGGAAGCACTGTGCAAACTACAGACCTGGTCCCTGCAGCTGTGCTACTCCACAGTTACAACTTTGGGGCCATAGATCACACCTACATCTGTCTCTGTGCCAACACATGGAAAGAGTTAAACCTAGGGGGCTATTTTGACCAGCCTCTCTAAAGAAAGCTGAGCTGTACAATGATAGCTGTCACACACATGCATCCCTCTTTGCTAACATTTCTTCAGCAAGCACCTGGGCAAAAAGTAATTCAACCTTATCACAGAAAAGAGGGTTAGGAGCAAAGATAGCATCCAGCCTAATTCCAGGAGGAAGTGTTCACTCTAAGAGAGCTATCTAGATTTCCTCTAGAGCCAAAGGAGAGAAATATGTTTCATCTCATCCTATACTAAGTGTTTAAGAAGTAGCGTGACTTCACTCCAGTAGCATTTATTGCTCATCCTAGGTTATAATGGGAGTCAAGGCAACTAGTTTAAATTAGACAGCCATAGTTAGAAAAAAGGACCCCATTGGTATGATCACACTGACAGCTGTTCTTCAGCTGCTCTTTATAAAGAATCAGACCACACTGCTTGGAGGTGGTGAGCTAAACTATCTGTTTGGCTACATTTGCTCCCCTTTAGCCTCTATTTTTCAGCCTCTCACTTCCACCACCCCATTATTCCCTCCCTTCTTTCAGGAAAACCCAGCGCACCCACCTTGCACTGCTGGCAGCAGCTGCCA
This sequence comes from Apteryx mantelli, assembly GCF_036417845.1. Classification (NCBI taxonomy): domain Eukaryota; kingdom Metazoa; phylum Chordata; class Aves; order Apterygiformes; family Apterygidae; genus Apteryx; species Apteryx mantelli. The sequence goes on along the minus strand of NC_089991.1, from coordinate 10,957,299 downwards.
TGGGCACACTCAGCGCCCAGCTTCAGCGAGCAGTTGTTGGCATTGCAGCAGGGGTTATTGCACTCCTGGAAGACAGCAAGACGCAGCAGAGTTTAGAAGGCAGATGTTCAAGACAAGAATGTGCCAGAGCATCCAGGTGTGTGGATGAAGCTAATCTGTTTTTGTACATGATAAATTACATGCAAACAGAGTATTAGCCTTCCTTCCCCAATATGTTCATTAAACCCAGCAACTGCCGGATTACACTAGTGCATAACTGTATCCTCTATTGGATACACTGGATAGGATAGGTCGTGCTCATTACTTGTGGTGAATTTGAGCTGCTAGTTCCAGCTCCCTTTTGTCTTGATTAGTCAAAGTGTGGATAGCATGGAAAAGCAAGATGTGGTTCTAACAGAAGCCCCACCCTTATCAAGAATAGAGCTGTAGGTAAAGCAAACTTAAAGATATATAAAACTACAATGTGTAAGAAGATCCTTTTTTTTTTTTTTTTTTTTTTTAATCTATGCTGTCATTACCTCTATTTAATCACAGGTTACACCATCCCTGAGTTCTGGGATGCATTGCACTAGGCACTGTAAATTTAGCTAAACATGATACTTTACAACCTTGATTTACATTGCATATACATTTACATACACAGCAGGTATGCATATCTCCTGCACAAACCAAAGCTGTTTATGTATCCCATAATTGTATTTGCAGAGTATGCAACAAAAATCATTGTGTCCCAGCTAAACCCCAAATGGTTGGATCTAAGCAAATGTTACCTCCACCTCTCCACAGTCACATTCCTCCCCCTCTTCCAAGTAGCCATTTCCACATTTCTTCCCACCATACATTTTTTTGGTATCCGGCATGTTGGAGAGACACATCCCTCCACCAGACTGCAGATACTTCTCCAGCTCTTTTCTATTGCACTGGTTGAACACCTTGGGAAATGGGTGCCTGAATACGGACAGGTGTAGAAAAACATCATGACAGAACTGGGCAATGGTTTAGAGCACAAAAGTATGAGCACATGCAAGTACTGACAAGTGCCGAAGGGCACAGCTCCTTCAAGCAGATCATGATTTTGTGTGCCTGCTCAAAATCAGATCCCTCTTGTATCTAGACTACATTTGGAAATGAGGTCTACTAATAGAATGGCCTTTAAAAAAACAACTTTCTGAAACAAAATATGAACTTTGGCAGCTCACAAGTATGGCAGTCCTTACCTGCTCAATATTAAAGTTGTGGTTTATTTGTAACTCCTCTAGAACAACTCTGACTGTGAATAACTGCTTATGAATTTAACTGATAAAAAACATTTCATTTTTCCTATCTCTTGTCTCATTACAATAGGCTTGAGTATTTTCTTTTACTTGAATTAGAATTTTGCTTGCTATAGTGCTTGAATGTGAACTCTGTTCATGATCATGCATGCATATACACATATTATGTATTGCATGCTCTATATGCATGCCAATATTCATTTATTTTTCACATGAATATTTTTCCTTATTTGGAGAAAATTGATGTAAAAGGAAGGCATTTAAGGGAAATGATTTTGTAAAAATACACTAAAAGCCCAAGGCTTGAGGAAATGAGGATTGTGGCTTTAAGTGGATGGGTTTGACTGGCGTTTTTACGTGACTGAAATATGGAAGCTGTTGTGGTTCCTCATGCAAAATGAGCTCAGGAATCCCCATGGTTTTCCACAGTGGCTCTTCACTTCCCCTTTCTCTCAAAGCCAGCTATTTCTTCCCTTTTAAATGCAGGCTTTTAGTTGCTCACTGAAGTCTAGCAGAATTCTTAAGAATCCTGAATAAGCAAGGAATGGAACAATTATCATGTCTCCTGACTTAGAAATATATCCATATTGCTGTGCCTTTTAGCAAAATCAGTCTTTTCCGGGAGCAATCCTTTTCCTCTCTTTAGCACATTCTATTGCACATTGCCTTTTGCAGGAGATGTGCTAGAGACTCTATCAACTACCTATGCATTTCATGTGCAACATAGTAATGAAGCCTGCTTAAAACTCTACGTGCAAAGTCAACACACCATGACATGTTCAGGTCACCTGCTGTTTCTCTGTGCTTGCTGGCAGTTGGCACCCCAGGTTTTGGAGAGATGTGTGGGTGTACACACTGAAAGATTGTGAGCCTGTTTTGGGGTGACGGATCACTTGGTAGGACACAGGAGGAAACAGGAACTCAGAGATGCAGGGTTATAGAGTCCCCAAGACAGTCGCTCAGGACAGAAGATCTTCCTTTTTACCAGACAGTTTAGAGCTTCACTTCTAAATGCTGCCAGATCTCCACATTATCTAAGCCCAGCCTTGGGCATAAGTTCAGATGAGAATTTAGCAAACTGCTGCTGATACATGAGCCAGGGTTTGCCCAGCAGTAGTTTCTCTATAAACCTACTGGCTATAGCAGGCAGCAACAGATTCACCTTCATTCTGCATTTCTAGCTCTTACTCTCCCAAGCCTCTTGTAATGAAGCCCTTTGCCTTTCCCAGCAAAGCAGACTCTGTAACCCTCTGTAAAATGGACTCACCCAGTTGCAGAAGCCATGATGCAGCCTCCATCCTCAGCACTGGTAGTGCAGCAGCCAGCTGAATCATGATTCATGCCAAAATTGTGTCCCATCTCATGGGCAATGGTAGCAGCAACACCAACGGCATTTTCAGAGTGATCCTGAGCAAAGTCAAAGAGGTGCATCAGCATTTCACCCCTGCCAGCCCTGCACACTTCTCAGTCAATGAGTATGTGGCACTTCTCACTGCTACATGCAGAAAATATCAACTGAAGGTATTCCTGCCTCTGAGCAGGCAAGCTAGAGGCCTTCATGGGAAATATTTTCTTCCTAGGCTTTAGGAGGCATCTATCCTATGCATTATTCAGTGCTGACAAGAAACATCTTGTTAGGTACTAGCAATAACTTACCATGTTTACTCCTCCTGACTGGAAATCAGAGCACATGGCCATCACAGGAGCCAATCCGACCGTGGTACCTTGGAACGGGACACCCCTAAAAACAACCCAGAAAGACCATGAAATGGCACTGAGGCTCTTGAGAAGCTGAGGCAGAGAAATAAATGCATTCTGCAACCCACAGCTTTATACACATACAGAATGTCAGGAGAATACATTTTCTTTAGTGATATTTGCAAGTACAGGACTTTACAGCAGAGTTACAAAGCCTTAATACTTATTTTTCTTGGATTAGTACTTTGCTTTATGAACTAACCAGCCAATCTTATTTTTCATGACAGTCTAGTGCCAAAAAGCACCCCTCTGAGCTTTGGAACAAACACAGAAAAGACTATTTCTGGATCATTAATTGGATACTATTTGCAGATACTTAATTTACCTTAAGCCTGCTATTTGCCAGCTTGGGATTCAGGGACATGACAGAGCGCTAGACAATACCTTCATGGTGCAGCCAGCACAGCTCCCACCTGGCAAGCTGCAGTTCTGCACAGTTCCTGCCGGGATATCTGAACTGGGAGCCCTGGAAATTGTGCTGAGTTATTATAGTGCAGGATATGACTGGCAAAACACCCAGATCAAGATGAAATACAATAATGTTAAAGGGAAAAAACAGGGGAAAAGGCACTGTATCTCTAAATTTTGCTCCTATGCACTCCTCCTCTGACTCATCGCTATTTGCTGGTGGATGAATTGCCATGGGAGAGGCAAGGAGGTCTACGAGTTGCTGCAGATTTTTCTTCTAATGACATCTGCATTGCTGGCCACAGCTACTGGCCCCAATGAGATCAGTAGGATGAGTCACACACCATCAGTCAGATCCCAGCACTGTGTCCCCCATGTCTCAGCAGGATGAGTTAGGAATTAATGCCTTCTACAAAGTGCTCAGTTCCCCTTTACAGATCTTCCTTATGGTTCAGATTTTCATGAAGTTGTACAAGAAATTGTGAGAGTAAAAGTGCAGGTGCAGTTGCTTTTGATACACACACACAATAATGCTGGCTGCACTTGATTTTTGATTCTGATGCAGACTTTGAGGCACATGTGTTGAGACTGCAGCATAGTCTGGGACTTGCACTTTCCCTAAAGCGATTGTGCTCTGAATACCAGAACTTTTCTAGCTGCCTGGTCACTACATAAGTCTGCCACTCCAAATCTTAGAACAATTTTGATTACATATTGATTTCCCACCCACCAAAGCAATCCACTTGGCAGAAATAGGTTATTTCAGGAAAAATAAACCTACGTAATTAGTTGGGCATTATCATGCTTTCTGTACACCCGCTCCTTGCTACTCCAAGCCAGAAAAGACCTCAGGGTGGAGTAGGGATTCTCAGTTACATCACATTTATTCCCATGACTCCAGATCTCCAGCCCCACCAAGGCAATCCGGATATTCAGAGATCTGTAAAACTAAAAGATATAGGAGGGGAAAGAAATGGCAAACTGAGCACCAGTAATTTACTCTACAGTATTTTAAACCAAGTCTATAAACACTGCTAGATGCTTCTACAAACACACATGTCCAGGGAAGATGTTCTCTCTGGAAATACATTGCAACTTAGCAGCCTCTGCTCTGGGAGCAGAGCACCACCTGCAAGCCTAAACTGGATTGGACTAGAGATGCTGAGCTTTCATTATTTAATGAATGACAGAGATAAAGTTTCTAGAAAAACAAATATTAGAGGCTGACATCATGTCATTCTTCAGATATGTCAAAATTCCTGAAAAGAGGAAGGGAATAATCTGCTGCCCGTGTCAAATATAAATTGGACAAGCCTTCATGGGCAGGGGGGCAAAGGGAGCACCGGAAGGAGTTTAAGGGGAGAAGGGGACTGAGAAAAGAGTAGATATGAGAAGCTGTGAGGAGGAGCGACTTCAGGAGGACTGTGTACCACTGCAAGGATGACCTCTGGAGGCCCCTTCCAGGTCTTTTTGCCACGATTTCTACAATTTGAAGTGGATATATCTTGGTCTTTGTCAAAAAAAGAGCATTTAGGGAACAAAATTAATATGGAGATGTATTAAAATATAGGGATGCTTCTGTTGACTCCGTGGTAAGGAACAGAGACTCCCACCCCCTCATCATCCCTGATATCCAAATAACAGAATTGTTCGGAAAATGCTCTCCACTCCCCAAATCGCTGACAAGAACTGCCAACACAATTAATTCTCATAATTCATGATTTTGGCTTCGCTTTCCTCAGTTCATGGACACCTGATCTCACCTTATCTACGTAATTAGCCGCCTCCACTAATTTAAGCCGTGTTGCTTCAATGCTGAAGTGATGCTTCTGAAACTGAACAAAATGAACATGTCAAGCTGCACAAGGACAACAAGGAAGAGTTGAAGTGCATTAAACCAAGTCACATTATTCTGGGAATAAGAAGGTAACTCTCAGGTGAAGCCCAAAAGACTTCCTTCACTTTACATCTGACTATAAGCCCGCTCGTACGTGTGTGTGTTCAAAATTCCTCACTGGCATCACATAGAGGTGATATGGAGTGATGTTAGTAACTGAATGGAGCAACTCAAACTCATCCTATGTCAAAACACCCAGAGCCAGGTGCTGACAAAGAACCAACAAGTTTATCAAGTAAAATGTACAGTAACATGACTTCATGTATGAGATCACAGCTGCCAGAGCACTCTGCAAAGAGGATATGTTATGCATTTTGCTCATACAAAAGAATGAATTTGCTTATTTAAACAACCTGATAATTAATGAATAAATTTTAGCAAACAGCGTTTGATTCAAGGAATTAAGTTGCAAAATGTTTAGATTATTGTTAAACAGACTGTGAAACCTGCAAAACCTGGGATTTTTCTGCTGGGGAGGAAGACAAGTAAGGGCAGTTTGCAGCTGTCGCTGCAAGGGTGTCTACCCCAGCTTGTCTAAATGATGAAGAATATCTGGCAACTGCCAATTGGACTTAACGTGTTTTCTCATAGTTTCCTTGGTATCCTGCTGCCTAATAGAGAAGAACAAAATAGGTTCTGCCTTTGTTCAGAATAAATTATACCCCGAAGCACTACATGGCTTTCACTATTTGAGTTTCCAGTTGTAAATTATGGATAGGACCAGCCTGACTCCAGTCTGTGCTGGTGATTAGATGATCAACAAAACACTGCACGGTTAGCACTGTCATTAGGTACCTCTGGCGTGGAGGCCTGATTTACCATGTTAGAGCAGAGAAAAATTTTGGTTACCTTCTCTAGAGACAAAGTGTAGAGGCAGAATTAAATCATTCTCGAAAACCCCCAAGTCACCTTAGGCTGAAGGCAGCCTCTCCCACCATCAACCAGGGTGCTGTGGCAGGGACCAAAGGCTCCTGAATGCTCATTAAAGAGATGGGAGCTTTCAGTTATGGATCACTGGCACCTTGGGAGGTAAGAATTGAGCCTCAACCCTAGTCCTTCATCCAAATCACAACCTACATCACTTCCCTGGGCAACAGCTAGCACAGTGGCTGGTGGTGGTGGAGAGGTCCTAGCTGCTGGGGCAGATGTGACTTGGACCCCCAGTTCTCCTGATGGCTGCAGGAATGGCAAAAGAAAACCACTCCAGCCTCGGCTGCCCTCCGCCTCCCTGGGAGCTGCTGCAGGTGGGATGTCAGCTCTGGGCACGTGCACAGCTGGTGTAAACATGATCTTTTTTTCTTACCTCTGCGTAATCAGCCACGAGCAGAAGTTCCACATACTTTGTAGCCTGCAAAGTCTCACGCTTCACCTGTGGCAACGGCAACACCAGTTATTTCCCCAATATCCCCTAATAAACTCTTTGCAAAACATATGTGAAGGTCATTTTCCACAGTTTGTTTTGCCCTGGCCATTCACTCCACCCCATCATGCACACAGACCTGGAGACAAGATTGAGTTATAGCAGCCAGGTATCACAAGCCAGTTTAGCTACAGCAATTGCCTATGGGCATGTCCTTAGCCCACCCCAGTTATGATTAGCTTAAACCTTTGCAAGAGGGTTGAAGACAGGTTTGTTCAAACCTCACACATCGGATGCACAGACCTGTGCAGGAACAGGTTCAGCTCAGCTGATGCTCTCTGACTTGCTCCGCTGCCATGACCCAAACCCATGTGGTCCCCAGCGCTCATTTTGCTTCCCTGCTGGAGCCGCTATTCGGCAACCAGCTTACTACAAACCCTCCTTAGATATCCTCTTTCATTTCCCTTTCTGAGCCGTGCTCCCAGACAGCAACGGACTCCTTGGGCTCGGAGTGGTGGGAAACACAGACCAACCCGCACAGCCCCGCGGCGCCCTGGTATGAGCCCTGCTCACCCTGTGACGGGCTAGTGCCACCTCGATGGGGAAGCCCCTGAGCCAGTCTCCGGTCACGGCCTCGGTGTCCTGGTAGCCACAGGCTCCTCTCCGCAACTCCAGGTCTTCCAGCCTGTAGATCAAGTGTTGGTTCTGGCTGTTGGGAACTGGCTCTAGGACATAGCTGGAATTGTGGCTCAGTACGATGAGTCCTCTGTTGAGATGGGAGGCAACAAGAGGGAAAGTCAGCGGCTATTGCAGTAAGAGGAGGCAAATCCTTCCTCTGCTACACAGTTCCTGGCTGACCCTGGCAGGTCATTTATCTTTAACAGGCCTTTCAGCTTGTTTAAAAAAAAAAAAAAAAAAGTAATACTTTTAGCACAGAGTGGGGAGTCCCTGAGCTTGCATATATTAAAATATATTTAAATGGACTCAGACGTTCAATGCAGACGCTATTGGAGCATGTGCTGTAATAGCGCAAGTTAACCTGAAAAGTATGATTTTTTTAAAGCACAACTTTTTTTTTGGGGGGGGGGAGTGAAGGCTTTTCAACGAATTGAAGAATTTTGTTTTTAATGGAACTGGTGTAAAAAAATGTGAAAGCTTTGCTTCTCAATGGAAAAACATGGGTCTTTGTTGCCTCCTTCTTTGCAGATTTTTAATTCCTGTCTCCTTTTATTTCCTTGTCTCTCAATTTTATAGTAGGAAAAAAAAGGAAAGAAAAAAAAGTGTCTATGTGAATGAGTAATGGGGGGGGCACCATAACCCAGATATTTTCTTGTTTTGTTCCATCTCCTGAAAAGAAAGACTGTAACAATTTTAAAATTAAGAATCCATTTTTTACATCTTTCCCCCTCAGAAAATACCATTTTTGACCACCTCTAGTCAGCAATCAAATTCATAATTATATGTTTTGCCATTTATGATATCACATATACTGAGAATATCAGAGATGCCCAGGGGATCCCTGAGATTTGGGCACCTTGGTCTGCTGCACTCCCAGCTGGACAGCCCAGTCTGCAGCACAACATCTCCATTCCCCAAATAACCCATTCCCTGGGCCACCTTTCTCCAGCTGCCTGTCTCCTCTTGGGCCACCCTGCACAGCATCTCTTTGAAAGGAAATCTGCTTCACATTGAGGACAGCAAGTGCCTGACAACAAAGAGTTATAAAAGGAGTAATAAATAATATACGTGGCTCTGGAAAGTGCTTTCCTTGTGATCTGGGATCATATTCAAAGCACTTTCCCTGGGTAGATATTAGATAAATTATCCACATCTCATAAGCCTGTTTTTTCCATCCAGTGGCTACTTGGTGAAGCAAGTATTGCCGCACTCCTATGGTGCAGCCTCAAGGAGACCAGGCGGCTGTTGTTATGCTTTTCCCAATTTTTCCTGCAGCTGTTCCCGAAAGGCCTAAGCAGTGAGTTGACTTGGAGCCCCTTTGAATTCCCAGTACTACATATGAGGCCCAGCAGTCCCTTGTGCTGGGCTGTTCACCAGCTTCTTCCCCAGAGGGTCTCTCATAAATCACAACTTGCAAGTCCATGCAGTTACTCCGTGCCACAGACCCTTCCCTGCAGGGTTTGGGGAACACCTTGCTATTATTATGCTTAAATCCTGCAGGATGGTAGAAGATCCCGTGGTGCTGGTCTCTGTAGAAACAAGAGACACTTCGCTCAAGAAAGCTGGCTATTGTATGAATGGGGAGAGAGATGATATTGTATCCTGTAGGAGTCCAAAGCCATTAGGGTGCTCCCCTGGCAGGATCTCAGCTCAGGTGACCTTGGTGAGCATGTAAGGCCAGAATTACTGCTGTGATACAGAGTCAAGGATCGGTTGATTTCTCTGCAGAGTCAGTAGATACTTCTCATACAAGAAAATCACAGGAAGACAACTTCTAGTGGAAAAACTAATGATGGCAGGGCTTTTGCTCTTGTGCACACATTTGAACAACACTCCAGGGTGGCTCTTACCACTCGCAGTGGTAATCAGGAACAAGAGGTATGGGTTTCTCTGGGACTTGCACACAGCCATACGGTTCTGTTTTTCTCAATCAGCATTTTACAGCCGTGAGAGCTGGAAAGCTTCTGTGTTTAATACCTACTGAAAGACATGGGGCTTGAAGGGCAGCATGCCTCCCTGCGAACGCTCACAGTGAAAACAGATGTGCGTGCTCAGCTTCCATGCGTTTCCAGTAATTACAAAATTATGTCAAGAAGTCACTAGCACACAGCCTGACAGCTCTAGGGTGCAGGAGCGCTGCTGCACGGGCACATCAAGACATCTTTTTCTCCTCTGCTGCTGGGAATGGAGAGCCTAAGAAAATGCAAGCTGACAGAAGCAGGGCACACCTGTGACTGCTTTTGCTTTGGGATTATTTATTACAAACTGCAGGTGGCCACACTGCCCTGTTTATCTCACTAGGTCCTTTGGCCTGTGTTACATTCACTTAAGAGTGCTCAGGGTTTTTTTGGCAAGGCCTGTTTCCTGGCTGGACCAAGTCCCATCAAGCCCAGCTTCCGATCAGTTCCTGAGTGCAGATAACCACTAATGTCAATAAAGTATATGCAGTATTTTGGAAATGAACTCTGAGCTGGTGTAAACGATTGCAGCTCGTTGGTCTCAATGAACCATTTCATTTACTCCTGCTGAGGATACAGTCCTCCTCTCTCTGCCAAAGACTCCATTACTACCAAAGCTGAGGTTTTAAAGGCATAACACACACAATCCCTGCACCACCCAGGGAGAAACCAGAGAGCAAGGGAAAGGGAGTAGGGCTGACAACTTGGGGGGAAGTTCAGATCTGAAGATACAGCCCCAAACTGCACATAAAAACATGTCAGTTGTGAGATGCTTGAAGAAGGAGCTGGTTTCTGTATTAGTGTAGAGAGGACTAGTCTTGGACTTCACAAGTCCTGCCGCTGTCTCCATACAAGATACAGTGCTGAGACACTAACAGGAGAGACCCTTTACTCCAGTAGACTCTTGAGTTAAACTCATTTAATGCATGAGTTCATGTTGCCAGCACAGAGGGGGAAGAAGTCTAAGCGCTGCCCAGGAGGCCATGGTTACTAATGGCTCCCAAACTTCTGGCTTTCCCCGGACATGTTCCCTTTTTTGCCCAGGACTTCTGGCTGGGTGGAATCTAAGAACTGGTTTGTTTGTCCAGGATCTCCTAATGTCTGGCAAACACTACGCAGTACACAGCTGTTCCCATTTCTGCCTGGGGAAAACCAGAAAGAAATATGGCAACCACACTGCCGGGGAGCAGAACCTGCACGGCGGCATGACACAGCAAGGAGCAAAGCAGGAGACATGGAGCAAAGCAAAAGTATTGCTGCAGCAACAAACGCTGCTGCCTGCAGTGCCAGGCACTTACCGCAGCCCTTTGCAGGAGCTGAGCATGACGCTGGAGCGCTCCCTGCCCCTCACGACGCCGTGGTAAAAGCAGTGGTCCTGCAAGGCAGAGAGGGCATGGTCACAGAGAGCAGGGCTGGGAATTCAGTCTTGGGATGGACGTGTGCTACATGTAGGCGCCATTGAGTCCCATTTGAGCACTGCCAAGGTATCAATACTCCAATGTTTGTCCTCCTTCCCCTTCATTAAGCACCTGACTATCATTACTAATCTCCAAGAGTCTATGTATGGAAATTTGGCCTTTCAGCTGCCATGCATGGCCTAAGGGAGTGCACAAAACTGCTCCTGGCTGCCAGTAAAAATTAAGAGCTTTGAATCCCCAAGGAAGCAACTTGGATGGCTGCAGCATTAAGCCCCATCCAAAGCTTTCTGCATGTAATGGGAGCTGCCTATCAATTCCAGCTGGCCCTGGGTCAGGCCCCAAAGGAGGTGCCTTTGGCACCAGGAAGGGTTACGCCACGTGCAGCGGGAAGTCCCTGTCTGGGGGCTCCCTGCAAGACAAAGGCAGCCTCCGGCAGGACCCACGGGACCACAGGGCAGAAACGCTGACATATGCCATCGCGTCCCTTCTCCTCGCCCCGGGGCCCCAGGAGCAGCAGGCAGCAGCAGCAAAGATGATCTCATGGGGTTTTTCTCTCCTATTTTTAAATCGCAACCAATGCATATCTTTGTGTCACTGCAGTGGAGAGTTGGCCAAGGCCTGCGTGAGATCAGTAATTCATGGCATTTTTACTGAAAAGGAGCCAGCTTATGCTGGCTGGTCTTCCCAAAGGCCGGGAACATCCCCAGCATGGAGTACCCCGTGGCAAAAATCAAAAGGAAGGGGATGAGCAGGGGGGTGAATAAATGAGCTCTTTATTCACCAGCACTCAGAGGGGAGCAACACTGGAGGCCGTCCTCCTCTCTCACAACAGAACTCAGGCAAAATATGAAGTCATTTTTACCTTTTTTTGGTAATGGAGACGCTTTCTGGCTGGAAACTCCCAGCTCAGCAAGCCAGGCTGTCCTGCCCTTCGACGTGAAGCTGGGGGAGCCCTGGCCCCGACAAAAGGCTCTGGAGAGAGAAGCTGACCCGCTCCTCTGGGCTGGCTCCCTGGTCTCCCTGCACGCTGCAGGAATGAAAGCGGTCTCTGTACTTACTGTGTGGGGCAGAGAGACAGTCTGGGGCCTTCCCGTCTGGCTGTAATGAGTCTCAGTGTAGCCTGGTGCAAAGAGGTTTCTGCAGACACAGAAAAAGAGAAAAAGAAAAAAAAAAAAAGACAATAAGACCTTTCTTAGACCTGGAAATCTATTTCCCAGGTGTGCTGGAAAATCTGCTAGATTCAGCTCTTTCTGAAGTCAGTGTGTTCCTGTTGATGTGAACCACTGCTACTGGACTCGGGACAGTCACTGTTCATTACAGGCTGTGCCCTCCAGCCCCAAACCAAATGAAATGTGCAGAGGGCAAGGAGAAGGTGGGTATTTTAGAGACATTCACGGAAAACTGTGCTGAGTCTCTGCACGCTGCTCTGAATCAGTGCTTTCCATCTGCAAGGCACTTGTTAACACACTTTCCCCAGGGAAGGAAAGGCTAATGGCTTGCTCAGGGCACAGAAGCAATTAGAGGCTCTGCAAAACCCATGCCAAATACTGTGCTTCCCTGTGCAGAGGGAACTGTAATGGGAGAGGGTCAGAAGCTGGAAGTATATATGACCTCACCACATGCACCTATATACTGCCTGCACAGAAACTGTGCACTTTATCCCTTGGCACACACTTGCTTCCAAAAGGGTTCAGCCAGCCATCTTCCTGAGTGCTCTTTTAAGCAATTTATTAAATTAAATTAAGGACAATAAAGAGCCTGCCCCCAGGTTCAATCAGGTGCTGAGATCCAGTTCCAACAGCCTCAAGTGAACAACTCAATTTTTATGTGAAGTATTTAAAAAAAAAAAAAAAGGCAGCAGCAACCTCCCTAGGGTGCAGATGTCTACAGTGGGTTTCATTTTCTACTGCAAAGTTATGACCCAGATGTACTGGGATTAGATTCAGCATACCAAGCCCAGTGTACCAAAGGCCACTTCAGGACATCACTGGGCTTTGGAGCAGGTGTAAGTTCAAATTCAAATCTAGTCTCTCTCAGTCCTCCAGCTTGTGTGTGAGCACGCACTTATAAACCAGTCTGCATCTATATTTCAACTTCTGCCAAGAAGCCAGATCACATCTTTGTTCTAGGCAAATGCTGATTCCCCAGTTTCAATTTGATCCTGTCATCCTTATACAGACAGTATTCCCTGTCTTGAGCCCAGGATCAGTGAGAAGTCTATAAAAAGCACTCCTGTGCACTGAACAGTAAGTATTTTGATTTTGTTCCAGAGGCAACATCTTTCCCCTTTTTCCAGACATCTGTATTTGCTAAACAGTGATGTAAAAAAGTGCAGCAAATCAAAATCTGGGCCAAACCAAGAAAGTCACATCCTGTGTCCATCTCAGAAGCAGTAAGAGAGTTTTAAAACAGTTTTTTAAACCAATTGACTCATTTCCAAAAAAAGGGGGAGAAGGTTCATACAGCATGCTCCACTATCAAATATATAGCAACCTGCATGATGCTATTAGGCTACCAAAGCATCACACTTGACTGGCACTAGGATGTTGTGCACCAACATTGCAGTGTTGGCAACATCACAGCTATAATTCAGTCCTTCTGCATTGCTGTTTAATACATTTCACGTGCCAGTTTTTGAAATATGACCTGCAGGATAGCAAGAAGGCAGAAAGCGTTATTCTTTGCTCTGCTTGATTTCTTTAGGCTGAATAAAGAAGGCCTGAAAGATAAATCTGTTTCAGAAGCAAAACTGAAGATTTTTCCACTTGACTTGAATTTTGATATGTGACGCTCATATCTAATCTACCTTGAAAGACCCTATGTTTGAATAAGAGATTGAGTGTTTTTGATATCAGAGATCTAATCGAATTAGGCCTCAGTGACTGGAAAGAAATGAAACTTTTTCTCGTAATGTTTAGAAGTGCTTCCTACATCCTGAGTTTAAAGGATCAGACATCTGAACAAGTAACGATGACTTAGCTTGTGCGTGTGCGCCACTGTTTTATCCGATACCATTTGATGCTACGAAAACAACAGCTTTTATCTTCTCTTTCAAAGTTTACTGTGTCCCAGGAAAGCTCATTTTGCTTTTTTTCTGATGTGCTAATTCTCGTCACTAGGTATCTTGTTAGTGATCCAGAAAGCAAGACTGCTGTTATCAGCTATTTTGAATCTGTAAACTGAAGATAAGCACAGAAATGCCATACCACAGAAAATGACTCCCTTAATCTCCCCGACCACGGTAGCTTTCCCAGCATGAAGCTACGAGAAACAAATGTTTAATCAACAGATTGCATTAACTTGCAGGAAATTGCCTTGAGCAATGTAGTCAGGCAGGTATCTGGTCTGTGTAAGAGCTTGTCATCTCGAGAGTAGACATTAAACTGATGCGAATCTGTCTAGTGCTACTAAAGTCAGAATTAGATACCATGGGTTTCCAGAAGCTGGGGCCTGCACGGCTGACTTGTTTCATTCACAAACAAGCAGGCTTGTGTTTTCTTCCTGCTCCTTTATTCTTGGAAAGCATCTTGGAAAGCTACTTTTTTCTGCCCTTCAGCAGCTACCGTTGCACTCCTCAGTGCTTGTCTCCTGGTGGCCCAGAGAGCTGCTCTGAGTCCGGTGCTCCTGCCCTGCCACAGCAGAGACTGGCCTGGAGACCCAGGCTATCACCCCTTCTGGGGGGATTAAGGAGCCAAGAGGTCCCCCTGAATTTCAGAAGACACCTGTGCAGCTCGAGCTGAAAGCACGGCTCATCCGGCTGCACAGGATTGTCCTCGGTCCTTTGAATCTCTCTCCACCAGCTGACTCCTGCCCGATGTTGTGGGCTCCCTGCACAAGGCCAGGCTTCTATTCTGAGCACAATCAATTAGCCCTGTTTTGCTTCAGTGCTGGAGCCCTTGCAGCACTGCTGAGAAGAGTTATCACAGTACTTTGCGTGGAGGGGAAGGCAAAGAGGAAAGAAGAAAAACAACAGAACATTTTGCAACACCCTTGGGGTGCTGTCTCACTTCGGAGTTCATTCCCAGCCCAGCTCACTTCCTCAGTTAGCACTAAGTTTTCCACTGAACTGTAAATAAATAGAAAAGAACCTTTCTTTCTGTCTTAGAGTGCACCAGAGCTATCAGCCAGTCTTGTCCCTCTTTGTCCCCCCCTTTATCGGACATAATTTCAAGACACGGAGCATCACTGCCAGGCTGCACCGGGTGAAGGGCCGACTCCAGGAGAGCTCAGGTCTGCAGAGTGCCAACAGACTCCTTCACTCTTTCCATCATAGCAGAGAGCTCAGCACCTCACTGGAAGATGAAAGCCCAGGAAAAAAACTACATGATTTGACCCTTTTTTTCATATTACATTACACAGCTCAGTGTCTACCTCTCCAGCAGCTCTAGATGAAGATGCAAATGCCTGTAACATCTGGATGCAAAACAACATCATTTAAAGGCTTCAGTGATACAGTGTCACACAGCTAGCAGAATGCTAGCACACATCATCTTAATAAAAGGCAGCACAGAGTCAAACGTTAGAGGGGTTATCAGCACAAAGAACGGATGAGGCCAGAGGAAAAGTGGGTTTTGGACAGGATCAATCTCCTTTGCTAAACCTTGGTCACAGCTGGCAGCTGTGTGAGGCTATTTGAGGTCAGTTTAAGCTACAGGAGAGCTCAGGATGTCCTAGAGAAGCCCTCCCACTTTTGCAATAGTGATCGACTTTCAGCAAGATCAGGCGTTCCCCAAGACCTGGCTCTGCACATCCGAGCCCTCACATTCGGGGTGTGCACACCGGGTGCGACAGCCTGCTCTTGGCAGTAATCACTCAGCAGAAAGCCTTGGGACCAGGCTTCAACACAAGCAAGGAAGCCAACTAAAAGAAGAGTGGCTCCGTGCCATAATGTACAGATGGCTTGAGACCGTTTCTGCGGATGACCGGCATGGAGAGATCTTGGCTCCGCTCCTGCCTGTCAATGATATCATTGTCTGAAACAAACCTCTCCTCTTCGTGCCGTTGTGCTGCTCTCTGAACGGGCCCTGCCGCGCGAAGCTGACACTATAAGGCAGGGTGCCCATGTTTTGCCATGTGAAGACGTCATGGTGGGGAGGTCACATACTTCGCGCATGAGCCAATGGGAGAGACAGGCTGGGGGCATGGCCAGCCCATGTGGGGCAAAAACACAGCTTTCTCGGTGGGCAGCTGCCACG
The DNA here is from genome assembly GCF_036417845.1 of Apteryx mantelli. Classification (NCBI taxonomy): domain Eukaryota; kingdom Metazoa; phylum Chordata; class Aves; order Apterygiformes; family Apterygidae; genus Apteryx; species Apteryx mantelli. The sequence goes on along the minus strand of NC_089991.1, from coordinate 10,941,353 downwards.
TGGCACATGGGGACATGGCGAGAGCACATCCTTCTGCTCACCCAGGTGCCCAAAGGGAAAGGAGAAGCGGCCAGAGGCAAAGGCGGCCCCACTGGGCACCCAAACGCCCCGACAAATGGCACAAGGAAAGCCGGGGTTATAATTCAGTTACGTTGGCAACTTTGTTGGGGTTGATGTTACAGAAGGGCTGGTCTGCACAGACAGCTGCCAGTTCAATACCCACGAGTATCAAGGAGACAAACATATTTTTTCTTCCCTCCCCAAGAAAAAGATAAATGGTCCACAACACTCTTGTAAGAAACATCAACTCTTAATTTTTTTAGTCTTGGGACCCAGAAGAATGAAGTCAGATTGCAATCGCTTACATCTCTTTCCCTGTCCCTTTCCTCAAATCACAATAAATCTATCCAGTCTGGCTGCCAGCATCTGGGGGTGGAGGGAATTGATTCTCCCAAGAAAATTTAGACATCAGATTTCCATCTATGATTTGTGGTCCTGCTCCATCGCCTTTCAACATTTTCCAAGGAGGGCAAGAAGGGGAATTTGACTTCTTACCTCTCATTCATTTAAAATCTTATATTAAGTAAGAATTTATTATTCAAACCTGAGATGACCCCAGCCTGAACACCACGAAAATGTGACCTCTGACAATAAGAGCAGGCAGGCCTGCTTTCTGTATCCATCCCTAGGGGGAAATCAGAGATTTCACCCCTGATTGAATCCTCCAGCCAAAACCTAGCACTTCATTGAACCACTGAAATTCAAAATCTTTTTCTTGGTGTTGGTGAGTCTCGTCCAGACCAAGCCTGGAGCTCTTAAACTCACTTCCTCAAGAGCCTTTGCTGGTGTATCCCAAACTGTTTATTGTTCTAACAGAAGTAGTTTGAAAGGTAAAAGTAGCTTTCCAACTATGGAGGCAAAATTAAACTCCTACTTGCAATGCCTTGGAAAATATCACAGGCTAAAGACTCTCCGCCCCCTTAGGCTATCCATGTTATCTGTGTGTGAATCATCTTACAGTACCAGAGCTACAGAGCAAAATTTGTCACATAGCCCACCGGCTCAGCAATGGGAACTATAAAAGTCACCTGGAGAGGAAAGAGGAAAGAAAATGAATAGGAAATTGGCTGATAATAAGAGGCAGGGAGCAAACAATTTAAAGGACTCCATTTCCTTGTCTCTTCCTCCCTGCCCCACACAGAGAAATTGCTAAACATCCCAAGAGAATCAGGAGGATGAAGAGCAGCTATGGCTTTCCAGGCTGCAACCCTGTTTTCCTGACGACTCTAAGAGACAGTAGATCAGAATAAACTCTATTTTTCTCCATTACATAACCCTTTAACTCCCTGTGCAGGAAGCCTATTAGACACTGATAATGTGTAGGCCACTGGTGGAATAATCTCAGATATCCTTCCTGCCCAGAGATGGACAGCAACCTCCCTTCTTCCTCACTCAGTTGATTAAAGAGGCACTGGAAATGAGAAAAAGCAGGAAACGGTGAAATGCAAGTGACACACAGATCTCTTATCAGAGCTGAGAGCATCAAACAGGGCCAGAGCACTTGGCAGCTACACAGATGTGACCTGAGAAGATTGGAAATGATGCTTTTCCTTATCAGATCCAGTTGCCTAAAAATAGTTATCTGGATTGGTCTGGGGCTCAAATCAGATGAACTCTGGACTGTCTTTGCACTGTCCTCAGGCAACTGCTACACACCTTGACCGGCACCACTGGGGCCTGCATGAGCCGGCACCAGCTCCAAGGGGTGGAAGTCACTTGAGGCTCCCCTTGCACTTCAGAGGGACGAAATTTTCTTATCCCCGGCCCCAATACCTGCAAGCCCACATGTGGCAGCCTGACAGCTCTTCAACTCATGTGCCTTGTCCAGACCAACATCACAGTCCAGTGCCTAGTGCCTCTTCTCCCTGCCTGGCCCTCAGCTGTGACTTCTCCTGGAGGACCCTCTGCTGCCCTTTGCAGGGAAACAAGCCTTTTCCAAATCTGCTTTCCCCCATGGGAGGCATGAAGAGGAGGAGGAGGAGGAGAAAAGGGTTTTTTGGGATACTTTTCCTGCTTTCAGATGAGAAAACTCCACGTAGATTTCTGCTGTGAAAATATCAGCTCTCCCCTTTGCTAGAAAGGAAAGGCTCTCACCAGGCAGCTCTGCCACACACATTCAGAGCTTCTCCACAGTGTCCCAGTATCCCCTCCATGCTTGGCTCAAAGCTGCTTTTTATTAACAAACGCAAATGCTTTGGAAAAAAAGTCACTTTTCATCCAAGGTTTGCGACTCACATTCTTCCGTTCCTAAGCCCCAGCCAAACTTAAAACTGTTTTATAGGCATCTATCCATATATTTGTTGTTTGTGCAGCTTAGAGCTTTCCAGTCCTGCAGCTGCAGGACATGGGTTTGAGTCATTTAAAACAAGTCTGAATCATTTGGGGGATATACAACATTTGGGGGAAATGTTGTATAGTGTTCTTAACTTTGCTTGGAATTATACTGTGGTTCCTCCTTTCTTAAGTGCTCGAACAGGAAATAATGCAATATTATGTTAGCTGCTAATGCAATAATTCTATTATTAAATATATGAAGCCTAAACTCAGATGTGTGCTAAGCGTATTACAAAATAGAGTTGTGCAGGGTTCTGAGTAGAAGTATATGCAATAATTTCTGCTTTTCACCTCTACAGATGAGCACAATGTCCTTTTTATATGAAATATAAAATTACATGCTTACAAACATTTCTTCCACATATTGAAAACAGCATATTTCTTTCAAAGCTTCTGCACCTCTACCAAAGCCCTCCAGGTTATAATTTTATCCCCCCCCCCAGCCTCCTTTGAAGCACAGTTCACATTCATCGGCTTTGTCTCTCTGTAAGGACTGGTGAAGGCTGCCTAATCCCCCGAGGGCACCGCTTATAACAACCTCAGTTTCTTCGGCTTGGAATATCTCCTTTCGAGCCTTGCGATACCATCGGATCAGTCAGCTGCTGGCCAGGACCTGATGACCCCACCAGTTACACACTTTCTTTAAGTGGAGGGAGGCTGTAAGGCGGTCACGACAGTCCAAGGGGCACGTTCGCGCCCCGGCACTCGCTCAGCACTCAGTCCCTGGAGCAGGGTGCCAGTCTCAGCAGAGCTGGTTTCCAAAGGCTCCTGCTCCGTAAACCCGACCAATTAAACGACCCAGAACTCTGGGCTTCATTTGAATTTAAACCCCCCAAGTACCTTCCTTAAAGTTGTAGTTGTGCTTTATCCACTTCAAAGCCGTCTGAGACTGGCCTGGTATTGGTTTCAAGATCTCTTGGAAGACGCACTTCCCACTCGAGTGGTTCTGCCTTCTCTAATGCCCTCCGGCAGCCTTACAAACCCGCCGGGGAAGAAGTATCTGACAATGTCATTATTCAGTACAGAAGGCCTCCGATTAGGACCTTAGGTTCTGCTGAAAAGTAAGTAGTAGCAGTAGCGGTGAGCTCGTGGATGCAGGCAGCTGCCTCCCACAGTGCCGGGCTGTGAAGCTGAGGTGCTGGGCTGCGGTCTCTGCCTGGCTGCACACCCCAGCAAGAAGACGCCGTTTTCATCCACTCCAGTGAGAAGTGCTTTACAGATGCTGATTACTAATATCATCCACAGGGCTCCCAAGAACTTCTTTTTGGTTTTTTCCCCCCCTGTCTGCCTCATTCCTCTTTTTACTTTGAGTGTCTCTATAAACTACTTTAGCACCTTTATACGTCTCTGGAAAGTGGTGGCTCTCTAGAGCTCTCATCTAATCAAGTTCACAGACTCGCATTTTGGGATTGTGCCATTGCCTTGCTTGAGCAAGGACTTGAGGCCTGGCAAAACTCCCACTTGAGGCACTGCTATCTATGAATCACTTTTATTTTCCACAGAAAACAATCAAAAACTTCAGACCACTTGCTGTATTTCATCAATCCTAGTGAGGCAATTTACCCTTCAGTGGAAGTGTGTGTGTGCACATGCAAGCCTGTGTGTATACATCTCAATGAATGAAACTACATTTCAGGAAATAAAGACAATAGAAGCCCTCTATTATTATAATTCTGTTTACTAACACAGGCAATGAGTTTGTCTGCAGTGGAAAAACCACGGCACCGTTCCCACAAGGCACCTGGGGGTTATGTCATCACACTCTGAGCACACAGATTAATTCAGCAAGGATCCTTGCTTTTGCCAGCTTCTACCGTGCTAGAAACAAATTCACCTCTGCACAGTTGCTGCAGAGTATTCGAGACCTGACAGTCTTTCCGCTAGGGAAGAGACTCCCATCAGCAGCTAAGTTCCTTCCAGGTTCAGGTCAGAGATTATCGTTGCTGACAACTGTTGTCAGCAGCAGCTCATTCTCTTGCTTTAGACAGGACCTAGTTAGCAGCTCTTATACTGCCTGGTCCCCTCTACCACTTCTCTATTTTTCCCAGCTGAGAGATACCAAAATACAGAGAATTTACAGCTATTTCTGTTTGGCTCAACATGGTGCATTACTGACTGAGGAACATAGCCAGCTTCTGCAGCTCTGAAATTCCCAGTAGCTTATATGGCCTATTACAGAAAACACCTTGTAGGATGTACTCTTCTTCAATCACTCATCTGATTTCAGTCTTTACTGCAGACAGTGCCAAGAAAAATCTGGTGTTCCTCAAAGATACCCTGAATATGATTTAGGATTGTGCATTGCCATCAGAACTAATAACATTTTCTGGTATTTCACTCCACGCTTACAGGAAGAAAGCTGAGCCCCCAGGTTCTGGGTGTCTGGGGATGTCCATACAACACATTCAGAATATAACAAGGGTTATTATTCCAAGGTTATTATTCCCTCTACTGGTTCTAGCAGACAAATATTTGGTTTTGTTTCCATACATAAATCAGACAGATTGAAAACAAACAATCAAAAAAAAAAAATCAACAGTGGGAGGGGAGAGCTTAGCAAGGAAGAGCTTATTGCAGTTCATTTCCAGCTGCTGTTCACCACTGGAAGTTAAGCAATTAAACAGCCTGGGACAGAGCAAGCCTCGAGACAAGAGTCATCCCACCTACTTTATCCCCCTGCATATTCAGCTGAATTCAATACAGATCATGTCCTATGCACCCATAGCATTGCTGTATCATACCAGAGAGCCAGCTGCATTTCAGTAAACACAAAGGCATTTTTTGGTCTCCTTTAGCATGAAGGGCACTAATGGAATTGAACTGTCAGAGTCATTTATCCCAGAAAACGGAGCAAAACCTCTTTTGACCACAGAAAATTAATTCCTCATTAGAGTTGCACTGGCTCTAAGGCAGTGAACCACTTGGTAAATAGTGCACCTCATAGCAGTGACATTTTCCGGTTAATGCAAGAATTGTGGTGCAAGAATAAGTTTACATGCTGCAGGCCAGGTCACCATCCGTTTTTTGCTGACAAAGCTCTATTGAAGCCAGTGCTGTTTCTCTGATTAACAGCAGTGGAGACTTAGACCTGGAATAACCTTGAAATCCAGAAAAGGACTTCCTCATCCTGTCTTTATCAAAACCCTGTTGAAGTCAGTGGAGGTTTTCCTGTTGACTTCACTGGGATCCTTATTCATTATTTTAGTGAGCACACAAGTCCGAACACAATGCGCAAGCACACTTACCCATTCTTCTCTAGATCCAAAATCAGATCTTGTCCTTCTGCCTTTATCCTGACTTCAGCTCTGAACGGATGCTGTGTGCAAAAGAGACAGTGTTTGTTACTCGCATATCATCATAAATACAGAAACAGCCAGGAACATAGAAAATGGAGCTGCCTTTAAACCTCTCTGTCCTCCGCAGGTGAGGGCCTCACTTCGGCACGTGCGAGGTGGGTAGAGCTCAAGGAACCAGAGGGCCAAGGAAGAGAAGCGCCGGATCGCAGCGGCTCCGAGCCTGCTGCCATGGCCCCACGGTGCAGCGGTGCGAGCGCGGAGCCTGCATGCAGCCCGGCCATGCTGGTGGGGTGCCACATCCGAGAGAGTGACCCCACTCCCTTAAGCAGAACAAGCAGCTCAGACATGGCACTAAGTCCCAGTGCTAGAGCTCTCTCAGGGGCAGCTGGATGGTTACGTCTGTATCCCTTCTCCTATACACCGCGGGAAGGCTCAGGGCTTTGGTCCCGACATAGAAATACAGGTCTGGACCACATCAGAGGACATCCCAACTTGCCCTAGAGGTTTACAAGTCAAATACAAGCCAAAGCTTCCATTGTTGTCACAGCAGCAAAAGGCATTTTTTAGAAACCTAGTTCAGGACAAGAGGAATCACATCGTTTTCAGAGATTTACAGATAATTCCTTTACTCCGAGTAAATGCCAATACGCCATAGACAACAGCATCCCTTAAACTCTTTTAGGATCTAGCTATTGTTTGGATGGTACTTCACAGCAGCTCTAGTGTTAGTCCCAGGCTACAAAGGGACTGGAAAACACAACGGCAACTTTCTAGTTTGTTCAAGGCACTGGATACAGCCCTGGCTTGCAGGCTGCTTACAGAGGACACAGGACAGCTGGCTCATGGGTCCTACTGCTGTTTACGGAAAGGACTCCAAGTATTGGAGAGATGAAAGCTGAGAGACAGTTTTCCCACAAGGGAAGCCTTTGCTGCTCACATTACAGACAAAAAGAAATTTTTGAATATAACTGTCCATCATATGCAATTTCTATATAGTCTGTAGTTCAGGAAAACAGCTGGTCATCTACCAAAACAGCTGATCTGCTAAGCAACATACACTCACTGCCCGGGGAAAGCATGAAGAAACTCTGCTGTAGTCAGGTTCAGGCCTGGATCTCCAGGAAGATGTTAACATACCATCTATTTTAACACTGAAAGACTTCTGAGACCCAGTGTACCTCTAAATTTGGAGTACAGAAGTTTCATGACAGTACAGATATTTATTGAAACATATTACTATCACTGGACATCAAATGATGTATGAGAATGTGCACGTCTGGCTGGTCTTTTCAGCCCATGTACTTAGCTAAAGAGCCTGTAGTAGTATGGATTTTCCAGAAGAAATTTTTAGGAACCAAAATATTGTGTTTCCATTATTAAACAGACAATTTAAAAATAGAAGGATATAGAGTCAGTGATATAAAGTCAAACCAAGCACCCCATTCCTCAAAATCATGAATTTCTTAGTATAATGGCAAATACACACACTAAAACCAACATTAAAAAGAAAAATCATTCAAGAGGATGAAAATAGCCTGATAATCCTAGAAATCCCAACTGGAAGGGCCTCTGGAAGTCTCTAAACTCACCTCCCTTTCAAAGCAGGACTACTAGATAAGGTCAGCTGGGGACTTCTGAGTCTCTGAGCATTTTGTCATGAAGGAAATAGATGAATAAACTCCTCAAAAGAGAAAGAATCCGTTTGATAAGAACAGACTTCTCTATTCAGCTGAAACTGCATACCAAGAAAAAAAAAAATGGTGGGAGATGATCAACCCATACTACTTCTTTATTCAGTGTTGGAGGGGATTTTGCAGAACAGATCAACTGAAAGCAAAATAAGGCAAGACAGACTGAATAGGGCATTCTGTTAAAAGATCAGTCAGCCCATGGGCATGCTTGGGTGTCACTTCATCAATTCCAAGTTCAGTTACAAACTTCTTTCATCAGCTCCCTGCTGATATTCTGGTTTTCTGTCCATCTTTTATTCAGTTTCCAGGACATTGCATCAGGCCCATGCAGATCATGCAGATCATGCAAAAGACGTTCATACATTTAGCATATGCAGGAATGGCTAAATCCAAGGGCTGACTTCTGGCTTACTTGAATTGGAGGTGCTCAGTATGTCTCAGGTTTCATCTGTTTTGCTAACATGTAAGCAACAGCAATGGAAGTTACCTTGCCCATAACTTAGGGGGATCTGAGGGTCTCCATCAACAGGTCTCTTCATAAAGTTGTGCAAACATGACTATTATTGATATTGCTTTTTCCTCTCCTTCAAAAATCCCACTACTCTGGGATCCATCGATTGCTGCAGCTAAAATATCCCAGCTGTAATAGTACGCAAGCTTTGCCAATACTGGTTTTGGAGCCAACAGGAATTGGCCTGAAACAAACTAAGTATGACCCCTGAGACCCAGCAAATTTGTGTTAGGACAAATGCTCTCCAGATGTATTTGTATCACAATCAATAACGAAGAGATTCAAGACTTCCAGACTACACTGCAAGAACATTTTTAAGAGAATTAACAGCACCAGAAAATTTTCATCGCTTTTTTCCTTATATGACAGAATAAAAGAATTTTAGAAATTCTCATGTGAAGAGGACATAAAACCAGAACTAGCAACACTTGTTAGGTGATGCCATTTTTCCCTCAGACTGATGCCATGGGTTTCCCTTTTCTGGTTCACAGACAATTTAAGTAATATCATCTAGATTTTCCTCTTTCATTTGGTTATGCAACTAACAACTTCTTGATAGCGGCAACATGACTTCTGAGAAGCTGAGCTGCGGTTTGTGATTGCTGTTGAAGCCTGGCATCCCAGGGCTTCTCAGAACGGCTGCAGACTACACACACAAGCCCTTAATCCTTACACATAAGAAAAGTGGAGGTGGGATTCAGAGAGCTACATATGGCATCTAAAACAAATTTATCTTCATCTGAGCTGCTGGTTGGCTTATTTAGCACCCTCACAGATGCGATTCTTCCCCTCCTTAAGTAGGAAGGGGTTGTTCCCCAAATGTCATTGACTGTATTGATTCAGTCCCCCAGTGAGGAACACGCAGATCAGGTGAGCTTGAAGGTGGGGTTTTAACGCATGACAGAGGCAAAGCGATTGCAAGCATTACTGCAGGGCTGTGTGAATGGAAGTGGCCAGGAGAAGCCTCATGCTCGGTACCTGAGGTTTGATAATCACCTCTCCCAGCCCTTCTCTGGTTTTTGGAGAAAAGTACCAGCTCCCTGCTCTGCAGATGGTTTTCTGGCTTGTACCTACAGCCTGTCACTGAGTTTAAAGGACTGAAATGCGCATCACAAGGTCCTTTACTAACCAAGACATTGTCCCTCCCCTGAAGACGATGCACAGCTTCGAAAACAAGACACAAGCTCCCACGGCCCCAGCGCTGTGCGCGACCTACCTTCTCGCTGCTGGGGCTCCCCACGGCTTCCCAGCGCGGTACCACCACGCGGTGCGGCAGCTCCAGGCCGGCGGCGACCCCTGCGGCTGGGGAAAGGGGGGACAAGGCTGCTCGGCACCCAGACCCCGTCCCGCCGGCTGCTGGCGGCGCGGCGCTGGGCTTAGGGGAAGCAGGAGGAGATGACACCCCACCACCACCATCACCCCAAAGGGACTGAGGCAGCAAAAAGCCCTTGTGCCCCCCGCCCCGAGCGCGCAGCGCCGCTTCGCCCCTCCCGACGGGGCCGGTGCAGCCGGGCTGCGAGCCCCCCCCCGGCCCCCCCCCGGGCTCGGGCTCGGGCTCACCGCGCCGCGGCGGCGGGCGCAGCAGCAGCGAGAGGGCGATGCCGCAGAGCAGCCCCCGGCCCCGCATGGCTCCGGGCAGGGGACGGCGCTGCCGAGCTGCCGCCCCGGCTCGGCGCCGCGCTATAAAACGGCCGGGGCCGGCTTTCTCCTCCCACCACCGGCCCGAAATCCGCCCCTGCAGCCCCCTGCCCGCGGAGCGGCGCGGGCGCCTCCTCCTCCTCCTCCTCTTCCTCCCCTTCCTCGGCAGCCCCGCGGAGGAGGAGATGCGCCCCGGGAGCGAGCCCGGCTCTGCCCGGCGAGGCGGCGGTGCTGCCCCCCCCCCCGCAGCAGGGGCAGGGGGCGCCGGGGCCCCCGCTCGCTTGGCTGGCTAATGCAGGAATGAATCCCTCCGCCTGGAAGCGAGCAAGGAGGGGGGAGACCTTGGGGAGCTGAATAGCCACATCGCTCCTGAGAGGTTCCTGTAGGAGCTGTGCTGTTTTTATACACGTGCATACATATTTAATCCCATCAAACCCTTCATGCCTGAGCCCGTGTTTCCAGAGGCATCCTCAGTCCCTTGTCTCCCAGGAAGTGTATCGTCACTGACGGGTGAAGGGATGCAGGCTGAGGTGTGTACTGGCCGTGCAGGCGGGTAGGGATAAACGGGAAGAAGCAAAACGGCGATGTTCTCTGTCCCTCTGCCCTTAGAGAAGACAGAGGGGCTGGGGCAGGGGAAGGGCTCAGGAGAATCCATAGCCCCTGCACTGCCCTTCAGGGGTGACCACTCGCTCCCGGACGCTCCCAAAGGAGCATCCCTTTCTTGTCCTGCATCCTTCAGAGTTGTTCCCTGCAGTCCATGCATTGCTTCTTTGCTAGTCCTCTGCTCTTCAGGGGGACAAGCACATGGCCAAGTTTTGCCAGGCTCAGAGACACCTGAGGTGGTCTAGGGACACCTGTGTGAAAGGTCCTGGTAGCCCCCCACAGCACTGCTCCAGGGACAGAGCATAAGAGGATTAGCACTGCTTCCACTAAGGAAAGTTTCCCTAAAGGCAACCGGTAGCAGTTCCTCACTGCTGGATTAGACACCTTGTCTCAGGGTTGGCACTCAGAAGAGGGCAGAAGTTAACGGGGCCGTGCCAGGGTTGCCAGCTGCAAGCCTCTGACCTCCATGGTGGCATAGGTGCTATGATGGCCTTGCACATGCTGCCCCTGTGCAAAGCAGCTCCCCTCCTTTACTTCAGATTATTTCTCCCAAGACTGCCAGCCAGCTCCAACCGCAGATGCACCAACAAGGGATCAAGGGGGCTGTTGCAGGCTCATGAAGAGCAATCGTTGTGGGGTTGGCCCAGAATGGCAAGCAGTCATTGCCTCTTTGTCATACTCTTCAGACAGCTATTGATTTGCATTACCCATAAAACCTTTTCCATTCATCTTTATACTGGAAGTGCCTGTGTAGGTGAACAACCAGGGAACCAATTTAAAAAATGGGGAGTATTTGCACCTGGCTATGTTTCAGAGTGTATCGGTAAATTCGACTGAGAAGAAATTAATGTTCCATTTAGAATAAAGGTTTGCTAGACAACAGTAATGATTTTGGGTGTCGTCCAGAAGTTTATATATGCTGTTGAAATCACTGGAAAAGCCTTCAGTAAAAGAGCTCAGACTCTTGCTACTGTGCCCAAAGGAAGTGTGACTGTTTCCACTTGCAGATGCCATCCTGGCTTATGACTTTCGTATCTGTCCCCTCTCTGCCAGGTAGCATATGCCATTCTCAGCACTTCACATGCTGTCCTGAGAAGCCTTTGTGATCTTGCCACATTCAGCTTATTCCTGATATCACCATGGCAGAAGGAAGTTAAGGCACCATGGAGAGACCTAGAGGAAATCATCAGGGTGAACTGGCTATAAATGACCTGACCCACGAACAGGTCATGAGTTTTCTTCACACAACTAAATCAATATTATTTCCCAGAGCAAAAAATCCAGGGTCCAAACTTCAGCTCTTTGCTAGGCATGTAGAACACCTTGAATGGAAGCCTTGAGTCTTCTGTGGAGAATCCTCCCATTTATTTATAGCTACCTGTATTATAGGAGAAAACAATGGCACTATTGCTGATGCTTTTATATAAAAATAAATATACGTGCCAAACTTAGACAATTATTCTGCTTTCATCTCTGCATAAGGTTTCTGTCTGCACAAAGAAAGAAGCAAAAAAAGTACTTTGAGGAGAAACAAGGATGTTTGCCCTGAAAGATTGTCAGTCTTCCCAGTACAACAAACCTTCACAGGGGCTGCTCCACATATTACTCTATCAGAAGATCAGATCAAAAAAGCATATAATAAAATAAAAGGAGCTTCAAATCACTGTACTATTTAGGCCAAAAACTAGCTGCTTGTGTTTTCTATCATTTTAAAAATTAAACGCATTCAATAATCACATTTGTTATACAGCTATAATTTTATCATTGGATTTTGGTAATATGAGAATTGATATCTTAAATTACAATCACCAGAAAATCCCTCTATAAAAATATAATCACAGGCTGTGCAGTTGTTATATATAGTTTAATTTATCTCTCTCTATATATATATTATATATGATATATCACTTACACTGCTCAGACATTGTTGCATGGAAAGATTCAGGATATTCTAGCCTTATTAACAGTGCTCGTATGCTGTAATGCTACCTGCCTCTGGCAAAGGATGAGTCAGATCCTGCCCTGTGCCCATGCCTTCAGAAAGCTCTTACTGAAGTCAATAGGATGCTTGTCTAAATCACAGAACGAGGTCAGGCTTTAAGTTATCTAGAAATTACACAGGCTTAGACTCATTTCCTCCAGGATCCTAATTGCCTGATTAAAACTCTCAGCTGGGAAGATGGAAATCTGTGCTCTGTTCCCTTATCTACTGCTTAGCCTGTGATGAAGGCAAGGATGCAGTGCTTAGCTGCAGCTTCCAAGCAGCACCCACATCGAGGATAGGTGCATGCAGTTGTTAGCGAGTTTTGAAAATTAGGTGTTTCAGTTTCCCCGGTGCCAAGCTGATGAGAATGTGGATGCAGTTGGGTTTCTGCACTTACTCCACACGGAGTTTGCAAGGTGATTTAACACTATTGTCACTGGCAGGAAAGCAAAAGGTGCGGATTCTCCCATTATATTCATAGTCAATTAGGAGTTACCCACCTAGAAGGAAATAGATAGCCCTACCGAGGAGAATGCCAGTTAAAGAAATAGACTTCTTCAGAGAATGACTGGATCGTATATCGGACTGAAAGCTCAGTAATATTTCATTGCTACTCTCTGTTCAGAAATAGGAAAGGCTGTTGAATGAACTGCTGTTAAAAACCTCCCGCTGACTCTGGAGAAAATGTTATCAAAAATCAAAGTCTCAGAAAAAGAAGGTAGAAGGGTTTTTTTTTTTTATTTTTTTGCCCTGCCTAACTTCTGCATTTCAGACACTTGCACTGATGAAAAAAAGTTTGTATCTTTGGCTGACTTGAATGATATGTGAAATCTTACGTTTTTCAGAACATTTGTCTCCTTTAGATCACTTGAAATGATCAAAGGAGGAAGGCTGTGAATCTGTGAAGGGAACTGGCGATTTAACACCGAACTTCATTATTTCGAGTTTTAACAGTCGAGAACAGCTTCAGCTGACCCCGAGTCTTCTGTTTAGCTTTGGTTTTCCACCATCCATGTAGAATAGTGGGAATACTTGGAAGAGCCCAGAGCAGCTGTCCTGCCAAACAGGGAGAAGCGCTGTAAGACGATCGGGTACCAGACACAGGCTGCTCCCGATGTGCTGCAGTGAAATAATATCAAAGCACGCTCCACGCTGTTCTTAAAGGGTGTGACAGTGCTCTGGCGTTTCCTTCACTTCTTCTGCAGAAAAGTGAGCCTAATGGCAGAAGCTTGTGTATGCTCAAATGTTGCATTTTTGGAACTGTATTTGTATATTTAAAGCACCATAGCTCTCTCCACATTTAGTACAAGCTATTCCCATTCCTATACCATAGTGATTATACTGAAGTAATTTATTCTAAGAGAAGGGAAATGGGTACAATGGCACAAGTTTTAATAACAAACGATCCATAAAACTCTCCAGTAGCCTTGGAGAAGAAAACGATCTCTGCCAAAGTGTAGCCACAGGAAGCATGGGGAAGCACTAGTGAATGTCTTGAGACTTTTTCAGAAGCAGGAGGAAAACAAACTTTATTTGGAAAAACCTGCATCTGTTTTGGTTTTAAAGTTGAGAAGCATGAGAAGTGATTTCTACTTTAGAGTAAGGTAAACAGCAGAGAAAGAAGAAATATTTATTTTCTTCTATAAAGAGTGGAATATGTCTCTCTCACCTGTCAAACACCCTCGGCCCTGCCACGAAGCAGGATGGCAGGAGGGCATACGCTGAACACAGCACTGGCCCTGCCTACAACCCCCTTTATACACTGCAACAGGAGAAATAACAGCATAGATACTTGGCGCTTCGGGTATCTGCGTTTAGGAGATAAGTTCTCATGTGGGCTGGAAATGACCTAGGAAAAGGAGCCAAAAAGCTTCTTTTATCGCAAGGGATGTCCATCCATGCTGGGCTGCCAGAGCATGCTAAGGAAGCTGGGTTTGGATCAGGTGTTTCTATAATTTTCACTCCTATTTCTCTGCTCTGAGTGGACATGACACGAAGGTCTTTAAAAGGCCTGGGCTGAGGGTCACAAGAAGCCCATGGTACAATGCAGCAGCTCTGAGGAACCTCCCTTCAAACAGTGCCAAACACCCCCTCATAAGAGGAAATAAATTTGAATTACCCTTGGAAAGCAACTGTTCTAGATTGTGGTGCTCTGCGATATGTCTTATATCCAACCCCATAGTGTACAAAAAGAAAAATGGGAGAAGAAAGTTAGATCTAGAGAACAGTCCCACAAACAGCTGTTTTACATCCTGAAACATACTTGTATGGGAATTAGTACATTTGCCCACATGCATTCCTGCAGGCCAGATCAGCTTGCAGTGAGAAGATAATTTAGCAACAGGCATTTTCTACTATTTATAAGACTTTCCTCTTAATGTTTCATCTGCACTGCAGATGCAGTGGAGCTGGGGCCTGTCAGCAACAGTTGCAGTGTGTAGCGTAGACAGGATTTACCCTTGATTTTAATCATGTTTTTTAACTGCAAAATGCAGTAGTTCTCAAATAAGAGATTTTGATCTTAGAGGGGATTGTATAACTGGAAAATGGGGTTATGAGCCCACAGAAGTAGAAAATCTTTAAAAATGTTGATATAAGCCTAACAACTTAAAGTGCGAAGAACCCAGAGGGTATCTACCCCATTTACACTGACTTAGGACTATCTTCTGAGGTATGTGGAAATTGTGTTTGTATCTGTCTTTATCAATAATGCAATCTAAATGGATAGATATAGAGGGCCCAGGCCTCGAGTTTGACAGGACACTCAAGATGCACCAGATCCAGTGTGATAACCTCTAAAATACAGGGTGTCCTATATGAGATGGTCAAACTTTATGTCCCCCATTAAAAGCAGAGGATACAGCTTTTCCCATATTTCTGCAGTAACTGGATTTTCACACACATTTATATAACTGTGTGTGCATGTCTGTATGTATTAGTAACTCAAATTCTCTGAAAAAGTGACTTCAACTAGTCACTTTAGGCATGTGCAGCTGAGCTGTGCATGCCCAGTAAGTCCATAAGTTATATGAATTATGATTTACATGTTCCCACTCAGCTCAAGGTCCAAGGCTTAAAATGAAACACTAGGGGTAAGTACATTGTTCAGGTGATTTTATTTAAATACAACAACAGCAGAACAACAGGATTCCCAGAAAGAAATGACACTCCCTCCCCCCAAACAGAAAAAAAAATCGTTTAGTAACATTAATTACTAATTTTGGCAAAAAAAAAATCTGAATTTCCTTAGTCTTTGAGTTCAGCACAGATACTCTCCCCTTTTAACCACCTTCAGTATTCTCTAGAGAATTCAATATTAACTACACTCGGGGATCAAGTCACAGTCCAGTAGTGTAAGTCACAGAGCCAGATTCCATCAATTTTCCTCTCTCTAGGTCCTATCATACCTTCTGGACAATCCCATTCTCATTAATGGAACTAGTTGCAGAATAAAATATTATGGAAATTGACCTAAATTTTCAGTGCATTACATAACGTTTGTACCACAAATGCAGCCTACAATAAAAGATTAACTAAATTAAGCTTAAAACTGTTCACTGTTTCAAAGGAAAAATATAAAACATTGGAGAATCACTCTTGACTTCACTCTCAAGACCTCACAGTGTTTTACTGCAGCAAGAATTACATGTTAGTCATAAAACAGAATTATTTCACTTGCTAAAATTCCTAAGGTAAAACCTACAAAATTAATGCAAATTCCATCAAAATGTTGTCTATGAACACAGAAAGGCAATGTCCTGATTCAGAAGAGCATTAAAAGGATGTGCTTAAAAACACCTCTCCTCAGGAAAGCACATATTCACATACTTAGAACTGAGTACCTGTACAAGTGCTTTCCTGAGCCAGAGCCCAAACAATGCCCTGATGAAGCAGGTGAAACTCCAGGGGCTTTGAGACCTCCCCAGATCTGTACTTGATCTCTCAAAATACAAACAGATCATCAGAGTTCTCAAAATGACCTGCATAGGTCACCCAAGCTACAAGGATTTCCCCTTGAACACACCGACTGAAAAGATGGTGTTGGAGGAAAACATTTATTTCACATTCTGTAATATTCCTCTGGATTATCATGTTTTAAAAATTACAACTCTCGCAACACCTTCCCCTCTTCTTCCTCCTCGCTGTCAGTCACATTAACTTGCTGGATGCTGGAGGGGGTAGATGGGGTGGCTGACAAAACATTCTCCAAAGCTCCCATGTCCAGCTGTGGTATGGGGCTTAAGTACCCCTCCTCGCTGTGGCTGTGGCTGTTGTAATAGGACATTCCTTCAAGGCTCTCACAGCTGCGGGAGTCCTCACTCTGTGCGTGTTCCTCTGGGTACTCCCTGAAGGCATAGTCTCTGTCCAGAGGCAAAAACATCGCCTCATGCTTTTGGTACCGGTCTTCATAAAAGCCAAGGCATTCAGGCACTGAGTTGGTGAAATTCCCATAGCCAAATGGAGGCCGGCTGAACGGGCACGTGCTGCAATGAAAGAGATGGAAAATTGTCTTACAAAAGGGCAGATTGCTCGGACTTCGGTTCAGGCAAGAAAATCAGAATGGCTCTAGTGTTCACTGCTAGTCAGTTCATCCTGCTGAAATATTCATAATACGCCTAATTTAAAAATATGCCTGATTTAAGCTCTGAATACGTAAGAAGAATCACGCACAGATTCCATGTTAGCAAAGAAGGCCTGCATATGCACCCCTTCATGCTAGACACATACAGGAAGTTGCTTCAAAAACAAAAAAACCCAAATTATTGTATTTATTAATGAAATGATGTCATGGATAGAATAGCATATGATAACCCTGCAGTATGTGAACCTACATACTCAAAATAGTAAAACAAAGCATCAAAAGTCAGTTTGTGTTGCTTTTCTATGCCAAAATTTGCCAAAGAGATGGGAAACAAGTGGTCTTATTTATTGAGTGCTCTCTTGCATTTACTATATTGCTGTTAGCAGGAGGATTGACAGAGAATCCGTGTGCCCAATATGTGGTTGCCAGTGTTATTTATTTAAAGAATTTACAGTGATAAATTAAAAAAAGTATTGTAGATGGCAAGAAGTTACTGTACCAAAATATAACTGTTTTTCTCCAGTGTCCTGAGCTTGAATTTTTATTCTGATGCAGAACACAAGATGCAAGATGTGTTACAGCTTACACAGTGTTACAGAAATACACTACATCATTAAGTATGCAAAGAAGTAATAGAGTTCTGCTGTGCAGACAGTAGAAAGACATTGATACAATGTCTATCAAGGTTCCAAGGAGACTACTCATCTTTCCAACCAAGATTTAATACTTTTGTGCATAAATTTGCATACATTCATTTGCATGGTCTTTGCTACCTAGAAATGATGATTCTTGTATGCAAGGAATGAGTTTATAGGAACAAGAACTTACAAATCAATGTATTAGAAAGATCCTGGCATTAGCAAACCTGGCAATCTTCAGAAGTCCAATTTATTTGTGAACCTCAACAGTCTTACAGTACAAGCACACTTCCCTCCCTCAGAGAGCTCACAAAACTGTCTAATTTCAGATACCAAAGGCCTAAGCAAAGCTCATCTTTAGCAATTCTAGGAAGATGTGTCCTGTGTTCATTAAATGACTGCAAAAATAGCAGTATCTTCTATTGCACTTATCCGCTTACTAAGGCCTTACGAGCTTGAGGAGTCATCATCAGTGCTAATTTATGACTGGGTAGTCTTATTGCCTTAGGAACACACTGGCTGTTGTTATCAGTAGGAACAAGCAGTGTATAACCTGTCAGACTATGAGTCTAAAAATCATGATTTGCTGTGTTTGACTTTGCGTGGTCATGAAAGAGAAACGGTGCCTTACAGTGAATAAGCATGGACATGAGTTTGTGCAGTGTGGAACGAGAGCACATCAGTAAGCTATCAGACTTCTTGTGTTTGAGCAGCACGTCTGCATACCTCAGAACTAGCTGCTGGGAGGACACTGGTCCTTTCTGTGCATGGTTAGCTTAAGAAATACCCACACATGTTAGCTTCTAAATTCTTTGATCAGGCGATCTCTGATTGACTACCCCAAGACTGCAAAGGATAAACTAGGACTTACTATTTATATAAAAATTCTGAGGATATTTCCCACCAGGCTAGATTTCAGAAATACTGGTGGTTATGACAGCTGCAATCAGAGTATCTGGGACACATCCCAAACACCTACTTTAATTCTATCTGATCATTTTCAAAATATATTTACACTATTTCTATTTAATTTTTTTTGTAGAAATCAACTGCACTTAGGTACATGAAGTAGAGAGAAAATACTTCTATTTACTGTGGGCTTGGGAGTGCCAGTTACTAAAATAGTACTACGGAGCCTTCAATAACTGGGCGTATATTATGAGTAGCCTCAGGACCACCACAACAGAGTGCTGTAGGAACGTAAGAGCACTTTTTCCTCCCAGGGAAAAGCTCTTGCCTCAGGAGCTGAATGGTCCACCTGCTTTGTGGAAGGACTCTCTGCCTTTTAGTACTCATTCTCACTTGGATTGAAGTGAAGGACTTTACCTTGAAGGGAAATAGTGAGGTCCAGGTACAAAGTAAGGGTGATGAAATGAAAACCGTGGAGGCGTGCCGAACAGACTGGCCGGATGACTGATAGGAGGAGGCTGATAGAGATGCGAGTGAGGAAGAGGGGCAGCTTGGGGAAGAGGTGAACTTCTAGGGCAAGCAGAAATCTCTGAATACTCCTTTGGGGTCTGATTATCAGAGACAGAAAATCTGGCGTTAGCAGGGCTTGTGTTACTTGGGTTCCTACTGGAGCTCTCAGCGGAAGCTGATGAAGGTCTCTTCACATAGCAATTGGGTCCAGCCGTTACAAGAGTTTCTGTCTGAGCAGGTCCAGCAAAGTGCTGCGGTGAAATTACAGGGTGCAGGGGCAGAGCTGGAGCTGGAACAGCCACTGATGTGGTGCTTGCAATAGCAGGCTGTAAAAGTGTAATTGGACCTGGATGTTGAATGGAAGAGGCTGGCAGCTGGATGGCAGGAGCTTCACCTTTAGGAAATAGAAAAGATATTTATCAGTCATGAGTAGAGGATGAGATTTCATAAACAGCCATGTAGCCAACCACAGCTAGAGCCAGAACCATTTCCTCCAAAACATCCTCTAGCACCGCTTCCCTGCACTCAGTGAGGGTTGAGGCTGTGAGCCTGGTAAGAGCTCAGTCTTGTCCTGATAGGGTCATACAACTGGGCTGGAGCGTGCACTTAGAGCTTAAAGCACAGAAGGCCTCTCAGGTCTACCATCTGAGATGGGAAAAGCCAAATTCTTCTTAATTAACCTGCATGGTGCCAAAGCAGCAGTGAGGAGCAGAAGCAATAACTACAATACCCTATCCTCAGACATGTTTTCTCATTTGCTTCACTAATGGACATACCCACCAGCCAATTTCACTTTGAAATGCTTTGCAGACATACACTTTCAAATCACACTATATGTTAATAGGGTTGCCTTTATCCAGAAAGATTTCAGAACACTTTGGGTTAATATTTTAAACCAGGTAGTGGTTTTTGAAAAGTCTGAATTCTGTGTTAATGGGACTTCAATGCTTCTAAATTTTTACAATCACTTCAACCACAATAGAAAGATAGCAAACTCTAGAATGAAACATAGTAGCATGTGAGGAGAACACAACGTTTTAAGATACATTAGGGTAAGAAATGAAAAATATTTTATTTAATCAAATCTGCAGAGGGACTTAGGAAATGATCACATCGCTAACTCAGAACTTGGCCAAATCAAAGTAGAAGGCTCTCTTATACATTTCCAAATATTACTATGGAGCATAAATGGGCATTCAGGATTTTTTTTCCTCATTACAAAGAGAGCAGCCCCTGAAGACCAGTGTTCATATACTGAAACAAAACACGCCAGTGAATGGATCTATGCCATTTGTTCTTGAAACCCACCATCCACGCACTGACAGAGCCAGAGCTCTTTCATCAAGACACATGAGGGACCACAGTCAGGCACTCTATTTGCCTGTGGGCTCTTATGCTACACCCTATTACACTGCACATTACTGACTTACTATAAAAAGAAGGGTCCTTCCAGGTTAAGTGCAACTTTTAAATGTATTATTTCTTCTATAACTATGTTATTCTGTGTATAAAAGCTGAGTTTTGTGGGCTCAAACTGTGGACACGCACAAGCTGATGAAATACATATACAACTATCCCAGGTGGGCATAAATATCTAAGTAACTGTTCACGGTAAAATGTGCAAGTGAAAAATTCCTCTTCCAGTTTTAAAGAATGCTTTAAAATTGCAGCCCACACCCTCCCTACTTAACATCCTCCTTTCTGATGCCTTTATTGACAATCTGTCTGCCCTCTCTTGTAAGCAGTCTAAGCTGCTGAGCATTTGTTCTAAAGCAATGGTGCCCTCACTGGAAAGGCACACCAGCACAGGAGTGCAGAGGTGCCAGCGGCTAAGCTAATAAGCTTTGCCAGGCTTAGTAGTGTGGGCTGAGCAGCAGTTAGATCTGGTGAGGTAAGATATGTCTGTGATGGGGACAGAACAAGAAAAAAAAAAAAAAAGATAGCTGTAGCTCAATAGGAAGCAAGTACTAACTTTAAGTAACAGAGACCCAAAAAAGGCAGAAAGATAGCAGGAGGGAACTAGGAGATAAGGAGAAAACAGCAGGGATCTGTAGGGGAGTAAGGAAGTAGCCAGAAGAATTTAAGGGCAGCAAAGGGAGAGAAGGCTGAGGAAATAGGAGGCAAGAGACTAGGAGGCAGCAGTGCAGTGTCGAGGAGGATTGACAGACACAGTGGTGACTAAAAAGACTGAGAAATCATATCTTAACTATATCTACACTACCATGTGCATAACTTTTACTACAATAGGTAGATTCCTAATTTTTAAAATCATTCACTCAAGACTACTAAAAACTCACAGACAGGATGTCCAATACTGTTCTGAACATTGGGGATGACAACGGAGTAAGCGGGTGATCGGAAAGGATAAATGGCAGCTGGATTTGTAGTGATGATATTCTGAGAAGTGCCGGAAAATACAGTGGAAACAGTCAATGGAAAACGCTTCCTTTTGCCCGGTCGTGGCTGATAAACCCAACCTGTCAGAGATGAAAAAGATGCAGACTTCCCATTTTTGGGATGATCTCTTTCTTTCTGTAAAGCTAAAATATCTGTAATTCTGAAGTATCTAAAAAAATACGAGTCCAAAAACTGCTCTAATAGTCAATGGCAAAACTCTCATTCATTTCAGTGGGCTGGCAAATGGGTGTTTTATCAGAGGCGGAGTTAAAATGAGCATGTTTGGGCATTGTTATGTTAGCAGTTCGGTTAGGTTACCAATGTAGTTACCATTCAAAAGTGTTTGTGAGACAAAGAACCACAAAACAGTGGGGAGTGACATTGTACAGCTAAGGAAAGCATGTGAAGGAGAACATGATACTGTACCATGGGCTTTTGGTGTGGAAAAAAGCAAGAGTATGCAAAACGTAGATCTTTCCTGATTGTTTCCTTAGCCCCTTAAATCTCACATATACCTGGAGGTTAAAAGATACGATGAAAAATATGATCCACTAGAAATCCAGTTTAAATTTTGGCAGCAAGGAGTACACTTGCCTTTGACTTACAACATTAACCAAACACATAGAAATATTTTGGGAATTTGGACTGAGCAGCTTGGTTTTCTTCGGCAGGCTAACTCTTATGCTACTTTAAAGAAACCCTTTTTTTGAAGGATGAAAAAACAGAAGAAGAGATTCTGCTCTTTATCTTCTGCTTGTTTATGATGTATTAGTCAGGTCTTGTCTACCCGAACTAGTCATGATTGTGAACTAGTGGATCTATGACACCACAGACAGAACGGATTATGACACGTGATGTCTCAGGAGCTTTTATAAAGAGCGCTCAGAAAACTTCTGCTCCATTTTGTTAGTGCCTTTTTAACTGAACTGCAGTGCTATGGAGAAACAAATTTAAGGGTGCAAATCCCTAATCCTTTGAAAAAGGGGTTGAGAAACATTTTCTTCCACATCTTGTCTCGGGAATCCCAATGCCACAAGTTGAGGAGTCCCACAGAACACAATGCCATTTGTGCTTCCCGTGGCATTTCCCTTTCCTGCTTTTACAGGAGTGGATGCATGTGTCACCCAGGCCACCTGGACAGCTCCTTTTGAAGCCTGTGAAATGTTGCAACAGGCCACATTCACAATAAACTGTATCTGGCCATTAGACTTGTAAAGCATTCAGAAGAGCTGCGATACATGCGGTGGTCTAAGAATGTAAGAAATTCAGAGGCTATGGAGGATGAGACATCATTTATGGACAACTTTAAAAAAATGAATATGCTTTCAGGTACTAGAAATCTGATGAAAGGACCAAATACTTGAAAGTCTATCATTTCTTCCAACTCTATTATTTGCTCTAATGAAAGATCACTTTTTTCCTACAACTCTTGCACTTCTAAAGCATTTGGATAAATAAATATATGTTTACCAGGAAATTCTTCTCTGTGCTTTTCTTTTATTTTCTGGGCTTCATCATAATAGGGCTTCTTCTGCTCTTCGGTCAGTTTGTTCCATTCCAATCCAAGCTGAACACTGATTTCTGCATTATTGGCAGCTGGGTTAGCTTTGGCTAGAGCTGGCCGATGAATCCTAGCCCATACCATGAACGCGTTCATTGGACGCTTTACATGGCCACTTTTGTCCTTGCTAAACGGAGTATCTGGTATCCCTATGCAACAAAACGAGGAAAGATGATCATCTGCCAGGCAATATACACAATACATGTTACATTCAATAGTATTTCCAAGGGGTATTTAGCAATATTCAGAAGAATCATTAGAGCCTTGGAACACACAAAACTCAATGCACATTCAGAGAACAGTTCCTAGAAAAATAACTAAGTCTAACAGAGTATCGCTGACTAGCCTCCACTGAAACACTACATAAGGAATTGTTTACATGGCTTTTGTCACAGGCTTTCTCTTCTATAGGAAACAAAAATGACTGTTAAAAACACACTGGTTTGGATTTCATTTGGCTAGACTGCTTTCTGGAATACCTGTGTATTTATAAATTAAACATAATATAGCATTGACCATATCACTGCAAATTCATTATCACCACCCCAACTATGCATCCAAACCCTAATGATGCAGGGACCAGATCTGACGATGGTACGGCAGTTTAGTCCCACATCTTTGCAGTCTCTCACCTCTCTGAGGTTGTTGCTGCACTTTTGTTTTGTTTGTTTTTCTTTTTCCCCCCTCTTTCTTTTCTCAGATTTAGATGCCTGTTTGCTGGAGGAACCCGTTTCACCAGATGACTGTTACATGATGCCCAGCTTTAGGTCCTTATAACCAAGGACTGGATTTGCATTGAGTTGGCAACATAAATCCCAACCCCTTCACAATTGAACTTTGAGCAACTTAGAAATGAACTCTTCTATATGGTCAATAAAGGGCACATCTGCTAGTCTTCAGGACTTCAAGTTAATTTTAAAAGCTTGTATTTCTTTAAAAAAGAACTCCTAATCCAGACGTTTAAAAGTGTTCATCACTTAACATCTCCTAATTTTCTCAATAAGAGGTGTTCAAATGCTCATAGCTTTAAAAATCAAGCAGATGCCTAAATTGAACTTGAAACCACTATTCACTGCAATTCTGAAACCAGCTATAACGAGTTTAAAACAGATGGGGAGCAAGCAGACAAAACTGCACTGATTTTAATGAACCACTAGAGAACTTTGTGCATTGCCTGAGAACTTTGTCCTGCATGTTTACACCTTAAGCCGAACAAAAGAGTTGTACAGACTACAGCGTATCCAAAGGGCTACTTCTCCAACACTATTTTAACTTGTGTTCTCCTATCTGATAAAACCTGCCAACTGTGTGTCACTTACTGAAGCCTTGCAAACTCTAAGCGATCTTACAATGCAATACCTGCATCGGAGGGCAGCACTGTGAGGGGCACATTTTTAGTTTCAATTTTTACTGATGGCTCCAGTAAAGACTGCATTTTAAGAGGCACTTGGGTCACTGGCACTTTAGTCACATGGATCAGCTCGGAAGGCGGAGGGCCTTGAAACTGAATTCTGGTCCCTGATGGCAAGGGGTGAAGCATCAGCGGGACCGCCAGATTCGGAGGGTGCATTGCGAAGGCCCCGGGCGGCAGAGCCAGGCTGCCATCGCTGCTGGGCTGGGCGGCCCCGCTCGCGGATCCCGCTGCATCAGCCTCCACCTCCTCCTTCACGCCGCAGGCCTCAGGTGCTGCCTCGGGTGGCTCCACCTTGATGGCACCTGCAGGCCCGGACCCCGGGAGCGTCCCATTGCCCCCGTCCTCGGGCATCTTCAGCTCTTTGGGGCCTTCCTGGTCCCGTCCGGCCGCGATGGCGCCCGGGGCCTCCTGCCTGCATCCCCACAGGGCGGCGGGGCACCTCGGCTCGCCCCTCTTCCTGCCGCCGCAGGCCGCCTCCTCCTGCTCGGCCTCCTCCACTTTGATGCGCAGCACCTGGGGGGGCCTTTCGGCTGCCGCCGCCGCCGCCGCCTCCTCCGGCCGCCGCGGCCCCGGCTCCCGGCGGGGCCCTGCGCGAGGCGGCGGGCGGGCGGCGGCGGGCGGCAGGGGGCGCTGGCGGCACTGCGGACGGGCCGCGCCGCCTGCCGCCGCCCGCTCCATGGCCATGACGCCGCGGCCGTTTGCCGCCTGCGGTTGGGGCGCAAACGCTCGCAACGCCCTCCCGCGCCCTCCGCCCGCGCCGCGCGCACCAATGGCCTCGCGCGCCGCTGCTCCCCTCCCCGCCCCCGCCCGCCTCGCGCCTCACAATGCGGTCGCCGTGGAGACCGTTGGCGGCGGCGCCGGGCGCTTTGCCCCTCGGCCCGTTCCCCCGCACTTCCTGCGGGCCTGCTGCGGCGCCGGGCGCTTCGCCCCGACCCTGCGCCCCCCGCCCCAAACCGGGGCCCGCCGCGGCCATCCCCTCCCCGCTGGCGGCATGGCGGCCCCGGCGCAGCCGAGGGGACGGGTCCTCAGCGCTGCGAGCCCCTCCTGCCTACGCCCTCCCCATCAACCACGCGCGTCCCCGGCGCTGCACAGCGCCTCTTGCTCCACGGGGCGGAGACCTGGCGGCCCCCGGTCCCCGGGGCACCGAGCCCTGCCTCGGCACAGCAGCCCCACTGGCTGGAGGACCCGCGGAGCCATAGAGAGGTCCGCCTCGTGGCCCAGAAGGGCTCCTTGCTGTACCCTCGGAGGGTGCTCGCTGCTTCCGCTTCCGTTCCGGCCATGCTGCGGAGCTGGCGGGCCACAGCGGCCATCTGTGCTGCGAGCGGGAGGTGCGTGAGGCGTCCGTGCGGCCGCCGCCTCCTTATGGCGAAGAGCAAGTTCGAGTACGTGCGGGACTTCGAGACGGCCGACACGTGCCTCCCCAACTGCTGGATAGTGGTCCGGCTAGACGGCCGCAACTTCCACCGGTAGGGGCCGGGCGGGCAGCCAATGGCCGTGGCGCTTATAGCAGCGCGGTTGCCATGGCGACGCCTCAGCCAGTGGGAGGGGAGGAAAGGGGGGCTGAGGTGCGTGTTTGGGGGGGAGGGGGGAGTCTCCTAATGGGCCCCGGCGGTTAGCCTGGCACCCTGGCGTGCGGAGGTGGTGCACGTAGGGGTGCTGGGCCGCAGGGTGCGGTGCAGAGCGGGGTGCTGTGTCCCAGGGTTAGCCTGGCACCCTGGGGTGCGGAGGTGGTGCACGTAGGGTGCTGGGTCCCAGGGTGCGGTGCAGAGCGGGGTGCTGTGTCCCAGGGTTAGCCTGGCACCCTGGGGTGCGGAGGTGGTGCTCGCAGGGTGCTGGGCCGCAGGATGCTGTGCCCCAGGGTTAGCCTGGCACCCTGGGGTGTGGAGGTGGTGCACGTAGGGTGCTGGGTCCCAGGGTGCGGTGCAGAGCAGGGTGCTGTGTCCCAGGGTTAGCCTGGCACCCTGGGGTGTGGAGGCGGTGGCTGTAGGGTGCTGGGTCACAGGGTGCTGTGTCCCAGGGTTAGGCTGGCACTGTGGGGTGTGGAGGTAGTGCACATAAGGTGTTGGGCCGCAGGGTGCGGTGCAGAGCAGGGTGCTGTGTCCCAGGGTTAGCCTGGCACCCTGGGATGTGGAGGTGGTGCATGTAGGGTGCTGGGCTGCAGGGTGCAGTGCAAAGCGGAGTGCTGGCCCCAGGGCAAAGAACATAGATCCCTGATGTCCTGACTGATTTCGGGCTAATGACCATGGATTCCTGAAATGCGTCTGTGCCTCGCTTGAGCTGTGTGAACTCTGCAGGGGCAGTGGTTAGGCCCCAGAAATTCTTTCATTCAGCTTCTCCAGAGTCTCTCACTACTACTGGTATTTGTCTTTATGGGCCATGTACAGCTTAAGAACTGTGACTTCTGTGGGGTGATAGGTAAATGGTGTAACAGTGGCTTGGACGGGTTGAGGGAAGGACTGCAACTGGTACACAAGAATATTTATTTATGTGTGGAGTCAATATCTTTGTGATATTCAGCTTTTTTCAGGATAAATGGGTCACGGTTCTCTAGAGTGGCAGATGGCACATATTCTTGCTGGGGTTTTGATCTCTGAAAGTTGCTCTTCCAGATGGTGCTTTGGTGAAGTGTGGTTCTGGTAACGCTCTTGAGTTTTGACGATTGACGGAAATGTTACCTTTGTTGGACAGAGTATAAAAGGCACCCTAGGGCAAAGTGAGGTCGCAGAAAATGTTATTTGTCATCCTCTTATTACAAGTAAAACAGGGAAAGCAGCCGTTTGGAAGGACTGTTATATAGTTAGGATGAGATACTGATGGGAAAGTGAATGGGTTATCGGGGATGTATAAGCACAGTTTGTTGTTACTGTTGTTCATACCTGGAGGGAATTCTCTGTCAGTATTGACAGGATACTGGAAATCAATATTCATGGGAAGTAAATGTGATGAAAATTAATGGGGTAGCATTTTCGAGTAGCATTTTAAAGGATTCTTATTCAACCATTTTTGCTTTGAAGGTTTGCTGAGCAACATGAGTTCAAAAAGCCAAATGATGACCGTGCTCTTCATCTGATGACCAAGTGTGCCCAGACAGTGATGCAAGAATTGGAGGATATTGCTATTGCTTATGGACAAAGCGATGAATACAGTTTTGTTTTCAAAAAGAAGAGTAGATGGTTTAAGCGAAGAGCAAGGTAACAGCTGCTTTGATACTAAGAAGTGTATTCACTTTTAATACCTCTCTCTAAACTTGGAATTTGTTGCTCTTTCTTAGATTTGCCTTTACCTATAGGCAGAGGCTATGAGCAGGACTGTATTTGGGTGTATACACTGCAAATTAGCTCTCAAGTTCTTCATGTGAACTCTTTGCAGGCGATCTTTCTGGAATATATGTTCAGTGATACAGGGTTTTAAAAAAAGTTTTGATTAAACACAGCTGCTTTTAGCAAAATGATTCCCTTTCCAGACTCTCTTATGTGATTCTCAGTACTTCTTACTCTTCAAAAGACTCTATGATATTGCTGATTTGTGGACCATTCTTTAAGAAATTCTGCCATCTCCCAAAATTATTGCTGTTGATAGCCCGGGTGATCACAGTATAATCATATTGATGTATTGCTTTCTTTTTGCTTTGTGTTTGCAAGTAAGTTCATGACTCATGTGGTCTCCCAGTTTGCCTCAAGTTACGTTTTCTATTGGAAGGATTACTTTAAGGACCAGCAACTTCTGTATCCACCAGGATTTGATGGACGAATTGTGTTGTATCCCAGCAACCAAAATTTAAAGGACTACCTCAGTTGGAGACAAGCAGATTGTAAGCATTTTTAAAAAAAACAGATTTGTACAGTTGAGTTCTTCTTTCTGAATACAGATGCCCTTACTGCAAGTGTATGCATATATGTTATCGGTGAAAGAACAGCAGGTAGGGGAAGGCATAGTTTTAAATAAACTATTAAAATTGTGCTGGGATTTGTATGGATGCAAGAATATAGGCTAAACTTTTGGGACTTCAGATTACTTAATGTTCATTACATGCTGGGAGTGAATTTGGCACTGGAAATACTAGAATTATTAATAGAATTTGTTTGTTATTGTTTATGTTGTTGTGTTTAACCAAGATAATCTTCTTTAACCAAGAGAGGTGAATGTTTGAATACAACTTCACCGTGTAGCAAAATCATAGCAGTCACGAGCACTGTATATTC
This sequence comes from Apteryx mantelli, assembly GCF_036417845.1. NCBI lineage: Eukaryota > Metazoa > Chordata > Aves > Apterygiformes > Apterygidae > Apteryx > Apteryx mantelli. The sequence continues at coordinate 10,913,023 of NC_089991.1, read as the reverse complement.
CATCATGTTGTACTTTGTTTCTAGACTTTTGTTAGTAGCTAGTCTTTGTTGGTCAAATGAAGATAACTTCCCTTATTCATAAACATTGTTCTCTCTCTGTTCTCCCTCTCCCACTTAGTGAAGTATCATGACGTCAATCTTCTAGTCACTCTTATGATATACAGTACCTTAAAAATGGATTAGAAAGATTGTAACTTCTGCAGATACTGATATTATTAATGACCCTTTATTACTGAATATTTCCTATATGTGACTCTGGCAATAAAGTTGCTTTTTCTGAGTCATCACTCAGATTTGGTAAATACTCTTTCCCTCTTTTTCTGTAGGCCATGTTAATAACCTTTATAATACAGTGTTTTGGATGCTTGTACAGCGAAGTGGTTTGACACCAGTACAAGCACAGGATAGACTTCAGGTAAGAATCTTTTGAGGTCATGTTGTTCTAGGTACAAACAGAATCACACGATTTGCTAAGCCACGTCTTGCCTACCCAGCAGCCCAGGCTATCTTTTCTGCTCTTATTGTAATAACTTCACAGGTATACATTCAACAACTTCCTTTTGAATTGTACAGATGTTAATATGATTAGCATATAGCATTTTAGGTAGAATGTTAATAGGATTTTCATTTCATAATTAGTGAGTTCAGAAATCTTAGACACTTTATATAAACATCCATTATCTCTGAACAAGAAATAAAATGGGAGGATTCAGATGCTGTTGATTCCCAGTTCCTTCTGTGGTATTCTGACTGATTGTGCAGACTTAAGCACATTATATCTATTTTCTCCTGGATTATGTTGACTTTCTTCTACTCCTCTTTTGAAAAAAGTAATAACAAACTTGAAAGGAACTCTCTTTTAATATTCCCATTTGGCATTTGGAAATAGTTTCTCTGTTGGGAGAGGTAATTACACCTTGTAATTTAAAGATGAAAAACCTGTATAAATGCCACTCTTATTCCCAATATTTACCTAACATTTGTGCTAGAGATTCAGTTTGCTGGTATATATATTTTTTTTTTCTATAAGGGTACTTTTCTTTTTCTGTCAGGGAACTTTGGCTGGAGATAAGAATGAAATTTTATTTTCTGAATTCAACATCAACTACAACAATGAGCCTTTGATGTATAGAAAAGGAACTGTCCTAATATGGCAGAAGGTAAAAACTATATTAGTACTGGCTTCATGCTCATATTTTAAACAGCTCACTATGGCAGACAAGCTATACTGTAAAAACACCAAATGTGAAGTAAAGCTCCGTGGACATCATCTATAAATAACTTTTAAAACTAAGAAAGTTTTCCATATAATGATGTGTAAATTACTAATTATTTTAGAGGTGTTTTTGAGGTATCTATCCATGAGCATAGTATAAAAACTAGTCTCTGAAGTCTGGTTTATACATAAATTATGACCACTGATATATATACATTGTCATCTGTTGTTATATGTTTTATGTAGAATTTCACAAGACTGATGTATCTACTAACTGATGTATCTAATTCTTCTTTGTTTAATGAATAATATACAGTTGGTTTCTTATTGCTACCAGCTTTGAAAATTGAAGAAGCCTATTCTGCTTCCTGAAAAATTACATTTTAATGACTGTTATCAAAGTTTGATACAGTAATCATTAGGGCCTGTGCCAGACCCTTCACAGGACCGGATCCTAAGTGGTTGCATGGCAAAGGAGTTATAAACTTTCATTCAATAAGATAGCTCAGCTCATAGGACCTTTAGTCCTCTTTTCTTCATATGTAAAGGAGCATAGTAAGGAGTGCAGCTGTTAATGAGGAATTTCTTTTAATAATAACTTGGGAATTCTCATATTCTAGGATTATATCACTGATGCAGAATTAGCGTAAGAAATTCCTGGCCTGTGTTTTGTATGAGATCAGACTCCAGAAAATCATAAATGTTTCTGGCCTTAGTATCTTCCGCATTTAGAAATTTTAATTAAAAATATGCACCTTGCTTGTGATCAGGACCCAATTAGTCTATGCTGAGAGTTCTCTGTAATTTATTCAGCCTTATGACTTCTATATGCAGAAAAAATTGATAATCCTTTTTTTATTATTTTGGCTAGTGATTTCTCTTACTTCATTTGAACTAATTGGAACAGGTAGAAGCTCCAGCCTGGAAATATATTCTACTTGTTCCTTGTACATGCTTTTTCTTGGTAATTGTAGGCCATTTGCAAGGTTTCCCATATGCTTTGAATAGCTCCAATCTAAATATTGTATTTTATTCAAGAATACTTGTAATCAGTTACATGAATTTGCAGGTGATTTCTTCAAGCCATGTGATGATGACATGCGGTTTGAACTAGTCATGCCAGTCCACTGAATATAAAATAGATTCTCTTTCAGAAGATTCAGTGTTCAAATTATGTAGTACATCTAGGGATGATAGTTACTTTTGTTATAGCTTTTTGTCTTGTTCATCTATGAAAGCCAACTGAAGTCTTATCTGTCTGCTAATGTGTCAACTCTCTTTTCAGGTTAATGAAGTCATAACAAAGAAAATAAAACTGCCAAAGGAAACAGAAGAAAAGGAAGTTGAAGTGACCCGAACTAGGACTAAAGTTGTTCCTCTGCACTGTGACATTATAGGGGACCAGTTCTGGGAGGAATATCCTGAGATTCTGGCTGAGGATAGTTGATTTCTCCAGCACCTGTAACTGGCAGTTTACATTTTGCTCTGCTAGGGTTGTTGCAAAGTGAGGAGTATGGACTGTGGCTGGCAGAGTTTAACTTGTAACCCTCTTCAACAACTACATTGTTTTTAGCACTGTTGTTGCCTGAGAAACAGACACTGCTCTGTTTTCTGACAGACAAAGATATGTCTTTATGGAAAAGGTAAAATCATATTATATTTTGAATGTGAAGAACTCATTATAAATTAAAAGACTGTTCCTTGTAAATGCGTATTTGCAAAAAGACTGTATAGAAATTTTGTGCATTTCTATAGTATTCTTTAAGCCGCAGGATACCTTATTGAACTACCAAACTATACAAAAGGTTATGTATTTGAACAGTTAAAAGCAGAGGGAAAAATAATTCTTTTGATTTTTGTTTCAGTTATGAGACAGACCAGAATACTCCAGTTGGCAATTGGTAATAAATTTCAAGGCCAATGTGTTTAATCAAGTTAGTGACAAAATATGTGACTACCTAATGCCTCTGACCCTTACAAAAAGGAAATGGAGTACCTGTCATTTTCCTACAACTGGTTTTTAAAGCTTTTGTCAACTGTACAGGATTTTTATACTTTTTTTAAGATTTAAAAAGAATAATGATTTCTTCCCTGCTGTGTTTATTATTTGGACTTTCTCACTGTGGTGACTTTTACTGGTAATCAGTGAAGGTTTCAAGTAGTTAAGCTAATAGTAAAGATACTGTACAGACTTGAATTCTGTCAGGACATGGGTAAACATTGTGCTGTCATTTTTCTGTGGCCTGGGAAACCATCTGCCTCAGACTGTGCAGTAGACTGAAAAGTAGCAACACGGGAAAATTCCTGGTGCTTGCGGAGAGGATGCTAGCACGAATCTGTGGTGGTGGTCTCTGATTCCCTTATGGTCGATACAGATACACAATACCTGATAGCTAAAGAGAGGGAAAAGTACGATGGCCATGTGCGTGCCTGGTCTATGCACAGTTTTGTTCTGGTTTAAGTATCAGTTGAAGACTCTTTGTCAAAACAGTTAAATCATACAATCTCTGAGAGCAGACGTATCTCCGATAATATAAGGGGGCTTGTCCCCCTGTAATTGGAAATTTAGGGAAATAAACTATTTCATTATAAATACGTATCCTTATAGAAATGCAACTGTAACGATATTATATCATTACCACTTTAACCATATTGGTTTCAAAAAGAAACAGTAATCTAGCTGACAAGCTGTGTTGGTAAGGGAAAGTTTATACTCGGCAGTTGAGACTGGCCATAAAATTGGAGAGGATCGAGTGTGACTAGAGAAGGTTAGCACAGAGTTAGTCTCATTCATTGACACAGCAGCTTCCTCTCTGCTTTCATACTTTTCTTCCCACAGGAAGAAATTATGCATTTAAAACAATGTTGTGGGTTTTTTTTCTAATTCTTATTTACTCAGATGTAATTTGAAAAACTGTACTAAATGGGTACTGATGTAAAATACTACTTGGCAGTTTTTTCCTTTTTCTGAGAATGAACAATGAGTCTATGTGTTTATAAAAGCATGGTAATTCCCCTCCACTACTGCGTCCTAATACTGAGCAGTTCAGTACATGCAATAAGAGAATGTATATTATTTTTAGTCTGTAGAAAGGGCTGTCTAGTCCTCAGGAGGAGGATATGAGGGATTGTGAGGTGATGATTCTGAATGAATCATCACACTGCAGTCATTTAGCAGTAAGAACTTCCTGATACTACTCTACGTGGGTTTTCTTTGTCCTGTTAGACAAATGTACTTTACTTGACTTTGATATGCTGTGGTGCCTGACTTCGGACATTATGGATAGAGCATATAGAGCATTATATATAGAACAGAGAGTCTTCATTCCAGAGCTGGTAATATTTGGATTTTGCAGTCTCAGGAAAGATGAAAAACAATTTTTGGCAAATATGATTCTGCTTCTCCTTGAAAAGTATTACATAGGGTTTTTAATCATATATATATGAGACTACCTGATACATACATACTATAATATATGTCTATTTATGTGTGTCACGTGTACATATATTTGAAAAAGGAAGTCTATATTAAGTCTTACATCCTTGGAGCGTTTTCCATTTAACTCATCCTCACCACAGTATTCAATAAGTAAACATGTCTGTTAACATGTGGATGGAGACTCTGGAACCTGGATATGGATTATGTTTTCAGATATGGCCTTTAATTTTTATTAATCTAAATACTAGAAAAAGCAACTCCCTGTGAACTTAATGGACTTTAAGTGCACCCTATCATCATGCACAGGGTCATAAAAATAAGTTTGCAGCTGTATGGGAAAACAGATTTTATTTTTTTCCCCTAAGGTTCAAGATGTGGACTGGCATTAGAGTGGCACACGCAGCTAAGCCTGCGTCCCAGCCTTGTGCTTACACTGACATTTGTATAGCTGGAAGAGTCCCGTTCTGTGACCCAGTGAAGAACCAGACGTTTGCTTTGGAGGTGGTCAGAGAACTCTAACTGATGTTACATTGCCATAAAAGGAAAGAGTAGACTTTCGGGAACCAGTTATGAAAGCTTAATGGTAGGTGGCAGAATCTATTAATGGGAGCAAAAAGAGAGGCTGCAGGGTTAACAACAGCGTTGCTTTTTTTCTGAGAAATATTGCTGCACTGCATATTAGGGAAGAAAATGAAAAGTATATTGCAGAAGCTTTTGCCCAGCTTCCCTTTAGTCTGCTCCACTCTCTGGGGGGCCGGGGGTATTTTGAGCAGTATCCCTGCTCGGAACGGGGAGCAGCGCCCTCCAAAACAGCGAGAGGGCTCCTGGGCCAGCACCGCTGGCATACGGGCTTGGAGGGGAGAAGGGGGCCCCTGCGCAGAGGCCTGAACTTAGAGCCGCACCACGAAGTTCATGGAAGATGCAGCAATGAAGGGAACCGCAGTAAAAGCGGAGCGCGCTCCGTGCGGCTGCCCCGGGCAGGGACGGCGGCCGCCGCGGCGCCGGCAGCAGGCGGCGCTCCCGGGTCTCCCCTCCCCGCGCGGAGCGGCCCGGATCCTGCTTAGCTCAGCTCAGCTCGCGGGCGGCGCGGCAGCGGCCCCTGGCGGCGGCCGCCGGCGGCGCGCTGGGGCGGCGGGGCGCGACCGCTGCCCGCTGCCGAGCATGGAAGAGGACGAGGCGGCGGCCGGAGGCGGCGAGCAGCGGCGCCGCCGCCCCGGGCCCGCAGCGGCGCCGGGGCCCGGACCCGGGCCCGAGCGGCCGCCCAGCCCCAGCCGCCTGGACGTGAGCTCCAGCCGCTTCGACCCGCTGCTGGCGCTGTACTCGGCCAGCACGCCGCTCCCCTTCCCCGGCGCGCCCTGCTTCAACAACCTGGCCGAGTACGAGAGCTTCCAGCGCGGCCTGCTCCGCCCGCGCGGCCGCCGCGCCGCCCCCGCCCGCCGCGGCCCCGGCGCCTCGGCCCGCGCCGCCCGCCGCGGCCCGCCCGCCGCCGACCCCGAGCGCATCCGCCGCCTCCGCAGCCTCATGGTCAACGCGGGCCCCGAGCAGGGGGCGGCCGAGAGCGGCGCCGCGGCCCGGCGCAGGAGGGCGCCGCGCAACGTCCTCACCAGGATGCCCCGTAAGGGCGCGGGGTAGGGGCTGTGGGGGCGGGGGGTGCGATGAGGGTTTGGGGGCCGGGATGGGCGTTTGGGGGCAGGCAGGGGCAGGGGTGGTGGGCTGTGGTGGGAGTTTGGGGGCAGGCAGGGGCAGGGGTGGGGAGCTGGGATGGGGGATTTGGGGGCAGGCAGGGGCAGAGCTGGTGGGCTGTGGTGGGAGTTTGGGGGCAGGCAGGGGCAGGGGTGGGGAGCTGGGATGGGGGATTTGGGGGCAGGCAGGGGCAGAGCTGGTGGGCTGTGGTGGGAGTTTGGGGGCAGGCAGGGGCAGAGCTGGTGGGCTGGGATGGATGATTTGGGGGCAGGCAGGGGCAGAGGTGGGGAGCTGGGATGGGTGATTTTGGGGCAGGCAGGGGTGGGGAGCTGGGATGGGGGATTTGGGGGCAGGCAGGGGCAGAGCTGGTGGGCTGTGGTGGGAGTTTGGGGGCAGGCAGGGGCAGGGGTGGGGAGCTGGGATGGGGGATTTGGGGGCAGGCAGGGGCAGAGCTGGTGGGCTGTGGTGGGAGTTTGGGGCCTGGCAGGGGGGCTGAGATGGAGGGTTTGGGGGCAGGCGGGGCAGGGGTGGTGGGCTGTGGTGGGAGTTTGGGGTCAGGCAGGGGCAGGGGTGGGTGCTGGGGCTGGGAGGGGGCAGCTGGGGTTTGGGGAAGGGGATGGCAGCGCGGGCTGGCGTCCCCAAGGCTGAGGTTGGGGAGGGCGGGTTTGGGATGAGGCAGCGGGGCTGAGGCCTGGGGCTGTGTGCTGGGGTGCGGAGGGGCTGGAGAAGGGGATGTGGGTTGGGAAGAGGGCTGGAGATCCAGGCTGGGCTTTGGGGCGCCAGAGCAAGGGCCGAAGACACAGCGGGGGACACGGGATGAAAGGAAGAGGGGAGAGATGCTGGGGTGGGGGCTGGGGCACGGGGTGGGAGGCTACGCCGGGGTGTAGGAGCGTGGTGTGAACGGAGACGAGGCGGGGGGGGGTGCAGGCTGGATCACGACGTGGCTGAAGGCCTGTTTTGGGGTGGGTGAGTCAACATCAGCTGCAATAGATAGTGAAGGGGTGCGGGCTGGGGTAGGGGGTCTGGCTGCACTGACAGGAGGTGGAAGGTTTGGAGTTAGGATAGAGTTGAGGATGCTGCCTGGGTGAGGGAAACCCTTGGTGGGAGGTGGCCTGGGGAGGGGTTTTGGTTAGGATGAAGAGGTGGGAGGGCAAGTGGAACTGTCTGGTTTTTGGAAGGAAAGGAGCTGGTCAAGAAACTGGGAGAGGAAACAGGAGGGTAGTGGCTGAGTCAGGTGTTGAGGCAGAAAAGCAGTGCCTTGATTAGGGAGTTGCAGGATGGGGGGTAGGAGCTGGAAAATGTGGGCTGGGATAGCAGAGGAAAGTGGGTATCAGTGAGAAAAGGTGTAAAGTGAGAGCGCTAGGGAAGGAGATGGTGAGGTTCCTGGGGCAGGCATGGGGAAAGGAGGACAGGGAGATGTGAGGTCCGGAGGTGGCTTGACTGGAATTGCAGAGAAGTTTGCTGGGGAACGTGGAGGTTAGAGGTTTGAGCAGTGCAGTGACTGGAGGAAAGCGGCTGGGTGACAGTGGGATGTGATGGGTCAGGGAGACGGATGCAGTCTGGGTGGAAAATGATAACTGCGTGCTAGGTGAAAGGCAGGACAAATTGTATGCAGAAATATGGGAACGACACATTTCGCAGAACCGGTTACTCGGAGATGGCACTGATTTTGTTATACTGCCTTCCTCCTTTGTTATGTGGTTGATTACATTCATCCTCTTGATTTCAAGCGAAAAGGGAAAAGAAACTGTTGTGCTCTCAAAAGTACTGTTTTTTAAACCAAGAATCAGATTTCAACCCATGCAGCTAGTAGTTAAATCATAACCACAGCATGAGTCTGTAATACACTGTTAAAAATCTTGGTTGCTAACAGTACACCCTGGGGACATAAATATAGTGCTGGTGTTTCTAGTGACGTGATGATAGAACAGTGGACTGAGGTGGGAGGGAGCTATAACGTTGCTAAATTCATCATTTGTGATGAGGACATGAGTTTCTTGTATAAATTTATGTACGCAGTCAGGGTAATAGCCTATAAACATTAAAGGGTGCAATTTGTGCACCTATACCAAGAACCAAATGACATGGCTGTCAAATGAGATGTAACTTAGGTGCACTTAATTACAATATCTTTATAATTACAATAATTAATTACAGTATCTTTATTGGAGTCAAGTATCTCTTCTAACCACCTGTACTGCCTTAATGCTCTTTTTCTAAAACAGCGAAGCCCAAAATGTTCAGGTCTGAATGCCTAAAGCAGAACTTTTTTATGCTTAGATGCCAAAACATAATATATTCATTGCCACATGAATATATTGCTACATGATTGTGAATCTCATCATGTGAACTTGGGGTTCTGTGCAAATGCAGAGGGATCTGTTTGTGTAGGATTCCCAAAAGAATTGACCTTAAACATTGATTTAGGATCTTCATATAAAGAATCTGCATTTAGATGACTGAAACTTAGAAAAACCTCTGTAAGAAATAGCTTTAGTGGTGGTCTAGCAAATAAATTAGACGCTTCCCTTCAGAGCACATGTTTAATCTCCGCATGTCTAAGAAGTGAGTGATTGGACAATGTGGACTTTGAAGAAGACTGGCATAACTGACTTGTAAAGTGCTCCTCAGTTGTATGGAGAGTTTTAAGAATAATTTTTAGCCAGAATTGTGTGCTTTCCTGCATCTAGGGGCTCCGTCTGCACAGCAGACTGGACTGTGCTTGAAGCTTGGATTCTAAGGCGGTAGCTTCCTCTAGAAGTGTGTATGATATGTAATTTGTCATGTTCCTTAAATTCAGGGTGTCAAAGGTGTAGAACGGAGTCAGATTTTTTGCCTATCATGAGGGGTGATTTCACATGTATATAGAAGTAAAAAGGAAACTACTGCAGCAGTGCCTGTTTTGAATCAGTTCGGCAGAAGCTATTTCAAATTACCTTGAATTTACTGAGGGGCAAAGAACTTGTGTGCAAGCGGTTACTGCAGAGCGGTTAGAAAGGCATTTGACAGTGTTCTGAGTTATTTCAAGTGCTCTGACTTGCTTTGCTTTTGTTTTTGGATCTTGTCTCTTAATAAAATCTACCCTGAGGACAGGGACTTGAACTTAACCAGAGTTTGGATCTTTATTTCGTCTCTCCTGGGGTACTTGCCCTCTGGTTTACGGTAGTTTTCTAATAATTCTTCAGAATCACAGTGTTAAGCATGTGTTTATCTTATGGAAATAGGGAAAAACTAACTAGGTAACTCATTTCCCTGCAGATTGAAAAATTATTAACACTGGTATTTACAGCATCAAAAGCTACAGGTGAATCTAGCTGCATGCAGAGCCTGGTCATAACAGGCTTTGATGCTTGCAGAAGAGGTATGTTGCAGAGATAAATTACTCACATTGCTGTTTTTATTTTTTCTGAGAAGTGGATATCTGATTATTGAAAGGTTTCTTGAATTATGTGTTCGACCCTTTTGATCTGGTGAAGTTGGAGCCTTACGCAGTAGGGAAAAGTAGGAACAGCATGTGTTATCTAGATTTGGTAGGGCCGTAAAGATGTTTTTCCGTCAGGCGTTATGGGGTCCTGATAAGCAAAGGCACAGTTGGAAATAAAGATTGTACTTTAATTTTTACAAGAAGTTGTAGATAAACTTCCAATGTAAAAGTATACTTACCCAAATATAAAATGTTCCTGCAAATTCTCAGGGTTGATTTAGACAAAACACTGTATCTGATTAAAAATGTCCATCTGATGTAGTGACAATGTCATCTCTGGTTCCTTTGGTGGACTTGTGAATTGAAAAAATGAGCTCAGTATCAGTTAGGCTGAAGAGAGTACAGAGACTCGTGAAACACCCACCATGTATAAAGTTGGGAGGTAGTGAGACAGCTTGCGCACTGTGTTAAAGCATTTTTATCCAGCTGGAGAGAGCTGGAAAACAGACAATGCATTGCAGATAATAAATGTGATTTAAGTTACTTCAGAGGAAGCTACTTTATATTTCCGTGCCGTGGCCAGGTGTTACCATGCAGCCAAATAATGCAGATCAGCTGTCATGCAGTAACATTTTAGGTCTGCAGTATTCTTTTTCTAATGTGCAAATTAAAGCCTTGAATGTTTAGCCCCTAAAGCATAAGGGGAGAGTTCATCTCTGTTTCAGGCGTTTTTATTAATGTGAAGAATTGTGTGAGGTGTGTTTCAGCCAAATGCTTTTCCTCAACTATCAGTAACTGCTGTGCAATTCCATGGTTGTGTTTCCGGTAGCTGAAATTTATCACTGGAACGGCTTCACGTGGCACGGGTGGAAGTTGTAATGTAAACAGTATCAACCCCTCTAGATAATTTACACGCAAAGATTTGTAGTGTGTAGACGAGGCTTGTCTGTACCAGGTAAGTTATGTGTTTTTCTTAACTACTCTGTTTTTATCCCGACTAAAAGCGTTACTGTTCTGCAGTTTGGCATAGTTTCATTGGTGTCTGTTGGTTATAGTCTTTGTATTTCTTTGCCAAAGAATTGCACGTCTTTGAAGGATGTGTTTTCATGGCGCTGGCTGCTCAAAGACTTAACTGAAACAATACATTTTCATCAATTTAAACTGATCCAGTTTAGTTAGTTGAAGAAGTCCTAGTCATCAGTTATTTCAGAATCTCCTTGTAAAGAAAAGGAACACTTCTGTGTGATGGATCTGATACCATTCTCTGTTAACAGCACATAACTAATTTGGGGTGTTCTTAATTAGGAATTTGTCTCTTCTAGGATCCTCTCTCTGCCTCCATGAGGTTTTTTTTTTTTGTCTGAACCATGTTTATTTAAAATATAGCAAAAAGATTTTCTGCTAAGGCTGATTTGGCTACTTGTTATACAAAGGGAGACCTTGGTATTTTCTACAATCTTTGCTGTCCTTGCTGTAAAAGAAGTTTGGTGGTCTAGTAATTACAGTCACAGTGCACTACAGTGTTTTGGGGCTTCTGTTTTCTTTGACTGTAAAAGCAAGCGTTGTTCCAAGATCTGCTGTGCTTGTACAGTAAAGCAGATTTCTACATACTTTCTATACAAATGTATTTTCTTGAAAACAAGTGACATTCTCTTTCTGTTTTAGTTCATGAAGGCAGCCCACTGGGGGAGCTTCATCGCTGTGTCCGAGATGGTGTAAAAATCAATGTCCATATCCGCACTTTCAAAGGGCTTCGTGGAGTCTGCACAGGGTTTTTGGTTGCATTTGACAAGTTCTGGAATATGGTAATTACTGTTCCAGCCCTTGATTTATACTGAAATTTGCAACAGGTTTAAGCAAATCACATTTTGAGAAGGCGAGTGTGATATTGCGGCCCATAAAGCTAATTTATCCTTGCGCTGAGTGCTGGGTTTCAGAGTTAAATGGTGCCTGGTGTAGGACTGGAATGTCTGAGAGATGCTTAGCCACCTTAGAGAAGGTTTTAGGTGGGGGTAAGGGGGAAATTTGAAGAGTTCCTGACAGTTTCAAGGGTTTGGATTAGAACCCAGCAAGATGGAATATGAAGAATATCAGAAGCTTCTAAAGCTTCCTCTACAAAATCCAGGCTTCTTATAGTGGTAGTCAATTTTCTTTCACTAACAAGTTTTCTTTTACTAACAAGTGACTTGTATGTCAGAGACAAAAGCAGAGGATTGTCTCTTTTCCACTCTTTTCTACCTTACGAAGATTTTAAAGACAATGGATGGAGAAAGCAGCTATTAAAAAGTTGTGAGCCTGGAGCTGTGAAAAGCTTGGAAATAGGTGCGAAAAATAGAAGGATTTTACAGGCAAGGCTCAGAAAGATTTTGCAAGTAATGCAGAATGGATGCTAAGCTTTGCAGCTCTGTTGCTTTTATACCTTATTATAACTTAGATGTTAAGAAGCCAGCTCCAAAGCACAGCTTGTTCCTAGGATGAACTGTCCCTGAGATAGAGCATAATTCATAATGCTGTGACACAAAGCTGGTTTGAAGGCCCTTTGTGTCTTTTATTTTAATTTTGAACTTTTCATTTCTTTAATCTTCTAGGCCCTGACAGATGTGGATGAGACGTACAGGAAACCAGTACTGGGCAAAGCTTTCTATGTTGAACCTCAGCTCACTCTAACCAGGGTAGGTAACCATCTCCCATTTTAATTTTTGGAGTATCTCATTTTTCAAAGTAGTAGGAGGGGAGCATTGACTGGAAAGCTATATTTACATTTACTTGCTTTTATTACAGATGACTCAAACATGACTTGAACTGAAAAAAAAAAAGTTTTCTGGCCTTTCTGAAGGTACTTTGGCCATAGTTCAGTGTTACAGAAGTTCTGACTTTCAAGTTCCTACTATCAGATCACAGTTGCTGCCACCACTTAGTACAATGCGCTGATCTTCTATAAAGTCACTTTGTGCTTTTTGATGCATTCGTTCTGTACTGTCTAGCTAGAACTGTTTTCTGTCTTCCAATAGCCAAGCATAAATTCAGTACTTTGTGCTGTAGCTAATTTGGCACAGATGCGTTTTTTGTGCCCGTGAGTGATCCAGTTCAAATTTGTTCTGAGAGGTGATTTGGCAGTGCATAAATCTAATGCTAGTGTTTGTGGAACCACGGTGTTTGTCTCTAACCAACGATGCAGTTTGTCTGTTTGGTCATTTGAACTCCTGGTCTGTCTAAGTACTGTGAAGACCAAGCTTCTTCGTGCTGCTCCAAAGCAGGATACTCTCTAGGACCAGCTGCATAAACGAATGTTTACAAAGTCGAAAACTGAAGACATGGTAGATGAACTTTTGAACAATAAAATAAGAAAATGTGACAGGGCTGTGCCTGTTGAATGACATAGCTTTGGGCCTTTTGAAAATCAGAGAAGCATCACAAAAACTTTTACAGTTTCATTGTTAGGGATTTGCTTTTAAATTCATGCCATTTAAATCTATTTTCTAATGGATCCCACCCTCCCTTTTTTTAAAGATTAGTTAAAAATAATCAGTTGTCATTGTTCCTTTAGCCCACTCTCACGGGACTGGCTTTCCACCCTGTTGCTAGGAAGAGACAGGCTCACCCAGAATCCTTTTCATTTGTCAGTATTTCATAAAAAACTTGCCTACTGACAGAATAAAAGCGGATTCTTTTTCATTATTCTTAGATTAATGAGTTCATACAGTGCTTTGGATCTGCTGTTCTAGCTTTTATTTTCTTTTCTATTGTTTTTGGTCTGCTCACCTCCCAGAATACCCTCAAGGCCTCCCTTTGTTTTGGGGAGCACAAACGATCTGTCATTTTCTCAGTATGCGCTCCTTGATGTCTGAGGCTCCTTATCACAAGGATTTGTGTCCTCCTAAGGAGAAGAGGATGGAAATCTTTCTAATACTGTCTGATAACATTACAAGAGGGTTGTGGAAAGAGAACTAATGGAGCAACTTCGTAGATTTCTGTTGTTCCTGCTGTAAGCTAAATGCTACTGCACATCTGTATTGCTCCCCAAATTACATTCCATAGTGATCTCACTAAAGACACCCATGCATGTGGAAGAGATCTGTTCACCTTATATCACAATTTGACTTTGGCAAGAAACATAGTATTTATTGCTAGTGAAGAATCTTCACTAATTGTGTGTTGTGACCTCTGATGCAGGATCATATATTCAAGTACCATGTAGAAGTGCAGAACAAGAGGCCTCCCGTGTTTTATGAATGTGGTCATATACACAAATGTTCCTTTACAGCTGTTTGACAGACTCAAACTGCAGGAGTCCTCAGTAAAGAAGGCAGCTGACTCAAAGACTGTCTCAGAGGAGCTAGTCCTGACAAATGACTCTCAGACGCTTGGATGGAAAGCTGGATCAGGACGAGGGAGAGCAGAAGATGAGCGCGAGAGGCAAAAACGCTTGAGCAGAGCTGGAGAAAAGAAGATGCCAGGTGACAGTTCGCATCTGGCTGTCAGAGGTGAAGCTGATGTGGGTAGCGGGACTGCCCACACAGAGGGTGCCAGTGCTGGTGGTACCCATGCAAGAAGCCAGTCACGGAGAAAGAAGAGGCCCAAGGTGGATTATCAACAGGTGTTCACGCGCCACATAAACCAGATTTTTATTCGAGGAGAGAATGTCTTGCTTGTCCATTTAGCGCACTGACTGGGCTGAGCCTTAATCAGTGTATTTATTTGATAGCATGAATTGCCGCTATAGCTCTCATTGCTATTTAGCATTCTTGTTAAGTATCATGGTACTCTGACTGGTTTCCTGTTGCCATAGCAAGGTAGGGGAGATAGTTCTAACTGGGGCATCTCGAGCTTGTTGCCAAAGCAGCCTCCTTAGGTCTTTGTTGGGGGGGGGGTGGTCCTCAGGACAAGTTCAGCAGCACGCTTGTTTCTGTGAGATGAGGGAGATGAGCACAGATCCCAGTGCTCCTTAAAAAGAAGCTAAATGAAGAGAGTTGGAAGAGAGTTTTGCTGTAGTTGGTTATAGGAGCTAATTGTGGCACACATTTAAGGAGCATAAATTTAGACCTCCACCTGAAGTGAGTCGCTAATGCTGTGTATTTCACATGTGCTGAGTAATCTCAAGAGAAGATTACTGGTGAAACCAACAGTTTATCTACTGTTGTTATATGGATGTGCTCTTTTCCAGACGTAATTCCAGTTGTCATTTTGAAATAATGTATAAAAAGGTGGGATGACATACTTCTGAAGGCTGTTAGCCTCGTCTTCATAGTTAGCTCTGTAATGCCCTGCATGATAGAAAACCTCTTCTTAATTGAAAACTGCTTTTTTTCTGTGAATGATGGCAAGATTTTAATTTTTCAGTATCAAAGCTTATGCTATTTGCTGTGCTTTTGCCCTGTGTCACCAGCAAGCAGCTAATGTAGCCGATCCAGGGACCTCCATATTGGACTTTATCTGTGAATGTTGTGGATGCATATTGAAAATTGTATTTTTATCTTTCCTCCATTTGCTACTTGGTGTAATTAGTGAAGTTTGCGAAGATGTAGGTTTTCTCAGATTTGAGTGTTTGCGCTGAGCACAGTCGTACTGTATCTAAGCGCCTTTCACCTTCCCTCTGTTGAAGCTAGAGGTGCTGCCTCTCCAGTGGTTCTCATGGAGCAGAAATCTTTGTGAGTCTTTCCTATCTGTGTGAATGATGTGTCTTCTAATTCCAGTTGAACTGAGCTTTGGAGGTGTGCCTGAGGTTGTTTGAAGTATAAAAGTTTTAAGTCAAACCCAGCTCATCAGTAGTTTTATTTTAGCAGTGTTCTTAAGGTACTGTAGATCAGGCCAGGCTTCTGCAGGTATAAACTGCTTTCCAAGAGCTACATACAAAGTTTGAGGGTAAAGGAAGCTGTTAATAGCTAGTCTGACTTCTTGGACATCAAATGACACTAGATTTCACCCTTCTATTCTTGTATTCATCTCAGTTACCTTATGTTTTGCAGCAGCTCCTGTGTTTAAAATGAAGTTAGGAAATTGCTAGGGCAATGGTTAGAACTGGCACTGGATAAAACAAATTTTTAGTGCTTTGTAGCAGGTTATGTACTGCATAATGATGTCGTAAGTCCTCAAACTGAACGACTGTACTCCTCAATGACATGTATTTCGGTTGTTGCAAATGCTGCATGCTGCTTGCTTGTCGTTAGGAGTATATCTGGTGCTTGGGTGAATTACAGAAATCATTTAGCAGGAGTTTCTGGACACACAAAGCAGCTGTATGCCTCTGGGGAAGCCTGAAACTTTTATGTCAACATTTCAGATGGCTAGGGGCTTGGATGACCGATCAGCTCAGCCACTGAGCCGCAAACCCAAGTTCAGTGTGGGACAAAAGTGCCTAAATAAAAAGTACTGTAGAGGCAGTTTCATCAAGAGTGGAATAAATGAATATCTACAATTTTGTACATTGCACAGCTTCATTGCTGTAATCACTTCCTACTCTGAAATAAGACTAGGCACTGAAAAGACTCTTCCCTTGGAGGCTCATGCTTCCTCTCCTTTGGGCTGTTTCTGTTTGTGTTCGTGTGGTCCACTGCTTCCCCCCCTCCCTCCCCCCCCAAGTACTTTGTCTTCTCAGGACATTCTTTCCTAAAATCTGATTTAGGAAGATTGTTGTTGTATTCATCCTTAGTTCTCTTGGCTTTCTGAACCATGCTTAGTTGGGTTTCTATGTGATCATCAACCTACCAGAACCCTCACAAATTATTAGAAACTCGGGAAGCTGGAAACAAGGGACTTATTTTTCCTCTTGACTTACCAGCTTTTACTGGAAAGGAACATTTTTCTTTATTATGTTTTTGGTTGTGTTTTTTTTCCCCCTCTGCTTTCTGATGCTCTGTTTTTGTTTCAGTTGCTGGGATAACCATCTCTGCCTCTTCTATTAGTGTATGCCAAAGGCTACTGGTTTTGACACCTCCTCTTTCTTTCATACTTGACCAAAGGGTGTCATATCGTCACTCAGGCCCATCATGCTATGGCATCTAAGTGAATTCTTGCTTTTCTTTACCTCATATTCTTAAATCTCTTTCTGTCTCACTATTTTATACTGCCTCGTGCATTAAATAAGACATGTTCCTCTTGCAGCTACACTGCCCGCTTTCCTTGTCAGTTGACGCTTCACCAAGTTTTCAGTTGCTACTAGAAATCTCAGTGTTTCCTTCCATCAGAAGGTTTTTCTCTGCTCTTCCCAACATGAAATCTTGCAGGTGTATGTTGCCTCACATCTACAAATTTTTTTCTTAGGTTTCGTGAAAAATGCTGGTGCTTAGACTTGCGTTTGTGCCTTGATTTTTATATCACCACTGATCCGCTCTTCCAAAATGGTTACATTAGTCAGCAAATCTGGTTCAGAACTGTACGGTTTGTCTACTCTTTCTTGCTCTACCTCATTATTAAACTGCTTCTCCTCTTTTCTCATTGTTTCCTCATCTACCTATGGAGTTGATTAAAATTCTGTCTTCCATTTTAGACGTGATGTTTTATTTGGTGGTCCTTCCTTTGTTTCCTAGTTTCCTATCTACCTCTCATTATTTCCAAACTGCTTCCTAAATGCAGCCCCTTCTACAACTTCAGGTCTTGGACATGTCTTCCTTTTCCCTACTTTTTCTGACACTGTATCATTTTAAAGCCCATTTTCAGAATGCTATTTTATGAATTTTGTCTCTTTCAAGCATAGTATTTGATTGTGACTAAGCAAGTGAGCTTGTATGTATTTTGTCACTTGCATGTTTAATCCTTCAGATAAAGTTGCTCTTTTAAATAAAATTGAATGTGATATTCTGGAATGAAGTCTTCTACCTCACTTAAGTATTCATGTAAACCTATGAAAAAAAACAACTTGGAAACAAATCTCTTTTTTTATTGTTTCTGGTTATTTCTTTCGTTGATTTTTTCCTTTTCCAAACTCAGCATAAAATCCAAGTTCTTTATTCAAAAAGCTGTCTGCTCCTGCCGTTCCTTTATTGCAGCAGTGTCACAAGCAAGATGATGTGAGCATAGACATCTGAAGTTATTACATTAAAGAATAAACAGCAGGGGCAGGAGGTAGTCTTAAGAAACAAAGAACTGTGTGAAAGTGAAAAAGCTTTGGGCTAAGTATAAAGAACTCCCCGGAAAGGGCTGATACACTGGTTGCATTCTGTCCAGTATTTTTGGGACATTTTTTCAGCCTGATGGACAGCAGTGATTCCTAAAGCATGTTTATTGTGAGGTACCAAATTATTGCAAGGAACAAAGTCTTCTGAACTACCTTTAAAGAAGGGTTGTGAAAATTTGAGAATTTTTAAGAATCATTTCTAAAATACTAGACACCTGCAGAAATGACTTAATGATGTGTTCTTGGAGTTGAAGTGTGATGTCAGGTATTTCTTACAGTGTCATCATATATCTATTCATTGCCAACACAGTTCAGCGGGGAGCAAAATCTCATGGTTACTTTAAGAATGGCTATTTTCTTTGTATGGTTACACAGTTCTGTAGACCTTTCTGATATAGTTGGAATGGGATTTTCATGGGACCATGGCATCAAATCCATCTGTGCTGTGGGAAAGTAGGGAAAAGATGGTGAGTGGAGATGAGCTGAGAGCTGCTGTGTTAGCTTTAAGTTATGGATAGCATGAATGGGATTATTTCTTGGGAAACCCTTTTGCACAGGTGCTTCATTTTTATCAAACACTTCTTAAATAGGCCTGTGGTAGTAGAATAAATAAGGCCAAAGGAACAAAAACAGCTTGTAGAAAGTGTGATTGTAGTTCCTTCTCTCAACTGGCTAGTCCAGCTTTTGGTTATTGCCTGAAGGTTTTCACTGATCCAGAGACAGGTACTTAGCATCTCCTCACTGGGTTGTTACTGAAGTAGTCAGTGAGTACTGTTTTCCATCTGTTTCTTGTCCTTCAGTTCTTGGATTCATTGTTTCTGATGCGGCTTTCCCTTCTGTATCATTTGGAAGCAGGGGCAGGTCTCTCAGCAGGAGTAGGCTTGGCTGCCCACTTTTTTCCCCCCCCTAAGTAATGTTACCTAGTTCAGTTTTGCATCCAGATAGCTGGAGGCGATTGTTAAAATTCATACTTTTCTCTGCAAGAGTAGTGGCAGACTTTTGGAATTAAGTATTTGGTCACAAGAACTATTTATCTTGGATCTGTTGGAGTAAACTGATTCTTTACTTCCAACAGCTCTGGATTTTCCTAGTTTGCTGTTGTAAACATTCATTTGCACCTAGCAGTGGATGAAGAAGTCTCCAGGAAAAAAAATGCAAAGACAAAAGGTGTCTAATTTTTGTTGAATTTGACATTCTGTCCAACATGCTGCACACACTGTTATCCTTTCTGTTGTTCTCCTGGAATAAGAAATTTCTGTGTAGACTTTAGAACCCAGACTTAAGGCCCTAAATCTATGTGATAGACCTAAATGAGCCAGGTGGAAACACTGATATCACCCAGAGTCTTGAAATGTGGTAGGACAGCAAACTGTGAAAACACTAAGTTTCTGAAGATGTATATCTCCAGAGAAACTTTCTGTCTTTGATTAAATGGGTCAGAATTATAATCACCAGCTTAAACTGAAAGCTCCGCAACCAGTTAAAATTGCAAGGCACAGTGCTATGCCCTTTGAAAGGCAATGCAGCAACAGTAGCAAAGATGCAGTGATTCCTTCAGCCAGGCAAGCTCTTTCCTGAGAAGCTGTTGAATAATATGTTGGTGTCTGCTTCAAAGCATGACTGCAAAATACTGTGAATTAATACAAAGACTTTTTCTCTTCTGCTTGTGTTGCAAAGTGTAAAATGTCAGTGCTAAAATATGCATCTTGCGCAGCCCAGAACTGTTTCAGTTCATGCTTTTGCTTCTTGAGATTGGCCTCAAAATCTGAAGCTTGTACTATAGCAATCCTAAGACTACCTTTGCTAAAACATGATGAAAAGCTAATACTTACTAGAAATGGTATTGAAAATTGAAGGGATTACAGAATTTGTGGAATTATGTGATACTGCCTGATACAGTGACTAAAGGTCATATTGTTGTAGTTAAGGTATTATAAAGCAAAAATCTATATTTATTCTCAAAAGATTTTATATGCACAGGTGGAAATGTATGAAGCCACCATTGGAAGAAGAGAGGCTAAAGAAATACTTCCTGTCTTCCAGTGAAGAGAAAGATTTGAGGTAATCTTTCTAGAGTGAGATAGTCATTTCAAAGCTGGTTCTCCCATGCTTGATGGCAGGTGGGCCTAAACAGGCCAAGAACCAAAGAACCAACGCGCACACACAGAAAAACAGAGCTCAAGGAGACACAGGTCAGTTTGCAGACTTGAGCCTAAACAATCTAACTTTGCAATGAAAGTTTCTAGAGAGAAAAAACTCGAGTTTACAGTCCTCAGGTGTCTACAGCATTAGCTCCATGTGGTTTTCTTGGTGTTATTATCCTCATGAATAACAAGACAGCAAATTCGAGGACTCATGAAGTGCTGTCCTGTATTATCTTGTTTGGGTCTTATTCTTGAAGCTGCAGTGTGCTTAGACATGAGGCCTGACGAGGGGGATGGAGGGAAGAAAGGGGTGTCCAGATGCAACAGGAACTCAAGGAGGGCTTCCTGTAGGAGAGAGACTTAGCATCTTGGTAATACTCTTCTAACTAGTGAGCTAAAAGTCTAGCAAAGGAGAAGAGAGTCCGAGTTGAGCTTTATTTTTTAATTTACCAAAAATATTAATACCCTGGTAGGGTATACTTGGACCAAAAGATATGAATGCACTTAAGTTTTCATTCAGAAACTGTAGCTCTCAGACTTTTTCCAGCAGTGCCTGTGTCTCACTGTCAGATAAACATTACAACTTTTTAAAAAACTGCAGCACTGTTCACGTAGCCAGTAACATGCATTTCATACCTAAAAAGGTGCTTTTAAAAGCCACTGTCATTCAAAGCAAACGCCCTTTTCTTCTGTCCTGCCTCGATAGCCACGATGGAACAAGAGCTGGGTATAGGTTAAAACTTTCTTGGAAAGGACAAACACTTGCCAAAACTTCACAGCTCTTTCTGTCACACTTTGCCAATGTATCAGGAGGAAAAAAGCATCCGTGGTCACGTGGTAGAAGTGGTGTGAGGAAGCAGCTTACTGTTCAAAAGCATCTGTTGCTGCCACCTTTATTGGCCATTAGCAGCCTGGGCGGAAAAAAACACTGAAGCCACTTGTGAGGAGGTAATGCGAGGGGTCAGCGGTCCTGCCTCCGTACTGGCTCTGCAGGATTAGTGCCCTTGATGAACACTTTTCCTGGTGGAAGAATAACAGGTAGTCTACTGTAGCGTAACATGTACCACTCTGTGTTTTCCCAACTGTCGGCTTTCATGACATGCTGCAAGTGGGAGAATAGGCCGAGAAAAAGGAGGTAAAAGAAAATACCTTACTTGATGACAGCTTCTGTAAATGAGAGGTCACTTTTTAGCCTTCACAGCTCCCGCCTATGCACTTTGGTGCAATTTGGCCAGCACTGGGCTGCTGTGCTGCACAGATGATGCAGGGAGGGAGGAGAGAGACAGGTCTGGTGTACATTGTGCTGTGAATGTTTCACTGCATGCAAGCTGTGCCCGCAGAGTCGCTGCGGGGCTCCGTCCCTAGTGACTGACGTGTTTGATCCTGCCTCTCAAATTTTGCAGAGGAAACCCGGTGGGAGAAAAAACGAGTAAGCAAATTTCCTCTTTTGAGGCAGGGATGGTAGGAACAAGGATAACCAAGCCTCCTTTCCTGGGGGTGCAGGAGAAAGGACTACTTGAGTGGAGGACTATCAGAGATGGCTTGTCTCATGATGTTTACAAGTCCTTTTAGATGTCACGGTAAGTGCTTGTGCTCTTAGCTGACAGAAATGAAGGCCTGTCAGGAAAGGAAAATGGCTTCTGATGTTCCTGGATAACTCTTTTATTAGCTGCTAGCTTCCTAGTGTACATTGGATGACTTAGCTGAAGAAAATTAGTACACTTGAGACTTTCAGTCAGTCTTGTATTCATTTAGAATGAAAAGTGGTTTGATCAGCTTGTGTTAAAACATATCCATCCTTTTTTCCTCTCAGAAGATCAGTGCTCTCCCTCAGGAAAGAAATGAAAGCTGATCCTGCTCCTTTAGCAATTGCTTCTGATTTCCACTGCTTCAGAGCAAAGTGCAGCTGTATCATTGTATCTTCTGCTTGACAGATCATTCTGAGATTAGAAAATGAGAGAAGTGTTCACTTTCTTTAGGACTAAAATGGGCATTATGAGGGGAGTAGTTATGTTGACCTTTTTTCCGATGGTGCATGCATCCAATCTAGCTGCATGGATTGAGACTTGTTAACTGATTAGTAATTTATAAAACTTTCTAAATGAAACACAGAAGAACAGCATGACCTACCAGACTAACATGGGATTGGAGACAGGTGCTGACAAATTCTGATCTCATTACTGCCACTTGCTCACTGTATGGCCTTTGCAAGTCACCTTCCCTCTCTCTCCCTTAGGCTCCGCAGCTGTAATGCACCTGAGAGCAATCCTTGCCTGTCCTGCAAGGATTTTGGGGAGCAGTGAGTGCTGTAAAAATGCTATGTATTGTTATTAAAACTATAATATGTCAGGTAATGCAGATACATAAATCATCTGCCCTCTTCAGGCACTTGACTGTTAGCCTTATGTCTCGACACACTAAAACGTGCAGGATATCAGGTACAATGACACACTTCAGTCTTGAAATTACTTGTGTCTTAAGGTCAGATTTGGTAACTTCAATATCTATTTCACAGCTGCAATACCATGTTTTGGTCAAATGGTGATAAATGGGAGCGTAACTCATTTGTAATTCCTTTGTCTTCCTAAATATTTTGTTTATTAGGAAGCTGATGCTGCTATGAACATACTGAATAATACGGAATTTGCAATATTCTGCTTTCTAGATATAAATATTTATATTTAACAGTGCTAAAACTGCAATGCAATAAATATATCCATGTAACAGATTGTTTCAAAGCATGGTTTTTTTGGTGCTCTGTCAATATGTTTGTTTTGTCAATATTGAGGCTTCTATTGCAGTGGTTTGGGCAGATGCCTGGATGCAGAGACTACAAGATTTGAATGCCAGCCCTGCTATCTAGTCAATGATTTGGGGTGAACTGCTTGTCTGTGTGTTGAAAAGTGTATTAATGTACAAAATAAGAGTATTATACATGTCTGATGATGTTTGATGCATTTGGATCAGAGATGCTAACTATATGGATGCTAACTATATTTGTTTTTTGAAAACAAAATCTGCAGTGTAAAGCTATGAGTGGCAGTATGAGGATGCCTGTAATGAGAAGGATCAGACAGGGAATTCACAGAAGAGGTCTACAACCCATTGACTTTCATTTGCATTTTAAAGTGTTGTTTTACACTAGGAGTCTGCCCTCTCTTCCGTGTGTCTGATTTTTGCCTGATGTCTTACAAGATGATTTACAGTCAATGTGGCAGTAGACTCTCGCTCTTTCAGATTGCAGTTGTGTCCATTTAATTTACAAGTGCAAAGGACATGAGTTGTTCTTTGATATTCGTGCAAGTGCTTAAGGATAACCATGTGCTCAAATACCTTCCCAAATTGGAGCCAAAGCAGTTGATTAAACTGTAACAGTTGTGCTTTCAGGCTGTTGGAGAGACAAGTTCTGTACTGCCAAAAAACTTATTTGAACTTTTTTCGTTGTGTTTTTCTACTCATAAGTATTTAAAAAAAAATACATTTTTTTCTAGTGTGAAAAAGCTTGTTAAAACATGATACCACTGGAATTAGAAACTTCAGTCTCCTGTGATAACGTAGCAGATTGGAGCATGTATGTACTTTTTCTAGTACAGTGGGTGAGGTCAGATTGACAGGTTAAGTCCTGAGGTGTCTGTGAAGAGCTCACCCAACCTTTTCCACCTGCTCCACTGTAAGTGCAATAATGTCTAAAGCTGTTCCAGCTGTTTGCAGAGCAGAGGTATTTGTTTTATCAATTAGATTAATGTAATTTGTAGTGTGGGGTTTTCTGCATGCAGATGACATATAGCTGATAGCATTTAAACAGACATTTTTGTCATATCCAACAAGACTACTTGCTCAAATTAACCAAAAATGATAGTTAGAGTGGTAAGAAACAGTCACAAATTCCAGTCCTGATTTTAGCTGGTACCCCGAAGTTCTATAAAGCATATACCTCTTGTTTCTGATGTTGTTTGGTGCTGTTTTGGGAAAAGAGTTGACTTTTTTTAAAATAAAAGTCTTGGGAAGGATACATCATTCTTAGCTATGAGAAGTTAGGTCCTGGTGATACTGAGGCAACGTTTTCCTGATCAAGTGCTACCTGAATTCTGTGAACAGTTCTTGCTGTGAATGATTTATTATCCCAAGCAAATCGCCTATTTCCCACAGTTTCTTATGTTCCTTGGAGAGCTCTCTCATCTTGGCATTTATGAGTCTGTCTCACCGTCTTTTATAACATGGGCAATTTTTAGGTTTGATTTTGTTCTCCACAGCCCTTTGTGGTCCACAAGTCCTTGAACAGTCTGAGTGACACAGGGTATGTCAAAAACGAAGTTTTAATAATACAGATAAGTATGTTTCTGATTCACATGCTACCTTTATGGATCAGTCTGGGTGACACTCATTGCCTGCTTGGAATCTGAATAAGTATTTGAATATTTTAATATTTAAAATACAGGTATCATTGGTTTTTTGAGTTAATGGACAATAAATATAAACTGAAGAGTTACTAATGACACCAGCTGGGTTGGATTTTTCTGATAATGCCAGTCTGCCTCAGTTCGGCTGACGGAGGTGTAGTTTTTGTGAAGATTCACCAGGAGAGCGGCGTCTTGCAAGATGAGTTTCCTTCATAACAGCCTGGGCTGGGGGCTCCAACTTTCAACGGGAGAAGGTAATTCTTTAGAAGCTGCTGGCTGCTTTGAGGAGCTAGCTCCACCTGCCCTTTGCTAGTGCCTTGGCACCTTTCACCTTCCTCCCCTTCCCCTTCCCCTTTTGTAATATTTGGCAAATTTAAAAACAAATGTTTAATACAGCTTCCTGAATCACCTTAAAACCTCTTTTGTGTGCTAGTCATCCCTGTTGGTCTCTCTGACCAGCTGAAGAGTTTGCGGTTGAGATCGCATTTAATTTGCTAGCCTGTTTTCACTGCTCGCTGGTTCTGCCGTTGCTTCCCTTCCATCTGCTTTTTTGTGTCCTTACAAATTGTAGCCACTTCTGGGATGACTCTGTCCTTGAGGTGACTCGCTCAGTGCAGCTCTACAGCACTGCTGCCTGACACTTAAACGAAATTTGGATGCAGAAGTAAGTCTGGGCCTGGATACGTTATTTTCTCCCAGGCAATTCCATCTTACACTGCACGAAAAGCTCACAGGTCTAGCTGTAGAATAAATCCTTTTGGATATTGATATTTATGTAGATCCTTTTTTTTTAAGGATGGTTTGAGAGAGTGAACAGCTCAGATCCTGGTTGTAGTTTAAATCCAGATCGTATTTGTAAAGAATGATCTGTGTTAATTTACCAGCAGCTTTTATGGCACAATTTTGATGGTCTGGATTCCTCTGGGACATATCTCCAAACCCCATAGATCCTTTCCCTGCAACTGGCAATCTGAATGGGCCAAGATTAGAGTGAGCACAGAGCCCCAGCACTCTCCCTGGGAAACGCGTCCTAAGGAGGGGGTAGGTGGGCCCAGCAAGGGAGTTCAGAAGTGCACTCCTCTTCCGACTACCGTACCTGTCCTGTAGGAAAGGACTGGACACATTTTGAAGTGCTCTGAATTTGATCTCCTCCATGGGCACTAAATGCTTGATGAAGATTGTTTAAAGAACCCCCTGTATGTTGCAGCTCTCGATTGCTCTTTCTTTCTTGGGGGGTTTATTGGCCAGACCTTCCCTTTGGGTACAGGGAGCTCAGTGATGGCTGAGTGTCGCACTGGCGTGGCCAAGCCCTGTGACAGCTCTAACGAGCAGCAAATCTGTTGATGTTCCCTCCATGAAAAGGGAGCATTTAATAAATTCAAGGTGATTGTAGTCTGTTGGGAAAAGGCTGAGGGAAGTCTTGCTTCCACATCAGGAGAACAAACTTCTGCTGTAGTTTACATTGCTGTTTGGAGGAGAGCAGCAGTGTATTTAATTTCCATTGCAAAATACCTGCCTGCTTTCCTTTTCCCTGTTCCGACCAGGTGTGATCCTGTTAAAATATTCCCCCCTTATACACTCCGCTCAGCTTTCCACGAGGTGGCAGTAGGTTGAAGGGAAATTCCTGCGCGCTCTGCGGCTGGGGAGCGAGTTCTCCGGCGACCGGCGATCGGTGCCGAAAGCTTCCAGCCGGAGCCTGGCAGAAGGGCACAGGCAGCGCAACCAGCCTCGCTCCAACACTGCCCTTTCCTATTAGTATGGAATTTTTGTAACCTGTCCGCCTCCAAGAGTGCGGGCAAATCAGTGTGGGCTCACCACCTTCCCTTCTCCCTGACTGCTGTGGTCAGATCAGTATGGATGGAGTAACCGTGCCAGGTGTCCTCCAGAGCCTGCCTGTGGCCCTGGGAACAGGGTGGAAGTGAAATCGGAGCAGCCAGAAGCCCGGAATGTTTCTGTGGGATGTGTGCAGGCCCGATACGCAGCTCAGGCCCAAGAGCTCGGGTGTTTGTCAGACACAACATGCTGCATCAGGCTGCCTCGGCCCAGCCCTGCATGTTGGTTGTATGGCAAACTCCCACAAAACACTGCTTTCCAGCTCCACTGGATAGATCAAGTTCCCCTGCAAAACTAGTTCTGAATGGCTGAAGTAACTGGGAAGGAGCCTCCGCCTTTGGGTCAGGGAATTACCAACAGAACTGGCAGGAACTGACCAAAAATTTGTCACCGTCTTTTGGCTTAGGAGTGTTCTCTGCAAACTGGTTGTTGAACCTTACAACAGAGCCCACAAAAGAAAGACCAGGGTAGGAAAAACATCACTGTATTTGCCGTAGAACATATGAAGACAGAAATCTGAAGACCTCGCTGGGGTCAACCCTTAGCAGAGGAGACTGTCACTGGGCAAGGTGGAGGAAGGAGCTGCAGTGGGCAATGGTCTTTGCCACCAAGGCTGTCTCACAGGTATGTTTCCTAACAGTAAAAGTTATGCGCTGGTTTGGGTATAACTGTCGCAGGGAGTCCAATGGCCACCCAGCATGGACGATGACACTGTCTAAAAGAAATGCGGGATGTGGGACAGCAGGACTCGGTGCTGGTGTGGCGGTAGGTGCACCAGAACGTAGCTGCAAATGGACACTGTCAGCTGATGCTCCTGAGGCTGTAAAACAGGTAGGAATTAGTGCACCATGAAGAGCCATAGCTTGTTGTATATTTAAAGGCTGAAATCATGTATCATTTATGTGCAAACGATACAGTGGAGTAAATGCTATAGGGTAATATTCTTTGAGGATATGGATGCTATGATAGAGTTTTCCATAAATATAGCAGCGTAGGCCTTGAAGAAAGAAACCAGCCCCCTTCCCTAGGGGGGAGTCTGTCCTACCCTTTTGGGGGCAAGGCTCTAGTGGAATAAGTTTTTCCCATCAGAGTGTGGTCAATGGAACAATCATATAACGTGGATCAGGAAAAGGATGTGGGAGTCTGAGTGGAAAAACTGATACTATCGTGCTAATAGCATATAGCAACAGGAAGGATGGCAAACAGGATACTATGCTGCATTAGGCAGAAAGAATACAAAACAACTCTGAGGCTGAGGAGGCTGGAGTCAGCCGTGGTCTGTACTGCAAGCACAGAAAAAGCTGAACCAGAAAGTAGAAAGATACAGATCTTACACTTCTGTGATGGGAAGAAGGGTTCTTCGTTGGTTCTTTGGGGGAAAATCAGGCAAATGTTAGGTAACATCACAAAGTTCTGAAAATGATGGAAGCAATGACTAGAGGAGAACTTATTTTTAGTTGCTTGGAGGCTCCAAAATTAGAACAATAGGAAGCTGAAGGAAAATGGGGACGCTTGGCAGGATCTCCATGCACCAAGGGCTTGCTGGGAGGCAGTTTCAAACCCATGGATAAAAAAGTTCAAAACAACACTGAAGGGAATATGCTTTGACAAAGCAGCACCTCTCCTGCTAGCTGCTGCAACACCTTGTGAACATGTCTAGGATTGGAAGTGTGCCTGTCCCATCCTTTTTGGAAGTTAAGGTTTTTGGTGCAAATGCTGTTGGAGGTGACGCTGTGGAAAGATACTCTTACAGTAACTCTTACAGTATCATTTTGAGTTGTCTTTGGGTTGAATCAGTATTTTGGCATGCTTGAAAAAATGATGTTTGTGTATGTAATGCTGGTGTTTTCTGGTGGGCAGGGCTACACTTAGACCTCATTCAGGGATTTGAGCTTCATGGCTAAAAACCTTCTGCCAAATTTGCACAGGCAAATCTAAAAACCAGACAGCCCTCAGAGCCCAGGTGCTCCTGAATATTTTCAGTTGGGGTTCGCTGTTTCTAAGGCCTGGATGTGAGCTGGGGCCACAGAAATAGGTATGTGCAAGGATGTCCTCAACTTGCCCTCTTGCAAACACCACTAAAAATTGAATTGTTTAAATCTGAGAGCAAGGAATCAATCAATCATCTTTGATTTGTCCTCTTTTGGAAGACTGTCACAGGGAGATATGGTCCTGTATGGAACAGGCTTTTTTTCATAACAAAGTGTTAGGATCCCACGTGGTATATGAAACAATTATTATCTAGCATGTTGATCAGGAAAACAAAGGGTAGGGAAAGGGTTATCTGGTGCACCAGTCACATCTGCTTCTCAAATTGCACATGTTTTTCAGTGTTTTTTAAACTGGATGTTTAAAAGCTAAAACCTCTAATTGTGCAGAACATGCTAGTCCCAGCTTCCACCTACGGGCACACCTGCCACCAGCTGATCTCATGTGACACTGCAGAATGGGCTCTTGTTCACATTCTCATGTTGACATTTTGAGTGCTTGCCAGCAGCTGGCAAACACGGGTGTGTAATGTTGCAATGCAGAAGTGAAATTGAGTGGTAGAATCCAGGTGCACTGAGACGGATCCTCTATTTAACTTGCCCTAAAACCAGCCAAATGATGCAAATTGGTATAAATTTCTGTCTTTTCTAGCTCATCTTTGATGGCCAATATGTTGCTTGTATCACAGTAACATTTGCATGTACATAGCATGGTTTACAAAACTACTTTGCAGCTGGCTTTGCCCATGCTGCTCATGTGATGACAGGCTTATACTGGCAAGATAGTGGGTATTAATTAATTTATTTTAAAAGCAGTCATGTTCTTGTCATTCCTTGTTGGGTCAAAATGCTCTGAAGTCACCCATTCCTTAGCTTGCTGTTTTAATTAAATACACAGACCCTTAAAAGAGGATTCCACTGTCTCCAACTATTCAAGACATGGTAAATGTTAGTGCAGCAGAGTGTGAATTGCTTGCTGAGAGCCATCCTCTACCCTTGCCTTACCTCTATTACTGAGTGTAAACTAATGAACAAAGAGCTGGTGTTTGTCACAATATCCAGTGTAAGGGCTTTCAAAGAGTGCTGCGGGCTGACATGGAAAGATTGCAATAGGCTGCAGCCCCTGACCTCAATAAAGGTTTCAAAGAAAGCTCCTGCAAAGTTTTGCAGCACAAAAAAGAAATTGTCTCTGTAATATAGCAGCCAGTGCACTTTCATAGCTAAAACTACGTCAAGGCATCTGCTGACTTGGTGGAAATGACATTTTTGTTTTGCATGTAAACACTGTTCTGTGATGTCTTTTTTGCTCCGAAACAAGGACATGTGACTTACTTACAAGATGCACATATCAGCTTATGCAAGCAGTTTGACTGCAGCAATTGAGCAGGGCATTTTGCAAGGGAATAAAAGGAATGGGAGAGCTGGAGTTTCCCAGGTTCCAGTCCCTGCTTTCCTGGAAGGAGCTGAGCCACTGAGGACCCTGCTCCCAAAAGGGAGAGAAGATGCTGTCTCTAACAAAGGAAAAGGTGAGAAATCACGGCGGCTCCAGCACCTCCTTTGCTGTGAGTCAGTTTGGCCGTAGAGTGGGAGCAAGCAAACAATCTTTCCTGCTGGGTCTGAGGTTCTGCATGGGCCAGACTGAGCTCAGGGGTTTAGCCCTGGCAGCAGGAGGCTGTGTGCGGCACTAATTTGTGGTGGAAGAGGCTGCTGAGCTCATATTGAGATTGTGCTGGTTGCCTGGGCTGTGGCCATAGCTTCAGCCTGTTGCTGTTTGGCTGACCGATGTCGAGGTTGCGCTCCGTCTCACACCACGTCATTCACTGGAATGTGGCTGGCTTTGCCCAGGGCACCATCTTTTCTCTTGTCAGTCTGTAGGCCCTGAAGATGGTGTCAGATCTGCTCTCTGCCTTGTGCCATGGCCCATACGCCACTAGAGTTCAGGAGCTGGACTGTGTTCCTGATGCCTGGAACTGTCCCTGCAGAAACGCTGGGTGTTTGTTGGTTAGAGGGGAGAGCGAGGGGAGCTCATTTGGCCAAAGCAGTTTGCCTCTAATTAAGTAAGTTCAGAACTGTCATCTTGTCTCACTTTCCGCCTGCAGCCAGCCCAAGGAGTGGAGCACAGGCTGAGGCCAGCTGACCCTCAGCGGCACAATGCACCAGGAAACAGGCTCTACCCACTGACACGGGCAGAGCAGGTAGCTCCACATTAGTGATATTTTTTCCAATTTTTTTTTTTTGTTTGCAGACACTTAAGCTGGGGCTTGCAGCCTTGTGGGAAATCTTAGGGAGCGGAAGGTGACAAACAGCTGTTTTTGACCAAAGATGTCCATGGGACAAAATTCAATAACCACTGCCTTGCATTGGTGGCTCTCTCCCTTCACTCAGGCCCACCAGAGCTGTTAGTGGAACTGGAGTACAGGTGGTGAGGAAGAAGAGTGTCACTGTGACAGTTGTCTGCGTGAGACAAAAATGGAGACTGTCCCAGCAGGTAGGGAAATTCCTGCACGTTGAGCGAGCCTGGAAAAACACTTCAGCGCTAGTCAAGGAAGTTCAAAGTGGAGACAGAAACTTCCTCCTCTCCTTTTTACACCTAGATGTGATTTTAGAGGATATGGTCCTCTGGCAGGAAGGGCTAGGGACAATGAGTGAACAGAGGCTACTGAAGAAAGACATGTAAAAACTTAATTTCCTGGCTTTTAGGAATTTAACCCTTATTGTTCTCTCATCTTGGGTTTTGTTTGCAAATCAAAAACAGGCAAAGATTTTGGTAACCTCATAGTTTGTTAAAAGACTAATTGCCAAGTAGCTTATGCATGTGGGACCATTAGTAATTCTGTAGCTATGCAAATTAAAACAGTGATGTATGATTTATAGCTTTAATAATGTTCTGAAGGCTCTTAAATTTTAATCACTTGCAACATCCTTTTTAATATTCAATTACTTTATTAACTAATTAGGTCACTTGCTGAAAAAGCACATAAGGCTGGTGCTATTTTAATATCAGCTGAACATCACAAAATACCTTTGAAATGGTGTAAATGGTTTATTTATTTTAAATAGATCATTAAGATACTATAATTAATACATCAATTATGGAAAAAAAGACAAAAAATTGATAGATGCCAAACCATAATAGCAGTGGCTTCTCAGCTTACTTTCTTAACACTCACAGGGATGCTGAACTCCGTGAACATGGCCACTGAAGTACCTTCCTACATAATTCGTATTCAGCTGAGGGTAAGGTTCAAGATATGCTTGGTTCATTATAGATGCTTTTTGTATGAATTTAGCTTTCTGATTGATAAAAGCTCCACAAATGACCTTGAAAAGTAAAAGTATTTAAAAGGACAGCCCTCCTTTACAGCTCGCTCTTTTGTCTGTCTCAAAAAAGATAAAACCATAGCATCTTAGTCCTGCTAATGCTGGGATGAAAAGCAGCGCTGAGGGAAGGAAGGTGGGCTGCTAATCAGTGACCTACCTGCTGGTATTCAAAATGGCCAGAGGAGTCCAGTCCTCATGAGAAACTTGAACTGTGCTGGCTCGATTCACCTGTTCTCCATGTCTGGGGTAGGGCAAAGATTAGATTTGGACAAGTTATTAGGAAAAAATCTTTCTCCTGATGCCAATAGGAAAAAGCTAGACTAGCCTGCCTGGGGATGCTGTCAATCCAGTATAGGTTCTCAGAAACCTCCAAAGGCTCTTCTGCACATCGGGTGTCCAGACTCTCTCAAAACATGCAGTGGATCAGGTGCACACGTGAGCATCCCAAAGTGGGGGAGAGGAGGGTAGAACCCCCTTGCAGCAGAAGTTTGGAGGCTGGGGGAAATGGTTGACAGCAAAACCCAACATGCAACAACAGACCGGCTGTAGGTGCCTGACCTCCCCTTAAGAGTCTGTCCTGAAAAATCTTAGATATGTCCCATCGACTAAGCAGAATTTAAGCTTTACAGCTCACTATCAAAATAATTAACCTTATAATCTGCGACCTAACCTGGGCAAAACAAACCCAACTGTTACCAGCATTTCCTGTGAGCTTTTTTTTTTGGCTTCCCCTCCACTGCTGCAGGGCAGTGGAACATATCACTGGGACATTTTTATAAGCAAGGAGACACCCTGTCGCTGGGCAGTCTGCTGCCTGCGAGCTGGGATGACAGAGGGGAGCACCAAAGCTCTAGCACTGGCTCCCTGGCTTCTAGTCCTCAAGCCAAAAAGCACTTTCTCTTGCCCAGAGACACAGGCTGGGGCAATGCAGCAGCACCCACACCCAAAATAAGAATAGAAGATTGCACCCCACAAAGAAAAGATGCTTGACTGGTAGTACAGAGGTTTACACCTCTGGTTTACACCAGCCCTTTGTGCAGCACCTTAAGTTTGAAAAGCAGAGTTTGTCACCAGTATGGCTGCAACTCTGGAACCCACTTTGAATTTTCATCTATTCTAAAACCTATTAGTAAGGGTAAGAGAAATATTATTCTAGGAATTAGGTTGCTCTCTTTAACAGATTTTAGCTAACATTACAAAATTACATCAACATGATGATACATAGGGAGAGCAATAGTTTTCCCTCGGGAAAAGTTGCTACAAAAGATCTGCAGTAATTACAGAGAACTTATCTTCCCCTTTTAACTTTTCTTACTTTTATTTTATCTCAACCAAAAAACATAACTTAAAAAAAAAAGTGCTTTGGCCTGCAAAACACAAGACCACTATTTAAAATAGAGCTGCGAGGGGGGTGGGGGGCAATGGTCCAAATTCCAATTTACAGAGAGAATAACTGAGAACTAAAACTTAGATAGTCTAAATCTGTCTCTAATACATGACTCCAGACAAAGTACAAGATCGGTACCTCAGTTCCCCAGTACCAAAAATAAAAGATGCACATAACCAGTCTTGATTCTCCCCAGTGACATAGGTATTTAAAAATTGACAGTAACTTTTACTGTCAACTTAAGTTTCATCTTAAGTATGACTTACTTAAGATGAAATTCTAACTTTTCTCTAAAGAGAATTCCAACTAGTTAGCACTTTGCATCAGAAATAATTATCACTGCTTCAAGAGGCTAATATGTAGTGTGATTACCATTGCAAAGAAGAATGTACTAGACTAACTCCTACTGGATTAGACAGCTGTGTAAAGGGGATATGGATGCTTAAAGTAATGCTAAATCCACTTCACATTCTATAGGAGCCATCACCGGACATAAAGGTGCAGAATAACATAATAAGATACCAAACATTGCTACGGGTTGGGACAACACATGATGCTACATACCTTAGAACAAGAGTGGATACAAATCTTAAGAGGTCAGGGATATTTATATAGCCAAATGGGGTCAACGTCATGATTTTTCAGAGTGTTTATTTCACCCTACAACACTCCTGTTGTACAACACGGCTCACAGTGTTCTTAATCCCCTTAGAAAGCCCCAGTTCTCAGTCAAATAGGTGCATTTTTATCACATTCCTGTAACTGTCTCCCCAGTCATTTATTCATGTGATAAAATCACGTGTCTCAAATCATTTCTGTAGAAAAAAAACACACCCTCCTTTGTCAAACTGAACAAGACAGACTAGTTGGATTTGCAAATAAAAGGTCACCAGTGCCTCAAATACAACTGGTACCAGGAGAAATAGGGAAGCAAAATGCAGCAGAAACCACCTGCAAAGCTTTGTGATTTCAGCCCTCTCCCCCATCCCCCTTCCTGTAAAGCCGCAGACCTTGTCTCAGCCACAAAGACACTGGTACCAAAGCGTCCACCGTTAACCTCCCCAACTCGATTCAATGTGACAGTGACACTTCACAGCACATTGCATCCAATCTCATTTGAAGCTGACAAAGATTGTTTCTGTTTTATATCTATTGGTTTATTAATGGCCTACAGCCTCTTAAGCAGATGCATATTCATTAGATAGCCAGCTGTTAGGAGGTTCCCAGATGTCAAAAGTAGCACCGTCTTGGAATGCTTTCTTTTTTTCCTTATCATGAAACAAAGTAATTGTAGCTCTATGAAAGAGCCAGTTAATTACTGAACCAGTACCTTATGGCACATGATTAAAAAAAAAAACCTGCAAATTTGTGAGGAGTAAGGACTGTGTTTTTTTTTTTTTTAAATCAGAGATGAGCTGACACTTCTCTGTGCTGTACATGTGCAGAACTTACATACATGCAGAAACTTAGATTACTCCTGGGGGCGTAAAGAACCCTCAGCTACACCAAAGTTTTGCTAAAGGCACCTTTCTTCATTTTCTACCTACTGCAGAATGCTGTCTTACCTCTTTTCCTCCTTTATCTGAACAGCAGCCACAGAAGCACATCAAAAAAGAAAACAAACGATGTTTCTGCTTTTAAAGGCTGCTGTATCTCAAGAGAAGAAAATTTCCACAGCATCCCAGCTAGATAAAATTATAACCTGATCACCCAACAAGCTGTCCAGGCCATTCTTTTCAGTCTCACAGCATTACCTGGGCTCATCTAGTTGCCCTTGCAACTCATTATTTTTTCCTCTTATTTTTCTTCCCTTAAAGCTCTAAGAAGCAGGTCTTAGGAGTGCTGCTAGAACAATGACCATCTCCCCCCACTACCCCCAGGAAGCCAGTCTCCCCCTGAAATGTTTGTTCAAAACTTTAGGTCAGCTCCAAATCCATGTGTTATGAGGAAAAGCATTCATGGTGATTCTGCATTTCTGGCGATTCAAGCTCCATCTCATCCTGCAGCTACAGCCTCCAAGGAGGAGTCAATATGGTGCTGCTTTCTCCCAGAGATAGAGCTGCCCTCCAATTATTAATAGAGGAAGAAGAGGGCAACTGCTGTCCTCATGCAGCAGTAAGAGCTCCTGGGTGGAATAATTGGAAGCACACAGATTCACAGTATTTAGTTTCCAATTCTCTCATTCCTATTTTTTCTTTTTGCCAGTCAGATCTGTCAGCAAGTACCTGGAACTGTACAATAAGCAATTTTTCAGTGTGCTGGAGTTCTGAGCATTAACTGTTTTCTTTGCCATCAAATTAAATATTTTGCTTAAACCAAAGTGTTTCAACATGCACTAAGACCCTATGGGTTTGCCTAAAACAATTCTGAATTGTAATTCAGTGATTGCTTTGAAGAAAACTGGAAAAGAGAGTCACATTTCCATTAGAACCTTTAATCAGAACCAAGTGAAGGTACTATACAGTGTCATATGCTATAAAAGTATTTACAGTCATGCAGAGATGAATGTGGAGGCAATTTTGTAGAATGACTCCTGGAGCAAAGGCCTCAGAGAATAAAGTGTCTTTAGATATTTGTTATCCTGTTATAGTTGATAGCACCTTGAGTATACGATGCCTGCCTGCATTATGTAAACACTTCATTGATAAATCCCTCCCCCACCTTCCTTAAGCTGTGTCAGACTGTTCTTAGCTGACAGAGAGAGCTGAAACAGATGCTGCTATAAATACCCTTGTTTAGCTCTTTTGAATATAATTTCTTTTGTAGAACATAGTGGATGCTCAAGTTATCACTGAACCTGCACCTGCGCGGGAATTTATTACTCTATTATACAGCATCAAGAATCATTTTTTAAAAAAGATTCCATAAACATGCAAGGATAGATTCTGAGCCTCTTTCTCCTCTTCTTCCTAAGTACAGACATCCTTTACAAAGCATTTCAGTAATTTTATCTGAACTCCAAATAAGTTTAAAAGCTCCTGAATGCAAAGGTGGCAAAGTTTGCCTCTTACAATCAGACAACAAGTAGAGTTAATTGCATCTGATAAATAACTCCCTGTAAACCCAGAACTCCCATGACAGTTGCTGCTTTCCAGCTTCACGTGAAAAGACCATGCAGCTACGCTGGCACTAGCCACAAAACTTTCAGGAATGCACTTAAGGCCTGCATTTTTAAACCTTGAGCACTTTGGACACTATCATGATAATATGAGCACACAGGTATTTTTAAGACATGCAGAATACAACTTGTGAACAGGAAAGACTAACTGTACTAACTAATGTAGTAGCATGATTTAGGTTGTAGATTCAATTTATATTAGGCAGCAGTCAATGAATGGGTAGATTTGCCACTGTTTGCATTGTAGCCTGTTTTCATTTTCACCCTGAAAAGTCATTTCTTTTCTACTGTTAGTATTTATTGTTTTGCTCATACCTGAAAGATTACTGATGGACACATTTTATGATGCCCACCTTAAATGTGTTCAGTATTGTTTTAAGTAAACACTTGCAATCCGTTTTATATTCAGGCTTTTTATCCTAAAGATAGTACAGCTAAGCACCACCTTTGCCTATGATCTATGCCTTCTACACTAATTATCACATTCTCTTCCTCTAACATGCAAAATCAAACCTTCATGCAACTGGATGCCATCATTGCAGGCTATAGTTTAGTGGGGATGCACCTGGCCTATGTTCCAAAGGGATCTTTCCAGGTTTTCTTTTTTGATGTTTATTTTGGTTTAAAGGACATCCTTCTCTTCCACCTGCAGACAGACTTGTTGGATAAGAAACTTCTCTCCAAGGTCTAAGGAGCCATACAACCTTTTTCATAATTAAGATACTGGTCCATGAGAACAATGTATGATAAAGGCAGTGAGTCAGTTCAGTACTACAACAACTGGTCCATAAGCATAGGCACTACGTCCACTGCATCTTAGTCAACAACCACAGAGAAATGACCACATGTTTTCTACTGGAGCTACTCTAAACCCAGACAAATATATTTCATTGTAATTAGTCTCTTGGTTGGAGGCTAAGTCATGGAAGTTCCTCTGAAGAGATCTGAGCAACCTAAACAAAGTTATCTTTAAACTGAAAGCCAACTATTTAGCTAGCTAAACTTAGCTTAAAAGGACACCATTATGAACAGGCACACCCTGCTTAGAAGCACTGTGCCCCTTTAGCACCACTAAGCTTGTGACAGACTATAGGTTTGCTCTAATAGTTTAGTTTTCCTTGCCACCCACCTGCCCTCCAGAACTAGCCTTCTCCCTCTCTTCTAACAATTTTGCACATTTTGAATCAGGTTGAGTCTCCCCATCTTTAGAACTAGAGATTTTGTAGATGATTATTCCAAAGTTTAAAGGTTTCAGAATGGGAACCAGAGCGATCTCTCATACTCAGCCGTTAAAGCCTGCCTTGATTACTTTGATGTAACAACACTTGAAAGCTCCTATTCTTTGAAACTAATTTAAACACATTGAATTGTTGAAAGATTAAAAACCGCAGTCAGCTAATTACACTCACTCTCATCTCTTATTCAGCAAATGAATCACTTTTCATTACCACTTAGCTGAAGTACATGAATTTCTGCCTAATTAGAAATGTTGTAGATGGAGCATTAGCAAGGCTGGAGCGGGTCAGGATATCTTGCCTGCTTCATTTTTAATTCCTAACAGTAGAGCCAGATAGGAAAGGCTTCAGATAAGAAGTCATTAAACAATTTTAAATTATTTATAAAAATTACTTTGCCCAAATTATAATTATTTTTTTTCCCAAATGCTCTCATAAACGTCAAATGGAATGAAAGGAAAGGCAGCCCAACATTGATTTTAATGAACATTTTAATGTTATGTATAACAGAACATTATGAATACAATGGAAACAAAGTTTTTATCAATTTAATAATAAAAAAGAAATCCAACATAAGAAAAGGGAGGCAATAAATTTCATACCTATAGTATAGTGCTTATTCTTAGTAATATTCCCAGCTTGTGAACAGAACAATGTCTTTGTATTCCAGATTCTAGAATCATGATTCATGTGAACTTAAACACAGAATTACAGAAGGAAAAACAAAAACCCCCAAAACCTTAATTCATTCTTTTGTTTTCATTAAATCAGTAAAATCTGTGACTGCTACAGGTTTCCTTTAATAATATATATATTTTACTCCTCTATTGGATTCCACAGCTGCTAATGCCATATTTACACAAAAGGATCACCAAATGTTGTATAAAAGCTAAGATCCAATGCTGTTGGATTAAGTAGGGTTATAGATTTATATAACTTAATACAATGTAATTCACCTTATTTTTTGTAATGACGCAAAAAATAAATATTTTTGCCTTTTGACTGCTGCTGACACTGTAAACCAGTGACTCCATAGGGATATTGGTGTTACAAAGGATGCTAAGTGCCACTGTAAAAGAAATGAAAAAAAATGCATTTTCGGGAGTTTTCTGAAAGGAAACCTTACAGCAGCCTCGGATAAAGCTTCTCCCAGACCTGCACTGGATATCAGTTATAACAGAGGCATGTAGAGCCCCAGAAACGTGTTGATCACCAAATTGCTGAAAGAGGATTTTTACAATAAAAATTTGGTTATCATAGCAGTGTGGCTGGAACATTAGCAAAAGTATATATACATTCCAGGTCCCTTTGAATTAGCCATAATCACATATGTAAGCCATTTTTGGACAAAAATATATATTCTTATAAAAAACTGATCATAGTATTTGAGTGACTTCAATTGTGGATTCAGAGTGGTAGTAAAAGGAATGATCCAATTATGACAAAGCGATCGGGGGGGGGGGGGAAAGAAAGTCAAGCTCCTCAAGAAAAAAGAAAAGTATAAAATTAGATTCAAACATTTTTACCCAACCCCCATTCCAGTCTTCCATCAAGTTTCAACATTAAAATTGGTTCTTCTAACTAGGAAAGGCTTTTGATGGTCTCAATACAAATTATTTTGCAAAATCATCTAACACATTCCTCAGAAGAACCTTTCATCTCTCCAGAATTTGAATACTAGTTATTTCAACATTTAGAAAATAGCTTTTGGTTCTTTATGTAGATACTTTTTAAGTAACCGATAAAGAAAAAAAAAAAGTATTGATCAGTGTTTTTTCCGTCCCTTCCCAGCTATACTTGTGCAGCTAAAAATCCTTCATTCAGTCTGCCCATTATTGATTTATTTATTTTACAATCTTTATTTGCTAAAATTGGCAAAATTTGCAAAGGCATCTTGCTTGGGTTGTACAGTCCCAGGAGTCATAGCAGAGGTCATAGCGATATTGGGTACCCCCATTCCTATCGTGCCCGTTAAACCCATTCCTGTAGCTGGCACTCCCATGTTCACATTTATTCCCATCATTCCCTGGTTCATCATAGGCGTAGGTCCCATGGAGGTCATCCCCATCGTACCTGTCATCACACTGGGCATTCCCATCCCCACAGGAATGGGCCCTCCCATCAATGGACTTGTCTGGGGTCGAACAGGCATCATGTTAGGTTGAGGATTGAGGTTCACGGCTGCAAAGTTTTGAGTCATGACATTCATAGGTTGTTGCATATCTACAAAAACAAAAGGATGTAAAAACTTTAATCAGATTCTGACTGAAAGATGCTTAAGTATTTTAAGTAATTTATGTGATAGTCGCTGTGAACAAAGATGTGCAGGCCAAAGATGTGGCTATTTTGCTCATTTCCACTTTTTCTATGTTAAGACTCGGAAAACCATTATAAAAAGCTTTAAACATTTTATAGCAATATGTGCTACTATGCATATTAAGAGTTCTAGAGATTAGGAAACCTGAAATCAAGACATGGGAGTGCTGCAAGTTCTACAGTGAAGCCCTGTAGAGTTACACAGCTTCCTAGGTTGTCAGTCTCTGTTTACAAAGGACCACTTTTGACAGAAGCACCACAGTAGTTTAAGAAACAGAATAACTAAATGTGGGAAAACAGTAATTAGCAAAACATTCCATCTTTAGCATAACCTACTAAACCCCTAGAGCGCTCCGTGTGCAAGCAAAAGAGCATATCAACGATCACTTACTTTGTTGCTGCATCATAGTATTAAGTGATGGCTGCTGAGGTTTGGAAGGCTGCATCCCAGGTACTAAATTGTCCAAACTGATATTTACACTGGGATCTGACCAAGTTGAGGGTAGAGTTTTGCTTGCATTTTTCTGGACCATCTCTGTGCTTGGGTTATAAAGAGGGTTAGGCTTCGGCATCATAGTGTTCACACTTTGCAGAGGCTAGAAAAGAAAAGGAAAGTTTGCTGGGATACCACATGCTCAAACATTTTACCAATAGGCTTCAGGATTAAAACAACAAGTATTTATCTTTTCATAGAAGCCAATAAAAAGCCAATAAGATGATCTTTAGCCAGGAACTTCAGCTCTTTCAAAGCAGTGTTGCCATCACCTGATATGCCATTAGAATGGGTTAGAACAGCATTTCTTAAGCTAGCACCAAGCTCCTGCATCAGGATGTAGGCTGACAGGGATCACCTGCAGTCAAGTTCTGAACTTCAGAAACTGGTTTTTGTTTTTTTTTTTATCTCTTCTCCTTCTAACACCAAGCTGATGTGTTTTGGCTTCCACAGCAGTTACTCTCCATTGAAGCAGGCTCCCCTGGGTTTTGGACAACAGGCCAGTCCTCATCTCCACCTGCCTGCTAAGCTGCCCAAAGTTAGAAACCTATAACATTCTGCGGCTAATGGCTTTAAGGTT
Organism: Apteryx mantelli; assembly: GCF_036417845.1. Classification (NCBI taxonomy): domain Eukaryota; kingdom Metazoa; phylum Chordata; class Aves; order Apterygiformes; family Apterygidae; genus Apteryx; species Apteryx mantelli. Next base: position 10,872,333 of record NC_089991.1, on the reverse strand, counting down.
TAAAATTTCATCAACCACTTCTTTCCCCAACAAAACAGCAACACTTCAGACAGCAGTGAAGACCATCTCAGAGAAGACTAGCTAATAAAAGAAGGTTTTCCAAGAACATCCAGCACCTTTTCTTTTTAGGTGGTTACTAAACCATTTTTGGACAAAACATTCTTATGAAAACTGATCAGAACATCTGATGTGGACTCCAGAAAGAGTGGGATGGATCCAATTTCAATGTTGTGATTAGGGAGAATGCAAGAGATTAATCAGGAAAGTCATTAGCAAATTGTACAACAGCAGCAGCATACCTGTGACCTTGACATGGGTAAACTGATGCCCACAGCACTGGAGCTCATCATAGAGAAATTCATACTTTGTGAAGAGGTCATGGTTGCCTGGGAGGGGCCCATCAAGTCAAAGAGATCAGCAGAATTTGAAGCAGTTGGAGGCTGGGCAGAAGCTGGCTGTGAGCTACTGAAGAGCTCTATAGCTGGCTGCTGTGCAGTGCTGCTGAAGAGCTCTCCAGATGAAGCACTGGGACAAGGAGAAGCTTGGTTGAAGGCACTCCAGTCACCAAAGTCTCCATTTCCACTTGTTGCTGTACCTGAAGGGAAGGATACAGTGTGAGAGGAAAGACAATAACAAAGAAAGGTAGAAGACAGAAAAGAACAGAACAAATGCCATATTCTATGAACTGAAACAAATGAGAGCTGATCTGTGTCCGTCCAGATTAACATCTGCAGGTAGAACCTCCATCTGGACATCATTCCCTCTCATGAATATTCCAACAATTTTAACAAGGTAGCAAAGGAAACATGCAACACCCACGCACAGACAGAAAAAGGATGTTGATAACATGTCACCTGTAGATGTAAGACAAGTAGGGACAGGTTTTATTTAGTCAAAATATGATTGAAAGATTACTTAGGGGTAGATTGGAGGCTCTAGTCAAAAAAAACCACAGTTAGAACTGACCAAATTTACCAATTTTTTTCATTCAGAGCTCTGGTATTTTCAGAGAACAGTTGTCAAGAAAGCAAATTCCATCATAAAACATACTAGTTCAAAATAAATTTGGTTATAGATAAACAGTAGCTCTTTGTACAAAACAACAATACTGAGAAGAATAAAGACAGAACTTCAAAAGCAAGCTACCAGGGAATTCTTATCTGAGGTGATAAGGAATAATTTCTTTCCATCCTGTTAAGTGTTAATGTAAAACATAAGTTTTCCAAATTGGATTCCTAAACTAAATCTCTTGGTTTGAAGTAAAAATTCAATCTTGGATATAAGAAATCTGTCAGTAGAAGCTTTGTTGTACTCTTAGGTCATCACTAAAACTTTGCTTCATTTCAATATACCAAGGTTTCTGTAGACAAGTACTTAAATCAAAACACAATTTACAGCTTTATCTATATCATATTGTGAAGTGCCTAACAGTATAAGCTGCGTATATACAACTGCAACACTACCTACTTGAGAATGACAGATGTCCATAGACACAAAACAATGAACTAACAATGTGTCATAACACCTACTCTCATTTGACTCAAAGGTTATCTCCTTTAAAACACTTGTTTTTCTATTAAAATGTGTTATTCACGACAGTGATAGGGAGGAAACCCCCCCCCCCACAAAAACGCATCTACAGGGGATGCTAAAAATAAAGCAATGCAGTTAAAGAGCTGTCATTCCTAGATTATGAATCTTATTCCAAGTTTGGGCCACTGCACAGGTCAGCTTTTTGATTATGTCATTGATATACTTTGTGGTACTTCAAATGTCTAAGTCGGAAGTAATGTCATTGCTGCGGTGATGTGAACTCTGAGTTCTAATGAACAGTTAAATCATCCCTTGAATTTCTTTAGATGAGCAAAGGAAGTTTCAAGCATGTAAAGCTGGGATAGATGAGTCCAATGCCAGTTTTCATGTCCTAACCTATACATTGACTAGTTCTATAATGGTCATCCATGGCAATTTTCTACTGTATTCTATCTGCTCAAAAGGTAGCTGCAGTAGTCTTTTATATTCTATTTATAAACTTACCAACATACACCTGCCTAGTCCAACTTTAATCATCTTTAAATTCTAATGTATTGATAAAGAGAAGCAAGAGAGTAAATCTGTTCACAAAATCCAAGTATTGCCAACAATTTCAATGCATGAAGTGGACTAATATTCATTAGCTTTGGGCTTTACTAGAATATTTGCTTTGATCTCCCTCACAAAGAAGGGCTATACTAGAGTATTTCAATTAGTATTACATATTAAAAATTAAAATCTACTTTAAATATTCCTGATAGATAAGTAAATGCTGAGTGTGCTTCTTCTACATTCAGACCTGTGCACTGAGCACACAATAATGGAAGCAGGGGTAAAAGGAATAAGGTTTTGCCCCTTTAGTAGAACTTCAAAGATGATTAATCAAGAACGAAAAGATTTCTAGAGGGGCTTACGCTGTTCAAGAATGATTAATCATTTCACAGCACTCCTTGTCCCTTGCATAATGGCGATTGGAATAGATTAATCATGTTAATGCAGATAAAGGATTGTATCAATTTAGGCTGTATTAACACACAAATTATTTGCATAGTAGGCGGCTTTGTGTTTGCAAAGCAACTTAGTTTTGACTAAGGAAGCCTGTAAAAAAATTAGAACCGTTTTTTCCTGCCAAGCAAATTAAAGGTATATTAACTAATAAGTGCCCAATATAGTTTTCCTAACACAGCAAAAGAGAGAGAGATATAAACATGCTGACTAAAAGCTGGCTCGCAGGTAGCTTTGCTGATAAATTTTTTTGCTGTTCTCTTCTCGTTCTAGACGTAATCCTACATCCTTGCTGAGAACTCCCAATCACAACACCACTACTACCCAAATTCAGTTCACAAAAGGTAGCCAGCTTTCCCCCCACACACACACGCATTCCTTTGCAGCACTGTCCTATCTGGGTAGCACTGAAGGCTCCCAAAACATTTGGCCAATAGGAAGCCGATGACTTTAGGTGGCTTCCCAGCAATCTGTTAAATCCAATTTTAAGGGAAACTGCCTGAATGCTGTTTTTCAGCAGACAGTGCCGATGATTACAAAATAGCTTATGTTTGCATGCAAAGTGACCGCACATGCAGCGAGCCAACCAGCTGGACATGCGGCAGCTCTGAACTGGAGGCCATGCAACCAGTTGAGTACAAGTCAAATGCTGATCTAACAAGCCTTTCTAAAGTCTCACTCTTGTGATTGGCAGGGACCTGCTCACATCTAACTGAAATAAGATCAAGATACATTTACCAAGCTTCTTTTAAAAGGGAAAAGAATTTAGTAAACAAATTATTTAGCTAAGCTAAAAGAAAGTACTGGTCATCTTCATCCCCCAGATACATATATGGAAATCCAAAACTTCTCAGTGAGGTTGTTACTGTGTATGGAAGCCATAACTTGATGTGTTTCCCCCTTCACCATACCAGGCCTTCCAACAGTAACCCACACTTCATTGGAAGCTTTGGAAATAGCTTGCCTATATTCACCTCATTATACCTCTGTCAAGGCTAACAATTTTCTCTCTCTTTAAACTATTACAATAATTTTTTCTTTTAATCTTAAAAGATAGGCGGGATCTGAGGGTATCTTCAGAGACTATCATTTTTCTAGCACAGGTGGGCTGCTACTTCCCATTGCTCATGATCCTGGCTTTTTGTTCAACTTTTAGAGATGGGCTGCAAGTAGGAATAAGCAATTATTTTATGATTTGGTTCCATGCTTTCAGCAGTACAAGAGTTTAATTTGAACTTTTAGCTAAGTCAAAAATTCTATTGCTATTTTTCATCATTATTCCCCTATGTTGTCTTTATTATACTTGCAGATAAGCACAAAACCTATTTAATTTACTGTCCAGCCCATATCATTAAAGTTCTTAAGACAGATCTGAACCCTCTGCACACATCTGGAAAGTATGAACAGCAGCATAAAGACCTCTGACCACTTTTCACTCCACAGCATTGTCACAACCAAGCAAAACAGACTATCAAGCACTTCATGCAAGTCTTTTTTTTTTTTTTTAAATAAGACCTACTTGTATTTGAAAGCCTTGCAAACTGTCAGTTGGAGTTTTAGAAAAAGAGACTAATTTTTCCTTGCAAATAAATAAAATAGTTGAAAGCACTACATAAAGCACTACAAAGACTATGACGATTGATATAAAAATTGTATCAGTACAGCCAAAGATACATCACCAATTTTCCAATCACTTTGGAAACAGAAATACTTTCATCTTGAAGCATTCAAGATACTGTAGAATGCCAATTAAAATAGCTCCTTGTCTGCTATTATAAAAATGGAGGGTGTTCAGCTCTTTTTTAAACTTTGTGTAATGAGTACTCTCCAGCCAGTGCTTAGACCCACACTTGTTTATTTCAAGTTTTAGTCACTTTTCCACCCCAGAAGTCACATCTTATTTCAGTACATTTCAAAGTGAGAGTTGGAGCTATGTTTTATTATATGCTTTTAGTTGAACAGGGATATATTTTAAACTTCCACCAATATATTTTTATGACAAAGTTCAGAAAAACTTCAGGTCCAATAAGACACATTGTGCTGTGCCCCACAACGGGCTTCTCCTTCCTAAATTTAGCACTTGTGGTCCAGTTATGTAAAAAAAAAAAAAAACCAAAAAAAACCAACAAAAAAAACAACCAGAGTTTGCCCTGGAAAGGGAAATGACTTTCAGTAATGCCATGTGGCATCCCTTCCCTCTTTCTGCCCCTAAACAGCATTTCAGTCTGTAAATTAATCCTACCTTGTGATGATGGGAAACTTGCTGAAGCAGCAGCTGAGCTAAAATCAGCAAATCCTCCAAATGGGTCAGTTGATCCACCTAGAAACAGAAGGAAGCGAAGTGCTGTTACAGGATTGTGCAAAGATCCATTGCTCTGACTGCATGAGGGATTTATGAAGAAAAGCTGTCCTGTGTTTGGCAAGATGGATTTATTGATTCTGCTCCATAAGTCTGCACTGTTTTTCCTATTCATCACCATATTTTATATACACATGCCTGAACACCAACAAACTGGATTATTCCCAACTGCACTGCAGATCTTGCTTTCCCCCCCCCGGAAAGAGCCAAAAGATACCAGTTGTGCTTACTACCTCTAAAAATAAGTTCTGAGAGATTAAAAAGGTTAACGAGGATTCAGCTAGATAGTGATGGCACTAGTTTAGCAGTTTATGAAATTAAAACTTTGGAAGTATAATAGATAAAAGCCAAACACTTTTATTGGAAAAAACGTTAATTTATTATGCCGCTTATCATGAAAAATTAAATGTCTTCTTACATTTAGTTATGTTACTTAAAGCATGAATGATTTTGCAATGATCTTGAGTTGGGATTTCAAGGACAGAGCTTGCATTTTTTTTTTATTTTATTTTTTAAAAATAAGTTTGCTTCCTTTCCAAAGCAGGAACATTAAGTTTTCCAACCAGGCATTTTTATACTAGCAAATAAATTAACTTCTGAATACAGCCTAGTAACAATTTTTCATTTAAAAAAAGCGCCAAGCTACAACCCCCCCTCTAAGAATTATACACTGGAAAACAACCTGTTTTTTAACCCAGAACATAGTTGACAGCAATCAGCCAGTTATTCTCACTGCTGCTTTTAACTAGATATTCCACTGACCTGAGAAAGCCAAAAAGTTGACCTTAGTAGTTTGTCCTCAAAGATTTAACCTCCAAACAGCCCCACCCTTAGAAGAAGCTGTAGCAGTTCAATTATTTTGCTTTTAGTGTTATGCATACATTATATAGGTTACATCACAGCTGCTTAGCCTGCAGTGCTTAGAAACTAGCCAGGTGGGACTGGAACATCTGTGCTGCACTCAAACACCACCAGGGACAACTTCCAACATCTGGTGCCATTTCTGAATTGTCTTATCGCTGCAAGACATTCTGCCCCATCTGCTACTCTCAACTGGGTTAATTAAACTAGAACCATCTCCTTTTTAATAAATGGCTAGCAGTAATAAAAGGAAACATTCACTTTCTAATACATGTGTACTTGTATTTCTTTTTAATGTTATTTTACTGTAGACAGTGCCAGCAAGGCGACTGTTCTTCCAAGAGGAAATGGCCTTTTCTTGCAGTGTGTGTAGCATATGATATAAAATATGAGAAGGGAATGCAAGGACAGTCTTAGAATTTTCAGAAATATGTCACTACTGCAGTTTTTACCACCTTTTCAAAAGGGAAGATATTTCACACAAAGTGAAGAAATTTCTTCATCACAATTTCTGAAGTGATCTAGTAAGTACCTTACCGAAGTTTATATAGAAGTTTTATATTGAGTACAACCTAAGAAAGAAAAGGGTAGGATGAGTCAGTGAAATATTAAGCCAAAAGCTGTGTTGATTATGTTTAGTCTGTCCACTGCAATTAACATTTTCACAGCATTTTTCTTCATGCGCGTCTCTGTTACAGGGCTCAAAATAGGTTAATGGTTTGGGTTTTTTATATGCAGAATGAGCAACATAGATGCCATGGTCTCAAATTCTATCAGACCACATCCTCAAAAATCAGTGCTTTCATAGCATGCCTATTATTCCTGGGCTGTTAGTCAAAGTATCTAGGGATGAATTTAATTTTGAAGCCAGAACTAGGTTCAAACCCCAAATAACCCCTTAACATTCTCAGCCTAGTCAACTTTTCTCTCCATCTCTTATTTGCCTATTTTTAAATGAAACACTGAGTTCCAGAGAAAGGTGGCAGAGCTTAAGCTGAGTGCAATAATTCTCTAAAGAAAAGTATCATCAGATAAGATTGAAGAACCTAATCTCCAACACCACCAAAAATTACTTCCAGCAGATCTAACCACGGATTCTGCATTTTTTTTTGCAAGGATTACTCCTTTATGGCAACCAGTCTTCTCCCTCGCATACAAATTGTGTTGCTTTAGTAATGTGTAAACCCCCAAACCTCACCACCTTTCTTCCATATTTCTGCACCTGAAAATATATATAGATGAGCAAATTCCGAGTTCCTGGAATTCACAGCACTTCCCTGCCAATTTCTTCACAGGATAGATCAAAGGCTGCGTTTGACCCCTTCCCTGCGTCTTGCGTGACACTGGGAAAGTTCCCACACCCTGTGCTGCAAGGAACAGTGGTCATAACGAGTGACCTGCGCGTGAAGGACAGCGCTAATCTTCTCAACATGAGCTATCCTCAAAGATTCCCATGCGAGATCTGTCACTGTAAATGAACCCTTTCCATCTGCCTTCCCAGGGCAGCAAAGAGGTTACTGAGCAGGACCAGCTGGTAATGCGCCTCTCCTCAACACCATTTCTAAATGTTGCTTTGGAAAAGAGAGGAGAGAGGGAAGGGAAAAATAATAATAAAAGGTCTTCTAAAGCAAAGAACCAAACTGATGAAAGATTCAAATATGCTGAAATATGAAAGCTGCCTTAGCTTTATTTGTATGAAATACAGGAAGGCTCGATTTGAAGTGAAAATTTCTGTTCTCAATGCAATTTCTTTTTCTATTAAAAAAAAGGCTCCCATTTCTATTTTTCCCCAATTAAGATGAGATCAAGAGGCCATAAGAATTGGATAAGAAGTTTCAGAACTGATTTGGGGTAGCGATTCTGATCCTGGATCTTAAAATTCTACCAAACTCCAGTAACTCCGATGTACACGAACACCTTTGCACACAAACTTAAAGAAGAGAAGGAAAAACAATGCAAAGTTCTTCAAATTTGGGGGTGTTTTCTCTAAGCATAAAAGAACAAGATACATGAGATGAATTTTATTTCTGAAACATCAGGAAATAATACATATTTCTAAACCATAGACATAAACTTAATCTAATTTCCCCCAAATAAAGTAGCCAAAGCTTCAAGGTGCTACTAGAAGTGGGAAAAACGGGATAGAAAAGATTAAGACTGGTATTTGATACTGAGATATAAATTACAATTAAAGTGACAATTCTCCTGTGCGTGCCCACCCCACCCCCATCCTCTCCCCGGTGGCAACAGAGTTTTGATGTATTTTATGTTTTATTAAATACTGACAGAGTATTTTAGTATCCCAGTAATGTAAGGGGCCCCATTGCATAAGGTGCTCATAATACTGCCTTTGTTTAGGCATTAAAATGAAACTAGTGTGACATATTATAGGGGTTCCCACTACAGTACACCAAGAAGTGACATAACTTAGGATAAAAGTGAGTAAAAGTAGTCTTTACATACGTATGAATTCAGCCACCTTTGCACACATGTTGGCATCCAGCCACTGGACTGCCATTTTTTGGTACCAAGTCTCACAAATTCTAGATTTTCTTTAACAAATGGTGGATTTGAATATTTATCATCCAGTATACACACACACACTTCTACAAACAGTATAAATGAAGTCCTATACCCAGTAACAGAAGCTGCTATTTGTAATGGAGAGAAGTTACACGAAAGGTCTCTTATCTAAAAAAAGGCACATGCTCATATCTAATTCTCTATTCAGTGATCTTTTAACAAAGATTCTGCCCACAGTTACCTTTCCTCCAACTGTGCCATTAGACCACAGATACACGAAAGAGTACCTTTAATGTTCTATACTAGCCACAAACAAAACTGATCATATTAAGGACCTATAGGCACAACAAGTCTGTAAAGTTTGGGGCTTTAAAAAGCAAACAACAACCCTCCCCCAAATCCAATGTCAATCCTGTATGCAAAACACCGAAACAAACTCCTAAAAAGAAACTGCAGTTTGAGAGTTTAAGGGCAAACTGACATGAATATTAATGGACTTAAAACTCAACTTCATGTTTAAAGAAGTAAAGGGACATATTTTACAGTGAACAGTTTTACTTTCAGGCAGCAATTTTATTTTGGTATTAAGGTTGGGATCAACCAAGGGCCAAGATAACACGAGATAAAGAAACACATCTGCCATATACTTTAGATGAAGGCTTATATGAACATCATCCATTTCCATAGCTGCCTAGCCCTTTAATTGCACTATAAGGAATGCTTAAACCTGAATGGATTGCACTTGCTTTTAGAGTTAATTAAAAATAACTGCATTACAAACACAGTTTCTGACAGACTGATCAGGTAGTTAATCTTTGTGCTGCTAGCTTTAATCCTATGCACTAGCACAAACTGCTTACTACAAAAGGTTCTAGGCAGCTCTACATTTTAGAGTATTGATTTTTCAATTTATTTATTCCTCTATTTATATAATAGTTTTCCTCAGATAAAGTAAGCTTATCCTCAGAACTGGTTCATCAAAATATGCATTAAGAATGTAAAACCAAAATGGGCTTACCTGTTGAGACTGGCTGACTGGCTCCGTCAAACAACAGATCCACCAGGTCATTGGATGACTTGCTGCCAGAAGGTACAGAAGCCTGAAGAAGAAACCACACAGTTAATCTCTTCTCACCCCCAGCCAACTCTTTTAAAGAAAAAAAATCTGATCGGTGCATCCTTTATAGGTTCCTGCCATTTAAACTGCACATCCATTTCTGTCTGAAGTTTGTACAAGAAGAATCAAAAAGCCAGAACTAAAATTATGCATCATTTGTTCAAGGATAAGAGCTCTCCCTTTAGGAAAACAGGGCCAGAGGGAAATATTTAGCACTTGTACAGCTCTTATTACACCGACTAGGGTTAAAAACAGTACAAAGAAACAGATGGAAAGAATAATAATTTATCTGTTCTACTATCATGAAGAGTAAATCCCTCCTGAAAAAGAGCGGGTGAAATTCAAATAGGACAAAATATTCCACTTGATCACAGTTTTCCTTAAAACACCTACAATATCTAAATAAATGCAAGTGGAAAACTGCTCAATTAATACAAGCAAGCATAGCAGAACTTGCTGTGAAAATAATCCAGGCAGATCTGAAATTAAGATATGCTGGAGGGACAGCTTAAATTCAGGCAAGTTCAGAAAGCTATACAGGTAATTCAAAACGACCTTGTTCAAGTGCCAGCTGTATTACTTACAGTGACTTACAGCAGAGCCTAAAAGGTATGTAATTTTAAGTCATTAGATGTGAAATATGAATTTTGAAATGCAGTTATTTGCCTATTACAAAACCAACTAACATCACTGATCTTAAATGACTTTCTGGGAAGTTTTTTGGAGAGATGGCAGATTTGGCTATGAAGCCAGTCACTGGAACCTGCCTGAATTTCAGATCAAATACTGAACAACTAGTGGCTCAGTCTTCTTTCTGATAACTGAAGAGCTTGATAATTTGGCAAAAAGTGTGCAGGTTCAGGGAATTCTTCACACTTAAGGCCAGGATTTTCACTTTGCTAAAGAGAGTAAACATGGTAATGCCTTTATTTAAAAAACAAAAAACAAAACAAAAAAACATTAAATCTTAAAACGATCACAGAAGAGACATTCCATAATTAAACTATTTCGCAGCATTTGAAAAACCCCAACGTTACTATTTTTAATACTTCCCCTGAAGGCTGCATAACAAAAATTGTATTTCTAACTGGAAATCATCTCAGAGTTTAGAAGAAAAGAGATTCCCAAGTCACATTTTAGTGTGCTCCCCTGCTGCCTTACCTTTCCTGTGGGCTGTGCAGTATGAGCAGCATTCTGTTCTGGGCTTGCTTTATCCCCTGTATAATGTGCTGCTGCTCCCAAATCAATGGTTTTTGACGGATTTGCTGTGCGTTTGTGTCTGGTGGTGGTAGTTTCTGTAGCCTGTGTAATATGGATATGTTTGGTTGTTACAGTCTCCTCTTCATCTTTAAATTCAGCTTTGGGAGATTTACCTCTTCTCGATTTTTCTTCATCACTGTCACTAGAAAAACAAAAACAATAGAAAAACATTCATTTTCATTACTTCAGTTAATTCAGTGGACATTTTGCTTAGGCCACAAGAGTTTTGATTACTATAGTTCTGTATAGTGATGGTTCATAATAAAGACATAATAATACTTCTTCCTACATTCGATAAAGTTCATGATGCATGATGGAAGGGTAAAACATTAAGACAGTATAGCACTGCACCTCTTGTACACATGAGGGAAAGAAAAGCAAGTTATTCTGTTACATGTTACACAGCAATTCCGTAGCAGAAGGTAATAGGAAATCAGTGTTTAATTCCAGTTATTCAGTTACCTTCTGACAGGACCCCCCCCCCCCCCCACACACACACTATATAACACTGCCAAGATAAAAAGTAAAGTTGGAAAGTCTGCTGAATACTTGCACCAAGACAGAGGAAGCAGTGAACCAAATAAAGGTACTATCTTTCAAATTTCAAGAATACCACTCCTGTTCCAACTCATTTCTCTTTCCAGGTAAGCGGGCTTTTATTTTCTTTAGAATGTTTGTGGAAAAAAATGTTTACAGAATCATGCAATGCCGCTATTCATTTTCCACCAGAGAACACACATTTATTCTTAGAACACAAAAGAACCAAAGCATCACCATTTTACGTGAAAACTTTCTGGACACCACTGCCTAATATTTGTTTAATCTGTCAAATTTTCTGCTCTTGCATTTTAAGCCTTTTTCGTCATAAACAAGGCACAATGCTCCCCCCACCCAACAGTCATATTGCCTTTTATCATCAGGCTAAGATTTGTATGTAACAGTGAAAATTGCTGTACAGAAAGCTTAACTATATTGAAAATTATTTTGAAATAGCAATTCCCTTTTGGGCGCACAGTTGAAAACGGAAGGTTTTTGTATGTTAATAACGCATTAGAATACTAAAACTGCAAAATTTAAGAAAGGCTGTCCCTTTGTCAGAGGGAATACGACAGTAACTGCAATATACTCTGGAGGGTAGCCTTTGTTCTCCGTTAACAATAGTGGGCTTTTTGGAATACATTGCATGTGTCTCATTTCCTCTGTGCATATTACCTACTCACCACTGGGGATGGCTCAATTCATTAACATTAGTGAATATAAACGCCCAACGTTCCCATTTGTTAAAAAAGAGAAAAAAAAAAAAAAAGAGAGAAAGAAGTACAGCTGCAGGCCAACCTAGTGACTACCAGCATCAGCTTGAGCCAGCCTCACACAGGCAAGCGGACTCAAACATCACCACCTAACCTTATACTTCCAAGGCACTTCAACCCTGACCTGCTAACAGCAGGCTCCTGTTCCGGTTCTGGATTTCTGTGCATAGGCTTCCACTGCTTAAGCACTCAGATAAATAAGATGGGACCACTAACCACATTTTGTTTGTGACACCAGGGTTTTAATAGAAGCCCCCAGAGAAGACCAATTTGCACATTAGCACAGTACATAACCCCACACTCCTCTGAGGCTTTTAGGATGGAAGCTGCCTTTTAAATGTGTAAAGTACCTAAGACCAGGGCAATCACAGCTAAGACAGCCTCTAAAACCTGCTGCAATATAGTTGTCATCACTACAGCGGCTGCCTGCTCTGCATACATGTTCTGTGGGCTGAGGAAGTGACTGACAAGCATCCAACTCTGATCAATGGAATTATTTCAACAGAACTGGTAGTGATTAATCTCACTAATGTGAGAATGAGAATAAGTGACTCCAGTGATCTACAGCAAAACGTCTAAAAGCTTTTGAGAAAGGAAATTAAACATATATGCCAGAATGTAGGACAAACATTACAATACTCAATTTTCTCTGACAACTTGTACCACTTCAAAACTGTCTCAGGAGATCTGTTTTTTTATTTTTCTTTAATGGTCACATTAACAGCAATGAAACATTATAGATTAATGTTCCCTTTAAGTGTTTACTATGCCCAGAATAGTAAAATTGCAGTGCTTCATCTGAGAATTGCACAATGAATGGAAAAATAAAGTTATAGGTAATATTGTACCAAATGTACTCTATAAGCTCTACAAAGAAAGTACATGGTTACAACTTCTATAGGCCTAGGTATAGCTACACGCTCTCTTTCTTTGCCTTGGCATTTTTCTTTCTTTTTTTAAAAAACAACATTCCTTAAAGCAATGGTTTACTGATAATTTGAGACCACCTAAAACACAACCTGCTGCACAGCTAATGCTCCACATGGAAGCCACCTTTAAAAAACACAGCTGTTGTATCCTTTTATAGGAGTACGAAAGAATGTTCGGCTTCTTTTCTATCCTGTTATCTGCATTAACCATTTTGAATACTGGAGAAACAAGGACTGACAGAGAGTTTAAGAATTTTTTTGAAAAAAGTAACATTTCCTAAGAACATCTGTGTATCTACAAGTAATCTAAAAAGTACAATTTCAACGCACAAGGCTAGAATCAGGGCAGCAATTGGTTTATTTGTCTAAGAACTACGAACTAACAAGCCCTATGAAAGAAAACCAGAGGTTTTCCTTCCCCACCGAGTATCATTTCCTGGTCTTCTCTAATTCCAAGGGGATATATTACTGGAAAAGGACTTCAGTTCTTCACAGCAATACAAACATTTTTCTTCTATGAAAAAACTGTAGATCAGGTTTCTACAGAGTTAGTTGTATGAATTGCAGTTTCACTTAAATCTGCTGTAAACTGCCACCAGCTAGATCACCACTTGAGTTACTTCAAGCAATTTTTTTTCTTTTTGTGCAACTACCAGCTTCACAAGTAGAGTCAGAAATCCAAAAGTTAGGCCACGTTCTTCTGGTTCATATATCAGAGATAAAGATTGTGTCATCTGAATTCTGTTAACCAGCCTAAAAATGTGCAAATCAGATTTATTCTGTCTTAGTGCTTTCAAGACCTTTATTGGCTTTGCAGTGCAAAAGAAAGTGATTTATAAAGCTATTACATTAGAACAACAGAACATGCAACAAGCAGATTTGCCAGGTGAGCGAGCGTCACCATTCAGGCACTTTTCCTAGAAAGACTTCACCGTAATACAAAACATCATGGCATACTAGCAGGCTACAAATAAACTAGCAAATGTTTTGGAGACTTTTTGTTTTTAGAAAATAAATTTGCTGCAAGTCTGGAAAAAACAGAAGTGCGAGGGTTTCACAAAGCATTTACAAGAAGATGTTATGTTGTTGTGAACTCAAGTCACACATAATTATTAATAAATAGAAAAGATGAAATTTTAAAGTTTCAATATTTAGCTTTGTACAAAATAGAGTATTCAGCTAATACATTATAATATGAATTATGAGGTTTGTTATTTACAGTAGCTTTAAGTATAAACAGACATTCTATAACCTGGAGTTCAATCTTCTTAGATCCTTGAGGCAACACCTCAAAAATTGATGCCTTCTGCAGAAAGAAACCCATAAGTTTCAACTTCTCCAGTAAAATACCTTCCATATTGTCCAATCAGCATGCCAAGAGAAGCCAAAAGGACACTTCAGGCTTGTACCTTAAGCAATATTAGAAAAGACATACTGCTGCAATCTGGATTCTTTCTTATAGCAGAAGAACCTGCAACCACCAAGAACCTTCTTGTTTATGCATGTCCCTCAAAATCCCCTTTTATTTCAAATACCAAGTTTATTATTTCTGATCTGGTACAATTTCAAAAGACAACAAATACTGTACCTGACATTTTGAACATCTTCCAAAAAATGGAAGAAAAAACAAAAAAGGGACAAAGGTTACAAAACCCAAACTGAGAACCAAAAAAAAAAAAAAAAAAAAAAAATGCAATTTTAGTCAGTGAAAAAGATGATCAATATAACTTGGGGTAGAGATGTACAGTGGGGAAATCAAAATAATCTGCTTTTACTGGAGATTAGACTGCAGAAAGGATTGTCTAAAACACTGGAAGATGCAGGACTTTACCAGCAAAAGCAAAAATCCAGAAGTCATTCAGACATAAGGCAAAGGAAGTAAGATAAATATTATCTGTTTACTGCACATCCTTTACACGATATATGGCTAGTGAGCTTTACAGGCTTCACATGACAAGTTGCTTTTGAAAGGTAAGTACAGAAGAGCACAAAGCAATGTACCACTGTTAAATTTGAAATTGTTTACTTTTCTTCTGATCCTTTCTCTTTGTAGTCTATTGATAGTAAGTTCTAAGAGGGAATCCTGATGTGTGCAAAGAGTACCAGTTTTATGATTTATTAATGTTCTAGCAAGAAGGCCATACTGCCTTTTTCTCAGAAATGCTATTATTAGGATTATTGGGGGGGTACACATACATACATATGTGTATTTATATAAATTTTACCTATATACAAAAATGTGTGTGGACATATTTGAACATATTACTGGAAGAAAAATATTAATCAAATCTCAGTGCAAATTTGAATTTTAAGCTGCTTCTCAAAAGGGAATTATTTCAATATACTTGGGCTTTTTCTACAGTGATTTCAGATTCTGTTAAGTATTGATTTGATCTCCAGTTAATAAAATTCAACGCACCTGTTGAAGTAAAGTGCATTGAAAGTTCTTTCTGCAGGCAAAGCAGTACAAATTTTCGTCTTTACTGAAAAAAATTAATAGCCAGATGTGAAGTATGACAGGTTTGTTCAGAGGTTCAACTGAAATTTACACTATTTTCTTGATATTGAAATAAGTCACCTGCAGTCTGTTCTTCCTGAGACAGGCTCAGTGAAGAAGCAGTACAGCGAATAAAAGGTGCCAAGGTGGATTGAAGCAGTTTTATATCTCCCTCTTCACTGGCACTTCAGCGTTCAGCGCAACTGTAGCATGAAATGGCAGCCTCAAGTATATTGGCACAAGAAAGACCACTGAAATGCTGAGACAAGCAAGGGCTTAGGAAACTTCAGCCAAATTCCCTGCTTTGCCAGCAGCCGTCTAAGCAAGGGGCTGTCATGGAAGGCAGCCAAGAGCAGTTAACTCTCAACAGAGTTACATTATTCCCTAAGGCCAGTAAGAGCTGCATAAGAAGTCCAGAAAGCAGGTATAGACCCTAAAGACATTTCCATACAGATAAAAAGAATGGCAGAGGACTAACTAGCAATATCAGAGCGCTTTATAATAACAATTTTACAGAATAAATTCATGTTAAAATAGCTCTAGTACCTGCACCTTTCTGGAGAGTCTTCTCTATCTTTCCTTCGGAACTTGCTGATGGTATCATCAATTGTGCTTCCAATTTTGTCACTTAGCTCACCTAATTTATCACTGAATGGAAAAGCAGTTTTTTTATCCCATTCTTCATCCCATTTTGACTTGGGCTCAGGATCATATCTTTCACCTGTGTAAGGCATTAAGACAAGAAGTAATGAAGGTAACAGCAAAAAAGCGCCTGTAGTCTTTTCTGAAATCCTGTCGAGCCCCCCTCCCCTACATCCATAAACCTTACAAGTTTTCAAAGCAATCCGAAAGCTCCCACAGTGCTGAATCAACACTATTACAGCAAGGCACAGCATGGAATGCCAATCATTAAGTGGCAGGAATGCAGATTCAAAGACTTTTGTTTATGATAACCACACAATCTTAATGCAGTGCACAGTATAGTGCATCAGGATACTGCTGGACTCCGCTGGAGAAGCACAAGAGGCACAATCAGCTCCGGCTGTATAAACAGCTTATCAGAAACGCAACATGCCAGTAACAGTCACTTAATGCATGATATTCCATTCTGGGCCAAGCTGTGTGCTAGGAGGTAAATCAAAGACTTGCATACATTGTGACACTCAGGAACACATAAAGGTATACCAAAATACCGAGACAAGTGTGAAATGCATGGTAACAACTTTGTTTTTTTCCTGCACTCAGTCATTTTAAAATCATTAAAAAAAAAAAAAGATGAAACGAAGAAGAGGTACTAAAGCAACTTACCTTTTCCACAGCCACCGAGTACCCCAAACAACTTTACTGAACACCAGTGTCAAGACCTCTCTACTGATGTCTTAGCTTATAAACAGCTGACAGATTTACTTGAAATCAGAATATTTGCTGTTGCAAATTGATTAAGAACGTTTAAGAACTTAAGTCTGGGTTTATTTAAACACTATCCCAACCTGAGTATAATCTAAAAGAAAAAACAGCACTTAAATTCTACTAAAACTGTTGGTTTCAGTTCTGCCTTAACTGATGGAACCACAGCACACTTTACTGACTAGTATTGTAACCTTAAATCAGACTTTAGCTAAAAATATAGGCATATAAAGCAACCCAATGTGGCTCAGTTTCTAGACAACAGTTTTAGGCATTAACATTTTATTTTTTGGGCCTCATACATATGAAACTAGTTTTTTTCTTGTACTATTGATAAACGAGAACACAAGTTCAATTTTACTACTTAAGCAGAGTAAAACTGAACAGCAGAAAGCAAGAATGGTGAAAAATTCATTACTCCAGGTTACATAAAAATTATATTGTAGCCCAGGTAACGTTCAAGATTCATTCAATTAAGCCTTCCTTAATAAAAAGAAAATTATGTGTTTCAGCACTACAAGGTGCAGAATTTGAACTGTATCTGTCTGATACCACCATATACCAGAGGACAGATTTTTCTAATCAGAGATAAATGCAAGTCTCCAATGATTTTTTTTTTTTTTTTAAGATCCACAAAGGATAGAGAAAAATTTTCAAAGTATAGCACCTATTAGACATCAGCTAGATACTCAGTAAGATATCACAGAGAAAGGAGAAATTGCTAAGAAATGCACTAGTGTTAATTTTTGCAGGAGAGTAAAATGGCCTTATTTTGGCTTATGTCAGGCTCTCTCAAGCATTTTAATGTAGCTTTCATTAACAAATTTCCTTATGCACTAAGAATATTTAAAGTAAAAGATAAAAAATTGAGAGCTTAATATTTTGGGGATACAAAGACTTACGGAGAACTGTGAGAATACAAGCGTTCTCTATTTAAGAGACTACAATTTTTTAGTTTAAAAGTCTGACCTAGTAAAGAAAGCTTGTTTTGGGCTGCTGGAAAGTTTAAGGACTTTACTCAAATGAAGTAATAATGAAAACTTTTACCATAAGAATGAAATACAAGATAAAGGAGCGAGTCCTTTACATTCAAAACTTGTATGATAGCTAAAGAGCATATGGAGAAAGACTTCTACGCAGCATAGAGGATGGATCACAACTCTGTACAGAGTAAGTCAAAAGAAGATCTCAGAAAGACGGAGGGAGGCCTACATAAAGTACAGATGCAGTGATGCTAAAGTATTTCCTAAAAGAGAAGTGCCAGACTTCCAAGCAGATAGCATAAGCCTGAAAGAATATAATAAGACTTATCCTGCCATGGGGATGGAGATTCCATCTATACTGCATATAAGGAAGAAGGGGAAAACAGAGGAACACAGGGAGGTAACTGTCAAAAACAGTAGAGCAAATCTTTAAGTTTGAGGCTCACACAAAAGAGGGAGACATAAGACACACACACACACATAATATATACGTATACACACAGCACCAAAGAGGGAAAGGTGAAGTGTAAGTGATGCACATTCCTTACACAGTTCTCATACCAAATCCTTTTCTGAAGACACACACTGATTATAGCAAACCAGAGTCTTATGCTGTTGTGAATATGGGGATTCATCCCTTGATAAAAGGAACCAAACAGGTTCAGACCAAATAAAACACAGATAAAGATTTCAAGACTGACAGCTGGATCATCGACAACACACTGAGATACAGAAGACAAAAAAAGACTGTTTGCATGCCTTTATCTAATCAAGGGTGCCAGGCAAAACTGTGCCCTCTCTAAACACAAACTCATGGTATTATATCTGCTGAAGTCCAAATCTGACAAACCCACATGCTACACTGAAGATGCAACTCAAATTTGGAGAAATTACTTCCATGAGCAAGCGTACATCACATCAAGTGTACTACAGATAAACACTACTCAGTTAAAATAGCAAGACACCTAAGGGTAGAAAAACATAAAATACTACCACTATGATAATTTTTCAGACCGGCTTTCTTATTAGTAAAGTGTTTTTTTTTCCCTCCCCCCTCCTCTGTAAAGGACTTCAGCGATGAAGATCCTATTGCAAGTGCCAGACTCATGCTGAATGCAAGACTGGCATCTTGTACAATGATGAGGGAATAGATTTTTGACTGGCCAAGGGACCAATCACACACATCTTTTGCATTATTTTAAACATTCGTAATTGGTTTGTTAAGAAAAGTTTAAAAATTTCTGACGTTAACTGTGACCTGCTCACTAGCAGCTGCAGTTAAAGACAAACTTTAAGAAATTCTGACCTCTGCAACAGCAGCATTCTTTTGGAATATGACTCTGTCTACAGGTAAAGATAAAATGCAAAGTTTCAGCTAAGCCAATGGATCAGTGTCTTTCTTTTTTCAAAAAGAAGTTTCTAGTTAGTTTATTTACCTGAAAGCCCACCCAGATACTGAAGAGTCTGCCAAAGAAAGAAAAAATACATTTTTTTGAAGTAATTCATTTAAATTCATATGTAGGTAAAAAAGGACAAAATTAATTCGCTAATAGTATCAATCCTGGTAGCTAAAGACTTAAAGAAAAAGCATCTAAAGGAGTATCTTGGAAATTCCTGAACAGTTATCTGTTTCTTCCTACATATTTAAGCCAAACTGAAAGTGAAGACTGTTAATCCTTGACCAACACAGCCAAGTACTCACTGTATCTGAACCCTCCAACACTGTCCGAAGAAACCCCAATGTATTTGTCTTTGTTCTTCTTTGCTTTCTTCCTCTCTTCCCGAAGACGATCATCGTCTTGAGCAAATTCAACCATTTCTTTTACCTTCTGGCGTATGTTTATACCTTGGTCTTTGCCATTTTCATCTGTATAAATAATACAGGATAGAGGGGATGGAAGAAGGGAGAAAACAGATGAAGAAAGTAAATCAGAGGCACTAATACTGAGCATTACAAACTGATGGAAAAATAAATTATGAACACAGCAGTCACTTTTTTTTTTTTTTTTACAGCTACTGAGGTCCTCTGCATTTGTTTAAAAGGGACCAAATATTTTGTTTCCACACAAATTTTTAACCTTAGATAAATGAGACAGTTTTCACTGAATGCTGTATTTAGAAACATCTAACAGCTGCTGAAGCACTGAAGATTAAAAAGACTGAGATGGAAACGATATTCCCCACTTCCATATTTTAACCCTTCAAATTATAACCCTTTTTCTTAGCCTTTATGGTTTTTGCAGCTTTAACTGCTAGAATTCCCTGTCACTGCAAAACTGAATTTTTGAAAAAATGCTTTCAGTTAGGATGTACTACAAGCTAAATGTGCTGCTTTCCCAGCCTTTTTCACATTCAAAACACACACTGGCCTTGCTGCCTTTGCACTGTAAATATTATTTGGTGGGAGGAAAGAAACCCAGCTTCAAACAGATGTGTGTGTTTTGGAGCTCTAACCTTTTCTTCCCATATGATTAAAGCTATTCCTTTACGGACACCACAGGGGACCAGTCTCTAGTGCATATTTTAATATAAACCCGAACACTCATGTTGTGTTGGTTCTGTTGTTATTAGCCAGTCCTTTCTGCAAGTTCTTGTCTTCACTAATTAATACTCTAGGGTCCCACGTCTTGGATTCTGCACTCTTCACACAACTGGCAACAGTCACATTCTAATTAGACTGGGGAAGCTTCTAAGCTGGTTCAGGTGACTGACAACTCCAACTACTGTTTTAATTTGCTTATAAGATTTTTCTATTGCTCACCTACAAAGTGGTAATTTTCCAGGGATCGCAAATCATAAATGTGTTCTCTGGCACTTGTAACAACACGCTCTGATCCATTCCTTATGAGGTAAGCTAGGAGCAGCAAAGACTATAAAAATACAAAGCACCTTATGATTGCATGAACAAAAGCTCTATTTTTTTTTTTTTTTAAGTGCAATAGAAAACCAAATCTCCCCCCTCCCCCCAAAAATCAGTAAATAATAAGATTTTTTCCCCTTTTAAGTGTTTATTATATGGGTTCACCTAGAAAAACCCCAATACTCCCTCCCCCCTTTTTGCTTTTTAGAATATCAAAACTGCATTTGTTAAGTAATAATTTGCTATTACCATATCACAAGCAGTTACCTTCATCAACTACTCAAAAAAAAAAAAAAAAAGCAGCAGCAATTCACAGAAAGTTAACCCTGTGAAGTGAAACATTTTCTTTTGCCTGTTTTGTTCATAACTCTTCAGTGTTTTTTACTGAAAAGTAACTCCTACAGAAATACATAAAGCCTTCTGCAGGATGCAGTGGATATACCAAACTGCAATTTAGGACAATTTTTAAAAAAAAGCTACAAAAAAAGAAGTTTAAAGAGTACTTCAATTGTAATTTTTTACCTTTATAATTTCTATCTAAAGAAAAAAAAATGCATTCTATGAAATGTAGTGTCTTTATCAGCTAAGAAATATCATTATATTGCAACCTATTCAAACCTGATATGCAATTCCAAGCAGTCTTTATAACATTAAGTAGTATGTGTGATAGCATTAAATATTAATTTACATTGTACATCAGGGAAAACAATTATTATGAATACAAAACATCAAGCACCTGTGAAAAGCACAAACCTCATCTTAGAATTAATTCTGTCTTGTTACAATCCCAGCATCAAGAAAAACAAAATACAACCTAGTCCATGTAATACACCAATTCTAAAATATGAGGTTATATTTGCATTATTCAGTGAACAGTGAACACCACTTGAAGTGCAGCATGATAATCTTAAGCAAAAAGTTTCTGTACCACGCTAATTAGCCAAAGTCAAGAAAAATAAAAGCCTCATACAATACGAATGGATTGAATTTTCCTGATAGTCAAGAAGCAAACCTGCTATTTTTTAAGAGAATTACAAGTTGTCAGAAAAATCAAGATTAGTTTCCATCTTATTTCAGTTATTTTTAAATTCCTTCAAAAACATTTTCCTGATAGTGTAATAATTTATCATGTCTCTCTCAGAGCACTGTAACAACTCCTTTGGGTAGGTTCAAAATGTGAATGTTATTCCAATACTTGAATATGAGCAAAATAATTGCTCTATTATGTTCATTAAAAAGCATCTTAGAAAGATTTCCAAAACCAGAAGTTTTGTTTTTCCATGTGCAGCTTTCAAAAGACAATTTTGACTTCAATAAGAGAATTAAGCAGGTGGTTAGGAAAAAGAATTATAGACATTAGTGGAGTAAATGGTATAGGATTATCTGAACAAGCCACTACACCAAAATGTGCTAACATCAAGCAAACTCTATGTCCTTAGTAGACCAATACAAAGTCTTGAATACATCCAGTTCGTATAAATACACACCTTATAAACTCTCCTCCAGTTCTTTTTATTGTCTTTCAACATTCGAGTCCAAAGCATGTTCATAAGCTCTGGAAACTGTTCGTACATAAACGTAGCCCTAAAGAATGAAACAAAAGGAATAAAGAATTTACATTCACAGTGGTTTGCCATAACAGCTTGTTAAGATTCAGGGTTGACAGTAGATGGCAGGCTTGATCTAAGTCCATTCAAGTTTGATAGAATTATACGTGAAAAGCTATCAGTATTTCTTACTCATACCGAAGTAATTTGCATACCAGTAGTACAAAAGGAAAAAAGTAATTCTATAAATCTGAGGCAGTAAAAGAACCTTCACTAGTTTATAAAGAAAATAATGTTTAACATGAGTAGCCTAGTAACCAGAGCAACCAGTCAAATGTGCAACTTCCAAGCCCATTTTAAACAGAAAAAAGTCCAAAGAAGAATTTGACCTGTTTTGCTCCATTTAGAAATTCACAGGAAAAGCAGTTTGCGAATAAATCCTCCAAAAAATCAGATATACTAAAAGCTTATTAGACTATCTATAATAAAGAACTTCAAAGATACTTTGACTACATTTTCTGCTTGACAGTTTTTAATAAATTATAAGATTATATGTTAAAAAAAGACTTGATTTACAGCAACTTTTCAGCATTATCAGTCAGCATATGGCAAAGTTATTTAGCAGCAAGTTTTGCATTCCTGTATGAGATGCCCCTTTCTTTTCTTCACCAGTGAGTCAAATTATCACTTACTTGGCAATCTCTCCCATGAGTTGCCCTGAAGGTCCCCATGGATCATCATTGGTTGCTTCTCGAACCTTAGACTCTATTTCTGAATAATTCATAACCACATTGGTGCTGCAAAGGAAAAAAATTAATACACACAAAGATTAGCATCAAAACTGAGAAACACATGAAAACTTAATAATGACACTAGTGGGTACCTTAATGAGATACCTCTACAGGGTGGGAAAGAAAACATATTTAGTGCAGAAGTTACCCTGAGGACACTATACCACACATTTAAGTTATCTTTAAGAATGTTTTACTATTCCATTAGTCTTCAAGAATACAGATGAGAAACTAGGGATTAGAGTTGAATTAAGTCCAGTAAAAACTGCTTTTTGGTCAAATTAAAACCAAAACCAAAACCAAACCACTGGAGTCAAAGCTGGTAGCTTCTCTGATAAGATATGGGTTGCTTACAGGTTTGTACACTGAACAATTATTTGCAAGAAGCTTTATAACTCAGTCGGAAGCAGATACAAGTTTGGAGTTTTTTTGAATTATGAGTGCTGCAACAAAAACTGAAGAGTATCAGCACCAAACTGGCATTAGCAAAATTATGCTAACAGAAGACTGAAGCAAGGGAGATGAGAGATTCACTAAAAAAAAATGTTTCCCAGCTTGAACTTGTTTAATTAAGGGAAAACAGAAAGAGAAGAAAAGCTACAGAACTCTCCGTATGCTGATTAAAGCGATGCAAATAGGAGGAGTTCAAGGACCTTCTACCAGAGTTCACAGAAAAATGTAACTTGGAAAGAGGAAGCAGGATTTTTCAGTATCAGATATATTAGAACAGTCAAAATGTGATTTCTTAATAAATCTCTCTGAAATTGGTAACATTCAACTATAAGTCTAGCAACCCTCTCTGCCCCACTAAAAACATCCAAATACATTCAATAACAAGATGTCTTGCCCTAAAAGTTCAGGCAAGAGAGGGCTCAATGCATTTGTCTGCACTTCATTCATACACAGAGTGCTGGAAAACCAGATCTTTAGTTATGGAGCAACCTATCACCATGAAAATGGAATTGTTTCACATGTATTGCACAGTGAAGTAGTCCACTGTCGTAAGGAAATATCAATAAACAGAAACCTAGTAGCCTCTGTATTTTCTCTACATCTTTTGCAGTGTATTTGAAGCATTTACGAATTACTTGTTTACACCTATGCTATCAGGAGTTACTCAATTCTTAAAGTACATCATACAACTGGTTTCAGAAGCTAAAACAACAACAACATTGCTGTGAAATGACTGTGGTCCACTTGTAAACCATCCTGTAGAGTAAAATCGATTAAAGTATAGAGGAGATCCAGTGATAACACACTGAGAAGGGTTTCAGCCCTTAAAACCCTCCTCTGAATCTGAAAGGACTAGAAGCACTTCAAAATGCTTTATAGTTATCCCTCTGTCCACGTAGGAGGTGCCACAAAGTGGTATTCAAACAATAAGCATTCACACCTTTATTAGGCATAAGTACAGCAAACACCTTGGAATGGGGCTTATTAAATAGTAAAAACAAGAACGAGATCCCCTTAAGTCTGAAAGGGGACACAGAAGATAATTGTTAAAACAGAATAAAATTCCTGCACTTAATCTTGGATTCTCAGCAGGAGAATTCCTGCTGTCAGATTCTGAAGCATGATTTTTATTCAACTCTGTGTATAAAGAGAGCATAAGCTATGTGACTAAAAAAATTAATCAGCAGGCTAACAGAATCTATTATAAAAAAACACATGAAGAAACACAGCAGTAGGTATGAACAACAGCAATTAAGGTTTTATAAATTAATTTATGCTAAATGCACTTCAAACTTCTGTTTCTGACATTTTCTTTACTATGCACACGGATGTAAACTTTACTTCCCATATGCATGGAACTTGGGGGAAAAAAAAAGTGACAGGCTCAGCAGCGTTGCTGTTCTCAGCACACTAGCTCCCTTGTCCCAAGGAAAGGCAAGGCAGCAAGCCGAATGGAAAGCTTCGATTTGTTTTTATAACCACTCCCTAAGCTCTTGTTTGAAAGACCGGGGGGGGGGGGGAATATAAAATGAAGCATTTCCTTCATTTCTTAAATAAAAACATTTAAGATTGAAAATTACAAAAAAAAAAAGTGCAAACTTACTGCAAAAATACTAACATGAGGTATGGAGGAATTCAAAGTGCATGGCTAAAACACCATTGGGGTTGGGAGGTGGAAATGGAAGGGAAATGAGGGAAATTAAGTAATGCCCCACTTACACCCCCCTTCCCCCCAAAAGATGCAGTTAAACCCCACTAAGTAGGAAAACATGCTGCATTTTAAAACCATCCTGCAGTAAAGTTATTGTTCTCAACAGCCACGAAAAATCTCTTTATAAATGCCAAGATGAGATCTAATGGCACAAAGCGTTCCAAAACAAAGTATCTTTAAGCCGCATTTAATTCAGCAACAAACGTAAACTTCAAGAAAAAGAAAAACTTGTATAGTTTGGCATCATTCCAGGTCACTTAAAAATAACCATTTCTAAAAAGGTGGAAATATAGTTTTATTCTTCCTTTCCCATGTTTTCTATGGCCCTCGTTCCATGCCCTACCCATGATTCCTGTGACCTTTGCAACAAAAAAATAATTTATGTCCAGATGTGAAGGGAAAAAGTGACTAGTTTGATTGCCAAGACTTCCTGTGATTGATATAAATTTAATATCCGAGGACACTTTCAGACACCAGGGGGGGCTCTCTGATTAGTTTGTACTGGGCAGCTTCCAGGGAATCGTGCTGGATTTCATGGACACAGCCCGCTTTGCAAACAAATGGATATACAATAGTTAAGACTGGCAGAAAGTATTCTGGCAGTCAGGGTTTAAAACACAGTATTATCCAAGAGACTACATTTGGATTTACCCCAAATTGTGAATTTAAACCCTACACGACTGGAATCTTTCAACAGAAAGATCTGCAGAAACTTATGACATGGACGAAGACACTGTACACGAGAAGCATATTTTGAAAAAGTTACGCCCAAAATAAAGGCACACGCAATAAATAAATGGGTTGATATTAACATTAAACCATCACATTCTTTTCTGTTGGTGATACATTTAATAATCTATTTAAAATCATAGACTAATGTCTACAACCACTGATGAACTTTTTTAATTCCTGATTATATTCTATAAAGTTATTTCTGTATTGTTTCAATTTTTATATTATATATACTTTTTTTAAAAAAAAAAACATTTCAGAAAAGCCAAGAGGGGGCACTATCCCGTCTCTGTGAAACAATAAGCGGTGGTGATGGCGAGTGAAATGGTGGGTTTTAATCTCTCAGCAAGAAAACGCTCAACGTTAAACGTTTACATCTACAATTTACAGCAACATGAAAAAGTTCGCTCAAGTGAGAGACTAAATTTCTCCACATGTGTAAAATGACATTAGTAAGGAAAGGCCAGTAGATAACAGTTATAAATATTCGGTCATCTTTGGCCAGATCAGACAATGATAAGACGCTCTTCCTGTTCTAAAAAAAAAATAGTTAAAAGTTTTGAATGCTTTTTATAAATTATTTTAATGTCTTTTGAAATGGAATAGATGTACCATAGATAAAACACCCCCAAAATACTAGTTTGCCCCAAATCTTGTCTGCGTTTTCCAAAAGGGGAAAAAAAAACCCACACCTTTCAAAGGATTTAACAGTTTGTAAGTAATTACAAATTCCTTTGATAGTTACATTTTGAGATTTGTAAACTGAGATATAGCTGTCATCTGGCTCCAGTTGCCACATCCTATAACGTGCTAAAAAAACAATAAGAAGGGGGGCGAATGTGAGTGGTGAGAGAGTATTGTATGCAACTCAAACTTATAATTTGAAGCAAAACTAATGTTTAGTTGGGGTTAGGGAGGCTGAGCAGGCAGGGAAGAGGGAACAAGAAGGTCTACAACCAGGCATACAAAACTAAGGGGATCGGAGAAACCAACGTGGTCCATCCAAAAAATTTTATACATTTGCAAGGATCCACATTAGCTTTTGGGGATAAGAGGAGAAAACCCTACAGGTCTGAGATTATCTTCTCAGCAGTATCCTTTATGCAAGTGAAATACAGCTTGTGGGTTGCCTACTCGAAAATAAAGGCTCACGGACTGCAGGAGCACGTCAGAGGATGCCGTACAAGAGACCGACCTCAACAGGCTCCCCCCCAACCCATTCAGGGATGCTGAACGTAACCCACCGCGTGGGCACAAGAAACAGGCTCCAGTAAGGGATAAAGATATCTGCAGGCAACTTCTTATACGTGTGCTTGATTTCAATGTACTCCACAACGAAGCTCTGATAGCTACATTTTGGCTATTCTGCTGCGGTTTCTCGCATTATACAGCACTATATGAATCAAGCTATTAATGCTCAGAAGGACAGTACTAGTGAAGATAAGGTGTGTTATGCTCTCAGTAATGTATCACCACCTCTTCAAAGTATTTTACCATAAAATAGCCATAAAACAAACACTGAAGAGAGTTTCCATAGGCTGGAAGAAGAAAAAAACAATTGCAATACCAAGAAATTAAAATCATTGGGTATTTCCACCCAATGTTTAAAACAAACAAAAAGACACACACCACAAGTCACACACCTATAATTTTTAAAATAATTGCAGCATTTTGAATTGAACATTTTGTTCCAGAGTGAACGTTTTTCATTGTTTGGGATCACAAGATGTTCTCTGCAGATTCATATGCCTCAACCGAAGTAGACTCAGTTATCTGTGAACAGCTTATCATCACTTATATATTACATACATTATGACACAAATATAACTATATTGCTTCTAGTAACAGCTTCTGACTGCAAACATTACAGCCAGTTTCATACAGAGTTGTGCCTGAACTAGTTATCCCACATCAGTCACTGCTGGTTCTGCAATAGAAAAATCTGAATTTCTCTATATCAAATCCCTGGAACCAGGAATACTTTGGAACAGAATGTGGAAACACAAGGCTCTGAACATAGTCAGCAGTGGAAATGGAAAGAGCCCCAGGACTGGGAACAAATTCAGGCCTGAAAAGTTACCAGCAGAGAATCAAATCTATTTTCTCAGCTCATCTCCATGCTAAAGTTTTCCCCAAACCCTCATATTAACTGCCAAACAACAAAAACATCTTAAAACCATGATTTCTATACAGCTCCAGCAAACCTGCTAAAGAAAAAGGTGCAGAACAATTTTTGCATTCATTAACTTGATTCAGCATTCTGGTTAGGAGCATGGATGTGACATACAACACCGATAAGAGTAAATAGCTCAATGCCCACAGTCTTCACAAAATGACTTCGCGCAGGTAGGTATCTCTGTCTCATGGTCCCCAGCATCTCTTATATTATCCAGCTTTTTCCATGGTCAGTGGCATTTTATTCTTTCGCCACCCTGTCGATACATTCAAGTGTGTGAAATCACAACTCGAAGCTCACTGCTAGATTTTGGGAACAACGTTCTTTTGAAGGAAGCATTGCTAAGATAAGCACATTCACCAGGTCAGGGAGCAGATATCTACATCTCAATGTTTCAGATCCCCGAATGACATAAACTTAACATTTCATAATCATTGCCCAAAGAGCAGAGTCTTAAATCTGCTGAAAAGATTAAATAGTATTTGCATAAAAAAACCCTGCAGTAGAGAAAACAAGGGTTTTAGTTTTACTGTACATTTCAATCAGCATATGTTACTTTGCAGGCTCTGCTTCTATGTAAGCAATGGTAGATGCATCCGTGCTACAACACGGTGAATTACTACTACTAATTGATTTTCATATAGGTAAGAAACCTCAATACCAGGAATGCTGTGAGAGAAAGGTATTAATATATTAAATGTAATGAAAGAGTAATAAATAAATATACCCATTCACTCAGAATGGAACTTACTTTAATATTAAGGAATCAGAAAGCCTAAGAGCTCTTAGCCAATGTTTCTGCAAAAACTTAAAAGCCTTGAATACGCCCTGAGGCAAGAGTCAGATCACTCCATTAAAAGCACCATTAGGATTAGAGGTGCTATGGATGTGGGTGGTGTCACTGCGGACACAAGTACAATGCTGTACATTAGATTCACAGAAGATTTGTGAAATGCCACGTCCAATCTTGTGAAAATCAAAATAAACAGAAGTCACAGAAAGGGTACCTCACAACAGTTTCTTTATAGCAATGATAAAGGTATTGGATTGGACAGAGTAAGCCTAATTAGAAACACTTCTCAAACCTCTGGGAAGCTGCCCACTGTGCTGAGGGACTGAGCAGCAGGAACAAGAAACCTGGTTACACAGTTAAAATTTTTTTCAATGTATAGTTCAAACCAATTACAATATCATGTATACACGGGACTCCTACATGCATAATATTATGCCTTTAACTATTACTCCAAGGACATCACTGGATTATGCACCTTCTGTTTTCCTTTTTTTAATTTTACAACTGGGAACACTAAAATACTAGAAGCTGAGATGAGAAACTTTCTACATTTTACCACCATTAACAGTTTGCAATGAGAGATCATTCTGCAAATACCTGTTTAAAGACTAAAAGCAGAAGAAAAAAAAAATATTCAAGCATTACCCACATGCGTACCTTTCATACATATAGCTTGAATGTTAATGCTATTCCAATAAATACCAACACTAAAGAAAGGTTGTGTGGTGTTTTTTTTTTTTTAAACAAAAGCAAAAACTTGTGATCAGTCTCTTGGAGGGAGAACGGTCTGGATGAACATGGGACAACAGAAGCACTGTTACTGTACAGCACTAGTGTACTATGAAAGTCTTGTGGATAAAGATATTCTAGTTTTTAGTTATTTCAGAAGCCAAAGCAAATACAACATAATTTTATCTTTTAAGTAATTACTATGTGTTTAGCAGCATTATCCTTTTAATAGGAACAGTCTCATATACTAGTATTTTAATCTCATTCTATCTGTGATTTTGTTAGCAGCTTCTTTATTTTTAGAAAGTCTTCTCTGCATCTTCTATGACTTCAGTACTGAGCAAAAGCAACAAAATGAACTTAAAGGTTTGGTCCATGACAGAATGTCATTGACTTGGGGAAAAAAAAAATTTTCATAACCTCACTTGTTGACACAGCAAAGGAGGATATTACAGTAACAGTCTCAGCGTCTACATCCACAAACCCCAGCAAGAATACATCTAAACACCTCTATGCTATGCTTCTCAAGACTGAGTAATAGATTGCTTTTTCCAATCAAAACAGGACAATGAATGACAGTATCTGAAAAATATATAGTAAAGAAATCCTTAAGTTACAACACAAGAAAAGCTTGTTCTGAATCTAACTGAAAAAGGAAAAACTTATGCAGCCGGCTCACTTATTCATTTTGTACACCTCCATCTAAACCTTGGTAAGATTTTTACAGTGAGGTACGTGCATAAGAACAGGAGCACTTTTTCCGCAAGGATGGTTTGTCACCAGCATGGCAGTAACTTCCAAGCAAGCCTCTGAACAAAGCTGGCAGTAACTTGTGTCCGGAGGCTGAGCTGAGGCTCTGCCCCTACAATTAAAGTGCAGGCCATCGCTTCCAGCAACCTCTTTCCTCCTGTTGGGTTGTCCTTCGGCTGAGAAGCTGGTAGTCTTCCACCATAAGACTAGATAGCACCTACTAGGTATTGTTACCTGATACGCAGGGCTTGTTTCACGAATACTATCCAAACAGAAAAGCAACAATTTCCAGATTTCCCAAAATGCAGTACAGGGCTGAAAACTTAAGAGGGGAAAAAAGTATATAGCTTTGCTTTTAGAAGTTTAGGACTGCAGCATTCATATTTATTTTAAAAAAGAATGAACGGATGCACTATAAAATAAGGAAAGTGAACATTCAACATGTGGACAGAAGACAAGGCAGACAGATGCCAATAGCACTTTGGCAGTAAGTAGTTATCTAAAACACCCCGGCCCACATGCATAGCTGCATTTAAGATGAAGCCTTTGGAGGGGGGAAACATACCTTCATCTCCATCATTCACACTGAGTCATGCATCTAAACTATTTTTAGTATCTAAATTAAAAGGTTCGTGTACTGCAGGAGAGGAAACAGACAGAAAGCTTTCCAAAAAGGTTAAAAAGAAGTTCTTTAATATTAAATGACCCGTTCTTAAGCCTATGTTCAGAAGTTGGTTTCAACTACTGACAGCACACAGTAAAATAATTAAAAAAAAATACACAAGTCATTTGAGTACAGAATACAACTTTCCCACTCCCAGGTGTGGAAAACTCCATAGATATGATGTTGTTAATTAGCTTCTAGAAACATTTTTATTTGTCAATTAAAAATAAAATCATTTAATATTTTTCTATCTGGACATGAAATACTTTTTACCAGAGCATTTGAACTGGTAATCTGAAAAAAGAAACGATCCAGAACCTCACAAACCGCTAGGGGCCAGCACACTATGCAAGACACATCTCACAAAAAGTTGGATCACATCAACTACATTTACTCCTGCCAGCATCATTTGCTTCAAACTCTGAGGGATTAAAGTTGATCACTGACCCAAACTCATGATTCAAGAAACGGAAAAGATCTAATATTTAAAACACAAACCCAATTCCAAAAGACACATCTCAGCACTCGATTTTATTGGTCTACCCTGTTACTGCATGTCACTACCTTGGAGTTCAGTATGCAGACTGATTCCTAGGTAGAGTACAGAGAAAGACACCATTTAACCACCTGTTTTCCCAAGCAGCACAATGACAAATCAGAAACGTACCTAACGTTACTGACAATTATACTAATAAAAAGATACTAATCATCCACAAAATACAGACAGTGCTGCTCTTCCCCTCAGTTAACTCAGATGTTAGGTTTCAGCCAGCAACTGTTTGTCTTTGCTAGGTGAAGACAAACCAACTAGAAAACATGCAACAAATTTAGTCCATTTGCACTTTGCTCCTGTCAGTAATGTCACTTTTGTTATAAAACATACAGCTTAGATTTAGAGCCTTACAGATGAAACATATGGACACCAAATATGAAGCCAGTAGTCCACATTCAGCGAAGAAACAGATGGGTACCCATCTGCTAAAATACCTCAGGTTACACAGAGGTAACAGCTCAACATTAACTGATACTTGACCATTTGAAGTTACTTATTTTTAAATCAGTGCTCAGAAGTATTACAAATAGGACACCAAATAATTTAGTACATAAATACTTGGTATTATTACAGACCTTCTATGCAAGTCTCAACTACACTTTTTCTGACCAATGATACCATCTTCATTACGGCACAATAGGATCCGAAATACATTTGCAGTTTTTCAAGTTAACAGTTTCATAATTTATGTGGCAGATGTGCAAGGCAAACTGCACAGAAAGAGATAAGCCAAGGAAAACATCCTGATGTCCACAAATGAATTACAACTTGTGGGAGGAAGGAACTATAAAGCTATTTCCTGTGCCGTACAACTTTTAATCACAAAAGAGTACCAAGTAAACAAGATAACCCCAAATCCACCACACACACACTTTCAAAAAAGGACAGTGACTTTAAGAATTAAATTGCAGTCTGTTACAGCACTCGGAAGATCTGTTGTTTAGAAGTCACCATCTCATGTGTTGAAGTCTCCCCTTTCAAAGTTCTTTCCCATCAGAAATTACCCAATTGTGGTTTGATATATTCTTAATATCTTTTTTTTAATTGCTATGCTATAGCTGAAGTAGTTTTTACAGATGTTGGGAACATGAGGTGACCACTTATGTGGTAGGTTTAAAGCATATTTGGGTTAAGAACACTTTTTTCCATAGTTAATTAACAGCGGTTCCATCTATTACAGAACCCCTGCAGTGCGGTAAATACTTTCATATTGTTATAGAAAACCATATTATGTGGTTTACACCAACAGATACACGGCTGCTTTAAATACGTGACTATGTTAACAACTGCAGGGTGCCAATATATGGTGGCAAATAACTTTCCAAACACACTGAGGATTTTGCCAAGTTAATACTATCAGCAGAGTTTTTTTTTTTTTTTTTTTAAACCACTCCTACACACAGTTTTTCTTCATCTAAACTTAGGTCTATTTCTTTATTTCCCCATTCTTGAGGGGATTTTTGGTTCCAAACACCCACACCCATGACGTTCTTCAACTGGCACTCTTTAATCCCTAATGATTAGGCTGTCTTCACTTCAAGTACACATTTCTGCAGCCCCATTTTTAGAGGCTTAATAGGTGCTGTCATTTTATTTACTATACTTCATGCAAACACTTTAAAAGGTGACTTAACACTTTGTTTGTTATACTCTAGCAAACAGAATTAACCAAAATGCTTCCATTTACTTTACACTGCAAAAACACTGTAATATTATTTCCATTGTTTTTCACTACCTACCTAAACTGTAGTTGAAATTAGAGTACAACTATAGTTAAATCGTTCTTATGATAAATCAGGGTCATCTTAAGCACAAATAACAATTTCACAAGCACATGTAAGCAGCTGCCTTTCAACAGTCCCCCTTTTCAGGGCAACATTTTGACACTTTGGTGGAACAATTACATGCTAAAACAGTAGCTCTGGTTTCCAATCAGACAGAAAAACAAGGCTTTTGTGGTCCTCTGCAAGATTTCTGTCTCCTTGTACTAATGTGAACATGTACCTGGCTTATTGAAGTCAGTAATTGGGAGGCCCTATTCCTTTAGATTTAATTGTTCTCAGATTAGAGACAGTACGTTTAAACAATAGCATCTATATGATCAAAAAGCGGAACTATAGAACTTGAATAACTTTTTGCAATTGCAGAACTAAAGATACCATATGTATTTTGTAAGCAGATGAGTACATTTATTTTTGCTCAGTCCTCAGACTTATTCACCTGCTTTGCTCATTATTTTTCATATTTTTTATTCTTTAACAAACCAGCTGCCATTTATTTGTTTACAGAATTCAATCAGATCTCACTTCCTCCTTCAAGACTGAGCCATTATCACTAGATATTTTCCAAATGCTGCAGCCAATCAACTGTTTTTAATCTGTACTTTCTTGCGCTGCATACAACTTCAACATTAACCTTCCCTGAAAAATACAAAGCTCTAGTTTCAAGTGTTCATAATGCCTTGCATAAGCTTCTTTCGAAATAAGATATCTAATGCTACTTCCTTCTTTGTACACACAAAGATACCATTTTCAAGGCCATACCTCAAGTGTCTCAAGCACGTACAGAAACCCTTGACAGAAGAAGACTGTACTCCCAGTCCATGAACTTTCAGGATTAGGGCACAGATTTTTTTTTTTTTTTTTTAATGCCAAGACAGAAATATCTACAAGAAGAACAAAGTCTTATCCTCCTTTTAGGACAAGAAATAAAAGGGTAAAAATAATTATTTTCAGAGGACACTCAAGTTGTAATTACATTCAACACTTATTTCTGAGGCAACACTAAGCTTTCAGGCTGCATAAAACTTCGACTCGCTTGCATACTCCAGACTTCCTATTTTTGACTATAATGAATTTGGGAGTGATCTTGGGGCAGATGCGGAAGAGGGGAAGAAAATCTGTAAAAAAAATATTCTACCAGTAGCTATCACACTCCCAAACCTCCAGAATGTCTTAAGCACAGAGCTCATTAAACAACCATTTTCCTCCTACTTTCAAAAAATCCTTACTCTTCAGAGTGTCAAAAAAAATCTGTGCCATTACTGCTTTAAAATGACCTCATACAGATAGAAAAGTTCCTTTGAAAAGCCCCCTCAATTTCCAAACTTCTGCAACTCTGAGCTATTTGCAGCCGTCACTACTCATTTGAAATGTGTTCACTACAACATTCCTGCTAGGGTTTTCCAACACCATAAAGAGCATGCAATACTTCTATTATTAGTTTACAGTACCACAGCTGGTCAAGTGAAAGTCTTGAAGCTATACATGCTTGAGGAACATTAGCTGAATAGTTACAGATAAGAGATTTTACTCTGAAAAGCCGGAAAAACTACCCAATAATTACTTCACTTCAATAGTGCAAAACTACTAGGTGTTGCTAATCAGATTGAATTCTAAATAATCCAAACTTTCCTTACTCAAAGAATTAAGTTTGAAGTTTGTTTTGAATATCCATCGACTGACAGAATATTTGATATGGACAGAAGAAAGGAATGCATATGCAACAATGCAGAATTTAATGTTGCCAAAAAAACACCCTTGCAACATTAAAAGGCTTAATGATCCTTGTAGTTTCAGCCATCCTTTTGGGGCAGGCTGAGTACCATTAAAACATTGCCTGAATTCCAAATTTATTACAAATCAAGCATTATTTTAAACATAAGCTAGCTGTTCCACTAGGGAAGACTGTTTAAACAATGCAGATGCTAAAGCTTTTAACACACTGACTTATTTCTGCGCTACTGTGTAATCACTTTGGTGCTGGTATATCACGGGTGCCCCTGTATTTTGCAATACCAACGCTTCCTCTGCAACCATCTTGACAGAAATAAACTCGAGTACAGATAACACCTCTAAGCCAAGAGTAAGCACCTGTTCCAAGCCCTTCTCCAATAGGATCCACAGGCAAGGTACAGGTAAGCTTACCAGATCTGTCCTGAGTCCAGCCCTGAAAGCACTAGCCTTGCTCCCTCCAGCCCGTATGCAGGCTCCAATTCCTTTCAATTCCTCTCCCTACCCCTTTGGGCTGAAGCAACCAGGGAGATGGCATAGAAGTCAGAGAACAGCGTGTCCCCCCGCACATAAATCACACATGCCAAACACCCAAGTTTTACAGTGCAAGTTGCACTCTAACCCAAGCACCCAGACCAGATTCAAAGGGGTTGCAGATTCCTTCTGCCTTCAACTACAGAGCTTTGACTCTGTATAGCTTCAAACTTCTTCCATTGATGGAGCCAAGCCTTTAGGTGTCATATTACCTAAGAAAACCTGAGATGTGCATCTCATCAACAACAGAGCCTAGAAGGATGGTCTGAGCAGTGAGTGAAGCAACCAAAACCAAAAACCTGGAGCAGCTGTTTTAATACAGCCTTGTCCTGGAAAACATCTGTAAGACAGAGGCAGATGCTGCACTAGACTTTGGAGTGGGAGAATGGAAGGAGAAGATGACAATTTACACAAAGTTATCAAATTACAGGCTCATAACCAGTTTATTTTCCTTCATCTAACCAAGTGTCTTTCAGCAGAACTGCTACGCAGTAGATATTCAGTAGGATAGAGATAAACTGGAGAACAGTTTCTTCAGTATTTGTGTTTGTCTAAAAAAAACAAACACATAATTTACTGATCTTATTTCTAGACATTCTAGAATTAATTCTAGAGTTCCCGGTCTTTGCAAACAAAAAAGCAAACAAAACCCACAAAACAAGAAAACTCCACACCACACACCCCAAAAGCCAAAACAGAGACACACACCCCCCGCAAACTGCTCAGAGTTCCTGATTTCAGGCCTTTTACCTGAAAATAATTTAATTTAAGGGAATTAGAGCTGACTGATCTCACTACAGAGAAACTGATCAGCTTCTCTTCTCAGAACTGGTTGCTCAGTCTGCTGCTTACGCATTCAGCTTCTAGCTGTGAAAGAACTGTGCCATGGATTAGAGTGCTACATTAACTGCTGTTCTCCCTAGCTG
Organism: Apteryx mantelli; assembly: GCF_036417845.1. NCBI lineage: Eukaryota > Metazoa > Chordata > Aves > Apterygiformes > Apterygidae > Apteryx > Apteryx mantelli. The sequence goes on along the minus strand of NC_089991.1, from coordinate 10,835,818 downwards.
AAATACATCTAGGGGCAATGTTTCCTTTCACAGTCAGTACCAACATCCAATCCAGAAAAGACCGTTACACTTGCCAAACAATTTTAGAATGATGTGGTCTTTAAGTAAGACTGCATTGAGTATATCTGGATCTGAGAGCCTTATTTCTTGACTCTACTCCACACAGCCATAAAAAGGAACACAACCAAGACCCTTGGAGATGCTGAAACACAAAAGAATATTTCACCTTTCCTAGAAAGGAAGCTAAAGCTTTTCCTGCACCTCACCTTGGTAACAAGTGAGAACAAGAAAGTCTGCAGCTTAAAAATAACAGCAAAAATAAGACCTCAGAGTCTCCCAATGAGTATTTTATACTCATTTAACAAAAGCATGGCTGCACAAAGGCAAATCAAACCTGTTCAGTATCCTAATCTCTGACAGTGTCAGAAGATGCCTAAAGAGTATTTAAAAAAATAGAGCAAATATGCAGTGATAATTTTGCAGCATATGCAGCCAGCCTCTAACAGTTTACAGCTAGGGGAGAATTCATGGAGTTTTTCTGCTCCGTCTTCACCTTTTTCCAGTGCTGCTTCAGGGGCTAGTGGCCCCAGAGGTTCTTTGGCACACTTCCTGCTCCCGGTTCGTTACGAACTGGGTGGCAAGCCTTTTGCAAATTGGTCCTCAAACTCGTGCACCTGCCTCTCATTTGTGATTTTACATGCAAAGTGCTGAGTCTGCAATCATTTCCATTTTTCTCAACTGGACATCACTGCTGCTTTCTGAAAGACTTGCTCTGGCTTTTAATTATTTCCTTAATCTTGCTCTTTAGCAATGCTATTTCTTTTTCATCAGTCTCTTTGAAAAGTGTTAGCAGCTTTGCTATGAGCCACCAACATATTTTCATAATCTCCACGTCACTGCAAATATTCCATGATTTTGAATGCCTTTTTTTAGAGGTTTTTTTTTAAACAACATTCCTCATTTTTCTGAAATGAAGTCTTGAAACAACACAAACTTTTTTTATTCTGTTACTCATGAAAAAACTTTTAATCTAAATGTGTTATGTTCACTATTACAGAGTGGCTCTGATGGTAATAATATGAACCAGAACCAATGTACTGCTCAGGATCAAGTCAAGTCTTACTACTTTTGTCTTTTTGACTGTTTGATGAAGCAATCACTGATCATCTAAATATTTAGTCTCAATGTAACGCACTGATGCGATGTTGTTTAACCTACGCGGGGTAAACGAAGTCACTCACTGCTATTGTGTTTCCTGCCCACACTGCCTCTCTGCTAACCACACTGGGTGGGAGGATATCAAGTGATACAGTCCCTCTTCCTATTCTCTCTCTACCCCCAAACCTTTAGTCCTGAATTTTCAGTTCATAGAAACCCTTACTTAGTCACAGTTTGCTTGTTAATTTGGTTAACAGCAAAGCTTGCTGTTTCTCTCTTCAGCCTTGCCTGTATTATTTTGTACCTGGCATATAATAAGAGTCCCACAAACCAGATTGTCATAGCAGACCTATTCAAAATTTTCTGAAAAGAAAGTATTTAAGTTTACCCACCTTATCCTTCAATCTTCTAAAATTTCTGTAGAAACACACACACAGTTTAGATTTTCTATCTGCACCTGCTTAAATGGTATCCTCTAACTGCTCCTTACTTGACTCCTTACAGTTTCCCCCTCTTACCCTTCACTGGAGGATTCAGTTTTTGCAACTTGACACCACAAGGGTGTCTCAAGAGGATCAGAGGTTATAATGACCAACAGTTTGGTTCCATTTTGGCTTCAATACAACTCCTTCTTCCTGTACAAGCTCCCTCATTCCACAGATCCTGATACATTTGAACCCCTCCTGCTTACATCATTTTCTCAAGCACATATTAAGGCAATTTTTCCCCCATTCGATCCTGCACACATCATTAGCGTTATTTCTGAGACTGCTATTTCTGCTTAAGTTCTTGTCTTCATTCTCCTGCCTAAGAGCTCAAGAACCTCACTCCTACACTTGCCAATGACACTGCTACTCACACAGACTGCAAACAGTAGCTTCTCTCCAACATTTCCTAAAAGCCTATCCAACTACATTGTAGAGTCTGTCATCTTCCTGCTCAACAGGCAAGCTGTTATTCTAGGTCTTTTTTGGCATATAAATAATGCATTTGTGACTATAACTATATTGTTCACATCTACAGCACACCCAGGATCTTTAACCCTGAGTCCCAGCCCCAAGATAAGTTTTTGTTGTAGACACCTTTTACAATAGGCCCAACAGAATTATTTCTTTCTTTACAAGCTTGAGGCCTTCCTCCCATGAAATTATGTCAGTTGGCATCTCCTGATCAAGTAAATTTGGTATAATCTTGATAAAGTTACGCAGACCACCAGCTCTGGCAATCAGCAGTTTCCGCACTATTTCTTCTATAACTTATTACACAGGGTAAGCATGTAACTATGCAATGGTAAGTTCAGCAAGTACCTAAGCTGATCTGACAGCATCAGAAAACTCAGTTCAGCAGCATGCTCACAGACTTGGAAGTTCCATGGACAGATTATGACACAAGCCACCAAAAACGTACTTTTTCAGTTACGTCAATAGAGATACAACACTGACACTTATGCATGGACACAGTTGGGAAGATGGGTTATAACAGTAAGGAAGACTTTCAAATCTTAGTGATGGCATTCATATGAAAGGAAAGAAAAAGGACTATTTCTCTGATTATTTAGGAGTGTGATTCTTTTCAGTCAAATCACAATAGTTCAATTAATATAAAAATTATAGATGAAGCTCAAGGCACATGAAACAATAATGAAATATTATAGAAGCGTTGCCAATGTACTTTGTCATTCCCAGTGTCAGTCATCCACTGGCAGAAACACTGAAATGTTTTTTCCTAACAACTGAGTTTTAAGAAATACAGATCTGTTATCTTCTCATTTGACTTTACTCTAACATATTCTAGCTGATCTTTATTTTAGTATGTTCTGTAAAGACAGCCCTTAAGATTCTTGGAAGAGTTGAGGGAGGTTTTATTATTTACTCTGACTTTTAGGATTATTATTGGGATTGGTGTTTTAGTACAATTTGCCACTTGTGTAAAGACACAAGATTTCAGGTTCTTCTTTAAAGAATTACAAAATAGGACTTTAGGACCACACCACAATAATTTCTACAAGAAACAAAAGAAAACCTACATCAGGAAAGCAAACATCATTGCTCCAGGCATGTATTGGGGAAAAAAAACACTCATACCCAATTTAAATATATTCAAATATAGTCACTAGTAATGACACAACTACTTAGTTTTCAGCTTATTATATTGCAGTCACTAAATTAACCAAAAAAGTGGTTAATAAAAATCTAATCTTTTCCTGTTTCAAACTGTTCATCCTTTAATGAACCTGAATACTACAATGCTGCTTTCCTGCTACAAGTATATCTAATTAAGCATAAAAAACTCACCATAATCCTAAAATACCTATTTTCCTTTGTCATTAAATTTTCCATGAGGGCAGGTCGCAACCTAGAAATCCTTCTATTATTGTACTAAGCAGCTGGACAAAGTAACTTTACCTATAAAAAAACACTGGCCCATAGTTAATGGCTGAGTGTCATCTGCAGTAAATCACAGGGAAGCAACGGGCACAAGCAGTAAGAACACACCATTCCAAGTAAGTGAAGCACCAAGACATCAGCATTATGATATTAATATTCAGTATTTTATTAAAATTTTTAGATTAATGCCTCACATTAAATAAAAAGGGTAGCTTGGCAAACCTGCAAAGTTCACAAAAAAATGTATTTTTTACTCAAATCTAACACTTCTGTGGATAGCGTCTGGCAAATCACATACAAAATAACTTTCAAAATGCCAAGCAATGTTTATTTGTGAACGATAACGATGTTTTCTCTCCTTTCATAGGTATTGTTTGTTAAACTGGTTCCTCCAGGAGATCAAGTAACTCTTCTGTCCTAAAAGGTAACAAGAGCCGTTTCCTTTTCTTGGGAGCCCCAGTTTCCAGTTTCCACCCACATACAGATGATAACTTCAAATTAAACAATGAATTTACAAAAAAACATTTTCAGTATGATTCAACACAGAAACGATTATTTTTCACTGATTAATGGTAAGATTACTAGATCTTTACAGTCTAATGTCTGTAACTATAGAAGTAAATTACAGTTATTTTGTACATAACAAAAAACTGAAGGTGGCAGTTTAAAGGCTAAGAGAATCCGCTTTCCATTTAGAATTCTATCAACACTAAGTTTTCAAGTTGTTTCAGGCAATTCAGTAATCTCTTTGGTGATGCAAAGATAAACTGCCATGTTTTAAGTTAACTCACTTAGACACTAAACACCTTTGAACAGAAAGCTTTTTTCCACCTCTTTTTCCAAGATCATAGGGAAGAATAATTAAAAAAAAATCATCATCATAAGGAGGAATTATTAAAGATAACAGCAATCATTAAGAAATCAACTCTATTAACAGAAATAAGATATCAAGAATGAAACTGACTTTTCAGAGATAGGCATCCACCCACATCAACTCCAATAAAGTTACTGAAGCTTATCAAAAGCTTTTTTTTCCTCTTTTCTTTAAATTCAAAATGGATTTAGAGAAACCCTCAGCTAAATGGTCTGATGGAACACAGAACACAGCTTCCAATAATCACATAGAGAATTTTATATTTGATAAACAAATACATATCTCATGAGAGGAAACACCGAATATCTACTGTATATACATAAGATGCTTCTAGATAGCTGGGGGGGGAGGGAGGGAAGAACCACCAACAAAAGCATATTATTGTTATGAATTGGGATGGAGCAGAGAAAAAAACAACATACTTCTTAACTCCCAATGGGTCTCATTATTATTACAACAGATTAAAAAAACTCATGCAGGTCAGTCTCATTAAACAAGTTGGATATACATTAATATTTCTAATTGTATCCCAAATGAGCCAGTTAATATCTATTAAGCATGCAGTCAGTATTTAACTGGTTAGGATGATATGACACTATTTAAATGAAGGGAAGGGGGAGTATGACAGTTTTCATGCAATTTCCTTAAAACACACAAACATGCACTAGAGATGCTGGTGTTGTCACATTAGTTTGATTTTTATTTGCAAACCAACCACACCCAGAAAGATTTAATCTATTTAAAATTAATACTCCACATAGAATACCACTTTCACCACTCTGTAACTGAAATATATGCTCCCAGTATTTCTAATATAATTAGCTACTCTGCACCCTGCAGAGTAACTGCAGTTCTGCATAGCTGTTGCACTCTGAGACTATTTTCAATCTGAAAGATTTAAAGTAGGACGATGCCAGACACAATTATGTACTTCAATTTATATCTTTTCTCACAAATTAGGGACTTGAGAGTGAAACCAGGATGTACAGCTTTGAACACACAACAACGATATGAACATGGGAAGGTTAGCTCATGAGCCTGAAGTAGAGCGATATACCAGAGAGGAACAATTAAAAAAAAATTAAATTTAGAGCTTAAATTTGTGATTTTTTTTTAGAGCAGTTTTGCATGTAACAAACCATTAATGGCACAGTTTCAAAACTGACTTAAAGCTATCGAAAACTGCACCATCATCAAAAAATGGTCCCAGCCCATCTTCCTATCTTATCCCCTATCAGCACAAGCACTTGCAGGCCCATAAGCAGCTGCTTATGCAGCACTGTGCTGATCCATTTGTAAACTAACCCTACAAAATAAAAGGATGGTTTTTTTAGCTGTATCAGCAAGCTAGCACAAGCAAATACTGAACTACTCAACAGAAGCACAAGAAAGGCAATAACATTGAATGGTCATGTATGAAAGTGGGACAGTCTTTTTCAGTGGCAGAATAATCTTAGAACTCCTTCACCCGCTTGTGAAACCACATCCTAAGGATGTAGTTCAGGCGCTAAACCTGTCCCTGCCCTCCCTTGCCCTCAGTCACTTATTCTTACCCAAATACCATTCCTTCCTTTATGCCAGTACAAATATTTGCGTGACCATGGAATCAACTATACCAGGGAACTGATCCAGCCGAGGACTAAATTGGCAAAAACAACTGGTTAGTCTGAGGGAGATATTCTCTGATCAAGCAGAAAGTATGCTAGTGCCAGCCAAAGGGAGGCAGTGGAAATTCACGGCCTGTGGCAGAAGGAAGACTGAGAAATCTCTTTCAGCATCAGCCTACGCTTACATTGACTGTGAAACCCGTAACCTAAGATTTCATAGCTCAGACTGTGTTTTCATATTTGCAACAGTGTTGCTGAGGCAGTCTGAGACTTCAGGGCAACCAAGAGGGGAGACTCAGACATATGTTCTTATGTCCTCCAGTTATGCCAGCTTCAGCAGTCTCTCTCCTCTCCCACCTTGACGCTGTTCCCTCAGTTGCACCATGTGCAGCTGCATGGTAAACCAGACCTGGGAACTGATCTGACTTAGAAACAAAAAACCTTCTGAAATCCTTCTGGGATGTTCCTCTAACCAGTTCACTGCATGGCAACCCAGATTGCCATACTTCATAGCAAAAGATGCAGGAATAAATAAATAATGAATATTTAATCTAATATCATTATCAAAAAAAAAACACTCAAAGAACCACAGCCTAAACAGCTTTCTGGAAACAGTGAGCTAACAGCTTTTTAATAGTTTCATACAACCCTATCTTCACAAACTCTTGCATCTTAAAAATATACATACACAGGCTAGAATTGGATCTCACTTTTCAGAGAGGCAAAATAGAGGGACTGTTTCTTCAAGAAAGAGTTATGCCGTTCTCTTTAGAAAGACTACAGAGCATCCTTAATCCTTAAAATAAAACTTCTGCTATACTGCAGCTGTTTATTCCTAATGGAGTGGGTAAATAAAGCTCATGCTCCAAGCTGAAGACCACAACAGCTATCAATCTTTGTCTATAACTGGGTCTGTACTTGACCTATGCCAGGAAGATGAGGCACACTACAAGGAGCTGGATAAAAATCAATTGAAAAACTGAATACATTATTCACTCAGTACATTTGCTACTAATTTAGTCTTTTTCTTGCCCTGTATTAGTTTTGCATTATGAATAAAAAAAATAGTGAAGTAAGCATGTAAACAAAAAGAGTCTGTAAAGCAGTGAACTTTAAACAGAGATTTATTCTATGTACATCTTTGTTTTAGAAAAAAAAGCAACTAAAGGGAGTAGTTGCCCTACTTTTTCCAAAGTCACTCATTTAAGTCAAGGATTCTCAAGATTTTTTAATACTGTCTTAATATTAGCTCAGAACACACACTAGTAGATTGGAAGTTGAGGTTTTACATCAACACTCAAGCAAAGTATTTGGAACATTTTAAAAAATAACCAGTTTCTTTAAGTATGTTATAGAAGTCACAGCGTTTCCCAGCTTGAAATGGAACTTCTTGTATTACGGTTTGTGGACAAACTGTGTCCCAAACTTAAGTCGTCCAAAATGAAGCATACAACTTTTCTAAGGAACATCACATTGTATATTCTAAACCTACCACCATACAAGGCATAAAGCTTCATTCATTCTCCAATATCTAGTATTTCTGTTCTTACAAAAGCTAAGCACTTTCACATAAATACAGAAATTTAGTTAAAACTTTAAATGGAGGCATAAGTGAAATTCAAGAATCAGATTATAATGTCAAAGATTACATTTTATGACCACCACTGTAATGCTTGCAGTTGCATCATTAAATAGGCAACTCTGATGAGAGAAGACAGTGGTGTATTTCACAATGCTTTGGAAGTAATTATATCTGGGGTAAGAAATAATCTAGTATTTTCTAGTACACCATAACTGGCAACACAACCAAGAGAAACTAGCAGAAATCTGTGAGTTGAGCCCTTTAACCCTTCTGACCACAACTGCACACAGTGGTGTAGGCACGGCCCTTATCTTTGACCAACTTCACTTACTTATCAAGCAGAAGTCTAGCTTTATTTCTGGCAAGGTGATGCAAAACTTCAAAATATTTCTAAAATACTTCAAATACATAAACATTCTAAGATACACATCATTTAGTTCCCCTGAAAATGCATGTGACCAATGCCTTAAATAGCATTATGTAACTCATACTAACTATTGTTACTTTCTATAGCATGTAAAAGGGAACAATCATTTGAAAGAGCTCAAACAAAAGCACCACTTCAAGGAGTGCACTGATGAAGCCTGTATACTTGGTCACAATTACCTTATGCAAATTCTTGATATATACTTCAGCTTGTTGTATTTGCTTACTTTGATTATGCTGCTGGTGGAATATTCAAACAGGAGAATGGTGTATCTATGTACATGAGATAACAGAGCATAATGATTTCAAAGATACTTATCACTGATACTAAATTACATGGTCTAAAAACTACAATTATTTTTATTCCTTCTTAAAGAAATTGTTAGAGTAACTCTTTTCAAAAGTTTTTAAATGAAGCAGGAACACCCTAAGGAATAAGGGCTACGGCAGTGGCTTGGTAGATACAGCTATACGCTACTGCAGAACCAAATGATATGTTCAAATAGTCTTCCTTTGCATTCCCAAGAGTATTGCTTCTCTCAGACTGCCTGATAACTGAGCAGAGGACAAGTCCTTATAGGACTGGAGATAATAATGATGACCTTGCTCGTAATAATGATACAAAATGCTGTTGTTAGAGCAGTTATCAGCAGGACATCTCTTAAGCAGCAATAGGAGGATAACTCATGCAGTGAGGGTTAACTGTCCCTTACATAAAATGATGAAAGTGCTTATTGCTCTGAAGATCTTGCTTATGCAAACCAAAATAAATCTTTAATATAAAGAAAGCTAAATGATCCTGCAACAGGAGCAAGTGAGTTTACAGTAAGGTCAGATAGCAACGGACTAGTATTAGACAGTTATTTACCCTTTTGCTGGATACACCATATGAGAGATCATTTACCATAATACCTGTTATTACTAAGCCGAACCATATGATACTTTTGGTCCCTGGACCAAAAGAAAATTGCTGGTAAACAAGTACAATTACAAGCACGTTGAAAAAAAAGAAGGAAGGAGCTGGGCAAGACGATTTAAAATTCCCAGCCGAGTGATAAGTAGGATCCCACTTACATATTGGTCAAACATAAGCACACTACAGGCAGTAAGCAACTGAAAGTTAAGTGTAAGCCACATAATTGTAGGGTAAATTACTGGTATGCATTTACTATTATTAATAAATACAATGCAGACATAACATGAGCTACCAGTCAGCAGCATGAGTCCGGGAGCCAGCAAATCCAGAGTCTTAATCGTCACCAACTCTTGTAACTTGGTTCACTTGACAATTTTCTTTTTTCACATCTGTGAAGTAGGGGTAATCCAGAAACTTCTACTCCTGAGCAAAAGTGCAAGGATTAGCTTGCTTGCTATGCTTTAGGCAACAACTAGAATCTGCAATAACTATCCAAAGCAGTAATTCACACAATATTTTGCCAAGAATTCACCCTTCTCTTTACAGTGCTTCTAATGGCATGAGCTAAGGAAAACGTACTCTCTTGACTAAAAGAACTTCTTTTAGCCTGCTGTATTGGAGTTGATGATAGCAGCTTCAATCCTTCATTTTCACTTACATTAAAATAACTCCTCCTTGCATAGACATAATATCAGAACAATTGACAGAAGATCCTATTGCCCGACTTAAAAAAAACAGATTCTCAAGGGTAATAAATGCTTCCAGCATTTAATGTGTGTATAAACATTACAATCAGTTCTAACCTGAGAAAAGACACCTTGCTATCCATTTCAAGATAGCTTAAAATATGTAATATTTGGGCAATCCATCACCTGGCAAAATGTAGGAAAACATAGCTCTGTAACACAAACCCCACTCTACCTTATGCAGGAGTACAAATACTCAGGCACTAGAAAGGTGTGGTCAAGAGCAGTATCAGCAAAGCAGTTAGGACATAGCTATAGGGACAAATTAACCCTAACCATACTTAATTGGAAGGGGATAGGTAAAAACAGTAGGGTGGCTGTCGTGTTCTTAACTCTGGCAAGAAATTCACAGGCTCTCTTCGGTACATGTCTGAGAAGCTCCAAAACTCAGCTACAACTATTTCACTCACCTAAACTAATTCAAACGAGCATCTGGATTACAGTCCTTTATACACGCTCATCTGTCACCTTGACCAAATTTTTAATTAGGCTATTTCTTTGTTCTTCTATGTGTGGAAGGTGCTTAGAATAAGATCTCTCATACTCTAGGTCACAAAAGCTAAGTATGGTAATGAAATTTTAAAGAAAGCGGCTGTAAAGTCATCACCTTGTGACACAAGCAATAATCTAATCTCCATGAGTCTAAAGGTTAAGTTTTTCCCTCCACCTTACTTACTGCATGTCCTACATATCTGTGACAGAAACTAGTTAGCCAAAACATTAAGTTATGACAACATCTTTTACTGACAGAGGAATTATTTCTAAGAGAATTCCAAACAGCTTTGCTAACTATGTATGCACAAACACTGTCTTCTACTTTCAGCATAAGAACACTGCGCTAGGTTAACAGTGTACAGAAACATTGCGATAGTAGTTCGTTCAGGAAAATAAACTAAGAATCACAGCAGGTTCTGCTTTGAGGAAAAGGGAATTCAACAAAGCCAAGGAGAGATGTGATTGCCTATAGTTTGAACCTGGCAAGAAGGCCAAGTTAGTACCTTCATGCTGCAGCTAAGCTAAAAGTTATTTTAACAGGGTTTCTTAATATTTCTTGTTTTCCTCTTCAAAAGTTACTCTTTCTTTAGAAAAACATCCCTAAAAATTCTACATAGAATACAAAGCACTACGTACTTGTCTAACAAGATTAAAGAAGGAAGTTTCCAAGTTGCACAATATTCTAGATTTCTGTATCGAGGGCTCCAGAACTAGATCTCAGGGACTACAAAACCTTCTGCCAACATAGCTATTATCACACAAGAGGGATATACCTGGTTGGGGCCTTCGCTGTTTGACATTCAAAACACAGATGCACCTATATCAACCAAAACATGACATTTCTGTCACAAACTGTTTGTACACCAGAAATGCATTCCCAAGGTTGCAGAACTCAGGACTGGCCAGCTTGCAACTCTTAAGCCTCACACAAGCTGCTCAAATACAAGGCTTACCCTCAGGCTGCATCACAGCAGCAGGGCTGTTTAGGAGCAGGGATGGATGGCTAGGTAACCTGAACCCCCTGCTGCAGGAGGTAGCAGAATGTCCAGGACTTCTAGGACCATTGTTACCTGGCCACCAAGAGACAAAGCTGCAAAACTCATCCTGCAAAAGCAGTGGGATCACTGGACAGCAGTGTTTCCCACCTGCAAAACTCTTAGAGCTCACATTCCCACCAGCTATCTGAAGTATGTGGCACACTGTCATATGAAGAGTTTGGTATGCAGCTCATGAGATCAGAAAAGCGCTGCGCAGGAGGTGGCCAATTTAAGCGACACTGGCTATGCATTTCTGCGGCTGACCTAACCTAAGTCTATGGCAACACAGAATTTAACAAAAAGTCTACTACACTACTTCAGCAGTGACTGAAAACTACCACCTGACTCACCATCTCTGCATCGCACAACACCCTACATTTTTCTTGAGCCATCAGAAACCTCTGCCATTCAAACAGAATTTACTGTTACAGCCTGTACAAGTTCATCACAGAGGGCTGCATTTATATAGTTCACTTCCCAATTCTGTTTTGATCTAGTGGGCAAAAAAGAATCTATACAAGTGAATGTTTAAAAAAAAAAAGAAGAAGAAAGAAGAAGAAGAAAGGAAAGCTCTCTTCTAAAGTTAATTTATTCACATAATAAAATAACATGAAATACAGAATTTATTCCTGAAGAAATGAGAAAATTTAGATCTCTATCCCCTAAACTACAAGCTAGCCAGACAGAAACTCAGTCTAATTCCACACAAGAAGAATGCTTGTGCACTTTGCAGTACCTGGGAAGAATGAGGGCAGAAGAAGTTTTTGACATTTGTTTAGAAACCAGAAGAATAAAGTTTAGGAAAAAACAGTTCTTACTAGGTACAGACAAGCTGTATTAGTCATTTGTTTTAAGTCCCAAACTACTTCACAATATCCAATTAGAAGAGAGATATTACTGTTCAATTGTACCTAATTCTAATCAAGGCACTTTAAAACTGAAAAGGAGGGAGGAGTTATATTATCAACTATTGAACAGCAAGGTTAAAAAGAAGGAGAACAAGACAGATCACAGTATCTTGTCACATCGTAGAACAGTCTAAACCTAATACTCTAACATGTAGTCTTTCTAAATTTCAAACAGAAAAGGGCTATGATTTTCTATTACAAATAACTACATCTTATGAAGAAAAGGATGCTGACCTATACTTTGAATTTCTAGGAAATGCTACAATAAAAGTAATAGTGGTAATTCTAGTGTGGGAGAATTGGGAAGCAGAACTGACCTACTAAACTTGATTGCTCAGTTTCTATCAAACTGAAGAAAGCATGAATACTGAAAACTTCAAGTAATATCAACTACAAACCTGAATTTTTATTTCATAGTTTGCAGTTATTTCTTAACATTTTTAGGTTCTAAAACTCTAAAGATTTTAATAGCTTACTTACTGTTTCTGCTTCTTAATAAAATACATATTTGTTCAAATAGCCCACAGACATTAAGAAAGTTTAATAGTGACTTAATCATATCATGGCTTTCTGAACTTTTACACACTGAAGAATCTGAGAATTGTTTAATACAGGTTCTCCAATTTGACACATCTCTGATCTAACCAAGCTGTCAGCCACCTAAAAGCCCAAGTAATGGTAAACTGAAAACAGATGAGCAAGCTGAAGTACTATGATAAGCATCAGCTGAATACAGAGCCAAGATGTAGAGCTAACACCACCACCACCTCCCCTCCCCCAAACTATCAAAGTTTGAAATGTAAGGTTATTTGCATTTTCAAAACCACTATTTAATCATATTCCTTTTTTTAAGGAAAGAAAGAGACATTCTTATTAAAGTTCAACATGTCCCTGCCACAGCATCTGCAGTTATTTAAGAGGAGAATAACAGTGCATAGCCTCTTCTACAGAGAATTTTGTACCTCGTGGCCTTAAGACAGAAGACATTATGACAGATCTGTACCAAACACAAGGGGACTATTGATTTTGATGCCTCTAAATGCTATTTACTCTGCAGGCTTTTTTTTTTTTTTTTTTAACTATACAGTCCACTTCCCTTGGATAATGTTATTCTCTGAAACTGAAGACTGTTCAAAAGCATTTTTCCATCATTTGAAATTACTCACTTCTTGTGCTTGATTTAAAAATTGAAAGCCTTTTCCAATACAGATTTTGATGCACTGTTTGACTTAATAGCTTATGAAATATCTTTAAAAGTAAATATTTTAAATATAGTGATAGGGTGCAGCGATATTATATCAATCATTAATACTAACCAAATAAAATTACACAAGCAAAACTTAGAAGAGCTTGCTTTCCCTGAAAATGTCCTTTTAGACCCTGGAATTCAAGACAGGCCTGGGATCTGGTTGTCCTATTATATATAACTTGTAACATTATTAAAGCTACCATCCTACTTAGGAAAAGGCTGACTTTTTCTGTAAGAAGCTGTTAACAATAAAAAGGTAAACAACTGCCTCGGGAGAAGTCTTACTCACAGTGGTTTTTAAATGTCATCTCTGACTCCTGGCCTAGAAAAATCTCAGTTAGGTATACAGCATCACAAGCAAAAGAAACACTTGACTATCATGAATAAGTTACCATTTCCCTTCAGTTTGTTGCCTTTAAACTAACCTTTTATATAAAGGTTTAAATATTGTTTGGGGAAACTGAAGTAAAAGTTCAAAATGGAACCTCAATTTTGAAAGACTCATCTTGACTTCCAAGGCTCAGCACAACTATTAGATCACGTAATCTGATCTGGTACATACTCATCTACATAACTTCAGCCAGTTATTCCTCTAAAAAGTCCGCAAACTCTGGGAAAAGTGGTCCGAATTTGCCACTAAAGATTATTTAAGGGGGCAAAACATTTTCTTTTCTCCACCATATCAAAATCTTCTCATGCCTTAAATTAAAAGGTGGCAGAGAAACAAAACAATAATGTCATGTTCTCACAAAGCAACACCATAACCACGACTATTACCACCACTGTCGAGTTTACAGTGGGAGGAGGTTCTACTCAAGGAAATAAGCTTGCAAACACCCGAGCTATTTAAACGTTTAAGGGTTGGGATAGAGTATTTCACTCCTCTACCACGCTCCACCTCTAAGAGGCCCAAGGGTAGTGAGTCAATGACGGTTGCAGCAGGGACCTGTCCTTAGGGAGGAGGAAAAAAACTCAGAGAGAATGTGGTGACTTTGGAAGCACTCTGAAAACTGACTGCTGTACAGGTGGTTCCCGACTCCCCTTCTTCTCTCTAGTGCGATATTCCTGCTTCTTCCTAAGGAGCCTTGTGGCCATGACAGGAGCCGATGCAGCCGATTTTAAGGGCTCATGTCCCAAAACGGGCACACGCCCACCGGGACCCTGCCAGGGAAGGGGGTGCCCAGAAGAAGCAGCGCAGCTTGCCAAGACCTGGCAGGGCCCAGGGGAGCCGGAGAGAGAAGGGAACGCCGCCAGCCACAGGGGGAAGGCCACAGACCACCCGGAGGGCAGGCGCTGGCTGTCAGGGGGGCCAAAGCCGCGCCGGGTGGGCGGGCAGGGGCCGCGCGGGACAGTCACCCCGGCGAGGGGGGCAGGGGCCGGGGCGGAGCGGCGCGAGGAAGAGGGATCAGCCGGGCGCCGAGGGGGCGCGAGGCGGCCGCCTCGGCGGGGGAGGGCAGCGGCCATGTTGCGGGGGGAGCGCGGGCCCCGCCGAGGGGGCTCGAGCCGCCCCGGCCCCCCGCCCAGCCCTCCCGCCCGCCCGCGCCCCGCCGTACTCACGCCTTGTCCACCAGCTCCCGCACTTTCCACATGTTGAGCATGGCGCTGACCGCGCGGAGACCTCCCCGGCCTCGCTGCCCTCCGCCGGCCCCAAGAGGCCCCGCTCACCGCGCTCCGGGCAGCCGCCGCCTCTGCCAACCGAGGGACGCGGCGCCACTCCCGGAAATGGAGGGCCGCCTGCCGCGCGGCCTGATGGGATGTGTAGTTTCCCGGCCGGCCGGGCGGGGAGGCCGGGCTGGCCTCGCAAAGCCTGCTGGGAGCCGAACGCCAGTCGGGCGCGGAGCCTGCTGGGAAGTTTAGTCCCCAGTGAAGAGCGCGGGCTCTCGGCGGAAGGCCTTCTGGGAGTCGTAGTCCTGCGGCCGCCCGGCCTAGCCCGGTCGCTCGGGCCCACTAAACACTGCTCCGCCCTGCGGTGGGACCGAGGTTTCTGCCCTCCGCGGCCTGGGCCTGGGCCTGGGCCGCAGCCCGGCCCGGCCTGCCGTCGCCCTGCAGCCCTGTCCAACGCCGGGTTAACGTCTGGACTCACAGCCAACAGAGACACCAGAGGGAGAGCGGTCTAACCAAATAGCTGGTTAAACCACAAAACACAGACATAAAAATCACGTCTGACTAGAATACGGTTTTATACCTCGCTTTTATTACGAGGAATTCATTTAAGAGTAAAATTCTGTCTCGATGACTTCTTGTTTGCTGATCGCGATGTGCCCGCGGCCTTCCGTGAGCGCCGGGTGGACGCCACGCACCCTCGCGCAGGCCTGCGCGGGCAGGGCTGGCAGCGGCACAGCAGGGCGAGGCGTGCGGAGGGCGGTGCGGCCCGCCTGGGCATAACGTGCGGGAGCCTCGCCTCCGCTGCCAAAGAAAGATCAAGTCAATTGAGAGAAAGCCAAAGAAGAATCGTATGCATTAAAGCTGCCTCAGGAGAATAGTAACTGTTTTAACATACTTGTCAACAAGTGTTGCAATACCATCTTCAAATGTTGCTTGCTTATGCAGGGTATTGAACAGGAATCACAGCTCCCTGGATATAATGAAAACAGTGAAGCCAGGGAAGTGATTTTATAATCAAGATTGTCAGACAGTTTCATTATACATTTAGTTTTGTTATCTATCTATCTATCAACTTGTTTTCAGCATGAATTTTGAATGACTAGTCCTGAGGGATTTTTTTCTCAGAAGAGATGAAAGTCAGTCCGCTATCTCTTTGCAAGTTAAAGGACATGAACAGAGTGCCTGGATATTATGGTTAGTCCATAATATATCCTTGATGTGTATTTCTTGCTTGTGTGGTAGGAAAATTACACTACTACAGTTATACTTGTCAGCGTACTACCCAGAGCAAATTGTAAGGGAGAGTTGTAATGTCATGCCTGTGTTTCATTTTAAGAAAATTACAGAAAACACAAATGAGTGTATTTTGCCTAAAGATAACATATATCTGTAAACTTTTACCTTACATTTTAATTATCTTTTAAAAGCAGGCACAACAGCATTTGAAAGATCAGCTGTAACTTCACTTAGTGGTTAAATTACAGTGAATATACTTCTGAAAATTGTTCTTTGAACTAATCAGGAAAAGGTGCAAAAGCAAACAGCCAGTCACCTGCCCACTTTCTGACATCCTGTTATATCTTTTTATGTAGGTACTTCCATGGTTTCTTCCAAACATGTAAGAAGTGGTGAGTGTGGATGGATCGTTCCCCAGGTATAGCTTTCCCATTTTTAATTTTCTGTGATTTCCAGTTTTCTGTGGCTCAGGAATTTGGTGCCAGAGTATTGGTGCTAAAGCTTTATGTTTAAGAGCACGTGATGGACTTTGGTTTTATGAATTTAACTGATTGCTTTTTGAACCCATTTATATTTTTAACTTACACAACATTTTGTGGCAATGAATTCTACAATATAGAGTTGTGTGAAAAAATGCTTTCCTTCAATTTTCTGCTTAATAGTATTGCTAGTTCAAGTATTATGAGAATTAGTGGATAATAATTCCCCATTGCTCATTTTCTTGCCAACTGTGAATTTTTAGGATAGATCTTATGATATTAGCTACTATGCTGTTTTCTTCACTGTGTCTCTGTGACTGTTACTCTTATTATACCTAGTCTTCCCTTGTGTGGAAGTTGTGCCATATATTTAACCATACAATTTCAGTTCTACTGTATCTTTTTTGAAACTGAAGAGGGGGAACTAATACTACATGCTGTGTTCAAGATATAGATCACCCTAATAATATTTTCTGTTTTGTTGTCAGTTCCCCTCATAAGGGCTCTTAACACTGTTTGCCTTTTTGAATGCTACTGAACACCAAGCTGGTATTTTAATCTGCAACACAACATCTATGGTGGCTGTTTGTGGCTGTTGTAATTTTGTGTTTAACTGAACTCAGCGCCAGTTTTGCTGTGCTCACTGTCCTCTCTGCCATGTGCCTTTCCATCATGGACTAGGAGTGAGGAGATCCTTAATTTCATATGGTAACACCTGGCAAAGCAAGCAGGGTGAGGACCTTTGCTCTTTGTTATCTGCCCTTCTTTTTTTTGTGAATAAACTGAGGACATTGGTCTTCAGGAGTAGGAGAGAGGAAGAGGAGTTAAGTATCACAATTGGAGCTAGCAAAAAAGTAAAGTTTCTGACTTGCTCTTATTTTGAAATTTGGCTTCAGTCCATATTGGATCAAAATCAAATTTCTAAATATATTTCTGATGATCTGCAAGTTCCCCAGATTCTGCTGTGGGGCGATGAAATTGATGTTCTTGTCAGTGATGGTTTCCTTGAGCAGCTGCAGGCAGCTCCCCGAGTCCTGAGTGCTGGAACAAAGCTGCCATGAATTGGCAGGTCTGATGGGCTGCAAGAGGCAGTTTCCAGGGTCCAGACTCTGGCCACGCTTGGCAGGTGCACATGCCCCAGAGCCAAATCCACCCCTTCCCCTTCCTTTCTTCCCATCATGGTTAACATTTGGAATGAAACAGTTGGAGGTCAGTGAACCCTCAGAGTTTGATTGATTTGTTTGTTTGTTTGTTTGTTTTACAAATCTTTCTTTCCATCAGAAAAAAATTAAGAACTGCTCTAATTATACACTTCAGAAAAAGGGAATGAGTAGGGAAACAGTATTTTAGTATTTAGATTTAGTGGGGAGAGAGTATTTTAGGCATAGCAGAGTAACAGTATACGCAAAAGAAAGACAGAAAATAAAGCTGGAATTTAAAAGCAGTTAAGATGAAGGTGTGGGTCTTTTAAGCATTACTAGCTATGTCTGGATGCAGTAATGGGGCAAGGAGAGACGAATGGCATTTATTGTCAATTTTAGGGTATAGTAAAAAGCAGGTCTTTATGTAAGATTGAATGCAACATGACTGACAGTAATTTTGCCATCCCCATTCTGTCAGCTACTGATAAAGTGCATGAGCATATGTATAATTTCTGAATGATGTGAAAACACTTTCTGGTGCATAAGTAGTTGCTTTAAAGAAAGATTTGATCCGTGTAGGTAGAGGATAATGCAGTTTCAAAGCAATGCAATATTCAGCATAACAGGTAGTAGCTGTAACATATATCATGTAGAGGAACTGTATTTTATTATAATTTGAGCCATCAATTACAGGAGAAGCTGTTAGAGAAATTGAACTAATTTGAACACTGCAATAGAGTTTGCACCTGGATATTCCAGAAGTTAATATGGGCCATTTGGTGCACAAAAAGTCTTGCACATTCCAAATGCCTGGAGAGCAATATTGTTGTTAATCTCAACCATATTAATGCACAGCAGAGATATATCCAAGTCAGTGATTAATTTACAATTAAAATAAAAAAAAAAAACAGAAGTGCCAAGAGAAAACACATTAGGGTCAGGGAACGGAGGCAGTGGCAGAGACTGAGACAAACTTTTAACTTAAAGCAGTATTTGTTTTCATGATTTCATCAAGCTCCACTTTTACCCACTTACAGAGCTGAAATCTGAATTTCCTAAAATATATATTTTTTAAGAATTGGTAGCACAGAAGAAACATTGAAATAATTCTCTCTATTTGTAGACTGGTTAGTGCCCCAGGCTTTTCTAAACAATCACAGCTCTCCAAATCCCAATCTCTGTCTTTCTTTAATATATGCCATACATGCAGACTTATACACATACATTGTTATAAATGGAAGGTCTCTAGATGGGCTGTTTTGGAAACTGTCTCCCTGCTCTGTCACAGAATGTTCTGCTTCTGGTAAATAAAAGTGACAAAACCCTCTAGTCACTTCCATGGTCCTCAGTCTGCTTGCAGAGCTTCTACTGCTCATCACCTGAGCTCATTTCGCACTCCCTTAGCTCAAGGAGAGAGGCTTGGGGTGCAAGCAGTAACAGGGGATGTGAATGCTCCATGTGATAAGTACGGGGAGAATAAAAAGGAGAATCTGGTAGTGATGTATGCTGTTCCAGCTATATCCCTCCTAACACTGGCCTTTTCAGCCCTAGTCTGAGGTGGTACCTCCTTTTACTAACAGCACTTTCATGCCCAGGACATGTCTGGCTCATTATAAAGGAATGTTCTAGGCAGCAAACTTCTTCAAAGTTTTCTAAGTGAAAATTATCCTATTTTAAACTTCAGAGCCAAGACTGCAACTGCCACCATATTATGCTTGCAAAAGACTGGAAGTGCAGTGCAGAGGTGGCGATTTGTCTCAGAGGCTGGGAGGGCAACTCTGCCACTCAGACAGCCAACATAACACTAGCAGTTTTTTGCAAGAAGTTCCCACAGGGAGACTGCATTGAATATTAACCTCAGTCTGCATTCAGCCCTAGTGCTGTCCTCTTTTCTAGCCTGAAGAAATGAAGGCTGATTCCATACTGTGGACATGGGGATTTTACTCTGCCCATCTCCTCACAATCTTTTGAAACAGTCCAACCATTTCAGCTAGATTAGGCAAGGATGGTAACTTCTCAAAATGAATTACAAATTTATGCAAAATTCTTACAGGCTTCTTGAGAATAGGTGACAGAATAGGAGAGACTTTATTATTACTGCTCCTGAAAGACAAATGCAACTTGAGCTTAGCCCTTAAGCATCTGAGGTCAAGGCTGTCTTCTCTGGGTTCCCTGGTGTCCAGTAAGCAGTAAACTCTGGCTTTCCTGTGCCTAGGGCATTCACGATGTTGCTCTTTGTTGTGGATTCCCTGATGTCTAGGAAGGGGTGAACTCCTGCTGCCAAAATATTATTATTTAATTATTAAACCAATCAGCTGTGAGACATGTCTCCAGGGAAGCAGGCTTCATTAGTTCCACTTTTGACGGAGTTACTTGGGGGTTTTTTTGTTTTTCCCGCACTAGCAATTGGCTGTGTGTGCGTGGTTCCAAATTAAGATGAAAATGTGGAGTTTGGGGATTGCCAGCTCTTGGCTGATATTAGATGTTCTGAGCTTTCCTTCATGCTGATGAAGTGGCATTATCCAATACTTGGGGAGGCTTTGGAAATACATTTTTGAAAGTGTGTTCCCACTGTTGGAAGTGCAAAATATGGGGAAAAACCTTCTGGCTGTTGTCACAACTATTTCTTTCATGCCCCTTGACATCTCCATTACTTGGCTGTGGTACTTTACAAGGGGAATTTAGGAGTTTGTTTTCGAGAAGTGGTTTTCAGAATATAATATGCTTCCCTAAGATGAATCACCCATGATCCTCCTCCTTACAGCAATTCATCTCCAGATTCCTCAGTCTTTTTCTTTAGCTTCAGTATATTCTAAGAATCTAGAGCCTGGATCATTGCTGCTATTTGCTGCTATGCAGCTCTTCCAGGAAGTTCTTTTGTCCACTGACAAAAATCCAGCTCTTACTAGCATTTGAACTGCACAGAGGGAGGAAGAAAGGACAGGCTGCTGTCTGCTTTTTGTAACACTCAGCCCTTGACAGGTTTGTCTCGGTTAGGAGTCTGCATTTCAAGTTTCAAAATTCCTGTGACAGTGGCCAGGGTTAGAAAACTGGAGGCAGAACAGGGCTGAACCAGAAGCACATGCCAGACTAGTGAGGTCAGAATTCCTGGGTATGGCTGCAGCCAGTAAATGTTCCATTTGTTAAATTGTCTGTTTGAGTCTAGTCCAAGTCACTCAGCTTTGTGCTAGATCCCAAGCCAGAACGGTCTTATTTGCCTCATTTCCTACAGACGCAAAGCTTATGAGATGTTGCCATCTATGTGTTTGTGTCTCTCAGTCCCCTTGTAATTACTGTTGGGCTCATTGGCCAATTTCAACCAAATTTGGTTAGATAGAGGGGTAGCAGCCTTAAGGATATGCAGTTATATGTTCTGTGAAAATACACAGCTGTATAGAGAAGGAGACCGCATGAATATCCCTCTCCTGGGAATGGCTGAAGTGGGAGTTCAATTAGACAGCAATGAATCCACTTGAGAAAGCACTGTTAGGAATGTTGCAGCTTCTGAGGGAGTTTGTGCGTTCTTAAGCACAGGAGAATCCAACCACAAGACACAACACTACAGGAGAACAGATTTCCTTCGTTCAGCTGCTCACTGAAGGCCTTGATTCCCTTAGGTCTGGCTATTGTCCTGTATAATAACCAGTATCACAAATATCTTAAATGCCCCATCAGATAAAGCCCTATTAGTGCTTTCCATCAGCTGTGGACAACCAGAGGACAGAGTTAAATTCACATTTCCCCTTAACACTACTAAATAGCCCCTAAACTGGTAAAAGAAATGGCAAATCAGTATCATCTTTAAGCTGTGCTCTAGAGCAATTAATGTTTCATAAGCTATTAAAGCGTGGTCCATGAAACCACTGCAACTTTTTCCCTTGAAGGTCATGCATACACATTGTCATGGATGCAAGCTAACAAACAAACAAAATAGGAAGAAATAAAAATAATATTTGAATGGCCAACAATTATTCTCATTCTTATTTAGCTGAAAATGAATACTGCCATGGTAACACTTCACAAGATGGTTTTTGAATTCCTTTTTCAGAATGATTAGCTGGACTTGAATTGAAACACACTAATGGAAATATTCCCACAGCCTGACAGGTTGGGAATCTCCAGGCTGTACTTATCCAGGCAGTTTTAGTCAGAGAAACTAGCTTTCTATCCCAAAGTGGGAGAAAGGATGCTTTAAAATGCCTTTTTTTTTTTTTTTACCCTCCACAGTTTTCAATTAAATCATGTTCCAAAGAAAAGAAAAGAATGAAGGAAAGTGCTGCTGATTTTTGTACATGCAAAGAAAAAAAAGAAAAAAGAAAAAAAAAAAAAGAAAAGAAACAAGTTGTTTAGCGAGTTTCTTTTCTCTCTGTCAGATAACATAGTCATTTATATTAATCACCAGGAAAACTGCAAATCCAAGTCCTGGAACAAAGGGTTCCCACCCGAGTAACTTCCCTCTGAGAGAGGCAATGGTGCTTCAGTAACTTTTCCTTTCATGCTTCCCTCATCTTTCTTCTTTTCTATTTCAGTTGCTTGGAATATGGTTCTTCTGGTTTATGTTGTTTACAGAAGTAAGGCTTTAAAAGCTGATGTTGACTATTAGTATTTTACAAAAGCAAACCACAAGAACCATACCAACAAAAAAAACTACTGAAGTGAACACAAATGTTTTAATGAATTAAAAGAAACCTTGAAAGAGCAAAATCTATCTCAGAGGTGAAACTGATGAGGCCACGTTTGTTGTCCAAGCTGGAAGGAATGTCAGGTAAGAAAAAGTAGCATAAATTAATAGTATGTATTTCAAGCATTTTCTACAAGAACCAGACTTGATCCACTGGGACTTAAGTGCACATTTTCTTGAAGGGATGAATAACCTTTTAACACTGTCACTTAGTACACATTTCCTTTCTCAGAATTATTTGGTAATGGCCACCATCAGGTAAAAAACAGTGAACTAAATGGACTGATAATCTCCAGTTCCTAAGTTCTTCAGGGAGGTACATTCAATATTGAATTTGTTGTGACTGAGTCCTTCAGTTCTTGTACCCTAGCAAAGAAAGTTAGAACTACTATCTGCTCTTCCTCTGATCTTGAGGAAAGCTTTGGGAACAAAATGATGCTCATTTCCAACTACCTGTCTCCTCCTCCTGGAATAATTGCCAGATGGATCAAAAATTTTGCCTTTCAAGCAGTACCACCCAGTAAAACAAGTATATTGCACAAGACCATAATGTCGTGGCCTGGTTACTTTTCTCCCAGTTGCTCTACTGCTTTCTTCATTTGCAATAGTTTCAGTTCCTCTGTTGTTTCCATTGGTGTGGCTTCTATTTACTGGCTCCCCCTGCGTCTCATGCTTAATGCATCCTTTTGGATGAGTGCTGAAGGCTGAGTTCAGAGAGGAGACGTTAGTATCCCTTCAGCTTTGAGGTGCTTATTCATTAGAGTTCACCAGTTTGGACTGATGAACAGTTTGACTTCTGAACTGTTCACTACTTCAGAAGATTGGGAAGGGAAAAATAGAGTGTAAATGCTGCTAGCCTGAATACAAGGTTTCTGCTGGGAAGAGGAAAGACCACAACAGAAACAAGGAGGTAAGAGCTCTGGAGAGGCAGGGGTTGTCAAAAAGCCTTCCTCATCAAACAGGCTTCAGAAAACCACAACAGATGAATTTTCACTACCAGTCAAATGTAAGAGTGTAGGAATTTGACATGCTGTCCCTTGGAGAGCTGAGGTATTGACAAAAGACATGCAAACTTGAAAAATGTACATTTGTGGAAAAATCCATCCTGACAAGTGACTGCACTTAAGTCACCAAATGAACCTCACCCATGGGATGAAACTCAATTATGGTTGCACATCCAATGAATCCATTCATGGAGAAAGCACATGGCCAATAAAAGGGAACCGTTTAATAATCAGATCTTTCAAAAACTATTTAGCTTTTTGCCGCTGAGCACCTGCTTGAAGTGATGTGTACTTCCCTACAAACCTGCTTGGCTCCTCACTAGCTGCTTAGAAGCGCTGAGCCATTCTGAGCTGTTCTTGAGCGCAGGTGCATCCTGCGCAAGCCAGTCAAAGGAATTTCTGAAACCCTTCTGAGTAGAAGTCTGACTTAGCTTTCACAGTTACAGTTTGTATTAGTTACATATGAAGGATGCTTTTGTGTTTGGGGATATTTTTATGAAAGTAACAGTAGGAGCTATTTAATGCTAAAAAGATTGTGTTAAATGGTTCAGTCCAGAGAGTACCAGTCAAGGCTTCATTAAGCAAGAAGCTCGCAAGCTCCAAGTCAGTAAGGCAGTCTTCCATTTTGGGTGAGGAAGTGTCTGGCATGCAGCTGCTGCTCTGAGTTTATCTTTCCATGCCAGTATTTCCTAGGTGCCATCTCTCTCCTTTTGAGATTACATTATCTTTTACACAATCTGTATACTTTTTATTTGCCATCTTCTTGATTTCAACACAGCCACAGTTATGATCATGAATAAATCCTTCTTAGTGAAAGACCCGTTTTGGGTCATTTTTGGTTTTCTGCTTCATAAATGAAAGCCAGCCTCACTAATGGCATCCTAGCCATTTGCTTTGGAATGCACCTACACCTATGTATGTTCTGCAACAAAAACATTTTTGTGAAACTGAAACACTTTGTATAAAGATTGCAACTGTTGTTTACTAAAAACAAGCAACAGTGACTGGCACATGCTTTTAAGAACACAGATATTAGGTGCAAGTGTTTCAGAAATCCAGCTAGTTTCTATGGTCAAATCTGAAACCTTTGCTTCTTTTACCAGCCATCTAGCTCTCTGCTGTGTCTGTTTTGATAGGTCTGTCATGATGTTTTCAGAAAATGTCTTTTCTCTAGAATAAATTTTATATCCAGTTTTTCATGACAATTCAGAATGCAGTTTCCCTCAGATACGTGAAATTCCAGTTCCAGCAGTGTGTATACACATGTGCGTGCACGTGCACCCAGAGACATCTGCATTTCCACCCATCAATAAAAGGAAGAATGTCCTGGGGACTTAGCTGTTCTTTCTTCTTTCTTCCTTTCTCACTCCCATTGTGTCAACTAAGGTTTCTTCATAAACTCTCCACTTTTTCTGGGTTGAGAATTTGGACTTGGAATACTGTTGGACTTGGAATATGTTGCTGCCAGGCAACACATTTCTCATTCAGATTTTCATGGAAAAATGTAGCACGTCTATTTGCACAGTAACCCTGACATAAGTTTGAGCCCACTGTCAAGACCAGAGTCATCATGCACTCTGTAAACAATCAAGTCTGCATCATTCCAGCCTGAGAGCTGAAGAAAACTGTTTAGCATCTTAGCAGAGGACATGTTTTATTCATAACATGTATGTGGATATGAGTAGGGTATTGGATGTGACTTTTCTCCAGCAGCAGGTATCCAGAACTTGACTATTCTGAAGCATTACATGGGTACTTTGGTCTCAATCCATAGCCAGCCACGCAGATGGAAAATGCAGGGGGTCACAGGGCCTAGCAAGCTTAAGTCTTCTCTCAAGCCTACTCTTCAAGTCTGATGTAATCAGAGCCAAAGACCCTTTAACATTTATAGCAGTTATATGAGCAACACTATTTCAACGAAATAAATCCCACATTCTTTGAAGTATCTCCTGCCAGAGCTGAAAAACATGCCTGTGACCCCCATTTCCTAAAAACACACTGTATTTGCTCCATATTTATGACCTATCTTCATCACACTCAAAGTCTATCTAGCAGAGTTGTTTCTGTATCTAGCATCCTTTTTACTTTGTGCCTTCACAGTTACAATGATTCAGCACAACAAGAATATTGTATGCAAGTCTGCCATTAAGCAAATATTTTTCATTGTTTGCAGAATCCCTAGAATTCAGCAGAGGAATAGACTGGTATTTGAGCCAAGAAACATCTGAATGTCATGTAAAGTTCAATTAATTATTTTCTAAATAGTCACCAGCACTGCTCTAGCTTGGAGTAGGATTCAGCTGGTATTACTGTGATCAAACTGTAGCCTTTCAGAAGAGGGGGATGTTTGCTTTCGCCTTGGCCTGTCTAGTTTCACATTGTGACAAAGCCATTTCTGTAAAGGATGCACTCAAAGACTTAAAAAACCCATGGCTGTGCTCTTTTAAAAATTGCACCATTGTGCTTCCAGGGAATCGGCTTAGTCTGATTAGAACTCTGCACAAATTCCGCTTGCATGTCAGCCAGAAGCACTCAAACCAGCTGCAGCCACAACAAAATTCAAGTCAATTGCATCTTCATCGTGATCTCCTGCATCTGTGTTTACGACAGTATAAAATAAAGGAGGAAGCACCTTTGAGTGTTTTGGCTGAATGCCGCAAGGCTTGAGCTTTCTGGCTCTGCTCTGGGCTCTCTAACCTGTTCTTGCAATGCTGAGGGGAAGGGCAGCTGATTATGAAAGAGTTTCTCCAGCAGCAAGGAGTCCACGCTAGTGAGCAACCTCTGAACATATCTGAGCAGGTCTGTTGCTCTAACTTGGGAGGTCCAAAAGGTAGGAAGGAGTCACGTAATTTGTAGTCCATACTCCAAATCCTGAGATCTGCAAAATAAGCCAGATGGTCTAGCATTGATTGCTATACCAAAACCGTGAAACACAACCTCTGGAGCATGGGAGCATACCCTTGTCCAGGTTTGTAAAGGTATTTAAGCACCCAAAGATGCCGACAGACACCTAATAGGATTTATAAAAGTGCCTGAGGGAGTTTGGGACCTAATTCCCATTGGCTGTCAATGGGAATTAGATGTGTAATCTACTTAGGCAATTTGAAAATCCCACTGGCTGTATCTTTTCACGACTAAGTACCATTACAAGCCTTAGCCTTAATGAATAGAATTATTATTATACTTGGTTTCATTTCCTAAAACACTGATACTGGCATGAAGGCTCGGAGGCAGCTTCCCTAGGAAAAACTGCCTGCCTCCAAGCATGGATGGGTGCGGTGGATGTGAAGTTTCAGGAAGGAATAACTGAGCTACTGCAACAGTCTTTATATCAGCATTGTGGCTGCAACTAGCCCAGAGAGCTCTCAAAGGGTTTTGTGTATTGGTCAGTTTGGTTTTAATGTGTGTTACGTAAAAAATGTGAGTGACTTGGTGAAGGGAAAATCCTGCTCACCCACAGCAAAGTAATAAAGAAAACAGAAATCGTAAGTGCCCGGAGGCTGTGACTAGCCAGTTGAAAGGGTTTCATTTTTCTTGCAAAGAACAGCATTGGAATCTTCTCACCACTGCATGGACTGAATTAAGTCCCATGTGGTACTGGAGAGAATTCACAGCTTTGGGCAGTACAAGAACTCTTTGGTTCCCCTCTTTTGCTCAGGCAACCCAGACACAGGCACAGAGCTGCAGTGCAGAGTTTAACCAAACAACAGCCTATTCCTTTCCCTTTTCCTCGTCAGGCTTGGACTCAAAACAATAACCAAAACTCCTGTATCCATACAACTGTTCAAAAGCTGCCAAAAGCTTGATTTCCACAGAAAGTAAATTTCATTAAATTCAACTTTGCTTACTCACTTAACTTTACATGCTTAGAGTTGTGAGAGTCAGCTCAGCACAAGAAAGGGTCAGAGTGAGTGCTTCAAGTAGGAAATATCTGGGACAGTTTTCTAGCTGGTCTGGGGCTGCAATAAGATGCTGATTATTTCCAGGGTTTCCATAAATGTGTATGAATAGAACAAGGTATTTGAGATGCTCTCTGAAATTGGTGGAGTTTGAAAACACCTGTTAGCCTGGTTATATTAGCCTGTTGCTAATATAAACATTGCATTTATTAAGAATATTTTGACATTGAAAACGATAACAATGAAAAATTATTTTAAAATGTTACATGTATTCCTGGGTGAGAACCTTGCTCTGAGTCAGTGCTATCCTTGACCAGAATGCCAACATGCCGTATACACATAGCTAGTGGATATTATACAAAGTGGGTGGGATTTTCAATGACTTAAATTGGCTGAGAATCTGACACCATCTTTAAGCACATGATTATGAACTATTTGTCATGTCTCATTGAGTGTGTACAGTGGACAAGGAGGGAACCTGAGGACTGCTAGAAGAGACGGTAAGTTCTTGTATGGGAAAGCGAGTTGGAACTTCAGGGTGTTTGAAAATATCTTTACAAATGTTGCTTTTTACTGTATCGCTGTTTTCATGACACATAGCGAGTGGTTAAAACGGGCAAGTGCCTGGGTGCAGTCAGTGCTGGGAACTGGTTGTCTGAAGTGTCACAAGGAACCCACATAAGGCTTGGCTGCAGCCAGCTGAATTCAGTTTTACTGCAGAGTACAACTGCCTGCTGAAATCTTGCCACAGCTAGAATTTCTTCCCAACACACCCATCGCTGAGCAACAATGTGTGTCCTTTTCCAGAGAATGGGATCAGCCCTGTCTGGCTCTTGAGAAACACACCAGCTGCACTTGAGAGGGTGATGGGATGAATGTAAAAGGAGCTCTGCAGCCCCAGCAGAATGCTAGGTTTTCCTAGCTAAAGGCAATTCAGCAGTATAATCCCTCATGTGAAAGGGACACCCTTGCCAGAGGCAATGGCATTTAGGTGCAAGGGGAATACATCATTACAGAGAGGAGAGGGGATGTGGAAGTAGAGGAGCCAATTGATCTGCAGGAATAAGGACAGCAAGCTGCTTTTTTTTTGCTTTTTTTCTTTTTTTTTCTTTTTCTCTTGCAAGTTTATTTGATGCTAATGAACTGCAGGGGTATTAGAACTAACTGCTTCCTGGCACAGAGTACATAGACGTTGTGCAAGATTCCTTTCAGTTTAGCTTTGCTGACATGCTTGGTTCAGACCTCAAATATCTCTAGTTTTTCCAGTTCTGAATTTTTTCTACAAGTGAAAAGGCCTGTGTTAGTGAAAATGTGCCAAAATACCTGGGAAGCTGGGGCAGACTGGAAAGACTGTGTTGTTCTCCACATGATCTCAGGCAGGGGGTTGACTTGCCACTTGGGAGGCCGGTCTGCAGCAGAAGGGAAGAGGCATCAGGTGGGGTGTGCAGGGTTAGTTCAAGTGGGATGAGCGCACAGCACTAACAGCCAGCAGGCAAATGGCTCTGTTCCTTTTTTCCAGTGGAAAATATTTCAGTGACAGTTTGTTTTTTCCTTTCATCAACATTTCTCTTAGATCCTTTTTAATTTTCTGAATAAAAGGAAATCATCTTCGACCTAATAATGGGTGAACACTGCCATGAAAAAGCCAGTTCTCACTAATGACCCCGCTCCTTCAGGCTCTGGAATTTCAGATGTCCCTTAGTATGCTGTAGATGAGTTTTACTTGGAGGGGTTCATGTTCCTTCCCATCCCTACATTTTTTTTCACTGTTAGTCTGATTCGGCACCCCTTGAAAAGAATGGACATGTTTATAGTTACTCCAAGAAGCCTGACCGAGGTGTATTCACAGCACAGAGAAGGCAAGGGTTCTAGTTTATCTTCATCTCTTTCCCTCTTGGTAATCATCACAGCAGTAATTCACACTCTACCCGACTTTTTGTCTGTTTTGATTGGCAGGCTACAGAACTAACTCCCCTGCCTCGCGAGGGGTTTATAACCCTTCTTCTGAAAATGCCTCTTAAACATCAGGCTTGCAATGTTTCATAAATTATTTTCTTTTCCTATCTTTTCATCCACTTCCTCCTTTAATTAGTAAGGAGAAGTTAGCTGACAGCTGGGAAAACCTGCCCAGATAGTTTTAATTCCCCGTGTTTTTTCTGACCTGAATCTTTTTTTTTGGGGGGTGAGGGTGGGGGTGGGGGAGAAATGTCCTTGAAAGAGTGCTTATATGCTGATCTAGTCACATAGCGGAATCTACGTCTGTGTGAATGTGGGTGTGCACACGTATGTGTAGGAAGAAGCACTTCGGTGAAACATCTCTTTCTCTCAGCTCTGCTGTTTGAACTGCACATCACAGCACGTTGACTGACAACTGCAAAGACATTAGTTACTGTACACGAGGGAAAAATCTGGCGTTCGTGTGACACAATTAATATTTTAAAAACTTGCTTACCTGTAGCTGTAAAGAGTAGCTCGCTTACCCAGAGGTCTTAAAGGAGCCACTGCTGGAGAGGCCAAGGGAGAGTTTAATAATGTTGCTTGTTTATTGCCATTTGAATCTCCTGTCCTGGGAGTTCTGCTTTGCTTTTGAGCTGTGTCAGGGCCTCTGGATTTGTCAGCCTTACTCACCATTTCTTGACCATGTTAGATCTCTAAAGCACTGCAACAGTTTTAATGTTTTTTACTCAAATTGTCCTGTGAGAGGTGTTAGTTCCATTTTGCAGAGGGATCACTGAGATATGAGGCTTTACAGGGCCTAATGCCCCCTTCTTCCCCCTTGCATATTCAGTAGTTTTTAACTGTTGGAGCTCTTCCCAGCAGCTGAAGGATTGTGTGACATAGAGGAGACTTCACCCAACTGGAGCTCAGCTCAGGGGGCCTGGGATTGATTTGAGAGTCTGTTTTTGACTAGCTGGATTTAGCTAGTCAAAGTTTACACAGCTGTGGATAGATCCAGCTGTGCTGGTGGAAGATGATGCTATTCCCAGCAGGTCATCATCACCTACGTTGCCAGAGGTTACTGCCCCAGCCAGTCTGCCAACGAAACATCCCACATAAATGGTCCTGAATTCAGGCAGTACCACGTGGATGGATGGATGGGTGAATGAATTGCAGTTGTTTTTTTTGAACTGAAACGGATGATTTTGCAGGAAGCAAATTAAAGCACAGTCTCTTGAGCCTGCTCCATCAGCAGGTCTAGATAGGGAAAGGTGGTGAACTCTGGTAGGCAGGTCAGTGTCACGCAGCTGGGGACAGTGTCTCACACCCGCACAGCTGGCTGGAGAAG
This sequence comes from Apteryx mantelli, assembly GCF_036417845.1. NCBI lineage: Eukaryota > Metazoa > Chordata > Aves > Apterygiformes > Apterygidae > Apteryx > Apteryx mantelli. The sequence continues at coordinate 10,805,101 of NC_089991.1, read as the reverse complement.
GTCCCTGGCTTAAGTCATAACATAACCTTTCTCAGTTTCTGCTTCACTACCCTCCCTGCGTCTCCACGGTCTGGTTAGAGCAGAACTTATGACAGCGTCTCTCACTGTGTACATGTTCTGCATATACAAAATGCTTAGCACTCATCTCACCCTATGGAGTACTATGAAAGTACAAACACTAGAGATAAGAAAAATTTACTTATTTTGAGAATGAGTGAAAGTAGCAGAATCTGACCAAAGGTCAGCAAATGACGAGGAAACCAGCCAGGATTAGAACTGATTATTTTTAGCACTCAGCCCTATTCTCAAACATTGCTCTATCTGGCTTGTTGAGCCACTCCTCCTAAAGGCATAAAGTGTAGGTTGTTCTTGGAAGAGTGAGGGTGGTAAAGGGTTAATCAGTGCTCCTGGCAGACCTAACATGGTGCAGAAGAAGAGGAAAGATTTGTCAGGCTTTAAAGTAGCTAAAAGTTGGCAGCAGTAACACAAAAGTCTTAAAATGATGGGCAAATATGGAAAGCAAATATGTTTGCTCTATTGAGCAGGGACAAATATATCTAGATAAACGAAGAGAAAGATTTAACTTTTGCCTAATCCTCATGGTATTTCGAGCCCAGGAATTTCTGGGAATCTGGTGGAGGCCAAATCGCATGACATTTCTAGCCAGATTTGCTGACCAAAGACATTGGAATCGGCCCTGAACTTTGGACGATTAGTCAAAATAAAATGCTTTGGGTTTAGCTATTAACTGAACGTCTGGAGCTCTGTGCTGTGAAATTTGAGCACCAATCAGCTTGATGCAAAGCCAGTAAGTCTGACTAATTCATATCAGCCTTGCCCTTGTGTCTAGTAGAGCAGGCTTAGGCTATCAGACCCAAAGCCTAGATCTCTGCTTTGGGTTCTACCTAGCTCTCTTAGGGTAAATGGGGTTAGTGAAAGAACCTACCAAATATATGATGTCCTGAAATGGTGCTACAGACACACATGTTGCCACCCACTCCTCACCACTGGACTTACCAACTTCTACTTCCCCTTCTCTTCCTCCCCATCCTCAAAGTTGCTCCTCATTCCCACTCCCCGTTACCACCCCTGACGAGTGAAGGCTGCAACTTCTTTTTGCCTTCTTCCAGCTTTGCGATTGCAGCTCTTGTCTCCAATTCCAGGGCCATCACTGAACATGGGCATGGTCCGGGCTGTGGCTGCCCAGAGTCAGCACCGCGGGTTGCAGTCACGCAGCACAGAGCTGCCCCACTTGGCCCCACAGGAGCTGGCTCATGTCTGGCTGGGTTTATTCATTCAGGCTCCATGTCGGGCAAATGCAGCTGCAGTGCTGGAGCCCAGCTGTCCTGGGAAGGGCTGGAGCCACATGCATACTGCCCTGCACTTTAGCCAGTATCTATGGCTCAGGTGATGTGCAGCCTGAATAATCTGCCTCTGGACAACTTGGAGTCGACTGCGCTTGTCTGAGCACCTGTCACGGGCACACAGAAGGGAACTGAGTGGGAGTTGCCAGAGTGAGTATGATTCAGGCATGCAACCTTCGGCAGGCCTGAGCGCACTTGGCACGAGGTCAAGGCTCTCAAAACAGCTGTGCCCCTTTGCTAATGGTTAGACAAATATGAACATTTTTGCATTTGTCACAAAATCCCCAGGCCTGTTGCTTTCATGTTTCCCAGGGCTTTAATTCCATGCCAGTATATTGGGGTGGGGGGGGGATAGAGGGAGAAGCAATGCTCCACAGATGGCCTAAAGATGGAATATCCTGGGAAGCATTAATTCTTTGAAGACAAATATTCCTTGAAGACAGAGATTTTAAATATGTACTGTATTTCTACAAACACTTTAAGCTGGCATAAGCCAGCCCTGCAACAGCCTCTTTCAGAGGGAGGTCCACCACCATTCCCATTCCTCTGCCTCCTCCTTCCTGGTCCAGGGCTGCTCCTTTCCCCATGCTGGCACCAACACACACATGGTTGTGCAGTGAACCAGGCCAGGGAACTCTGCCAGGTTAAAACTAAACAATTTCCTTTTCCTCAGGTTAGTTTTAACCTGGATAAGTTCCCTGATCTGGTTCACTGCAGGGCCACAAGAACACTTGTGTTGGCTCAAGACAGGGAGTAGCAGAGGAAGAGAGGAGGAATGTGGGCTGGGGATGAGGGAAGGAAGGGCCATTTCCTTTAGCAGTAGTGCAGGTTTATGCTGGCTTAAAGACTTGGTGGATCTGTGGTGTTAATTGCTGAAAATGATGCACTCCAAACCTTGTGTCATTGCTTAGAGATTTTCAGGAATAAAAGCCTCTCTCCATTTTAACACAGGGCCGTATTTTTTAGGTTGTTTTGGAGGGTCACAGTCTAAACTGAGTCCCCAATCTTCTTATGCTGAAGAACTGGCAGTCTGCCTAAGCATGATGAAAGAGGAGATAGAGGTACAGAGAGGAAGAAAGCTTCTTCTAAAATTATAAAGCAGATTAGGAGCAGAGCCACAGTGAATTGGGATGTCTCCTTGCAGCTTGGTCCCCACCAGTGGCTTCCTTGACCCTCTGTATGGCAAGGAAAAGAGGGAGCCAGTTGCCTGCCACACTGCCATCAGTTCCCATTTGTGCTGATGGTGCATGCTTATTATGTATTTATTTAAATCTCAAGGAGAATAAATCTTCGGAGTGGCAACTTGGTGGATGACTTGTCAAGAGCTGGCTTATTTATCCTAATAAAATGTGGACTAATTCCATTTATCTGAGTGGAGCTTTCTCTGCATTTACACAGATGTAACTGAAAGCAGAATTGGGCCCTCTGACTCCACAGCAGCATTAGCAAGTTTTCTGCTTTCTAAATCATACTACTGTTATTCTACTAAGTTCCTCTGAGGCCTTCATTAAACTCTGGGGCACAAACTCTGTCTTTTATTTATAGCAGCAGCCAATAAGAAGATCTCAGAATCTGATCTGTTAAATGAGAAGTGAACATCGGCAAAAGTTACTAGCAAAGTATTTCCTCCTCTGCAGTCCCACTGAGGGAGAATCTGATCTCAGTTATGCTGGGGCGCTCTTGAGGTCAGTGAGGCTGTTCTGGCTTTACATGGTTTTCTCAAATGTGGAGATACAACATTTTGCCTAATGTGTTTGTAATTCTCATCAAATCAGTCCCAGTCTGTTGCATTTTGAAGGTGAGGTCCTTGTGTGCTGGCTGTGACCAAAGGCACGACAAATTCTCCTTGCTAAGAAAAAGAATATTAATTTTAGTCGCTTTCTTCCTTTTCTTTGTTTCCTTAGAGTGTTATTGTTTTTCATTGAGAAGATAATTTTAAGTGATACTTGACCATATTCCCCATTTTTTCCCACCTGAAGAGAGATGTACTTGAACTGATTTGCATATTTATTGAATTTGTGTTCCTAGGATGGCCACACCGTGATGCCATGTCTCATTTACAGCGTGTCCTGTTGGCTGTGTGACTTGTTAAAAGAAAGACACTATAAAAAGAAAAAAATATGCAATATGTTATATGTGGACTGCAAACATAAAAGTGACTGAAGTATGGAGAGAGAAAGAGATAGATTGGCAGCCTGGAGACATAATAAGCCATTAAACCATTTAAGGGAGGCCTGCTGAGTTTGTTGTTCAATTACTGTTACTGATGAAGTATGTCAATAATTATGATTTTCAACCCTGTATGACATTTATATTTGTAAAAGTTTCAGAGATTGGCTTTACCGAAACCCAGCGAGACTACTATTAAGGAGCTGAGATGAGGCTCACAGTGCATCGTTTTAGAAGAAGAATGGATTATACTTATTTGCTCAGGTTATTCAAAGCCCACAGTCTTTAGCCAGCTCTGGGTAGCCCCAGTCAAAGCAGTAAGGATGGTCTGATCTCATGTGTTCCTCAGTGTCTGAGATGAATAGATGAAATGGGAATATTTACTTTTCCCTGAGCCAGACACATGGTGGAATACTCCTCTATAGTATAACCCCATGAAAACTTTGCCTAGGAATGATAGAAAAGTGTGGATTTCATCCATTCATCATCATCACCATTACCGTAACTGGAATTCTTTATAAGGAACCTTATGCATCTTTTCTATTTTAAGAAAGTGACTGTTGATGAATCTCCAATAGAATAAGAATTAGATATAACACAGTATCCTTGATATTAGACAGGAGTGGTAGCCCTGCCTCTAATAAAATGTTTGCATAGGACTTTTGCTAGTGGCTAAATTTCAGTCCTTAAGAGGCAGATCAGGTCAATTCTGTATTTGCAAATTGCTACCAATATGGAACTGTTTTGTCTGGTCCTCCTCCACATTCTTATTTTTTTATTTATTTACTTTTCTTCTGGATTTAGAAATTTCATGTGTTAGAAAACACAAAAATTTTAGGTGAACCCTTCAAGTGGTGGTTATGTAGGAATGCCATTGGCATCTCTTGTTTTTCAGATGCATCACTAATGGGACCTAAAGTGGCCCTGTATGTTTGCAGGGACAGAGTTACTGTGACAAGAAAAGGTTAAAGGATTGAGAAACTCTAGGTTTTTGGAGGTTCTCTGGTGTAAGTTCATGTAATCCCCCAAACCAACTTTTCTACGGCCCCTTTTACCCAATGAAGATGACAAAACAATTAAGATGATCCAAAAAAGATAAATGATGGCAATTTTAAAATGCCATGTGATAATTTATCTGAAGGGTCTCATCATTCCAGATTCATTTTCAATGCACTGTAATAGCGTCAGTCCTTATAACTGTCTTTGGTATTCAGATAGATATCACAGCTGAAATCTGTAAGTACCGTGTTAAATTTTAGCATAAGTTATTGGAAACTATAAATAAGATCTCACTATGACTGTAATCCTTCAGTGATACATAAAATAATAATCTGAAAAAAATCACAGCCTCATTATAATATCAAATAAGATCAATTTTCAACAACAGTGATACTGTTGTGCTTTAGTTTTAGACAAAATCTCAATAGTTTTTGAAAGGACAATGGCCAGGTAGCATTTTTTCATACGTACCAATATAGCTTAGCTATATTCCTTATTTATGCTGATACAGATGAGAGTAGGATCTGATCCCAAACTCTGAAAGGCCTGCTTTTGCACTATGTTATGTCATCTAATAAAAATATTTTTGTGGAAAAAAATCTAACTTCACTTCAAAGAGTTTGAAAAGATGTTTTCTGTTTCTTACACTTCCCTCCAAATATTCTTTTTCAATTTTTCAACCAGCATGCTGATGAAGACATTATCAATATTTTTGTCTCCTCAATGCCCAGATAATAAACACTGTTGTAGAGGAGAGGTGGGGAAAAATTTCTTTTTTGACAAAAAGCTTTGCAAAAATATTTTTAAAGGCATGAGATGTTTTTTTGTTAAAAATGCCAGTGATAAAAGATGCCAAAGGTTTCATTTGAACAGTTTGGTGCAAGGTTCCCTCTTTCAACAAGTCTGTGTCTCCAGCCCAGTTGTGTAATGGCTCCAGCTGCCAACTGTTTTGAAAAATAAACTGTCTAGGTTGGATTCCTGTTAGGCAATCAACTTTAATCCTCTGGAGAAACGGTGAGCAGCTTTGTTCCTCTTACTTGAAGTCTGGGTTATCCTCCTTCATATCTTTGTCTATAATCAATTTGGTTCATAGAGAAAGCCTTCATTATGTTAAAAGCTTTGCATGGGTTTAAGGGGCTGCTTAGCTCCTCGTGAGCTTGGGTTGTGTGTTTGTCCAGCTCTTTAACCACTGTTTCCCTGATCTTTATGAAGGACTCTGCATATCATAGAAATACTTACTGTAAAGTTACGCTTGGGGAATGGTTTCAGAATCATCTTAAACTGATCTAAGTCTGCAAGATGCCAGGAAGGCTGGTTTTGCTCTCCTGTTGCTGGCCATACGTTCTCAATTCCTCTCTTGTGAGTGGTCAGGCAGGCAGAGGAACAAGTCTGTTGGAAAAGTAAGGATCACTTGGGACATGGTTCCACAAGAGCTCGGCTGAGACTGGCCGAGCTCCTGGTTGTGTGCGCCTTCCACACTGCCATTTTTCTGCTCCCATCATGAGCGGATTCACAGAGTTCAGCTTAGCAGAAACTGATCCCACTTCTTCTCTTTTTGTAGGGTTAGTTTTCTGCCATCTTAGTGGGCTCAACTGGCTCACACAGCGGGGAGTCCAGTGAGCACCTTTGCCTATGCGAAGAAAGAAATGGGAGCATGCACAAGAGTTCAAATTTATTAGCATGGATTTTGATGGTATTAGACCTTCAGCATGAGAAATATGTCTGATTCAGTCATTCACTCTAGGACTTTCCCTTCTTGATTACCCACTACAGTTGCAAACACACTTGTATTTGCTTTTTTGTTTAAACACCTATCTTTCTTGTCTGCTCCCTGGTCTCTGACAGTTGCCAGTGCATTTTCTTCTGCTCAGAGAGCTGTCAGAGACTCCCCAGGGTTGCCAGTACAAAGAGAAGAGGGTTGCTTGAGGCAGTTTCACACCTGTTAACAGAGGAGTCATCAAAACAGGCCATAGGGGGGAATGTTTCTCTCTTGGAAGTGAAAAGAGTTAAATCATGGTGGGTGCTTCCTGGCATGAAATACAGTCCATGGGAAGAGAGTGCTGCAGGGGAGGGAGTGTCCTTTTCTTAGGAGCATACCCACCTTCTAAGCGCTACATCTCTGCTTCCTTCTGTCTTACAAATGTGTGCAAAAGATGACAAGTATCTTTTGCAAGAACTGCAGCTGCTTAATAGGGGATTTGCGGAAGAAAGTAACACAGCCTCGCTGTTTCCTTTCCAAAACTGGGATTGTGAGCCTATTGCCTCAGCAAAAGAATAAGATCCTTGCTGGAAAAGAAAAATTTCACTCCCCTGTGTAGGACTTACAGCCAGGACTTGGGTAAAGAGCTAATACTCATCAGCACATTTTTGATGTCATTGTGCTGTTCCCCTCTATTTGAGCTGACAGCTTATGCCAGGAATTGGCTGCATATCCCCTGCACTGAGAGGAGTTTGGATGTCAGATGCAGGGGAGATGGAGCAAGCTTGGGCAGCCAGGCGTGAGCAGAGAGAAACAGTGAGGAATGATTCTTTGCTCCAGGGTGTGAGGTGCCATTGCTGGTCTGACCTTTTGAATACAAAGCATTTGTCAGAAATTCAGAGAAAAGCCAGCCTAACCAGTCAGGGTGGCTCTGCATCTCTTTTAAAGACATGCTCATGTATTCAAGCAGACACACCTACCCCCAGGCCTGGCCCAGCCATTGTAGGCAAGTGTCTCTGATGAAACCGTGGGCCATGTTCCTTCCCGTTAGCAGGAGAATGGACCTCATGCACTTCCACGAGCTCTTCTCTCATTCTAGCTGGGAGCCCAGTAACTCCCAGTCAAGACAGGAGAAGCTGTTCAAGGCCAACATGGCCTCAAAGGATCTGACCTGAGATGGGTGCAGGCCACTACAGTGAGAACTGTGTGAATCCTTCTTGTGGTTCATTCTTTACATATCCCATCCAGCACCTTGGAGCTCCTGCCCAGGCTCTGACACTAGGACAGCCTTTCTTCACAGGGTCTCTCCCAAGACCTCTCTGACTCCTTGAACCACCACTTTCCAGTGCAGACCTGCCGAAGTCTCATGTCTTGATCTCCGGACTGAAATGACTGAATCCGCTGTCATGTCCACCCGTAGGTAAGCCAGTGCAGCACTGTGTCTACACCATGTATGTTCTCAGCCTCACACCTTGGTAGTCATTCCAGGAAGTTGAGGATGTGAACGGCAGCTCAGGGTAGGGAGAGGGGAGATGAAGTCTGTGCACCATCAGGGCTGCCTTTCTACGCCACAGCTGAGAGCTCTGTACATTCCTCCATCTTGGCATGTGATACACAACACGTATCTTCCAGTGTGTGACAGGTCACAGACTGCTCTGTGTGGCCGAGAGCGAGGAGCTGAATGCTGCTTATTCTACATCATGCCAAGTATGCTTTCCCCAGGAACCTTTCCTTCCTCCCCCTTTAGATCTTCTTTAAGCTGCTGGCCCTTGGTAACAGAACTGCACCCTCAGTAACCTTCCAGGAACTCTTGCAAGTGTTGGCAGATGTGCAGGTCACAGGTTGCACGCGGCACAGTAATGCACTGGCACATTCCAGCCTCACTTTTAACTCTGCTTTCCTCCACTAAGCCAATCAAGCTTGCAAATCTCCTCTTATAGATTAAGGAAAGCAGGACAACAACCAGGAAGGGCCCCCTCCAGTTTCCTGTGCCTTTCTTCAGCAGCATGCAGAGCAATGTACCTTCCAAGCTGACCTTCAAGGCTACACAGAGCTGACTGTAAGTGCTGTGGTGATGAAGAATAGCAGTTGTTTTACAAGACTAGATGAACGAGCTTAGTCTTGTCTGGTTGCTTCGTGCTCGGCCCTGACATCTAGTGGAACAATTGCACTAAAGCATTTAAGAAGCTGAGCAAAAGAGACCAGGGTTTGCTTCACTGCAACGTTCAATGGAGCAATCATTTCCATCGTAAGCTGGTTTATTTTATTGCACTTAATATTGCCAAGGAATTTGCTGTGGGAGAAAGAAGGAGGCCCCAGCATGAACAAAGGGCAAACCTTACGGGTAGTTGTTTTTTCCTTTTCCTCTGAATATGTGCTCCTTTTTGCTGGCAGGTGAATGGTCTTCTAGCTGCAGCAGTGACAAACATCAGTTTCACAGTTGCTTCTTGATTAACACCATTAAATGAAACCCAAATATGACCTGATCTCAAGAGACTGTAGAGTAAAACTGTCGGAGAGCTCATAATAATCCCTGTGAAAAATGCAAAATTGCTAGGGGCTAAATTTTCCACCCGGCTTCTCAGAACACAGCTGTGCCACTTGTAAGTACAACTACTTGCACATGCAACCCATGCTCTGTTTTCACAGGTGAGAAAGGAGGCAAGGAAACATTTTGTGGATATGAGGGAGATTTTCAACTGCTCATTTGCAAGTGATGCACATAATTGTCCTTCATAAGGACATACGATTTTTTGCTCTTGGAAGGGTGTTTATTGAATGTTTGGGGTACCCATTGTGTAGGAGCTAAAAGCATTATGATGATAGTGACAGCAAAGGTGACCTGCTGCTTTTGTGATCCTAGAGGGATCTTTATTTGTAAAATTTAGTGGCTGTGCCTTTCTGGTGCTTGATCATCAAGCACAGACAAACTGAGTTTCTCATGGCTAGACAGCCCTGTGACAGGTTGGTTCTGCAGGGTTCATGGTTACTCAAGACACAGGTTGGCTGTGGCCCTCCCACAGGCATGTCAGATCTTCACAAAGGCTCAAGCTCATCTGTTCAGCTCCTGCTTTACATATCTCTGCGGCTAGGAATGTTTCTGACATTTTTATGCAGTAAGGTCCAGAGCCTCTTCCCCTGTGACCCCAGCTGTCAAAGTTGCAGATCTACTAACTAGCTGCTCCTGGCATGTGGGATCATAGAACAAGAAGGAGACTATGTGCTGTACAGGTATGCTGTGTGCCACATATCTGGCCTTCAGGTGAAGGGAGCTCTGCTGTGGGTCACAGCCTGCCCCTCTCCAGCCGTATGAGCTCTGGTTCCAGACATGCTTCTCTTCACAGGATCCACTGCAATGCCACCCTCTGCATTGGAGAAGACATCGCTAGAAGGGCCTGTTTCTAGTCCACTGTGTCCAATCTCTGCTCTCTAGTGCACAGTTTGCAAAAACTTGAACAAAACTATTATTAAGTGAATCAGAATAAAAGCAATCATAACAGGATATCTGCTACCTCTTTGCTGTGGGAATGGCAGGAGTGGGCTGGCTTCTGGCAGCCATATGCAGAGCTCCTCTTTCCTTCTTGCAGCAAGAAGAGAGCTCTGATGTTGGGGAAGGTTCAGAAGCTGGGATGGACTAGGGGAGTGGGACAGCTCCTGAGAAGTGAAGGTAGTCACTGAAGCTAATAGTGTGTGAGACCACAGCCTGAATGAGATGAGCTGTTAGACAAGACTGGTGACCTGCTGGCTGTCCTAATCAGCTCAGAGGGTTCAGTCAGGACACAGCCTCTCAGGTGGCAGTGACTCTTGCAGAATGGGCTGCCCCAGCTCAGAGAGGCAGGATGGCTGGCATGCCATCACAGCTGTTGGCCTTAGTCTTCACAAGTGCACTTAGCTGTGAATCACAACAGCCAAGAAGTGGGACAGCATGACTGTCCTGCCACCCCTGCATGGGCGCAGGGGCTTCCAACAGCAGCACAGAGCAAAGGGCAGGAGTGCCTTAAACTGCCCCAGAAATTTCCAGACCAGGGCTAGAGGACTCCCCAGAGACTTACTTCAAAGCATCTGGTCAAGCTACCATGGAAACAAGTTACTGCCTATCATCTGAGTCCTCTGCTTGTGAGGCACATCTTATTTCATCACTGATGCGGGCAGAGTTGATTACTGTGGCTCTGTAAATGGTTGGAAACTTGTTAAACTGCTTTAGGCTGTGTGTCTAGACCCTACCAGTCTGATCTGAGACAGCTGAGGTGAAATCAGAGCCAAAACCTTTGTACTCTGAGTCTTTGCTACTTGATTCTCCATCAAATGGGACAGTGGCATACAGTGCCAGGAGACCTACCGGCTGCCCTGTGTGAAGGGGGAGAAGCAGTGTCAGAGAGCTCCCGCAGAATTGTCATATCTCTACTGCTAATGTGTGGGGCAGTGCTATTTTCTCAGGGCCATGGCTTCTCCTGGTGGGTTTATTTAGGATTTGCAGTTTGATCACTGCTCTAGTCTTAAACAAGGAATTACTTGAGATTTTAATAAATGCTAATTGAATACCCACTTGATTGTTTAAAAATATTATGTGAAGTTTGTGTAATTGGTTACATTGATATTAAATTAGCATATAAAATCTCCTGCAACTCTCATATGATTTAATGCAGCTGTTATCATGTGTGAATAAAATGGTGATTGATGAGTGAAAACCTCTTTTCCAACCACAGAGATTCTTTACTAAGCTCAGGAGTATTTCTGACATGTACTGAGTTACTGGTGTTATGCAGGTCACTTATTGATGACAGACTCACACATGGGTATAGTATGGACTTTGGGACTGGAGTGGATTCCTAACCAACCCTGCATGTGCCTGGATTTGGATCTGCAGTCACACGGCGACTCATGAAAAAAGAGAGATGAGAACTCTGTCCTAGCTGAACTTCTCTGTTTCTAATTGTCAAGCACCGAAATGGACTGAGACATAATTTGTGGTGCAAAAGAACAGAAAATTAAAAAGCAAGTCAGTAATCTGGAAAAGGAGGATTTGAGGCTCTTCCTCACATTACTCTAATTCTGATGCCACTTTCATCCAGCTGGTCAGAGCAGCCTGGTGTGTGGTCTCTCTTGGGTGCACTGAAAACCCAACATCAGCCCAGGGACAGCCCAGCCAAACCTCCTTTCCTCTGGCTGTAACTCCTATCTCCTACTGTTCTGGCAGGAGGAAGATGGAGTGGCTTAATAGACTCCCTAATAGCCATTACAGGAACTGGCCTTGTGGTGTGTTAAACTGATTTGGGGCCAGAGTGCATGGATAAAGTGGAGCAAGTAGATGCATTAGACCAGAACCACTCAAGTAGTGTATTCTTCTCTAATGAACCCCCTTGCCAGAATGGAGTATGGTTCATTGGCGGCTGGTGTAAGGAAGAACAGCCACACGGGCAGGGACTGAGGGAAATCTGCTGGGGGGTTGAAGTCACATTTACTCCATTCTTCTTGAGCTGTGCTGATTGTAGCATAGTCAGCTGCATAAGCTTAAAATATGGATAGTAGGATTTGATGTAACTTAGCTCTGCTCTCCCTGTGTGGAAAGCAGATGTTCTCAGGTTTCCAGGTGCTGAAAAATGCTGTGTCAAGCTCATGGAAGAGCTTGCCAGGTAGTTTGAAGACAGCCAGTTTTCTCGTCTTTTGGGCATGCTCCCAAGCCAGTGTGCTATGCCTGATACAAGCAAGACAAACATCTGTCAGGACTGATGTTGGTAGGGCTGCTCCTGCCTTGGGGCACGCAGATAGACTAGGTGATCTCTCAAGGTCTCTTCCAACCCTAGTCTGGAAGGGAGATGAGAGCACTGGAGGTCATGGCAAGGGCTTAGAAGATGCAGAACACAAGGCTGGAGGGAACTGAGCTTCATTAGCTGCTCTGCTCCTCAAACAATTTGTTTTATGATTCCATGATAGTCTTGCCCATCCCTCTATTCTGTCTGTTCCCAATCTGGTTCTTCCATTGCTTGGCAGAAGATTTAAATTAAGAGGGATCAAGCAGCAGTAACACATTGTCCAAAGTTGTCTGACTTCCTCCACCTGGTGATTTCTAGTCTAGCATTGTGCTCACTCTCTATGAATTAGGAAGCATTGTTGTGAAGGTGTCCAGGAATGTATGATGGCTAAAATTGCTATAAGGGCAGATAAGAGTGAAGCAGAATATATACCTAGAGATGTGTGACTGTTTGTGCATGCATATGATTTCTGAGAATCGTGTTATTTGTGCTCAGTGTGAGAAGGAAGCAGGAAGTTTACCTAGGTTGATATTTTTTGTCACCATGCATCTCCATTCCCCCAGGCTAGTCTCTGCAGTAGAATGAATATGCAGGTTCCTGATATCTCAGTGTGAACAGACTGCCCAGGCCTTCCACTGGTGTGCAGATATGGGGACAAATTTTTAAAATACAGTTTCATTGCATTCCTTCTAGAGGTCTGATTCCTTATCTCTCTCCCTCCTGCCCACTGGCTTGATTTTGCATGCTTATCTGCCACATCCTTTTCCTGCCCAATAAAATCCCACTTTTGGAGCCGGATGTGCATATATGCCTGATTGCTGATCTCTACAAAGCTTTTAAAATCTCCCTAGTTATAAGCACACAGTTAGCTGACCGGTGTTTGAGTTAGTATTCTTACTTATTTGGGTGTATGGCAGGACCCAGTCACTTGGTTGAGCTAATGAGCTTGGATATCACAAGCAATGAGGGGACAGTTTGTTTCTGACTGTGGTGTGAGTGTGGGGTGCAGCCAGCTCATACGTTTCTGCACGACAGAGCCTTCCAGCCGGTTCTTGTCTGTGCCTTGTACCCACGTCTGCTTGCACTTGTAAGGGTCAAAACATGAGCTGTGCTTTTGATCATGCCGGAGCTCGCTCCAGGGAGGAGCAGACGAGCTCATTTGAGGGTTGGTTCTCCTTCACTGCCTTTCCCCCAGTTTGCCGCCATAGCACACAGGCTCCTCCTGCCATCATTGGAGAAGTAATGCCAAAGTGTTTTAGCACAGAGAACCACAGGGAATACCAGGCACCAATGGCTATAGAAAGAGCAAGGACACAGACTACTGTTAGAGAGAACCAGATTTCCCTGCGCACACATGTGGAGCCTGCAGACAGGGCCAGTACATGTGCCTGAGCGCACGCAGCACCCAGTTTAACTGAGGACCTCCACAGGCTGTCTGCAAGGCCACAGACCACTTCCTCCCAGGTAAACCTGAGCAGTGACACAGGACAGTGTTGCAGGACTCAGGTTAGGCGAACACGAGCTCTAAGACCAAGGTCTAACTAGGCAGTGGAAACATACTGCAGGCTGGGAATGGTTCTTGCTGCAAAGAGTGAAAACAAAGAGTGAAAACAAAGAAGGAAAGAAAGAAGATACAGAGCCTCACAGTGATGAAGTGGCTTGCTCTGGGTCACACAACAGGATAGTGACAGAAGTAGAACCCAGCTCTCTCAATGCCTAGTTCAGTGTCATTTCAGCTCTGCTGCCTGGCTTCCAGGATGTTGTGACTGCAGAGCCTACAGTCACTTATGCCTATTAGTATTTGTACTTCTGTTGAAGTAGGTTTCTGGATTTCACCCATGCTGGTCTATCCTCCTGGGAAGTCAAATGGAAATGCTATAGTCTATAACGATCTCATTTCCCTGGCAATGCACTGGAATCACAAGCGTTTACGCTTGCTAAATATAGCAAAGAGGGACCTGGGGTTGATCAGCATTTCTCCCATTAGTGCTGTAGGTGGAACTGCACTTAATAGGAATTACACTAAATGGATATAGGAGACATGGGGATAATTGACCAAACTCGTCTTAAATGTGTTTGTAGAGAGAAAGAAGCCGCAAAATGATAGGCATTTTCCCCATTAGCCTCTATAGAGAAGTTAGCAGGCACTGTGGGCCAGATTCTCAGCTAGGGGGACTTGCCATTGCCTCTTTGTCTTCACTGCAGTCAGGCTGATTTACCCCCGATGCACACAGAATATTGGTGTCACTTGAAATATTAAATGTCTGAAGCTCATGGAAAAGTGAGAAAAAGACTTTGCTACTACAACTACAGCTTTATTGTCATGAGTTGGGCTTTTTAAATAGGAATAAATGAGCCTGCTGAATAGTAGAATTAAGGCCAATACACCCACTGGTGTAAATGAGCATGACACTGTATGGCCAGCAATAGAATTCTATGTATTATGCCAGGAGGTAATTTAACACTGAATATATTATTTAGGTAATATACAATGTGTGCAAGCTGACAGGCTCATTTCCCAGAAGGTATTTTTTAATACCAGTATACCTGCAACTACAAAATAGACGTGCCTTTTCAGCCTTTCCTCTCTTCAAACACAAAGCTGTTCATTTAAATGAAAGGGAACTTAATGCACCATTTATAGCCGTGCATTTTGGACTGGTATTTGCATTCAACATTGATTCCCTTTTATTTCAAAGGAGGTAGTGACAGGATTTGTAAATTATTCCCAGCCACTGTCCACATCAGTCTAAACATGAGTGGTTATGTTTTTTTCACTGTCACCGTGGGGGACTGTGCTAAACAGTAACCTCCATGTAATGGTTCTGGTCTCTGACCCCACCTCCGGTGAAGCCTACTACAAACATCTCTTTATACCGTGGCATTCATCTTCCGATGACATGTGTATTCCTCACGTCTCAGAAAGATCTTCCTTTGAGGGGAGATTATACTGCAGTGAATTGACATAGTGCTTCATATCCCTAATTCAGAAAAAGAAAAAAAATCTTGCAGTTAGGCATGCCCTGAAGATTGAAGGAAGGAGCTTTAGTTTTAAGGAACTTTCTAGCCACCGTAGTGACAGGGAAAGATAACATCCAGTTATGCTTTTTTTCCCAAATGTCATGCCAGTCTAATGATTCTAGGACCTGAGTCTTGATTTTGGAATGCTCCATTGACTCCACTGGAAATTAAGCACTTCAGGTTGAAGTGCTTGTATACGTCTTGTCTTGAGTAAGATTAGATTTATACTTGTGCTTAAGTGCTTTGCTGAACTAGGGCCCAATTAAGTTAAATATGATTATTTTGTTTCCAGAGACAATTCCCTTTCACAAGTCTGCAGCAGCCAGCTCCTGCAAATGCGTTCATCCTTAGGAATGAACACAAACTGCCTTGACCAAGACCCAAATAAAAATTGAGCAGTTTATTTTAAAGAGAAGCTGGATTTTCATCTTTTTTAATAAAAAAGGAAACTTGATTAAACTCTTTACTCTTATAAGTGCCCTACTTTCAAATCAGGCCTGACACTAAGTAGGTTAGTGGGAGGGGAGCTTTAACAAATTTCCTTTAACAGAACTTGATGTGATCCTCTGACCTGAATTTTCAGAGTTAATCTGCTTTAAAGAACATGCTTCAGCCTCAAATGACAGTAAAATTCACAAAAGAACTAAGCTGTTAATTTAAAACAACAACAACACCACAACAATCGTCCCCAACCAAACACAAAAACACAACCTAGGTCCATAGACAGTCAGCCTATTACGGTGTTAGGGGTGTGTGTGTGTGTGTGAGTGTTCTTGTGTGTATACTTTTTTTTTTTTTTGAAAAGGAAGAAAAGTTGCTATTGAAAGTGTTAAAGAAGCAAACCTGGGACTAAGCCCAATGCTACTGAAAGGGGCTTTTGATGATACATCCCCTGAAAAACTACAGCCCTCCCATAAGTCATCAGATATGGTATTGCAAAGGCATTTAAATGTGAGGTCCTGTCAAGTTATGCGAAAGCCCCATGATGTATGACCCAAAGGAGTTTATCTTGCTCTGGGAAAAAAAGACCTTGGAACTGACACTTTATATTTCGAAGCCAATAAAAACATCTTAAAATAACGCCCCCTCCCTTCCTCAAAGAGTAACTGACAGTGAGAGAGAGCGCAGGGGTGGGAGAGCAGTGATCAGCAATGATTCAGTTTCGGGGTCTGAGAACTTTGTTGTGGGCAGTGCAACTCCAATGATTTATAATTAACTCCAACATGAAGAAGAAAATGCCAGGCTTTCATAACAGCGCTACAAAAATAACCACATTCTCAGTGTTTGCAAAATTGGAAACAAATGTCCCAAGGAAAACAAGAGCTCTTTACGGCCCTATCCATGCTTTAGAGCAAGGAAAATACTGGAATTCAATCATGACCACAGATGATGAGCCAATATCATTTGTCATGGGAAATTCATCTGGGTAAAACAGGATTGCTCCATTACCCTTCCATCACTCTAACAAATAACTGGATTGAAATCCCTTAAATTAAAAGCAGTTAAGACCTTTTCTTCTTTTTGGCAGAGAAATTTTGTCATCTTCTGTACCCCAAGGACCTGAAAGTGAAAAGCAATAGATTTAAACATATACATTTCTTGCATCCATCTAGTGCTTGAGATAAGACTCCTGTGTTCTGGCTGATCTTATGAGTGATCTTAGATAATTGTTATATAAAGACACCTGATGGTTTTGGGGACTGGGCTTGATAGATTATGGTTTATGTGATTTTAAGTAGGGCATGTGATTTCAATTTGGCAAGATACTGCTTTTAAACACGGGAGTAATCCCTGTATAGCTAGTGGGGCTACTAGGCAGAGATTTAAGTAACTTGCTGACTCAGGACCTAAATTAGACAAGTAGCAGTGGCGTAAAGGCCCTCGGAGAATAACAGTGAAAATTCTGAACTGGGTCATGAGGAAGTAGTAAAGATGAAAAGTTTCTCTAAGGAGGTTTCATGAGGGAAGCCCTGAACAGATCATTGCTGGCTTCCATTATGTTAGCAGCAGTCTTGTGCTAATGGATGTTTTTTCTTAAAAAGTCATCTCTGAGGTCCTGGGATTTTAGGAACCTTTCTGTCTCTGCCTCTATCACTACCACTATCTCTAATCCCTATCTCTATCTCTTTTAAATAAACTTCTAATTCTTAGGGTTGCAGATTAAAAGAAAGCTGATATAATCGTGTAGGGCCTGACTCGTGATTCCTGAATGCCAGCACTTGTCCACGCTGCGCAGAGATCAGAGACATTCAGAAAGAAACATGCAGCAAAACATTCCTTTTGAATTCCTTTGTGAATCCTTATTTTGTGGATCCTGAGGTTAGATGTGTCAGGGACATGCTCAGCACTCCACAGCTGTATCCTCTGGGGGCTTCACCATTTTTATTGATATATTTCATGCTAAGTATTATACAGAATGTAGTCATGCCAAGCAATGATGACAGCCCCTGACCAGGAGCATTACAGTATAAAAAACACAAATCAATAAAAGTCACGGCTACTACACAACAGAGGAAATTCAACACTAACCTGACAAAGGAAGACAAAAGCAAGTGTATAATGAAAACATCCTTTCAATGTGTTTTTTTTATACTCTGGTGTCCCTATAGCTAGTATTTATATCTACATCACCTATATAGCTGTCATTCCATTTCTGATAAGACATATCCCTGTTTAAGATGACAGTTTCTTTGGAGATGCTTGAAAGGAAAGTGCTGCGATTCTCAGGCATTATTATTTTGGTCCAGACCTAACATTTTTCTTTTTTTCTTTTACTTCTCTGCTCCAGTTGAACTCCTGTCAAATGCACCCATTGGAAACAATAAGATAAACCACCTCTGTCATTTACTTCCAATGTAGGAAGTCTTAACTGTGCTCTCTGTTCATTAGCACCCCTGGCTCTCAGAGCAGCCATCCGCAGAGCTGCTGCAGGATTCACTGACTACAAGCCTGTGAAACCTAATTTTGATTCATGAGCTGAAATCTCTCTAGCACAGCCCTGGTGGAGCTCGACATCTAGCTGTCTTTTACCCGGCCTCACGCATGTAGAGTCAATATTTGGCCATATTTGGAAGATTTTGCAGAACAAGCCTAGAAATCTCATGCTGGTGGGCACCCTCTTCAAAGTGGCTTTGCAGTAAGTGAGTCTGACAGGGCAATTTTTCCATGGCTATTGTTTGAAAGTTGCTGTTAGATTTCTGCAAAACCTCACAACTTTTCTGTTTTGTTCCCTAATACAATTTTTGTTGTTTTGGTGAATATAATGAAACATCTCTCAAATTATACTTGATTAGGAATTAACAAGTTGCTGTTTTACTCTTATAAAAGCAGAAGAATTTCAATTTTCTGCCTGTTTTACTATGCAAGGTATTTCTGTGTGGAAAATGCACTAGAATTAGTCCAATGGAAAATAACCATTTAACGAAACTGAGATATTTTCAGGAATGCACCAGTTTCATCAAAATTTTTATCAGAAGTTATTTCAGAATTCATTCTGATAAGACTGAAATGCTTCATTTTGATAAGAAAAGGACATTTAAGTCCAAGAAGGTTCAAATGTTTCATTTCAATTTCAATATAGTATCTTATAATGTATGAATGAAATGAAACAGGAAATACTGTATGACAACATCTGACCTTTCTGAAGAAAGACACTTTTATGCAGTTTAACTGAGAAATATTTCAATTCACAAAAAGTTCTTATGTTTTTAGGTTTCTTCCAAATTCAGAATGCAACATCACTTCAAAATGTTGATTTTCCTTGTCACATTTTTATATTTTGAACAACTTTAATTTTCTCCAAGAGCTGCGAGCCTTGATCGTATGGCCATCTAAGTGGTCAAGATGTTACTGCATGAATTTTTCTTAGTGATTAGGACCAATGTAGCCTTTAAATTAATATTCGTATTGCATTTACTAGCCCATAGCCATACCTGGAAATATTTGAGAAAGCTCCATTTTAACAAATGCAATGTAGTATTTAGCTGGAGTAGTGAAGATCTTTACAAACTCTGGCTAACTAAGAATCATAATATGTCTGTGACGCAAGTAAGCATTATTATATCCGTTTATCAATCCAATATCTTTGCCAGTATTAAGAGTCCTGACTAGGTGAAATTAGAGCTGATATATCTCAACAAAGGAACCACCAGTTCAGTCTGTCTAATCAATCAGCCTTTCCTACACCATTTTCTCAGAATCTAGCCATCAGCCCTCAGCAAATTCTGGTATCTTTCCCAAATGGTTCTTGAGTAGAGTGTTGTGCAGCACCCCGACATCCTTCTGTAACCACACCTCGGTGGGAGAATTTTCCCCTGGGACAAATTTACTAGGGCAAAGGAAGAGTTAAGGAGTGTGTATCTCCTCTTCCTTTAGGCTCTCTTGGTGCAAAGTGTAATTCTGGTGGTGTGATAAAGGAAAGTTCATATAGGTGCAGAGTCGTCTGGTGCATGTGCTGGCTGCCCGCAAGCCCTACTCACTGTGGTTTCGCCCGTTGACTTCTATGTTCTTCTAAGCTGCATAGCCTAGTGCCCTCGCCACTGGTCTCCCAGCTGGGCTCTGCGAAGGATGCCAGGCCTAAGGCAGGCTTTACGATGGACAAACATGCCTCCTGGAACTTGTGGGATTTAACTAGCTATGAACTAGATGGGTTTGGCTGTACGATGCTAAGCTGAACTGTGTTGTGAACAAATTTAACCTACAATATGTGGTTCCTGTGATTTTTTTACCTGTTTTTCCAAAATGAGAATTGGTCTATGATTTAGTCCCCTATGCAAAATGAGTTTTCTATTTTAAACCTCAGAGATGCTTGTACTGAAGCAACTAAGGAGGAGTTTGGCAGTGAAAGACTATCACAAATATGCCAAACAAAACTGGCCTTTGTTTTGTGCCATTTCCGGACTCTGCAACATTATAATAACAAATCCTGAAACCATATGACACTAATGCAGAGCATCTTTTTATGATAAACATAAGTAATGATCCTTGTCAAAGAGACACGGGAATGAGTAATACATAGCAATCTCCATTCAAAGAAAAGGAAAAAACAACTTTGAAAAAAAAAAAAGAAAGAAAAGTGACATTTCCCTAAATCTCTGCATATCGGTGGCCATAAGGCAATAAAATTCCAGGACGTTGTGAGCTTAGGCACACAGAGGAATAAATGGGAAAAAATGCTTGGGAAGACAATGTAACATTGTCTCGTAATTTACAAACCCCTAATGATTTCCAAAGCTGGTATGCGAGATTTACCCTCCTTTTTTGGCATTCAGACTGACGCAGGGGCTTTTTCTTGCCAACTAGAACATTCTTTAGGTGTTTTTTTTCTTCACATGAAGTTCGTTGTGATCCCATGCTTGCTATTATTCATAAATTAATTTCTGGCATCGCAATAAATTCTAGGAAAACCAATAAACCACAAACATACAGCTAATTCTTTGTCATTCTTCTTTCTCCCTCTCTTTTTTTTTATAATATTCTGTGGGAAAGACAAAAAAAAAAAAGCAGTAAATGTTTGCCGAGGTGCTGTATCCACAGCATGAATTTATGTTTCCAATTGTTCTTCCTAACTTGTCAAAGAAGTTTTATTGCAGTCGACAATCTTTATTGGTTCTGTTGGGCAGGGCCAGCTTTAGAGTATATCTCAGAGTGAGCCTGTGTAATACATGGAAACACATTTCCAATGACTATTAAAACTGGGGCAAATCCCAAAGCTGTGACTCAATTTCTGCTCAGTCCTCACTATGAGATCAACAGGTTTTTGGTGTGAGAAGATTCATCTCTGAAAATGTCTTGGAGTTCTTAACATATTAAGTAAACGTTACCTTCTGTGCAGACATTAATTGAAAATACCAGCGCACCAAACATCCTCGTTTCAGAAGTAGAGGACATTGGTCACAGAGATGTACATTTGTGCATGCAGCATTACACGCCATGTGCACAAACACACGTGCACAAACTGCTTTGGCGGATGAAGTGGTGGTGCTTCTTCTAGCAACGTGCCCAGCAGGCTGTCATGGGCCAGCCAATAGAAGAAGGCATCATTAACAACCAGGGGAGAGGCTGTCACTTACAGCTCATTCCCCAAGACAAAGGAAAATGTGTGTCTAGTCCATTAAGCAACTGAGATGTGAAAATAGCTCCATTTTTCTTGGTGCAATAATACAGATTTAGAGCCTCATTTCCATTAAAATTACTGGCTTGAAATGTCCACACCTGATCCTTATTATGATTAATATATATACAGGCAGGTATGTACATATAGTAGCTCTAGCTCATCTATCTGTCTCTTTTGGCAGAGCTTGGTTCAGATTCAAATTTGCCTTGGGAAACAGAAGACTGGGGTTGTAAAGTCCTTCTCTGCTAGGAGACTTTGCTCCAGAACTCAACGGTATTTAGGCACCAAATTCCCACTGAAATATTAGATCAATAGTATCTAAGTACCGCTGAGGAGCTGGGCATCTCAGCTTTAGTTCTAATGGAGCTTCAAGTAGTTTAGCTACTTAAAGAGTGCTACTTGACTAGAAATCATAGTAGTTTTCCTGGCTATTTGGAAGTCTGCAGCCTGAGTTCATTCTCCTGCAAGTTTTCCTCTTTGAAGCTTTCATGCTGCAGCTTGGGAAAGTTTGCATGAACAGCCATGTCATGCCCTTGAAAACCTGGAGGCTTCTTTGGGCTTGATGGGCACTGGTGACGGAAAGAACAGGTTTACTGACAGAAGGGTGAATGAGCTTTCAGTATCCTTCTTAACCAGGAATAGTCCTGCTCAGAGTTTTCTTATGTGAGCTGACCAGTTACAGTTCATGCGTTACTGCAATTAGGAAAATCCAGGTATTTTCCAAAATGAAAGGATTAACAGAAAGATTTTTTTTTTGCCCTTCTTTCTATGTGAGTCCTGTCAAGACTCGCACAGGCCTGTGACTGCACTCGGAATTACCTGCATACCAGGGGGTAACACTAATCCAGGGGTATAACTCCTCCAAAGTGTTTTCCTTAGAATTCTTCACTGGGATCACAAGAGTCAGATGCACACAGGTGAAATGGATTATGCCCAGGCAGGACATTTGCTCAGGTCTGTAGCTTCCTTTCAGCTGATGACAAGGACAGTGCCTATATGTCAATGCTAGTGCCCAGTCCTCTGGGTGAAATGGGAGAAGGGTGCTGCTGGGGGGAACTGCAATACTTATCAAATAGAAGCTGCAGTTTTTTCCAGCCTACTAGCCCTGTGCTGCTGATGAGTGTGCTTGGGCTTTGCTCTAATCTGCTTAGCTTTTTGATACTGCCTTCAGTCACAGGATCTGAGGATTCAGTGATATGCCGGAGTTATGGTGACTTAAGTTAAAACCTATCAGCTGAGCTCTGGTGACATCCATATGTGCAATCCTAGTGTGCTCCCGTGGCAAAGTGGTGTAGTTTAGTTTAAATGCCTCTCTCTTGGGTTAAATGGGATCAAATTATGTCACAAATGACGTTGGCTAAGAGCTTGTATGTGCTGAGCTTGTAGTGCAGCAGGCCCCAGGAAATTGTGGCATGAATGTGTACCTGAGCCTGTTGTCTGTATTTTCTCTTGGGCATAGCCGTGAAAGCTTTAGGAAGGAGACCCCATCTCCGAATGGCTCTTTGGACGGCATGGAAAAAACAGGTTGTGGGGGTGTGAATGTGGTACCAGACAGACCAGGGAAGAAGCATGCAGTTGTGAATGGCAGCCGTGCCGTTGCCAGGATGACACAGATGTATGCTCCTTACTCTGGAAAAGACACCTCCTCCAGTCCATTTCTTGTGCTCGTCCGCCTAAGCAGGATGAAACTTGATGGTATGCAGCTCGCTACAGGACTGAGAGTAGTGGACAGTCAGCTGTGGGTTAGCAAGAAATGATTAATTTTTCCAGAACACTGCACTGCTCTTTTATAAAACATATTAGTGTTGTTATAAATCAATGAACATGGTTTATAATAGCAATGATGCCCTTGAAATCTTTTAATACTGCAGTCACTGGTGGTTTTCCAGAGAATTTAGTGCCCTTGGTTTCACCTTGGGCTATTAACTAACAAATCGGTTATTAGCCAGTGGTAATGACCAATTTTCTAGGGATGATTGCTTAAATATTGCCCACCTTGAAAAGAGAATTATTGCTCAACTGAAAACCGAACCCTTATTTTCAACTCGACAGAGCTAATGATCTTATCTGATTTCTTTATCTTCCTCCACCTACTCGAAGGTGTTCTGAGATCATATTACTAGAGAACTGCTTCGCCTTCTGCTTTCTGTGACTTGAATCCAGGAAAAGTTCCATATTTAATATTTATTCCCTAAGCATCGGTGGATGAAGACAGATGGTAATGAAACCAGTGTTGCTGAAAGTGACCACAATGATAATAGATTCTTTATGATGTCCAGGAATTCTGGACTCTCAGTCTCGGCTTAAATGTAGCATGGCGCCAAGCCCGTCACCTTAAGCTTAGTATTCCTGTCATCTCCCTGACCTGTCTTTAGACCTGATGAGTGCAGGCTGCACTAAAGGCATCAATCTGTCTTTCTCCCCCTGTAAATGTTTTAAACACCCAAAGCTGGTCACAAATGACACATTCTGCAAGAAAACCTTCGCAGGGACGGGGGCTGGGAAGCGGAATATCCAGGGTAAAAAAAAAAAAGGGGGGGGGGGAGAATATTTACTCTGGAGCTCACTGGATGCGTGTTTGTTAAACATACTGTTATCTGCTGGTGGTTTGTGCTTCTTAGTTCTTACAGTATTCTCCCAAAGCAGCAAATTTTAAAATGTTTTGAATCAGGAATTTTGCATTTTGCACATGGACAATAGAATTTTGGTTTGTACCTTTTGAGACTCCCTTAGGACTCACCCATAGGCTCCCAGGTCTGAGGACGATGAATGAAAGGCCTTTGACTAGAAGCTGAATTTCCCTCTCTTCCAGGCTAATTTTGCTATTAAATAAAGATTCTGCGTTTTAGGAAATCTGGTTCAGTTTCTGGTTCTGCCAGTTATTGCTCTGGGTGATAATTTTGGGCCTCTAAACTCCCCCTAACTTTGAGTAATGAACCTTTACTTTAAAATCCATTTTATTTGTATTGTGATCTCCTAGGGATATGACTCTTATTCTTTGAATAGCAAACAGAGCCTTTTTGCCTGTACTGTAAATTACATGTGTATATGGCCAAAGCTAAACATTACTGTGTAGGGGGTGGGTGGTCGGGGGATGAGGTGGGAGTGATGAGAAAACCCACTTCTCCTGCAGGCTCAGAGATTAGATTACAGTTAGAGATGTGTTTGGCTCAGGACCACAGTTATGAGCTCATCTTCCTTCTGCATCTGTGCTTTGACAAGGCAGCAGCACCTACAGTAGGAGCTGGGACTCCATGTGAGCTTGCAGCAGCACCCATGGGTCACAAATCCTTTTGCAGTCTGATTTCTGCCAATGCTGATGCCAGTTTTGGGGGCTGTATAGAAAAATCCTAAGTGTCGTTGTAACCAGACATAGTTTGGAAACTATGCGGATGGAGTGGGCTTGGAAAAAGAAGTCAAAGGAAAAACTGGGGCAATCAGTCATTTGGTTCCTTGAGTTACTGTAGCCAGCGATACTCTCCTGCAACTCGCATGTGGGCTGTTCTGCAGGGTGCAGTTTCTGCTCCTCTGCTGCCTGCCCAGCTGCAGTGCAAGCCCAGAACACCCACATTATGCTTAGAAAAGAAGTCCATGGTATTGCTGGCATGGAGGGTATTGCATGCTCACCCACCTCTTCCTCTATTAGGACTGCGTAAATGAGAGTTTAAACCTGTGTTATGGCACCAAGTGGGCTTAAGCGTCTCCCTCTCCAGAAGTTTTGGCTTACAGAGGCAGTGGCTGCTTAGAAAATAAACCAGAAGGCAAACAACAGTGTTCTGTGGACAAGTGGCTTCTCTCTTTATATCATCTTCTGCTTTTATTTCCTTCATCTTTTCCTTGAACACTGTGGAGTTTGTGCTATTAAAGGAAGTTTTATATGCAACTGAATGCAGTGAAATCAATGTGAGTCTTAGCAGATTGAGAGGTATATATCAAATATTTGAGGAGAAGTGTTTCTGGGATAGATATGACTTCTTAGCTAAAAGTGGAAAGGCTCTTATGCCCATGGGGGAATTTGACCTCTTTGTTTTGTGTGAAGGTTATACCACTTCATTTTCTAAAATAACAGCATTTAAATCACCACAGAAATAGTGCAATATGGGTGTAAAAAACTACTCCTTATAGGGGAGCAATGGAAAATCAGCCCCATCAAGCAGGGAATGAATCTTCTAAGATGCTGGTGGATAAATAAATAAATAAATAAATAGTCTTTCTCTTTTTCTTTCTTTCCAAACAAGAGCAACACAGCGCTCCTCATCTGGCTGAGACAGCAGGAGCAGACTGCTGGGGACGTTGGGGAGCATCTTTCTTGACTCCACTTTCTGTGCTGCTAGTGTCAGGTCACTGGTGCTAAGTCTTGCTGAGATTCCCAGTCCAACAGGAGTAAATAATGGATGTTGTACCAGCTGGCTGGGTGGCCTGTAAACTTCTGTTTCTAAACACAGGATAAAATGAGAGAAAAAAAATACTTGCTCTCCTGTCCATGTTCCTAATTCTGCTTCACTCTAAGGTATATGGTATAACTTCTTCCCAGAGATGTTCTTAAAAGACATTCTCAGTGCCTCAGACCAAGTATAGTCATTCTGTATGGCAGGACCATGCAATTCTTTATTTTCTGTAGTTAAAAATCCAGTACAAACAAACCAGAAGACTTAGCTGGGCTGGGTGCAGCCAGAGTATGAAGGGGAGAGTGTACCCAGCCTCGGGTTCATGCATAACCCTGCAATAACAAAGCATGTGAACAGAAAGGCTAAAAATGATGCAGTCTAGAAACATGATGTTTTGTTATGTTGATGAAGTGATTTTTGGAGTGAAAAATCCTGCAAGGCTGCTCTTCCAAAGAGGGTAGCGCTGCCTTTATTCTGCCCTCACCGGAAGCTGAGAGCAATTCCCACAGAGGGTAGTTTTGTGCCAGTACTGAGTGAATTGGAAGACCCCCTTCTTGGAAAAGACACCTTGGGGACAGACACCCTAAGTGACTTGCTTATCCAGCATGAAATACCTAAAAAAGTCTGCATTTCAGAACGTGAATGCTGGACTCTACTTGACAACATACTAAGTGATTTGAGTCCTCGGACTGAAAGTCCTCATAATCACTAGGCATGTGGAAAACCTTGGGATTGTCACTCAAACAAACTTTTCAGCACATATTTTGAAGCAGGTAAAGGTCAACAGTAATTAGGTCCTTCCTCTCAGGGCATGACATGAAGTCTCCAGAGAAGCCCTAAAATTTGGCATGATGAACCGCAAAAGAAATTAAATGCTGACCATGCACTTGAAGTTCCCTTGGTTCTGTAAGCCGCAGTACACTCAAATGCACCTTAACTTGCAAAATGTATTGCCACAAACAGCACAGCCTCAAAGAACAGCTATTTTTTCTGCTTGCTTTCAGCTGACATCTTGCAAGGCTTTACAAAACTTTCTGTGCACCCCAAAAGCAAAAGAAGAAATTAGCTTAAGAGGTCCGCAGAGAAAGGGTTAACCCTGTTCCATTGGCTAGAAAATGTGCCCACAGCTGCGAGCCCTGAGTGCTGGGGAGGGATGGGGTAGGGAGTTATCTGCCCATGTACTTTGTGGGAGAAACAGTTCAAAAAGCAAAGGAAAGGGGTTGGAGATTTTGCCTGAACTGTATCTGTTTAATGAGGGTTTTCTTCCTCTTTTTGCTTTACTTGGCTTTCCTCAGGGGTGTCTCTAAGATGCTTTTTATAGATAGGATAATTTCCTTTTGGAAATAGGAGGGGCTGTGATTAGGGTGCTGCCAGCCTGTGTTCTCTTCCTTTCCTCTGAGGTTCCTCTGTGAAGTAGAAAATCTACCTTAACTTGATCTGAGGGCTGGCTGTATTGGTCTGGGGCTTCTAGGTGCGTGGGCGCTCTCATCTGAAGGCAACCTTGCCTCTCCTAGCAAGCATGGGCTGCAGTAGCTCCTGCGTGTGAGCAGCAGCTCTGATGCTTTCTGAAAATTTCTGACTCGCTGTAGCGGGGCTAAACAGCACACGTGCAGAGAGGTTGTCCAAGAAATCCTGAACAGATAAATGGTATTCTGTGATGTGGGGTGTTCTCCATTACTGGAAACTTTTCTATTGCAATTGGATGTCTTTCTAAAGGATACTTGACTTCAGCTGCAGCTATTGGATTTAATGGGGAATTCAATTTAGAGAAGCCCTACGGCCTGTGTTGTGTGGGAGACTAGATCAGGTGATCAGTAATACCTTCTGGCCTAAAATCTATGAATACCTGAATCCATAACTTATCTAGTTAAAAGCTGTTCTTGGCTTTCGCAACGGCCAGGTTGCCCCCAGCAGTGTGTATTTTCTAAACCTTACCCTAGAGAAGACTGCCAAAAACTTCTGCTACAAGGAGCACAGGCAACCTCTCAAACACACAGTGTGCTATACGTCTGCTCTGTATATTTGTGGTGAGCAAAATATAAATCTTTCCAGTAAAAGAACTCAAAAGAAGCCCGTTTGCCAAGTTACTTTCCTCCTTGGCTGGGAGTCTAAGGGAACGTTTTTTTTGCTTAAGTGAGAAAACAACTGAATAGATCCTCTCTTTCTGACTCCTGTACTCTAAGGCATATGCTCCTGCCACCCTGCGTTTCTCACAGCTTAACAGGGAGAATCAGGAGCAGAAAGTTCAACTCTTAGGGTTTATCTGAGCAGGAAGTTAGTACAGACCAAGTTTGGGGGTATGTTTAAAGCACTGCAACTATTCTGCGTTAACTCCCAGAGCGGATGTGCTTCTGTACTAAAGTGCCTTTGTGCAACTTGAGTTGATCCACTTTGCGAGTGGATTAATTTAATCTATACGAAAGGGTGCATGGGGTTGGGGACTTCTTGGAATAGCTACTGTGCTTTAAGTTCTTTATTTTGTGCTAGCTTTGCTGTATAGTCAAGTCCTTATTAGAACAAAACTGATACTTGCTTAGAAGAGCCACACTCTATTTGTTGTCTTTAAAAGACAGAATAAAGTTGATACATTTTTCTTTCAGCAAAACACATCGTGAGGTGTTTATTTCTCCTAGGGCAGTCTCCTGCGGTTCTAAAAAACCTGCCTTGTAGGCTATGTCTACTTCAAACCTATTGCAAAATAGTTTGCCAGTGTTTTGATAATAAGAAAGGTGAAAGTAGCAAATGGCTGCTGTGCAAAGCAAGTCTGTTATGGGCTCAATGGGAACAGACGACTGAATGACACTTGCAGAGAGTTTTCATAAGTCTGAGGAAACAGATTTGGGACTGTTCTGTTTTTAAACCCAGTAAATTTTAATTATAGCCATGCAGGGGTTAAGGTCTGCCTCTTGGACTGGTGTGCAACGCACTGTGTGGAAGCTCGGGGAGAATCCCCACAGTACCATTACATGGAATAACTGTAGACTACAGCATGGAAGTTGTAGGCAGAGTGACCTATTAGATGAAATTTTCTCCAACAAGTTAATAAGAGTGTTCCCTCTGGTACCTGATACAATGATTTATCTGTACTTCTTTGAAATCTCTTCCAAGCAGTGGCCACCCCAGTAGTGATAATTGAAGTGTGCATTGAAAGCGGAATGGTTCTCAAGCCTGCGGGGAAGTGGGGTGCTACACAGACAGTTTAGCGCATCTGTGGCTATCTGCAAGATTGGCCTGCTCACTGGTCTGCTTGTGTGAACACCTATAATGAAGGCTCAGCCGTCCCTATTTGCAGCATATTTTTACCTACGTAAGATTCCTGTGGTTTCTCCTGTGTGTTGTGAAGTTTTGATGCCCAGGCAGTGCCATGGCAGAGACATAGCAGATCTGAACTGAAGGGCCAGACCCAGAATGACACAAACACCAAGATGACAAAGACATCTGGAAATTCCATTAGGAATGCAGATTCACAGATGGTGTTGAGAGAGGGGGAAAAAAACAGTCTCACCTTGCCTTGGCAGCTTGGAGAGAAAGGAGGTGGAGGAGGGTCAGTAGCAGAAGAAAAACAGTAAGAAAGGAAGATCTGCAGAAGTTTGTCTCCATTCTCTCATCTCTTTCCACTGCCTTTCACTGCCCTGGCCAAGTTGCCTGATGAATTTTCCTACTTTCAACTCTTGACTTTTTTCTTTGAAGCCATGCTGTGCTCTTCTCCCGGATGGCTTCTTCTGTGCCCCCATGCTTCCCCTCTGTCAAGCACATCGTTAAAACTCATTCCTTCCAAAAGGTAATTTATACACTCGTAACACTCCAGATTAAATATCTGTGGTTTCTGAAAGGGAAACAATAGAAATGATTTCCAAACATGCTAACTTTGCTGCTCTCCCTTCAAGTCCTGCCATTCCCCCTTCTTCTTTCCTCTGTTTCTATTGTCTTTACCCAGACTCAAGGATACCAGCCCCAAGGTGGCACTTATTTTTTAAGACCCTGAAAGATAGAAAAAAATTGTCTGTAAGTAAATATGCTGCATTGCTCATTTACAATAGCTAATGAACAGATGAAGACTCCAAGTAGGGCTTTGTATTATCACACCTGGCTTTAGAACAGATCTTCATCTCCTACTTCAATGCTGAAGGTGATTTCTTGCTGTTAGTAACCATGCTGGCGCTCCCACAAAACGCAGCACGTCCCATTCTTTGTGTTAGTGGGGAACTCACTGTTCCTCTAAAGAACTTCATAAAAGAAGCCAGGAAGAGATAAATGTTGAAGTTGGCCTGCTCTAGTATTAGTTTCTTCTCCACCTATCTATATAGCATCTAACATGGCACTTGTGTTATGTAGGTTATGAATAATAAAGTATTCTGGCTGGAACTAAACAAAGCCAACAGGTAGGAAGGTTAAGTTTGCTATTTCCTTTGCAGGCTAGACATTTGCATTTTTTTCACAGAACAAATGACCAACAAAAATGTCAATACTGTCACATGGCTGGCACTGTGCCAAAGGTCTTAGTCTTAGACAGTCTGTTTGCTACGTGGCTGGGCCGTGCTGTTAGAATGCAATTTTCAGTGATGTCAGGATGCAAAAGACCTCACACTGATGCATGGAGGTGGTGGTAGTTATTATTTTTATTATAAACTTGATGATGATCTGAACCTTTGTCCATTGATTGAACTGGCAGTAGACCTTCTCTTTCCCAAAGCCTAGGAAACCTCTGCTAACTTACTTAATACTTTTCCCTCTAGTGTCCCTTTGTGGTGGTCTTCACAAAACCTTGAAGGTGAAGGTGAAATACATCAAATAAAATATTCTTGCAGCAGTGCTGGTTCAGCCAGGGAGAGAGCAGTAATGAAAAGAGCATGAGAACACCTGATTATGTTTCCAGCTCCATCTGGCAGGCCAAAAGACCTTGGAGAAAATACAAAGAAACAGCAAACACGGGTGAAGTTTGAGCTTAATAACAATAGAGTATTCATTAGTCACTAAAAGTAATTAATGCTATTAATAATAACATCAAATGGCGGATAGTTCCAAAGTGGGCAAATCTGGAGCAGTTGCTTTACTTCACTTAAAAATGAAGAGACAAATCAACAAATACAATGTGTAACCAAGCAATAATGTTCTATTTTATAGTCTGGGCAATAAGTTAATAATGGCTCTGTGGTGTTAAGGGCTCAGGACAATTTTAAAGGAATTTGATATTTTGGTCATCCAGGGAACCATTTTCAAAGTGAGGCTGGTTCACGTGATGGAGAGCCCTAAAAATATACCAGCTGACCTGCAACAAAAGCAAACAGAAAGAAGGATTTTTGATTTTATTATAAACATTTGGCTGTAAATCACCACCAGCCCCAGAACCGCTTTAGAAATATGACGTTATTTGACATTTTCTTAGCAGTCAGCTAGAAAGCTCCAGCTTCCAGAATGCAATCATTCAAATTTAGTTTAATGTGAAAGTACAGTAAGTTACCCAGTGCCTTTCATGATTATATCAACAGCACTTTCTGTTGGCTGACACATCAGACTTGTTTAAAATCACTAGACCAAAGCAGGCGTGCTTTCCTTTGCCTTTTTTTCTTTTCTCATAATTGCTGAATTGATAATTATAGGAGATTTTGAGAAAATAATAATAAAAATCCCAAACAGAAGATGGATAATTTAAGTGCCAGCTGTTAAATCATCAAGAGCAACAGAATGGTGTTTTGTGATTTTGGAAATGAACAGGTTTACTAATCTGAAAATTGTCTCTCTTGCTTCTTGCTGTTTTCTTCACAACTGCAATTTATAAGAAGAGGCTGTACAGATGCATTTCAGGGATATAAGAGAAAGCAGCTCCAGTAAGAAAATTAGAAATAGATTTCAATTTTGTTGCTGCTGTTGTAACTAAACATCTGGTTAACCTATTTAAATAGGAGAACATACTGTGTACTCCTGGTCTAGAATACATCAAGAGTAATGTGATTATGTCTGTTTTGATACAACCCTATCTCAGTGCTACCTAGATGCTCTTACATGAATGATACATGGAATTAGTTCCACGTTTCTTCTCTTACAATTAGCATATTAATGTACCAGACAGATAATACTAAAAGCCTGGATGCTTGAGCACACACAGTGCCTTCTTCATTGAGCGTTAACGCTCAGCCCCTGTGAGTCCTCAGGAATGTATGTGTACATGCTTCCTGCCTCCTGCTTGTCCTAGGAGCAGCCCTGACCTGTGGACCACAGCTGAGATACTTTATACGCTTGTTTACTTTGTTGGCCTCAAATTCCATTAAAAAAAATGGATCCGTGTCAGGCTGCCCACAATGGGGCCTTTACTTTGCCTGTGTATGCATGTTGCTGAGTTATGTATGCACACCACAGCTACATAGATACCTAGATATATGCAGAGGTATTCTGAGGGATTGCAATATATGTTTTCCTATATGCATGTATATATGTGTGTTTATACCTACATATAAAATGTGTATATATGTGCACACAGGCACATATATTTCTGTGTATTTGCATATGTAACACAGAGATACAGACAGTCTCCCATGACTTTATATGTCAGAGATCCAGGATGGCTGGTGAAAGTCCTAATCTTTAGTCTATCTTGGTGAAACACGAATGAACTTGTAAAAACAGGAAGCAGTGGAAAACAAATGAATTTCAGCTGGTGTTTGAAGAGCTGTCAGATCCCCTTGCTGAAATGTTTCAGAGGAACATCTTTCTGATAAAACCTCTGAGAAAAGTGGAGGAGTTTCAGAAGAGTGATTGGAAAAACAGGATGCCGACTGGCAGGCTTTGCTAATGCATTGCATCTGTAAAGACTCCAGCAACCGAACACAGCATTAGCTATGTGAGAGCCACGGAACTAGGGAAAGTTATTACATCTGAGCGTGATGGGAAGAAGGGGGAGGGGGGGGAGAAACAGGCTGTTCTCTTTATGCATCTTGAAGTTTGCAATTTTTTTGAGTCCCTGACATTTTTCATTCCATCTACTTTGCTGTCAGCACGCAGACTTAATTCTAACAATAATGAACAATGCTACTTTGCTGTCCAGTATCATCTTTCATCCAAGGATCTCAAAACTTTTTACAAATGTTAAGGAAGCCTTGCAACACCAGCGTGAGACAAAGCTAGGACTCACTGGCTTCACACAGGAAGCTGTGTCTGCACCTCACTGGCAGATGTTATCCTCATTTTCCAATGGTTTAAATCATGGAATAGCAGGGTCCTCCAGTTTCTACAAGTTCCCCTTGTTCTCCATTCCAGTGTTTCTATGAAAGTTAAACTGACCTCCCAGTGCAGGCCACAGCCCTTCTGGGGGCCTGCTTCTCTCATTGCCTAGATCAGGAGTCTGTTGCATTGTATCTTATCTCCTCTTTGACCCATGTGCTTGAAAATCAGAACATAGGAGTGAGACTGGAGCAGGACCAACATGGATAAGGGAGCTCAAGGATCTTCTTGCTTCCTCCAATCTAGGCATAGTCTAACTTCAGAAAGCTAGGTATTGGGCCTTCAAAAACAGAGGGGTGTTAAAAATGTAGAGTTAAGAGACTTGGCAGAGGTTGTGAAGCAAACTGTAGCAGAACAATTGATTACAGAGAAGTCCTGGTTCTTTGGCTTTACCCACATCCTTTGCACACGTTGAGTCTTCCAGTTCCGCTTTCTCTGGAGTTGTCCCCTCGGCTGAATTACAGGACAACACAAGGGATTGGGATGAGAGCAGGGGCCAGTCTGGAGGGTTCCAGTCACATGAGACTCTAATACAACATATCCACCTCACAACATTCAACTTTTTATATTTTCCCTCCTGAGGTCAGTTGATTCTTGCTTCCTTGCTTTCAGTCAAGCTCCAATTCAGCAAAACACTTATGCATGAGCTTTCCTTACTCAGCAAAGCACCAAAACTTCTGTCTGCAAATAATCTTGCATCTATTCAGAGAATGACTCTAAGTGTACGCACATGCCCTGTTTGAAGCTGGTGCACCCAGTGCGTCATGGTTAAGCTGAGAACAGCCTTTGGATGTTATTCTCAATGACTGTCAGAGCCCTCTTCGGGGGAGCGCCTCCGAAGGCTGTAGGTTTTGTTTATGCCTAAGTGGATTCTAACATCTGAGTCATAGCAACAGAAGGACAACTCCAAACATCCTGGTCTCTGTGAGATGATCTAACAGCGAGCCCAGGAAAGCCAAGGACGAAGCTGCAACCAAAACAATGTAAACAGGAATATATCTTTAAAACAACAAGATGCAGAAAAATATCTGACAAAGCTGGGCTTTATTAAACTATTTCTTGGCTGCCTTTGTCAGCCATTCCCACTGCCATTTCAGTTCATCTTAGTTGTTTCTGCTCAGATGGCCCTTCCCTGGAAGGCAGGTGCTCTTGCGGGTGGAGCACCACACTAGGTTTTGGGCATTTTGCTCCCGAGTTCAGCAAAGGCGCTGTCACGTTTTCCTTTTCACCCTGTACCTATCCTGTGGTTCTTGCCACTCCTAACTCCCAAATGCCTGAGTCCATGCTCAGTTTTACGTAGGCGAGTAGCAGCAGCTGTAGTTAGTGGGTTTACATGTGTGGGGAAGGAGAGGCTCAAGGGCAGGCTAAGAGCGGCTCTTTGGGCAGGAGCTCTCTTTGAGAACACTGTTCAGGGCATAGCTCAAAGGGTTGCTGTTCTCACTTGTGAACTTCGGGCAGCGCTTGCATAGGTATAAAAATATTTTTCAATCAAATAAAAAGATCTACTTCTTAATTTCTGTACGTTGTGTTCCTTCTGCAGCTAATTAATCATCATGATGTCCTGTGAAAAAAATGTAATTATCATCTCAGTTGTCGTTGTCCCATTTCACAGGCAAGGAAAACCCTGGAGACACCTTGCTGTATTTTACCAGTATTTTGTTGATCTCAATAAGCCTGTGTGCCTGTTAAGCACAAGGCAGGATTTACAAAGTAAATTCTACCTTAATTCTGGAAGGAAATATATGATGAAATGTATGACATGCTTTTACTTATGAAGAAGAACTGTTTTCTTATTTTTAACATAATACTTAATTGTCTGTTGCTCTGCTTTGATCTTTCGCATCTTTTTGAGACAACTAGCTTTCTAGGACAAGGCCTGCCTTTGTCAGCTGATTATGTGCCATCCTGTAACATCCACTTTGGTCTTGGGATGCCCTTCACAGCATGCAGGCATTAGCTATTATTTTTGACCGGATAAATGGTTTCATTTCCTTTTGGTTGTATTTGTATTATCCCTTGGCTATTTGAAAGAGTGATAATAGTTATGGGTTTGCTTATTTTTCTTCAAACTGCTCATAATTTGGTAGTAAAGAGTCTGCATTTATGAGGCGTACTTTGATAATCTTCCAAAACTGAAGTAGGGTCTAGGCTGTGTCTTAGAAAGGTGCTAGACATGTCCAGTCAGAGCTCTGAAAAACACATGTTCTTGTAAAGTAGTTCATGAAAAAATAAAAGATATGGAAAAATGTAAAACCCTGTGTTTCCTGATCTAAGACTCTAGACATCTGAGTTTAGAAAGAGATCTAATTTTGGAGCCAGATTGCTCAGTATCTGTCACATGCATCAATCTTCACACTAGCATCTTCTTCAGTGTCATCTAATGCTGGATGTGACTGGGGATCAGATACTGGATGAGGAAGACTTTATTTTGAGCAGAGTGCCTGTTGGGTTGCTTCCCTTGATTTTGGTTTCAATCCCACCTTAACTGCTGGATTTCAGTGAACTTGGACTCTTAGAAATGGCCAAGGGATGCGTGGCTTTAACTCTGCAAATCGGTTTTGCTGTGAAATCCTCTATTGTTCTAGGTTTGCTCATCACTTACATGAGAGGCCTTGAGAATTCTCTCCATCAGAAAAAATAATTTGCCAGATGTCTTAATAAACCTTTTGCATTGGCAGTTCTATATAAAGAGGATTTTTAAAGCAGAGGATGTTTATTTTTGGCAGCTTCTGTCATTTAATGATTTTCCTGCTCCGGCTACCCTCCAGAAAACTGGTAAGTGTATCCTCTTCCCATCTTTTAAATTAGAGATGAGTCTCAGTACCAGGCCTGGTCTTGAACCAAGTCCAAATACTGTCCAAACATAGCAAATTTGAGGGAAGTTCTGATCCATGGGTAAAACCATGCAGGCTACAGAACCTTTGGGTCTGGTATTTTGGTTTTGTTCATTATGGGTTTAAAGGATTTAAGGATTTGGTCTGGATTCCTATTATTTAAAAAAGTATGCATGTGTGTACATAACGGGAAAGAGAAATAGAACATCGACTTGAAAATTCTCCAGTTCTAATAAGGGAAACAGCTTTCTCATAGGTTCCCACATCATCAGTCAGCTCATCACATGCACGCTGCTGCAAGACATTTTTCTTGTAATGAATTGAATAATCACATCTGTTTCTCAAGCTTGAGAAAAGTTTAAAAAGTCATTAACATTCTCCTGTTTCCATCATTGGCAGAATCTACTTTTTTTTTTTTTTTTTTATCAGCATCTCGGCAGTGTGGACACGTGCGCATGTGAAAAAATGCCTGTGTGTGCGGATGTGTGCGCCTGCAGCTTCCAACGATGTTTGTGTGGTTGCGTACGCTTCCATACAGACGAACAGCACCTTCTTCTGTGCGCGCGCACCTTCGCCATGGGCAAGCGTGAAGCCAGAGATGGGCCGCGGGTGTGTAAGTGCGTACGCACACCTGCTGTGCTCTGATAATATTGCCGGCGTCTTAACTGCGCAGCAGCCTTTCCGTACGGCTGTAAACCTGCTCCCGGGCACATGCAGGCAAAAGACACGAGAGGGCAGGCTTTCCCTCTCCTGCCTCCCTCTGCCAGGGCTCTCTGCTATTGTTATGTTTATGCAAACAGCCTTTGACATAATAGCTTTGAAACAGTTGAAAATTGGATTGTGCCTTTAGGCCAAACATTCAGACCACCACCTTGGCTATATTCATCTGCCACAGTAAATTGGGTTCAGCGTTGGCTCCACACACTGTATTTCAGGGAAAGATTACAGCTTGGCAATAACTTTTGTACAGGAAAGACAAATGCAAACTCCTGGCAGAAACATTGGAGCTGTTTAGTTGTGCAACCCCCTATCTGGAGGAATACAAATTGTGCTGAGAATTTCTTTGGACATCCAAGGAGCAAATAAAAAAATTCCCAGGCTGGAATCTCCATCCCCCCCCCCTTTTTTTTCAGCTTCCTAACACAATCTAATTATGGTTTAACCTCCTGAAATAAATACCTAATAAAGGATGAACCTATTAGAAGAGTAAATTTACTGCCCACTAGTTAGTAGAAATCTTTGCCGTGTTCCCGTTAAGCGATAATGATATTGGGATTGAACATTGTTTGACTGGTTAACGGTCCCTCTACTGCAAGATGGAGTATGTGGAAAATAAAAGTCAAAGCAAAGCCAGTCACAGTATTAAAGTCCATGGATAAAAACACTTTTTGCATAAAAAGATATGTTGAAAAGAAGTGAGAGGGTAACAGCCCTTCCAACAGGAGATGAGCAAGAATCTCAGCTGCGGTCTGAAAGGGAGGCAATGTTCCCTGGATTCACTGTAGTCAGTGTAACACTTAATTTTCTATAGGCTGTGTTGCAATTTTGTTACATATTTAAGACAGTGAAGGTTTATTTGGGCCTGATCCCAGAGGCAATGTTCTAGTTTCAGTCCTTCCCCTTTCAGACCAGCAGATGTGATGTGTACATGGATTTTGGGGCCATATTTTTCCTTCTATCTTCAACAGTGCAGCCATCCAGGTGGAAAGTGATGGTGGCAAGAGCTCTGAGGTTTGGCAAGAGGGCACTGAAGGTGAGCTTAGGTTGGGAGCAAGACGAAGGCTGGGGAAAGGAGGGAAATGGCAACTCCTCTGGCAATGTGCCTTGCACCATCTCTAGTTTCCATCATGGTGCTGGCCCATCAGTGGAATAATGAGGCTATGGACTTTGCCAGGGGTGGAGAATATAAATAAAAACAATTTCCTGGCCCAGCTCCCACTGAAATCTAATCCAGTAGGAAGAGAAAGGCTCTCTTCCTAAAACAAAGGCTTTTTTAGCTCAGGTGGTAGCCGACTTGCTGATAACGTTGTGAATGTGAACTTTTTTGCAAAATATATATTGGGCTTTCTGAACTCATGCTGGCTTGCACACCAGCTATTTTTGGTGTGAAAATGAGGTGACACGTATGTTGCTACCATAACAATGGGCGCAGTAAAAACACATTTTTTGTAAGAGTACCTAAATGTTTCCTGTGCTGAGATTTGCCCAGACCTTGTCGTGTGCTACCTGTGGAGGTCTCCCATTCAAACAGTCTTAACGCTGCTTTGTTCTTTGCATGTACCAAGATTTTGTCCCCACTTTTAAGGCTACAGAACACCGCAAGAGACTGACAAAGAATTTTACCTGCTTAACACACATTGCTCATGCTTCTGCATGAAGCAGTCCTTTAAGGTAGCATTGGAAACAGGAGTTAGGCTTAAATAAGACATAAAACAAGCATGAGAAACTCTACTATGCTGCATCTCCCATCGGCTACAGTGGACCAAATTCTGGAGCAAAAAACCATGTCCGTGTTTTAAAAAACATGTACTCTGACCACCTGCCCCATGATAACTGGTCTGCAGCGCTGTCCATAGTCAAGAGACAGCAGTTCAGCCAGAGGGACAGCAGGGACATCCTCACATGCTCTTTTCCAAAATAAAATTGTCAAAATTAGCCCACTTGATGTTTTTTTCATTTCTCTGGTCCGCTCAGTCATGCTTTGCTGTCTTAAGCAACTTGGTTGCTTGCCTGTGGGTGAAATATTTGGTACTGGACTCTGCCAGCAAACAGAAGTATCTAGCTGAAAAAGGATAGGAAGTAACCCATAATGGGAGAATCATATATTTCCGTAGTACTACAAGGAAGTTTTGCTGCTTGAAAAAATGTTAGTTTCATAAAAATAATTAATCTTTTTTTCTGTCTCTAGCTGTTTGTCCCAGAAATAAAAAAAAAAATCTCAAAAGATGTCTTCAGTGTGGTTCCCCCCCAACACACACACACTTATCAGGCCTCTCGCACTGAATAGAGCAGTATTTTTATGGACAAAACTGAGTGAGCTGGCTGAATTATGCTGTAGCAGACTCTGATGTGGTGAAGCTCTTTGTCATATATCACAGTCAGAAGTCATTTATTATCTTGCTTTCCTTTGGGAAGAGACTGGGGCAAAAGATCCAAATTCTACCTTTCCTTTTCCTCAAGTGTGGGTGTTATAATCATCACTTATTAGCAGGATTATGGTAGCATCTAGGTAATCTAGCCAAGATCGGGGCATTATTATGATGAACAATGACAGAACTCTATTCATTAGAGTCCAGAGAAATTGTTTTGCTTGGCTGTAAAAGCACTTGGGCCAAGGAGGTCAGACAGCTTTATTCAGAGTCTCCTGCCCGTGTTACCAACTCTCGTGATATTATCAAAGTCTCCCACCATTCTGGGCTTTTCAGCAAGCAGCACCTCCTGCTGTCATGGGAGTCCACAAGAAGCTCAGCCTTCATTAAATGAGAGAGATGTTTCAAGCCCTGTTGATTTCAAGTGAAAAGACTGAAAAATATGAGAAGCAGAAGGCAAAGAATTACCCCCTTGAGATATATATGTATATATATAATATATGTATATATTTTTAAAAATTTTTTGGGAGGTCAACTTTGTACTTTCTTGGAGCCAGGCTCTTCAGAGACAGCACAGAAAGGGACCTCGCAAGTCACTTAGTCCCACATTTCTCAGCCTGCAAGGTTGCACTCCCTGGTGTGGCCACAGAGCAGCAAGGCGGGTGTGAAGCACCTCTTTGTGTGCGACTCAGGTCCCCTGCCGAGGTGGGAAGGATTCCTCATCATTTGAAGGAGGCAGGGAGGGTGTGGGCTAAATACTCCAGAGATGTTTACTTCATAAATAAAGGCTCCATTTCAATCTAGCCTACCTGTCCCAAAAGGATGGCTGTTCCTGTTTCATTTAGACTAGCTGAAAAATTGGGAGTCAAGAATAAGTAGAGGGAGAGGGGCTAAAATAAAAAGTACTTCTTTCCTCTTCCTCAAGATTGCCTTCACCACAGCTGAACATACATAAATGCCACTAACTGTATCTCGTTTATCCTTGGTTTCTCCTTTCCCCTGTCTAGCCCCTTTGTCTCCTGGCTCTATGGCTTGTCAGATATAGTTACCCATCCAGGCTCCCAGACTTTTGCCCAACTCCAGCAGCGCTTAAAATGCTGGTTTTCATGAAAGCACCACTTAGAGCGGACAGAAGAAGGATCTGAATTAGAGTTAGCCCAAAGAAAGCAATTCTCTTTAGTGGAGGTTTTTTGATAGCCCCAAATTCAGTTTTGTTTTATTTTGGGAAACTCCAAATAGATTTTTTTTCTGCCAGTGTGATCCCCAAAACAGAGGAAACCCTGGATTCCCATTGTTTATTCTTTAGAGCCACAAATGCAGGGAGCCATGGGGCCCCAGACTCATGGGCTGAGCTTGCTGGAACTCAGAATGCCCCACTCATGGGAAACTGAAATTGTTGGAACAAATGCTGGAACAAAACCCAGGAATGAGAGGACTTTCCATGGATCAGAAATGCCAGTTCTCAGTTTGTTTTATTCTCAGAAAACTTTGAAGCATTTTGGTTGACAATTTTGGTTTTAGAAAGAAAACAGCTGTCTGGTCTCTTGAGGCCATGCCAGCAGTCCCCCACTCCCTGGAACCCTTTTGTGCTGCCTCCACATTATTTTCCAATAGAAAACTATTTCACAGGAGAGTTTCCATCCAGCTGCATTGGAAACCTCTTCTCAGCCCTAGACAAGCCTGGTACTCCCAGGTGAACCCCTGGATCCCATTTTGAGCTCTACCTGATTCTTACTCCTTCTCACTTGGACCTTTACCTTGCCATCCCAAACCATGTACGAGGAAGGGCCTTGCTGTCTAAGTAGAGCTCCCTGGATCGGGGTCTTACTTGCTATTCTGTGAGCCCACAAGGAGAACTTCTGGTCCTGTTCTTTCAGGGAAAAGATTTTCTTCCTCCTTCCTTCCCTTCCTTTCCCTTCCCTTTACAATTAATTAGCTAATAATTTTGCAACTGATCCATTCTTCATTAAAAAGCCAAATCCCTTTTGTTAGCTCTGGTCAGAACAAAGGTAGGAGAATTTATGTCTTAATTTTAGTTCATTATGGCAGAGAGCATCCCACCCCATCACTCTCCTTCTCCCCCTCCCTTTCCAAGCCCTCCCTCTTCCTTTAGAGGATCAGTTATCACTTTGCCCCTAAACTCCTCACACTCTGCAGAGGCATTGGAGGAGCCTTCACTGCCCTTTATCTTCCGCTGCCTCATTAAGAGAAATGAACCTGAGTCTGAGAGAAATGACACAAGGGAAATAAAAATGTAATCCCTTGGTGCCACCTATAATGAATTGTTATGAAAACCATGAAAATATCTGTCTGCAGATATTGTTCTTTGATTTGAAGTCAGTGTTGTAAGCGGTAATTTTTGTCATTAAAGCTGTTAATCTGCGCAGCGTTCCTCATAAGTTTTTATGAAGAAAAACAGCCCTGCTGCCTACATGCTCATGCAGGGAGCTTCTGAGCAATGCTACATGAACAGGGTGCCTTTGAATAATTAGCTTTAATTATAGCCAAGGTGGCTGTCTGTCTCAGAGATGGGACTATTTCATGGCAGTCTGCTGTCCACCGTAATGATGGGATGGAATGAACTGGTTCATCTGAACCACATTGACGTGTTATTCTCCTCCCTGGCTGACAGTGGGGTGTGGGTACATCCTGGAGCACTGAGCTTTGTGTATTTTCACGTGCAAGTAGCCATAATGATTGCCCCAGTCATACGCTTTTGCATTTGGGATGAGACTGTGAGGGATTGTTGCATCCTAAGCAAAGATGAGTTACGGTGAGCAATGGAGCACTCTGCTCGCTCTACACCTCTCATTCTCTGCAGCCTCAGTCTTTGCTCCAGGAAGGGAAAGAATGTGGCTCCCTCCAGAACCTACCAAGGCTGAGAGCTGCCTCTCCCTTAGCTGCTCTAGCCCAAGGAACTAGAAACCAGGCCTGACAACCCACAGTAGCTCTATGCATGGCAGTGTTAGTTGATACTTGGCCATCTGATAAGAGGAAGTTTTTAATTGCTCCTCCTATTGTCTGAATATCAGAGGAACTGAAAGAGCAAGAGAGGAAAACTCTTTGTTGATTTTATTTAAGCCATCCTGTCTGCAGCTTTTGAGCTTTCTCATGAGTCAGCTCATGGACCAAGGTTGTAGTTGTACCCCAGGTACATTTTTGAAACACCTTGTGCAAATTCCCCCTGCCCCATTTCCCTACTGTATATCTATCTGGGTGTTATTCTCCTTTATCCCTCCCCAGCTGGCATAGAGCTGACCTCCTTCCTGCAGCCCCTCTTCTACTGTTCTTGGGTGGAAGGATCCTCTTCTGACACATCTGAGTGATTCTCTGAGATTCTAGATAGCTGCTTTTCATACTGTGTCTTGACTCCAGTCCTGCCTTGACCCTTCGTCAATGCAGCAGGATTATTGTATATATTTCTAGTGCGAGTTCACTGTGCGAGTGAACTCCTCCACTGCAAGAAGTGAGCACTCTGGAAAGAAAACACAGATGCTGGAGAAAGAAGAAAGCACTGGAGTATTCGGGTGCTTAGACAGTTCTAACTGAAAGGAATTATGGACACAAATATATTCCTGAGTAACTTACAGCTCTTATGGAAGTTGCATTTTGTGTCTCTAGGGCAATTAGCTGCAGCAAAAGAAGCTGGAAATGAGTGTAGCTCATCAGGGCAAATGGGCAAACCTGGGGACCTGCAAAGCTCTGCAAACCAAGAGGCTGTGCAGCCTCACTTCTCTGGTCACAGCCTACCCCAGGCTCCTCTCTGGCCTTCACGGGTGGGCAAGCCACTTCTAGGTAGTGCGATTTAGTGAGAAGTGCTGTTCAGAAAAAACAGACTGTAGCAGGGAATATAATGTAAGGTCAAAATGGGATTAACTGGAGGGAGTCCTAAGTCTAGGGCTAGCAGCTGAGGCTCTCGGATACTGTGACCTGGGAGCAAAAGGGGCAGTCATTGAATAAAGGCCCCTTTATTTGTGGGCTGGCCCGCTTAGCCTCAGGGCTAAGGGTGATACCTGCATAAGCTCTGTCCCAATGTGTGTCTCCTTGCCAGCTCTGCTGGGAAGTCAGTTTTGCTGGAGATCTTGCTCAAACCGTAGAATTCAAACCAGTCACTAAGCATTAAAGATTTAGGAGGAAAAATAATGAAGGAGGGAAATTAGCTCCTAGAAGGTTTTGTGCACCTCCCTCAAAAAATTAGCTCACTGATGAAAACAGAATATATGGTCCTTCAGTCTGATCCTGTAAGGACTTCTTTATTCCCTATAAATAATTATGCAGAGTTTCAGTCCCTCCTGGTGCTGATTTATACCAGCCAAGGATTTGGCTCAATGGCTTGGCTCTCTGGATCTTAGCATAACCACAGCCACCCCCACGCTCTGAAAACATTTCGGTTCCCATTTGTGGAAGAGATGGAGGCTGAGATTGATCTTCACTGACTTTGCAGAAAGGCCATTGTGAAGTGCAT
Organism: Apteryx mantelli; assembly: GCF_036417845.1. NCBI lineage: Eukaryota > Metazoa > Chordata > Aves > Apterygiformes > Apterygidae > Apteryx > Apteryx mantelli. Next base: position 10,761,987 of record NC_089991.1, on the reverse strand, counting down.
GAGAATAGAGGCAATATTAGTGACTTAAAAAAATAAAAAGAAAAGAGTAATAAAGAGAATGAGTTAATAAATCTTTCAAGATACCAAGCTTGTGGAATAATGAAAACAGCTAGCAGGACTTGCAGTGGGCCCTTCCCCTTAAAGAAAGCCTCTTCCTCATTTTGCCTGTTGCTTATAAGCAGAAGGGATGTAAATACGTCATGATTCAAGGCTTAAGACATTCATTGTCTTTTTTTTTTTTTTTTTTTTTAATGTGACTGTCCACTCTGAAGTCCTGGTATTTTTCCCTGAAGCATCTGGAATTAGACAGCATCCAGCATACACTCCTGTGCTAAATACATCAGAGGAAACTCCTATAGACATAATGCCCAAAATCCACCTGGAGGAAGGCAATTATGTTTCCTGTAAAATCCCAAGAGCATCACCAACTAGCCCGTATAGGCAGCCTGGGGCTTTGTGGGATCCCAAGAAGAGGCAATTTCTCTGCTCTGTGTTAGGGTAGAGAACTCCAAAATCTGGCAAATTATCCCTTATACTCCAGGTAAAGTAGCAGTCAGGGGCAGACTATTCTCTCCTTTTTCCTGACATCCTACAGCTCAGTAAGTAATTTATAGCAGTTTTGGGGATGTAAGAACAAGATGATCAGTGAAGAGGGTTCTGCAGACACCATTAACATGGTAGGCTGAATCTGCTGACAATAAGTCAATGATTCTTTCTGACACAACTGTAAGAGTAGCAGAAGGACGTCTGTAGGATGACTCAGGTTAATGGAAGAAAGGTATGTATGACTTGAGATTTAGGACAGATGTCAGGTTCAGAGAAGTGTGGTGTAAGGAAGATCATTTTTATTGGCAGAGTAGCAGGAGACAACTTGTCAGAGTGATGTTGACTCCTTTTCTTTTGTATTGTTTTGGCAGGTCCCTGGGGAAGATGGAAAAGGGAAAGGGCAGAGAAAGACCTAGTGACATCCCCAACCAAATGGGAAAGTAGCAGAGGTGGTGATTCCATTAGCTTCGGTTTGCAAAGGAACAGCCTTAGTGGAGTTGGGAAGAGGCAGTCTACCATCTCCAAAGTAGTCAGGGTGGTTCCTCACTCTCAGATCTGTCTAGGCATAGAGCTTGCACCATTTAAATCAGGGATCTATTTAAAACATGGGAGATTGCTATGCAGACATCCCTTCCAGGGTAAAGCTGATTCTCTTGCCTGTCTTGCACAAGTATGCTCACTAACAGAAATTAAATATTTGTAAGTCCAGTTTTAAAACATTAAAGGTTAATCCACTGAATTAAATCAGGCTTCTAATGAGATCAGAAAATACATATCTTCTTCTGATGGCACTGAGTTCAAGGTCCCAGGCTTAGTTTTTCTGCTTCTGGAGAAGACTGAGGTTTTTAGGACAATTTCATGGTACAAGAAAGGCCCAGTGAAGACTTTAAGCAAAACTGATAGTTCTTCTTTTTTTCAGGAAACATGTGTGGGTTGCATTCTTACTGGTACCTATAACAGTAAGATCTACAGTAATAATTAAGAAAAAACTTTGCTAGCAATGAATTGCAGCCTTTCCCCCCACCTCCCAAAAGCTGGAGTGAAGTTTTATCCAGCTGTCTTTGGAAACAAGAAACTCATCCAGACACCTTTACCAATATTAGTCTTATTTATGTAAAATCAATTCTTAACTAATGTTGTTGTCCAAATATATGGCAAAGATCAGGGTTATCTTCTTCCATTTCCATGTGTGACCTGCACCCTATCCCAGACTCTATTCTCTGCTGGTTGCCTCTTTTGGCACATGACAATTAAATCTATTATCAATCCACTATTAAATCTGCTGCCTCTTGTCCCGCCTCTTCACAGAAATGATTGCAGCTGGAATTTGAGTGGAATTTCCTGCTCTCTCTTGTTTCCGTATTCCCTCTTGCCATGGGGTCAGGACAGGAAGTGGGATTTTGCAGAATATTTTGAACGTGGTGTGGGAGAGTTAAGAAAAAAGTGAGGTTTATTCTAAATATGGTATCCACTATTGCTTCTGCAAATGTGCCCGTGTTTGTTCCGTAGTACTACCATTCATAGGGTCTTATGTTTTCTGCACACAATGGGATCCCAGTTCATGGTAAGGCCTCTGGACAGTGCTGGCTGACACAGATAACCCTGAGAATCCTCAGAATAACTTGCAAGTTATCAGCTGATTAATACATTTCCACTTTCCCACAAAATTCCACTAAATTCTCCACTGAATAGGCAGAGCTGCAATTTGAAAACAGAGAAGTCAAGACTGAAAACAGCGCATGAGTTGCTGTATTAGAAAGAGAGGGAGAGTCCAGGGCAGGGATCACATACCCTGAACTCCTTCCTGGCTGTCAGGCACCCAAGCATATCTCTGTGCCTACTTCAGGTATGTCTGTAAGTGCTCTAAAAAGACGTGCTGTTTCTTCAATCAGGTTGTAACTGATTCCAGAGCCAGTGTGAGCTGAATAAACAGATAACACAGTATATTGTGTATCACCTCTCGTTACCATAGCAGAAAGACGGCTGGGGACAAAACCTGCTGAACGTAAGCCTTTGAGTTGCATTGTTGTTTTTGTGGATGGAATAGGAGGAGCAAGTTGATCTGCAAAAGAGGGAGTCAGATACAGTCTGGGACTTAAAAGCCACAAGGTTATATTCCTTTTCTGCCTTTTCCATTGTGACCTTGTGTTTGCTCTCTGGCTGGACAGTAAGGTTTCTGGTGCCTCCCCTCCTCACATAGGCAATATGGGGATAAACATGTTACAGGTTGTGAAGTGGTCAATGTGCCAGGAGTTTGGAGACCTTACAATACCTGCCATTGCAGTGAGCTGTTCTGCATCATCTCTCTGTCTTCTCTGACATCCACTCTATCCCTTGCAGCTCAAACATCCAGCGTCTGTAAGCTCTAAGGATGAACTGGTTTCCCGTGCTTTCACAGCGAGAGTCAGGCTCTGAGCTGTGGCCAGCGGAATCTGGCTGAGAAGCGTGGGAAACTTAACAGTAAGAGACAAAATCTGCTCTATCAAGGGCTCTTTTCCTGGGGCTGCAATTTCTGATGCATCCAGCACATTTTTTGGGTAATCTGTACTCCTGGAGCAACATTTGAAAGAGTGGAAAGAAAAGTACTTTATCTTCAAAAAACAATTCGTCCAACAAATTGAGAGGGTCATGTCAGTCACTAAAAAAGTAAATGGCGCTCCTCAGGACTCAAACTGCCACTTTTTGCTGAACGCATTAACCATTTCCTTAATCAGAGAAGAATTAAGTGGATTTTCCTCTTCATTACTTTTAGAGCAGGATGCAGGTTTTAAAAGTGGATCTGTTCAGAAAGAAGGAATAAATTAATACATTAGAGATTTCTCCAGGATAATCTTTGTGTCATTGCAGAAGATTCACTTCACCTTATTTTCTCTTCAATGCCCTATTTATTTAAGTTGGAAGCAGTTTTCCTTCATTATCTCATAGTAACCATCTCCATGTCCTTATCCGGACAATAAAGGGATATTGAAGTGATTGTAATAGACATGCTTTCTTCTGCTATTTCTCCACTGTGTGCTGTTGCAGTTGTCCAAAATCATGATTTTGAAATGTCTCAGATAAAAGTCAGTCAGGACTGAACATGTAGGGGAAACATTCATTTAGGGTTGATGCTTGCGCCAGACCTAGAAACAGCTCTTAAGGAGCAGATGGCTCTGTTTCCATCCTGGATGGCTAGGAGCAGTTGGGACCTGCATCTTGCCATCATGGTTATTCCAAAATTTCGTATTTGCTTATTTAGCCCATCAGCTCACTGTCACTCCTACAGTAACAGTTGGGAGAACTGGAAAATCACCCTAAGAACCAGATGCATTGACTAGCTATTCCTTTCAGGCAGGTTGATAGGAACACTATTGAACTTCTCCCCCTCACTCCTCCCATTTTGCCTCTTGGGCTGGGGACTCATCAAAGTGTGCTGGACAATAGTAGGAATCCTATAAAGACAAGCCTAGAAGTAGCTCATAAGCCTGTTTCTAAAGACCTCTGCTTTGCAGACAAGAAGCACCGTGTGAATGATTTTGACAAAGGCTTTGAGATATTACATAAATCAGGAAGATGATCAGAGTGGACAAGGCTGGTGCAAGATGACCTCAAAGTTGGCTATAAACATTGATGTAGACGTAATCTGAATGGCAGGAGAGCAGCATGTTTGTTATGGATGAACGTGAATGTTTAGTTTTCCCATACTGGATGTAGAAGGGAAGGACGGAGAGACTGTCCAAACAAATCTATTCCTTGTGTCTTTGAACCACTTTCAGTAGTGGTTCCTGCTGCATAAAAGCAATGACATTATCTTCCTAATTGACTAATGGGGTCTGAGGGATGAGATGTCATTTCCACTAAAATATGTATGCAAACATTGACTGTTTTTCTTTAGTGTCTGGAATTTTTCAATGGGATTTTGGGCAATCTTTGTGAAAGAGTTGACTTAAGGGACAAAGATTGCAATATTTTTTTTTTCTATAAACATTTTAACAAAAAAGTGTTGTTGAAAAGTTTTTTCTAACCAGCCATAGATTTTATTGGGGTAAATGGTGATCTTTACTTGTTATGGCCATGACTGATTTATCCAATGTGATGAAAAAACTGAATACTGCCAGTCACACAGCACTCCTTATTGGCTGGGTCGCTGTCACCTGTGAGCTCTCTTGCTGTATATATATGTGTTATTTCTGCTTCCTTCTCTCATGGTCCTGAATTAGGACTTCTTCCAACACTTCTGTAATAGAAAATCTACTATATAGCTATTGTCACCATAACTGTAATATGTGCTTCATAATTACTTTAAATTATATATTCTCACAACATTCTGGTGAGATAAACTCTACTCATACTTACTTAAGACACAGGGAATTAAGGCCACAGAAATGATAAAGACTACATTCACAAAGACATCCGGCTGTCTAATGCCTATATGATTCCTAAACAGAATGGATTTGGGTCTGAAAATGTTACCTGAGGACCCTAATTTTCAGGTGAAGTTGAGTATTGCCTTACAAGAGTGCCTATGCAATTTGTGTCCTGTATGATTTTTCTAAAGTTGTTCAGTAAATCTGTAACCAGGCAAGGCACTAGATTCACCTCTCCTGACACTGAACCACCCTCCTTTATTGATGGATTTCATACTTGTAGGAATGTATCTGATTTTTAATCTTTGATCTTGGTGTGAACTTACTTGATGTTATAAATGTTGAATTTTTAGTGTATTTTTGTACTGCTGCAATTATGAAATTGACTTGTCATATTTATCTTCTTTCAAGAAACTGAGTAACATGATTATTGGAATCGGTTCTTTGAAGCCTGTGATTCTGCAGGATTTTTTTTCTTTAGGCTGTCTCCAAGCAGTGACACCATGTCTAGGTCTCATCATAACAGCCCTAATGAAAAAGCAAACCGAACAACCCATCATTAGGTTCATATGTCCTTTAGGATTCACTAATATCGCAATGAGTCAAACTGCAGTGCTATCGTTTTGGCTGCAGTGTTTTATGGTCTCCCTGACCGAGTGAAGTCACACGGTCATCTGAGCCGAGGTGTGGGGTGAGCAGCATGCTGTCTCCTAGGAAACTGAAAAGTTGTGCAGGAAGCAGGAGTGCATGTCCCAGAAACGACGGCAAGGAGTGAGGAGAAAAGAGTCTGACGGTTGATCTCCAGCCAGAATTTCACTGGCCTGTAGAGAAAAGCATATATGATAACTTGGCCTGCCAAGCCTTCAATCTGACCTGCTTCTGTCTTTGTCTCTGCCTTCCCCCTCCCAATTAAAAATACCAGCATGTTTCCTAGAAGGCCGGACATCCTGCCAGTGAGCTCTGATATCACAGGGAGCCAAAACACGTGGAGATCCCCACAGCTATGGCATGCACAGTGAGCTGTTGCCCATAAACCAGCATAGGCTGTGTATGGATAATCAGCAATTCAACCATTGATTTCTCCATATAGGACTTTCTTTCAGAGCGATCTTCTTCCCCAAGTTATATATGATTAAAGACCCGGTGCTTGTGGCAAAGGGGTTCCCAGGTGTAGCAAGGTGCTAAAATCGATGCCTGCCCACAATTAACTGCCAATGGCAAATATTTTCCCTTCCATTGTAATAATAGCTGAATATTCTGCAGAAAGGCACTGCCAGCTTTGAAAATCAGAATGTGAGTTGTCTCAGGTTCTTCCGCTAAAGTTCTCCATTGTCCCAGATCCCCCCCCCCCATATAGTTAGCAATTTTTGTTGTTCTTTGATTGGTATTACAAGAGCATTTGGGAATCTCAGTCAAGGCGTGCAACCCCATGGTGAAAGGAGCTCCCTGGCCACGTGCCGTATAGAGCAGGCCCAGCCCAGAGAGCTTACAGTCTTCCCTCCATGGAGTGCACTGATGGATGAATTGGACAAATTGGGCAGATGTGGTTTGGAAAAAGCTTGCCGCAGTGGGATACACGGAGTTTAGCAGAAAGGTCAGCTTGCTGTCTGATTAACAGAAGGCAATGGGAACAATCTGTAAGCACTGAGCACAAGTAAATGATAAGGTATGATTTACCATAGGATAGGTAATTGGACAGTTTTTTGGCACGAATGGGCAGTGCAGTGTGGGAGAATGCGTGGCAATGCTTAAGGCAGAAGTCAGCTTACAGCTCCTTAGACTTGTGTCTGAGACAGAAAAGCCAGAGAATTCCTAGGTTTCCTCCTGCAGAGGAAAAAAATAGCTCTTTCAAAACAGATTTAGCCCTACCAATTCCTTTTCACAGGTGCTCAGAAAAGTTTCTTAACTTTGTTTTTGTTTTATATTTCTTGTGAAATTTATAGTGATCAAAATTTGAAAATATATCTTTTGGTAGAAGTTTTCAGACTTCTTACAAAACCACATTTTGAAAACCAAACATTGCATTTTTTAAAATGAAAACATTTCATCAAGAAATTCCATGTTCATTTATTTCCTTCATCAGTTTTCACAGGGAAAAGTCTGCAAAAAGCACTAACCACGGTGAATGCTTTGGCTAACAAAGCTTTCCACGTTTGTTGAAAAGGTATTTTTCCTGAAAAATATTCTGGTGAAAACACTTTGACCAACTTCTGAAATTAGAAAGAAAAAATACTAAAAGAAATTTGCCAAAGTTTCCTAAAGGAAAACGAGTGTCAGCGTTGGATAATTAAGAACCAGGGGCTGTCTGGCTAGCAGCCTTTTCTCAAACAACTAAACAGAGCTTCTGCGAACTCATCTTCACTTTTCAATGCTGTGTCAAAGTATGGAGATTAGTGTTGAAAAACATGCTGGAGACAGGAGTGAATGCTGCACTGTATAAGAATGGAAAAATTGCAGACCAAGCCTTTTTTTCCTCAGCTTCAGCTCTTGCTTTGGGAGACAGGAGATCACTATGGTATGTCTGAATTACAAGAGTACCTAGTGGCCTCTGTGCTAGACGATCTCTGTGTGATAGGAAGCGGTCATTGCTCTGAAGAGCTTACAGTCAACAAGCAAAACAAAAAGGATGAAAGAATAAAGAGGCGCAAGACAAGTGCAGACAGTGATAGGAAATCTGGATGCAGACTCAGGACAGAATATATGGTTTCGATTTTAGAGAAAAAGTTTGCCCGGAAGATGGCACAGTCTTATTACAGGAGCTGCTAAGGAACATTGAATGTCCAGCTCCAGGAGAGAAGTAGTTTGCTGGAAAGAGGAGCTGTACTGGAAGAAGTATGTAAAGAAAAATTGCGCTCTTTGTTTAGAGGAAATTTTTGGATTGGAATGCAATTCACTGCCTTAACTATTGAGGAAAGTAACACAGAAAGAGAGTGCTTCTGGGAGATTTCTGTTAGAAATTGCAAAATCTCTTTTTTCCCCCCTTTCTCTGCCCAATGCAATTAAACAGTAATAGGAGTGCGTTGCACAGTTTATGAAGCAATAATCCAGTTCCCAAATGGATAAACTGGGAGACTGATGGCCAAGTCATTTATCCCAATGAGGAAAATAGATTATTACTCAGGAAAGCAGCAGGATGGCATTGTTACAATTATTCTGCTGTCTGAGTTTATCAGTTCAAAAATTTAGATAGGAATTTTTTCTCTGGGATCAATTTCTGCTTTCCTTGCATACGTCGTCAGTCCTTTGTGAGGAGTCCTGTTGACTTTGCCAGCATTACCTGTGGAGCAAAGTACAGCTCTTGGTGAATAAGAGTGACAGGAACAGGATTTTAAGGCTGCAACAAAACATGGTAGCTAGTGAAGTCAGTGCAGTTTTGGCCAGGGTATGTGGAGACATAACATTATGAAGTAGGAATGTAACAGCTCTCATGTGACTGCACTGGGGATATTGTGCTTAGTTCTAAGCACCTCGTTAACAGAAATGTATTAACAAATTGGAGGGGATCCAGAGGAGAGAAAGTCAGTTGGGTATGTTGATTTACGAATTAAGATGGGCCTGAGTGGCTGATGTCCAGTCTGAATCCATACTGGAATGCCTCCAGATCTCACAGATGTTTGTGGGTTCAGGACTTTATGATCCTGAGTCCGCTGGAGTCAATAGAAAGACTCCCATTGGCTCCACTGATCGCTAGATTTGGGTCTGCTTAAAGAAACCTTGGCTGAACAGTGATTAAGGCTAAGGATATATATATCTTGGAAAAAGAGTAAATAAAGGGGAATGTGATGTAAGCTTGGAACTATTAGAAGAGTGCAAATGTGAGGACCACCGTCTTGGCTGACATACTGGGAAAATGAACCGGGGACCTTCAGAGTTGGAAGCATGAGCTATTTAACATCATGAGCCAAGGTGGCCACACTGCAGCAAGTTCCTGTTCTCTGAAACTGGGAAGAGAGCTGAATACAACGTACCCTCAGACTGATCACTGTCCCCAGCCCCAACAGGAGAAAGGACAAATTGACAGAGGCATCATTTAAGGAGCAATGGGATAAATTTAAGAAAAGGACACGAGCTGTACAGTCATTAACAATACCCCTGCAAATTCTTATGAATAAGCTTTAACAGGTTGGACAGCTACTTGGATAGCAGCTTGCTTTTGCTAATCATTCAGTTTTTGGTACCACAGATCTGTGATACGGCTCCTCTTCTCTCCCTCACTGTACAAAATAAACCCTTTCTTTGATCCTGAGATTATGCTTTGATGTCACATTAAGACATGGTCATACTTGCCATTTCAACTGCAGCTGAACCTGCTACACAGGTGCTAGTCACTGCCCTGAAGCGGCATGTTTCCATCTCCCTTAAATCTGCCAGCATAGCTGTGTATTTCCTCCCTGACCTAGTTCTCCTAAAATAGCCCTGACTACCCCTTCCCCCCACTATTATGAAAAGTGTAGCAAATCTGGATCATTTTGATAGAGCCAGGTTGGAGAGTGGCAACACGTGGCTGGAGGTGAAGGATGGGTACCTCTGGGGAAAGGCTGCAGGAAGCAGCTGAGGAAGGTAGCATCTTAACCTGCATCAGTAGCAGTCAGACCATTCATTTAGTTGGAACATGAAGAAGTGATCAGTTTACTGGGAGACACCATGCAGCGGTCACCGTGCAGGTTATATCAAATACAACACTGAAGAACTCAGGCACTCCAGATCTCGAAAACAGAAAAGATAAGCAATGCAAGTCACGTGGAAAACAAACCATAAAAAACAATAAAAAACCCAACTTGGTCCATGGTGAATAGCAACAAAAAAGCTCGCTGTTTTACGGATTTTGTGTCATAGCTGCATTCTCTGGCCAAGTGAAGCTTTTCCTGTGGTCAGAATATTCTTGCTATTTCCCTCCCATGTGAAGCTCCACTGTCTAATATGGACCCTCTGCTTACACTGCAGCATTTCCCTTCCTGGGAACACTAATAGGGTTTCTTTTCTCTGCCCAAGTCTTTCATATCATAGAGACCTCCACCACTTTTCCGGTTTGGCTGAAGTTGGCCAGCACATACAAAAGTTATTAGATGGGGAGAATGACAGACAGAGATATAATGATCTCATGAGCTTTTTTTCCTTAGTAAAACAGGCCCAAAAGACCTGTTTATTGGCCTATTCCCTATTGCCATAGAAGTCTGACTCAGATGGAGAACCCACTTGTTCCCAAAACACCAAAATCTTCAGAGCGGTTTAGGTTAAAAGCTCTATTGTTTCAAAATCTGCATGCATGCTGACTGCTTTGTTCCCTCAGCTTGGCTGTAAAACAGGATGATAACATGATGTTGATACAGTGTGTCTTGCTTACAGATCCTTGCTAACATCTGCTTGTTTTATATTGCAAATGCTGCTTACAACATAAAATCATATTCCAAACAAAAGATATTTCTCTACAAATAAGGGACTGATTAATGTCACAAAGTCTAAAACAATATATTAAAAATCAAAAAAATGGAAAGCAAATGTCGCTGAACTTTGTGTAACTGATACTGCTGCTAATGTCCGTTGTAAAGCTGTTGGCTCCAGCCAGTGCATGTTGTGATTGAATTTACTTAGCTCTTTATAAACAATGGATCAGGCAGGGTTTTTCTGACTAGTTTTTTTGAAAGTACAAATGTCATGCTGGAAAGCCCCAACGGATGTTGTTTCGTGTCAGTGACATAAGATGGGGCTAAAATCTTTCCAAACTTAGTACTGTAGGTGCCTTAGCAGACTTTGTAATATCACAGCAGGGAACAGCAACGTCACATCTGGAACATTATAAAATTGGCAATGCTGAAAAGGCATTAGTAAACATTATTAAGAATTCCTTGCAGGCAATTAGACTGCAACAATATCTTTGGAGAGAGGTTTTTTTTTCTTTTGCATCTTTATTTCTATCTTGCTAATGAGAGACTAATGAGCCACAGACTTGTTACCTAGGAGGAATATCTCAGCAAAGCTCTAGTGAACTTAAAACCAGTATTTACAGACTGATGACTGTTCGTGTTCATTATACATTTTAAATGAGGAGGGACTACAATAAAAAAATGGAAACAAGTTGTTCATTGCTAAGAGACTTCTGAAACTCTAAATGTCAAAAGTTTCCCAGTGTCGAGGTTAGAGGCTTCCACCTTTCCCACCATTCAGGGCTGAGCAGTGATATGTGTGATTTGTGTGCCTTTCTGTTTGCTGCTACCAAACTATTAGTCTTCTCTGACCATTGCAAATCTGCTTGTTGGTTTCAATGGTTTCAAGAGATTTTTGTTTTGTTTTTCATTTTCTTAGGAAGCCAGACTAAGCAAAACTTATATGGACCCACTGTCTCTGTAGGTGTACATCCGCATGTGCTAATTTCAGTCACCCCATGTTCACAGTTTTTTTGTGAACACAGGAAGACTGCAGATAGGACACCTGAAACTCTCAAGCAGTGAGCACTTACAGTTGTTCCATCCATAGGGAAATCAATCAAAGCTTATCATCAGCTCTGATTCAGGTCTAGTGGTTATGGCACTTGGATGGGACTTGGGAGCCTTGGCTGAATTTATTTGCTCTGCTCCACCCTTCCTATGTGTTCTTGAGCAAGCCATGCAGGGATAGTTTTTTAAAAACTCTCTCATATAGGCTGGAGACCTAAATCCATCCTGTGACATCAGGCTGGGTAGTCATGGACTGAGATAAACATCTCTAGGATGTGCCACTTAGAAGCACTGAATGTAGAGGCCTTCGGTGGGCAGTCACCCTCAGCAGATTGTGGGATGTCTCCACACTCTGGAGAGAGGACCTGATGCAACTGGATCCTAATTTGGCACTTGAGCAAGCCCTTAACACCAAGTGGGGGGAATTTAGTCTCCGAAGAGTTCAATCACCCAAAATAGTTGTGACCATGTGACATGTTGTGACCACACTATAAATCTGCTTGCACTTCCTGCTCCTCTTTCCACCCCAGCAAATCCTCCTGTGCTCTAGGCATGGTGGCAAAAGCAGCCTCACAGTTTTCCCCCCAAAGAAGGGAAGTGTGAAAATCCTTTTTGATTTAGAAACAGCTGTTTTAACATCATTCCCTTTGCAAGGATGCACAAAAGGTTTTGGTTTTTTTTCAGATCAAGTATTGAAACCTTGAAAGTTGCCACAGAAAGTTCTCAGGCTGCTCACTTTCTCTTGAGTTTTCCAGGGGTATTTTCTCTGGGGATGTTTGGTTAACTTGTTTAAGTCGCTGTTTCCTCTGGTATCTTGGATCTTTCACCTTGACCTTCTTATCCAAGGCTTCTCCCTTCTCTCAGCCTGCATCCCACATGCTTATTTGTTTTATCTGGTCTGTTACAGAAGCCATTGTGTTCACTGGAAGCTGACATCCGGGACTTGGCATCCATTACAGGTCTAACAAAAGACCATAATCCAGGCTTTTGAACCGATCATCCACACAGCTCTACATCAGCTGTGCAGGGGTGTAAACCTGCGCCGACCAAGCACAAGGCAGCTATCCCACCTGTTCCATCATTTCCCCACCTTATGTGCACTCACTCTGAGGACTGCAAGCAATTACTCTGGTAGGTACTAAATACAATATGCAGCACATGGTAGTGTAAAATTATGGAATTTGGGGGTTTTAATGAGCTCAGGTGCAATACAAAAGGACTTTTTTTTCCCTGTCCATAAAATTATATGGCTTGGAATCAGGGATTTATACAGCCCTGGACAAAGCCATTTTATTTAAAGGGTGGGAGTGGGGGGGAATACAACAACAACAACACCCTGGCCCAGTACAATTATATGCAGATTTGTTCACAAATCTGGGCTGGAGCAGATGTGCTGCACATGTTGAAAATCCAGAGCATGTTGCTGGAACTTGAAACATAAACATGAACCTGTTTCCAAAGAGGAAAATCTGCTCACAGCAAGGAGCTGACCCTGTGCTTTAAACAAAGATCAAGTCCATTCTGCCTGTTGTGTCTTTGCCATGTGTTTACTCTCCTTACTTGGTGCCTAGGGTAGCTTAAGGAATAGCCAGAAGAAAAGAAGCAATCTACCTAGGTCACAAAAGAGCCAGTGGCACTCTGGGCATAAGGAAACCAGAGGTAGGATGTGACCCAACCCATCCAGCTATCAAGGGTCCCATTAGACTTGGTCAGCGGTATCATGCCGGATCTCTCATCTTTATTTTTAGATGCTTGAAGTCTTTTGCCCTGTAGCTAAATCTTGTAGAAAAACATAACTGCACTTCACAGTGGGTAAGGCTGTAAGAAATAGTCTGCTTTAAACACAAACGTGCACTCTGTAGGTAGTTGAAAGTGAAGTTCCTGTAGCTGACTGTGTGATTAAATTCTTTTGGAGGATAGAAGGGCATGCTCTTGAAGACTCTGCACCCTGACTGAGTGCCACCATACTTGCTCTGCTTAATGGTGAAAAGCTGAAACACTGGCAGCCCCTCCTAACCGAGGCCATGAGCTTCCAGATCTCAGCACGGTCTCTCACATGCATGCCTGACACATGTGGTAGGACATGATGCGTTTCTCTCTTTTCTTGGTTCTTTATTTTATTTATCAAAAAAGGGTGTGGGTTGCTCTGGGGACGCTTGAGAATGCAAAGTGCTTTCCTCCCAACCCTTGAAAAAGATTAGCCCTCCAGATACGGGGCAAAGGTCACTTTCTGGTTAATATGATGCTGCTTACATCCCATCTGCTCCCACCGGGTGTTTAGATGAAGAAAAGAGTTAATTTACCAGGAGTAATGATGCCATGACCTACATGAGCACAAAGGTTCCAGCCCTCTTTCTTCTTCTGGAGGAAAGGAGGTGGTGGAGGTGGTCATCTGTGTTCTCGTAGCTCTCCCTGGGAGATGTTAGATTAAGGCATGATCTTGTAATCCATGCTCATCCAGTCATCTTGCTGTCTACAGGCCGAGCTGCTCACAATGTTAAGGACTTGGTCTCTAGGATTCATGTACACATTGGTGCCTCTGCTAGCACTGGCAGGTCAGCTGCAGTACCCTGTCTGTGGGAGGAAGATACTTTTCTGGAGGTTTCATAGCTTGAGAAACCTGGCTGTGTTCTGCAACTCTCTGGTAAACTGATCACATTTTATTTTTCCTTAAATCAAAGAGCTATAATGGGGAATGACTGCTAAAAATGGTCAGGTAGAGTTAGATGTGGATTATGTCAGAAAGGGAATGAGCAGCTTATCCTGAGAACGGATACAAATAAAACACAGCTACTTGATTAGTTGAATGTAAGAGAGCTGTGTATCTCCCCTTTCAAGCCCTGTCCCCAGTCACCAGCTCTCCTACCCAGTAATCCAAATACTCTCCCAGGCCTCCCTCCCACCTCCCTGGCTTGCTCCGTCTCAGCCCAGAACCTCAACAAGTAGCAACATTCTGGCTTTCCTGCAGGACCTGCGAATCCTGCATCCCACAGCTGCAGGGCACTAACTTCAGGATCTCAGCTGGATCTGAAAGGGGCTACTTTGGAGAAGGAAGGTTTAGTTGATCAGCATTATCTGGGAGCACACCAGTGGCTCCCAGGTCTTGCTGAGTTCCTGCAGATCTGGGATCTTTTGCCGTAACGTGCAGAGAAAGCCAATATCTTCCTTCTGGGAGCGTTGCAGTTGATGGTTCCCGCTGCACTGGTGCTGGCAACATGGGTCAGGCTGCCCTCACAGGAACAAGTTGCTGCTGGGCAGTGGCAGTTGCCAACAGCGCCTGCAGAGCCTCAGGAGGAGCCAGCAGCCACTCAGACACCCAGAGACAAGTTACTGCCAGACAGCTGATCCTCAGTAACTTGCTTCAGCACATGATCACTTACTCCATGGTATTGATGGCAGCTTAGTTACGTGTTCCTCTAATGCACTGCATTCATAAGTAAGTCAAGCCTTGTTGGGTTGGAACGAGGGGCTCCGTGGTCTGGCGTTCAGACTAGTCTCTGGATCAGCCACCTACTTATTGCCACCTTTCCTGCCCCGTGTCTGTATTTCCCACCTTCACAGACAGGGGCAAGGCTGCTCTGCTAGCTAAAGGTGTTACAAACATCAAATCTACCAAGGGCAGTGAGGTATCTACAGGCTTTGTTGAGCAGGGTCAAACAGGTAGCGTGACGACTAATTGAAAATGGGTTTTCGTCTGAGAAATACTCAGCCATACGAACTTCATTAGCTAATCATGTTTCAAAGGGGGGTTACAGTTTTGAAGCCCAAATGCTCCTGCCATGGACAGTACATAGCGCAGGCACCACACCGCTAACACAGTTAAAAGGGCTGTCAGTGCTAGCATGTTCACCTTAAACTGGAAAATTTTAAATGTTCCCAGTGGCCCAACTATTTGTCCTTCCACCTGGCTACTGTTCAATCCATTGCCCGCAAATATGGTTAGAGGAAGAAAAGACGCATTATTATTAATAAATGAATGGAGCTATTTGTTATTTATTATTAAAGCCCTCAATACTGGCAGACTTTAGTGATACATGAAATACAGGCAAGTAATTTATTTATTAGGGAAAGAAATGATTTTTTCCCCCCGTTCTGGAGCCTTTTCTGACCCAAAACAACAGGGGGTTTATCAAATACAAATACGATGACTTGTAATTTTAGAGTCTTTCAGAGCACTGTAACTGACAACCTTTTTAACATAAGTACATTGAGCAAATAATTTATAGAAGTATTCTGGGAATATTTTAGGGTGTTTTATTACTACTTCTGAAAGCTATGGCATGTTATTGATTTTGGTGTATTAATATAACCTAAAAGTGAGGGCACATGCTTGCCTCCTAATCCAAATCAGCTTTGATGGCAACCCATATATTTTACTGAAAGGAGCCTTGAACTAACGGCAGAGGTTAACAATTACACATCATAGCCAAAAGTTTAAGATAATGAATTTTGCTCATTACACACTGTCCAGGTCCAGCCACAGGAAGTTTTCCACTACTCCCTCCTTGATGTTTCATCCAAATTTCTCCAGTAGCTATTTGTCAGAATTTTGAAGTCTTATTCTTGCATTTGTAGCATGCGATTTACATTGTATTCATGAAGGCTTCAGCCGAGGAAGTGTAATCATCATTACCCCTTTCTGTATGCCATAAAAATAGTGTATTTCTCTTAAAATGGGATTGCTTGCTTACTTTATACTTTTTCACACACACACATATGTATGTGTACACAGGCACAGATATATATAACAGTGGCTGTTATATATATGTTACCGGATGTGGGTATTTCTCTATTTTGTCCTTTGTTCTGCCTGGAGTACTGCTCCAGGGTGCTACAGGGGTGTTCAGTTCCTCTGTCTCTCTTCTCAGTCCGTGCAAGGAGTCCAAAGCAACTTTAATGCAGAGTGTCAAGACAACTGGCAGTTCTAGCTCTTGCTTTCCTGTGACCTGGGTGCCTGTCCATTTAACACTTCAGTGAAACAGAACTGATTCACCCAGCTGCCGAAAGCTGTCTAATGGTACCAGTGTCTAATCATTGCCATCACAGTGGAGATGTCAGCCAGATGACTCATTCTAAGACTGTCCAAACCCCACCACTAAACCTGTGCTCCCGTTTTCCTGCTTCCCAAGTATTCTCAGTAATCTCCAGTGACAATTATTTTCACCCTTGTTAATTCTGAAGGACTTTTTATCCCAAGCTTAGTTCTTGCCTTTAAATAGTAAGGGTGAACAGTTTTTACATGCCCTGACATAACATTCCTGTGCACCATGGTTCTTCTCTAGTTGCACTTTCTTAAGAGAATCCAAACAAATCTGCTTAATTGCCGGTTTCTTCCTTTCCCTTTTGAGAAACAGTGGTTTCTTTTATCTTGTCTTTCTGTTCTTCTGATCACTCACTGGTGCCATCAGTGGTGGCTTGGGCATGGGAACTGCTCATCCTGACCAACCTTTTGGGTGGGGAGGAGAACCTTTTGGGACAGTTCTGGAACATCTGTGGCCATTAACAATGGACAGACAGGCAGCTGCAATGGCAGGTGAGAAAGAAAGGCAAGGGGAGCTCTGGCAGAGAAAATTGCTCCAGATTTGTACCCCTTTTTCAAATTTTATTGGGATGCAATGGCTGGGGCAGTCAGAGAGTAGTGCTGCACTACTCTACCAGCCCTGGCTCCTGGCTGCCCTCCTTTGCTACTTTCAGCATGGATATAACACCACCACGATGCTATCACTTCTTCTGCTCTGATTATGAGAGAAAGGCATGGGGTGCTCGCTGGAAAAGGCTTTAATGCCTGAGGAGCTTTTGTCCACAATGCCTAGAAGGGATCTCACTTACCTTTACACCACAGGTTATGTTTAAAAAGCATATATGCTGGGAGGTATGTGAGGTGGGCTGAGAATTACACATTAAAATAGCATGAAATATGGACATTTAAGTTTTTTTAAGTTTTTTAAGGTTTTTTTTTTATTATTTGGGAGAAGGAATTCAATCAAAATAACTGTGGAGAGGCAAAAAGCATACAGAACTTGAGGAGCAGAGGAAAGGCCATCTGGCTGAACATGCCGCCCATTAAAATGTACCTTAATCCCCACTTCCTGCTTTTTCACCATATGCTTTTCTGTGTGAAAAGTCAGGTAAAAGCGGTGCCCTTAAAAGAGATGTTGCATTCCTGGTCACCTAAAAGGGTGACTCCTAATTAAATCCAAAAGAGGCATTTTATATTCATCATAGTAGATTTACTTACATCTTTATTTTCCAATAAAATGTGCTTGCTCCTCCTGTCCTTGTGACATGGCTGATGTCACTTCCCACCCAAGAAGTTTCTGTAGGAAGGACTTTTCTTCCCCCTTTTTCAGATAGTTTAGAATTTGCTTTTTTATTTTTAATGGTAAGACTCCTGTGCTGTCTGTATCCTGGTGTAGTTAGCACCCTTATTCTCAAAGCAGGAACACGAAGGGCCTTGGGTTGAAACAGAATTTATACCATATACACCTATTTCCTTTTCAGTCGACATTTAATGATTTGTAAATAGTAATAATATTCCAGCAAAGAAGAGAAGATTTTTAAATGTACTGCTAAGCAATTGCAAGTGTAAATTAGTTCTTGGGATTGTCTCAAAGGTTTTATTGGTATGGATTTTGGAATGTACTGGACAGGGCTTGATACTGAGGGGCACTTCTTTAACGTCATGATTTTTCAAATTTCATAACCTTTTTAAGCTTTCAGAGCAAGACTTCAAGCCCCAACTAATTTAGTGGTCTTACTGCAAATTGGCCCAGACTTTTAATATGGCTTTAGTGTTGAAACTTGTTCCTCAATTTGTGACCAAGCTAGACTAAGTCAGGGGCTCTTTGGAAAGGGCTGTTGAAACCTCTAAAAGTTGATGGGAACGAGGGTATTTGAAAATCTATGAATAAGGTCTACGAGTCATACATTGCACCCCTTATGTGGGGTCGTCCAGAACAGTGGTACAGTGAGTAGGCAATTCACCCCAGGTCTATTATTTAGCCCATTACAATATCATATATCCTAACGCATGGTAGACTGCACAAATTAGAGCACTCCTTTTCCAGGAGCACATGATACAGAGAGCTCCTGTGGTTGTTTGGGGTTTTTTATTTTTAGGTTCAGTAGATTTTATTGGATTATTTTCCTACCCTGTGAACACAGGCACCAGCTAGTCAATAACAATCGCTCCATTAAAAAGGAAAAATGGAATCTTCGGTGTTAGCGGCACACACTAGAAATAAAAAAGGAAAGGGGAAAGGAGGGAAAACCAGGTGCCAGACATTGTTTTACATGTCACGGACCTTGGCATTCTATAGACATAAGTCTTTGAACGAATGCAAGTAAAACGTTAACAGAAAAGGTATGCTGTATCACATTCTTCTTTTTCCGTTCTTTGATATCAATGAGAACACATGGTGCATATCACCTCTGAAAATCAGGAAGCTTATTTAATAGCTGCATTATCTTAAATTAACTTTTGGCTTCCAATTTGAGAATGTTATGGCCCAGACAAGACTCTCCTGAGGCTGCAAACAAATCAATAGGAGGGCCAGGAATAGAAAGACGGATAGGCCTTATGCTCTCCTTTTAGCTACCAGACCTCCTTCTGTTCAAAAACACGTTGCACCCAAAGCCCTAGCAGAGCAAGCACTGGGATGTTCATCACCGAAAGGATGAGCTCCAATTGCTTCTCTCCCTTTCCCTGGAAGCGCTCCGTCGGTGTTTGGTGCCCCTCTTGGGCTAGACCCTCCCTTACGCTGCCACTTTCACAGTCTCCACAAAAAACAAAAAAAACCCGTCTTCTGCTCCTAAGCGTTAGACTTTGAGCACCAGTCACAACTGGTTTATGTTCCTTGCTTGCTTCTGCCATTGAGGCTTTACTTAGGCTTGATAGTGAGTGAAACAGTCAGGTGTAAGATTTTAGGTCTCCACTCAGACGAATTGTGCATGGTACATGCCGAGCAGCCGGAGTGTTTACAACAGCCTGTGACAGAGCGTGTTACTCATTGCTACTTGAGGCACTGCCACAGAAATGTGGCACGTTGCACATAAATTGCTTTTGCAGCAAGCTGAAAGTCGTGTTATTAGGGCTCACTATTGGATTAATCCACCGACATGCAATCCAGCCGGATACTAGCAGTGAGGATTTATTACCGTCTGTGACTTTAAGTCACATCACAGCCCACGACAAAATCGCGGTGTGCGTGTGTGCATGTGCGTGCGTGTGTGTGTGCATGCATGATTGCTGCAAGGGACAGAGAGGGCGGCCGATGCATGCGGGAGCTGGGAGCGAGTTCTCGTGGTGCGGCACCATGTCCAGAGCCCTTTGCAACATGCTTTGCAATATGAACTGTCATGTCCTGTGCTTGGGATTAAAAAACTCCTCCTGCAGTGCGCAGCCTACAAAGTATTTCTTTTGTGAAAGGCATTTGGGGGGCGAAGGAGGGAGTGCGATAAATGTTTAGGTTGCATGAATAGAGCCTTACTGAAGTTACGGAGTAACTGAAGGTAGTGGTAAGTCATGAAGTCTTTGCTGTTTAGTTTTCTGCCGCTTACCAGCCCTATGAATATTCAGATTACATCCTCTGCGTTGATGCTGCTGCCCAGAGTGCCAGTTTGTATCAAATCTGTCAGTGTTTTGGGGGAGTTATGAACATCTGTCCAGGGGGAATTGGACTGAGATATCACCAGTTCATTTTGCATATAGTCCGGTGAACTGCCGACAGATGGCACTGATTTTCATTCACAGTTTACGGACTGTTACCAATTTCTTACCTGCGACTTAGGCACCAAAAAGCTCTGTCCTTCACTGCCAGCTAGGATCAGTTGCAATTTACCACTTTCAGTCATACAAATGGCTGAGAAAAGCAAAATATTTCTGCTTCTGTCTTTCTGTCTGCATCTGTTTGACCACTGTCCTGTCCCTCCTCCTTTTACTCCAAACCTATGAAATAAAAATAGTCATTTTGTTAAGAAATTTCCATTTCTCTCAACTATGAGCCTGTGGGTAACCAGATCACCATTGTACCTGGCAATAATGAGCGAGTTCTAATGTGGGGGAAAAAAGGCAACTAATGAGGTAATTAACCTGTTATTATATGATAGAGACTATGCACTTGCATGCTTGATGGCTTCGATGTAATTAAAAACTTTTAATATGTGCTTTTTTGTGAGTTGTAAAACAATTAAGAGGTTCTGAGGGTTTGGGCTTTTCTTTCTTTCTTTTTATACGTACATTTTTGCTCTCTTTGACCCCCATGCTCTAAAAGCAGTAAAATTGCTTATGAGACTTAAAGATAGATTTGGCCCTATACTTTGGAGGAGATGGAGGATTGCAGCATGCAATGCAGTGGCCACTGCTACCTGAGGCTTCCTCAGTGGGACGAAGAATACTTGTTTCTGGTTAAATTACAGAGAAATAAGAGCCACCATAGCACAAACCACACCATGTAATTTTAGTCTTTGATTTAGTAAAAGGTTCAGGCTGCTTCCAGAACAATAATTCAATAAAAAATTAATTTAAATCTGAGTATGAACTACCTTGAAATAAGTGGAACTGCTCATATTTTCAAGTTAAGCACATGCTTAAAATATTTGCTGAATCAGTCTGGGAACATACTAAAAGACTGTCCTTTCTTAAACTTTTAATCCGCAAAAGGAATAATCTTCATTTGAGTAAAATGATAGTTGAGATTCTGTCCTAAGAGAGGATGACATTTTATCCTAACTGAAAGCCTCCATCTAACAGTGTTGGGGATCAATAACTTTTTTTTTTTTTGAGTAATTTTTCCCTGTATTTAAGATTGTGTCTGTTGCTACAAGAATCTTTTTCCTCCTCCTTCAGATGTGCCTCTCCAGTTGGTAATTTATTATTTTTTTAAATCAGTACACACATAAACATTGCTATTTTAATTAGGGAGAAGCAAACAGAAGTCACAGGCTATAAGGCACTGCGAGTACGCTTGCTACTCTCACATTTTAATTATTTATTGGAGTAAATAAAATTAAATATTTTCATAGCAATCCAGAACAGGATTTGAAGTAATTACTCTGTCAAATTCATCAAAAATTCTCTCATCAAAATAAAAACCTTGATGTCATTGAATAATTTATAATACAAATACACAGAAATTGTAAAGTATTATAAATAGAAAACTGCAGGGTAAGTGAACATGAATTAGTTAAGGGTTATGTTTCTGAAAGAGCCTGTCATAAACTGTATAAATTTTTAATAAGTGTTTTTGAGGCCTAATTTTAAGTGTACAGTATACCAACAACTACAAGAAACAACCCGAAAATAGTGATTTAGAAACACATCTGTTTATGATACAGGCCAGATTGTGACTCCTCTTCCTGGGCCTTTCTCTCACACTATTTGAACTAATGATGTTTGCTGCTGAATGCCTGTGGCTTAACATGAATCATCCGCCTAAATAGCAAATACATTAAGTAAACCTAGGCTCTGTTATTATCAATGAATGACAAATGCTGGGACAATATCTAGGCTGTTAAAACCCCAACTGTTCTGTGAGGCACAAATGATGCTACACCACGCTGCCAGCGCCCTGTCTTTGTTAGGTGTCTGGTGCGACCGAGGACCGCTGGTCCTTCCGCAGGAGCTGGAGGAGGCCGTCAGTCTTCCCTGGCACCTGCTGGGCCTGATCCCACAAGCTGCCATTCTCCCCACTGATTTGAAAAGGAGCTGGAAGTGCTTAGCACCTTGCAGGTTGATGGTAACTTTTGCGTTTGATCTTGCAATGCTGAAGGCGACTTCCCACATTATTAGTAACCCAGGATGGGTCAGAGGCAAAAACTCTGAAGTCCCTTGACTTGTTCTTCTTTTCCTAATTCTTACTGAGTTCTGGATCAAAATTCTGCATAAAAGGCCTCCCATAAAACAAATTTGCAACAGATCTGGTCCTTCCCACACTGAGGCCATTGTTTTCAGTGGATCTAAGATGGATACAAGTATCAGCAGCCTTTTTAAAAACTGCCGCTGCAAACTCATGTTAGACATGAAAAATATTACCTCCCCCACCCCAGCCAAATGAAACCTGAGATTTATGATCCGATGTGGATTGGAGACAGCAAAGGAAACCTGCTGCAGCTCCACTGATGCCAAGAGTGTTCTGGATGCAGCAGCAGAAGGCTGGTGAAATGCCCCCAGAGTCAGCGGGTTGGTTCTGACCTAATCCTGTCATAACAAAGAGCACATTTCAGCTGTATGTCCAGAAGTCTTTTTTCACTTCTGTGTTATAAAGGCCATTAAACGAATTCTACTTCTATTCTTAAAGTAGTTCTAGGAGTTAAAGAAAATAGATTTGGTGCCATTTGCTGTTTAATCTATTTTATGAAGGATCACTGAAGGGAGGTTTTTTCCCTTCGCTTTCTTGCAGCACATCACCATTTTGGTAGACACGTCGGTTCAGATCATATCTGGCTAAAACTTTATTTTGCAGGAGCCAGTAAGAAGCATGCACTTTTTTGATCGATATACGTTACAGAAATAGACACAGGTAATGATTTTCAGACAGCTAAATCAAGAATGCTTTATCAGATGTAGAATATGCTATCTTGTTTCATGCATGCATCTACCTCTGGCAAGGTTCTTTCTATTTCTGGGACTTAAAGGGCCTCAGCAAGGTGGTTCTGCTTGTAAATCTCTGCTACATCAGAAAGGTCAATATACAAGATGCAGAGCAGACACAGAATGACAGAAAGTGGGAGCAGGATTGGAACAAGTTAAAAATTGCAATCCTTCTCTGCTGGAAAATGAAAAACCATGTACAGAACTCATGGGAACAGTTAGAAAATGCTCAGGAAGCTTTGGAAAGCTTTGGCTTATGCAAACTTAAATGTAGCCTAAATTTTGCATTACTCTCTGCACAAGGTGAAAAACATCCAGCTTGAATATACTACAAGACAAATCTATTGACTGTGGAGTAGACATAGGAATTTATTGCTGTACTGTTTCTCTTCCCATTCATCAGCTGAGATTTTCTTAACTGGATGCATTAGCACTGTCACCAGTTATTTTGTGGAGGTTTTCAATGACTCAGGGTTTCAGTCCTTGATGTAATTATCATCTAACTCTGTGTTCCCCATTCAGGATGATGTGGGGTACATTAGCCTCGTACTCCAAAGATTATATTGCCTTACATCAGATTGACAGCAAACATTTTTAAAGACAATTTAATTGAAGAGAAACATTTGAATCATTTTGTGTTTTAATTTTATCTACAATAATGCTTCTGCTTTTCATAAATCTAGGCTTCCAAAATCTGCACAGAACACAGAGATGGAGGCTTCCATGTATTAGTTATTCTCTGGGTCCTTCTTTTCTCTCTGTTTAATAGTTGATAGGCACATTCTTTCCTCCTACTACTTCACTGTAGTCAATAGTGTATCATATGCTGTCATCTGAGGTCACCTTCCTGAACTGCTTAGGTTTAGGAGTCAAGTCTGGTACAGACAAGTTAAAACTTTTGATAGTAGAAAGTGATTTTCATTTAATATGTTGGTTGCTAATCATTATCAAGCCATTTTAGAATGAGAAAGTAGCTCGTATAGGGAATCGCTTAATTTCCCTAAGCACATTTGGGTCTCACTTGCTTTAAAGATGTGCTCTTAGCTCGGTTTTTCTCTTTGGGTTTGGGGTCTTTAACATTTCCTCTTCTATTGCTTGTGGTTTCATTGTAATATTATTCTCACTGCTTTTCCTCTTCCATCTATTTCGCTTTCTACTCCACAAGGATATTGTAGTTTTTTTGGACGTCAAATGGAACGACAAAGGAAAAAAATCCCCGCAATTCTTTTTTCAAACTATGAATAGTTTTCCTTTAAAAAAAAAGTTCTGGTTCATCTGCAGCCAAGTTTATTGGAAATGACAGCTCAAAAGTTCAGTGAGTGAGTGAAGTTCCTAGAGATCAGAAGCCCTCTGCTGTTTCTACTGTTTCCAGGCCTCAATACAAGGGCACCTTTTGGAAGTTTCAAGGTCAGCTGTAGGTCTATTATTATGTTGAATGGAAAGGAAATAATTTTGCACTTGTATCCAACTTCTTGTCATCTTTCTCCTTACCCTACTTGGCTTCTTTGTAGTACTTGAAGGCCTCAGCTCCATCGCTTTCGGCCATTGTAAATGGTTTGATTGGTGTTGGCCATGTTATCCCTTCTTTCTCTCCTCTTTATAAAAAGCAAATGATCATGTCGCATTGAAGAAACCATTATTGCCATCAAACAATCTGCCTTAATTTTCACCTTCTCTGAAAGTTTCTACTGCTCATCAACATTTCAGAAAGAAGTAACCATGTTGGTTTTCAGTTACTCTGAGGAATCCTACCAGTTCTGATCCGCACTTTGGATAGGGCGTAGCACAGAGACCACTTGGACAAAGGATGAACTGGTCTCTTCCTTTTATTTTTCCCTCTTTGCTTCTTCTGGCTTGTTTGAAACATTTGTTCAAGCCCCCTGAAGGGAAGGCAGAGACATGAATCTGTACAAAGTTCCATTAACCAACCATCTCTCCTAACCTGCAACGTGGAGCAATCTAGAATGAAAATTGTGTATGTTATGCCCAAAATCTTGGCTTTGCCTTCCCATGAAGGACTCAGGCTGATGTTGGAATCAAGCATTTGCAAGAAGCCCACCCATAGATATTTCTTCACAGACATCTCTGGGCAACTTTTCCTTCTTCTGTGCCCAGGAGAATATTGCTACAGCTGTTATGTTACTCTTGCTCAGCCCTGTCTGACTGCCTGAAACGTAACACCCATTCAGCAATCTGCTCCTTCCCTACCTCCCTTTTTCCAATGCATAGCAAAGATAGACAGGGGACTAGGACAAGTCCCTTGGAGTTACTGTTTCTGCTAGTGACTGGTTTGAAACCAGGCCTCTGGATTTGACAAGTGAGTGCTGTTATGCCCTAAAGCATCTACGGTGTTTTGCTTGGCATGTAGAGTGGGTAGCAGCTTCTCAACTACTTGGTTTTGCGTATGGTCACTGGGGCTGAGTGTGAGACCACAGAGCACCTTCCTCACTCAGCTCCGTTGATTTCCTTTGCTTTTATGGCATTACTCCTAACTGCCATCAGCATCATAGGGGTAAGCACTGGGCCCAGCTCCCGTTGCACAAATTAAAAATACAGTAGCACCAGAATGATTCTCTCTTCAGGGCCTACATAATGATTTTTTTCTATTAAACTGAAAGTACAGTAGATATGTTTGTCTGAAAACAAAAGACTAAAGATACACTTCAAGTCTGAGGGGGTTTTAATTACAGGTCAAAGGGAGCAACAAAGAAAAGAACAAGTATGTAGAGAAGGCATTATGTGAGGGACTTGCTTGGCAATAGCAACCCCCTTAAGTAAAATGACTGGAAGTGCCTTCAGGCAGATTAAGTTGTCCACTTAGCCCTTGTACATGCTCATGACTATCACTTTTATGATCCAAGAAGTACTGGCAGCATCTGATCTTAGGGACTGCAATGTAATATGGAGACTACTATTCAGAAAGATATGACATGGCTCTATAGCTTTTTTTTGGAGAAAAGAAACAATTATCACAAGCTCTACCTGGTGAGCAAGCTTGCTGCCTACTTCTGACTTCTGAGTTGCCCAGAGTGGTCTGGCAGGCGTGAGGAAGTTGCATTAGCTTCCAGCTACATATCGAGTGGTTTTTCAAAGAGCTTTTGATGACTTATAAAACAGAACATGGTTTGGGGGTTGAGTATTTATCTGAGCAGCTGTCTCCCTCTGTATGGGCCTAAGCACTGTTTGACATAATCTAAAGCTGTTTTATTGGCCATTCCAAAACAAACAAAATACAAATAGGCTTAACACCTTTGGAAGGCAACTGCTTAGTTATCATGTGGAATTCATTTTGGGCTGGGGATCTGTAAAGCTGAGTCAATACAGTTATTTGAATCTAAGCTGCAAGCTTACCTTTTAACCTATGTTTTTATTTCTTCTTCTAATAGACCTTTTTTTCAACCTACATATTATTGATTGTGCCTTTATTGTCCACTGCCCTGCAGGCATTTGCATAAGAAGTACTATGAACTCCTGCCTTGAGTTGATCCTACCTAAGAAAGAGTAGGAAACAAAACCTGTGAGGCATGGGATGAGTATATAGGCCCATTCTTAGTATTCAGAATATATACATATATTTTATTTTCTGACAGCTTGGCAGGAGGTTCAGCTCTGAGTGGCTGCAAACCATGAGAAAGTTTGCATTTTAGGTCTAGCTTTTCATTGACCTTTTTCTCTCAGATCTGTTTCAGATCTTCCTTTGAGAGAGAGAGTTGCTGAGGGCTCCATGAAACTCTAGACCCAATAGCTGGTGGGTACCTTGACATCTTCTGTCCCCACTGCTCTTGCATTACAGAGAAGATGCTCTTGGGCTGTTAACCTGAAGATCTGGAGCTCTTTCATGTCCTTAGCCGGAAGAACTGAATCACTGGGCAGCTATGTCCTTTTCTTTCTGAGACATCCAGGAAGGTGGTACTGAGCAGTTGCTCTTTTGCAGTTCCTCCTTGTCCCTTGTGCAGCTGCTGATGAAGTGCTCTAAGGTGTGCTAATGATGATGCAAGGGCTCTAATGTCTTCAGCGTATTGATGACCTGCATCAAGCTGCCATTTCTTTTGGTAGGGCCTGTATAGTGGCTGAGAGGACTGACTGCAGGACGAAGTTTTATCTGGTTGAAGGTCTGCTCAGGTCAGACAGCTAATACTTACAGGAAGGAAGAAATGACTGGTGAACTGGAAGTAAAGGGCAGCAAGAGGGTTTGAATTTTCCTTCCTGAGCATTTGCTGCTTTCATCATGTTAAATCTGGTGACATAAAGTGCTCCAACTCCCTTTCTTAGGGTTTTCCTAGATAGTATTTTATATCTGGGCTTACAGGCACAATGTCAAGGCATTATTGTGTTATGAGGTTTGGTCACTACTTGTGTTTTGGAGTTTGTATGCACCTTGAAGGGCTTAAACTTAGCCTGAAAAACCTCAGACTTTCTGGATCTAAATCTCTGCTTGGAATCAGGCTAATGTTTTGAAGGTGCTTGTTTGTTTTGCTATTTTCTTTTTCTTGGTTTTGCTTGGGGCATGCCCTGAGAAACTTCATGTTACCATGCTTTGACTAGGCATGATTACAGCTGGGCAGAAAGGGCACTATGAGAGTTCCTTAGCATCTTCATCCACCTACCTTTTCCTCTGTTTGCCTAGTAAGAAAAAAAATGTTTCATTTGAGACACAAGTGCCCTTTTATTTCTTTAGTGCTCTGGGAAGATATGGTAGAGCAATATCCTGGTGTGACTTCTTTGAGAAGTCAACTGTCTGGGCTCTTTAGGCCAAAATTTGAGGATAATGATTTTGGATGCTTACCTTGAAATACCTTTAATTGCTGAAATACTGGGAGTTAAACCTGGGCCACAGCTGGCAGTGTGGGTTATGCAGGCTCTAAGGTCGACAAACTCCTTGACCAGGCCCTTCCCTTTACACCATAGACATAGCTGAAGAAGTGTGACTCTCAACAAAAAGCAGCCATCTGAAAATGAGGCTCTGGAAGCTGAGTGCTCCATGAAAGAGAAACACCCTAAAACTTTCTGAAGGTGTCTGGCAGTAGCACATTATAGAAATGTGGACCTATCAATTTATCTGTTGTTGAGGTCTATTGCAGGTGTGACCTCCCTTCCTGGGTCATCTCAGTACCTCAAGATCTTTTATGCTTTATAAGTACATGTGACCAGATTTACACAATAGAATATACCTGATTCAAACCAGAAGAATATGCTTGATTTCCTGACTTAAATGGGCTCCATGCAGCATTTGCTTGCAGTTCTTCTAAAGTCACTTTTTGTTGGAATTTTGCACAATGCAACCAGAATCCCCCAAAACAGAGCACAAATGCATGCACCAGAATAGATATCTGACCCCTTCACCTTATGCTCCCACATGGCAGCACTTACTGTTGCCACTGTGCCATTGCATTGGCTCTTATAAATGATTCTGCCACCCCACACCATGATTAAGTATTACTGTTATAAACCAGGTACCTCTCATGTTAATAACAACATCTGTTAACTAACAAATTGGTCATTAACCAAGAGTAGCAGTGGATTTCACCAGATTACAGCTCTGCAGGTCTTTTATGAAAGAACTATCAACAAAATGTTGTGGCTTTTTCTTTAAAGATTCAAAGTAATTTTGCTATTGTGTTTCTTAAGGCAGTGGGTATCCCATACACTTCGGTATTATGTAAAGGCACTGTAGGGTGATATTTAAAAAGAACACCTATTTTACCTTACTATTTTACAGAATAAAGTGTCTTTTCTATATGCCATCTTTCAATGGATTCCTGAACAATGCACCAAAACTTAGCAATAAACACACTACTGTCATATAATAGACCCTGTATTTTACAATACCTACAGGGAATCACTTTTTAAAGTCTATAACATACAGTAGTCTTTTTATATGAGTGACTGAGTCATATAAAAATAAAAATTGATAAAAAATAGTAATAAATCTGGATTTTATATCATGCACTGAGCAAAGCCTAAATTAAACTACTGTATTAAACCTTCTATGAAGTAGACCTAATTAATTAAAAACACCAGGGTTAAGCAATTTAGCCATCAATCTCTTAGCTTAAGTGGGGGATGAGGTACATATGGTAACTTACTGAGGAAGAAAAATGAAAGACCTGTTCTCTCCAGACTCATACTGACATGATGTAGGGGAGGTTAAATATGAGCCACTATTCCCAGGGAGACTTCTCCTACAGTTCCCCCAGCAAGATGACTTTCCCAAAGCCCTCAGCAAGTTGGAGTGTGTCACTTATCTCCTGCTTCCAGAACAGCAAGTGGAACAAAGGAGGCTAGCAACGCGTTTCTGAAGGAGTCAAATGTCGAATGAAGCGGCCCTGGTGCCACAGTAAAGCGATTTTTCTATGAGTTAGGTCTAGCTGGTTACATTGCTAATACAATGGAGTCTGCCTACACTACCATGACGAAAAGGGAAATGCCGATGTGTTTCCTGTCTCTCTCAAGATAGGTCCTGGCTCTAGGAGCATGTCTTTTCCATTTTGGACACCGGGCCTGAGGGTGATGTTCAAACAGAGAGGAGCCGGGTTGGAGGGTCGTCAGTGTTACCCTTTTTTGGAAGAAACTCAGCAGAAAGGCAGTCTAATAACTTGATGGATGGTTTCAGTTCCCAGTCCTCAGTGTGTATATGAGAAGGGGGCAGCTCACGGAATGGCTAGCTGAAAATTTCCAGTTCAGCCCTCCCCATCACATTCCCTCCAACTATCAACTTTTGGTGAAAACAGAAAGTTTTGTGAAAAAATAGATTATTTTTGTTTCAAGTTCTCTGCTTTTCCTGGAATGACTGAATATCCAAGGGATGAAACTTCCAGGAATTGATTTATTTTAAATTCAGATTTGATGTGCCTTTTTGGATGGCTGCCTCCAAAAACTGAAGGAAATTTAGGTCTCAAAAAGTGGAGATAGATGAAGCAAAATACCTTGCACCACACTGATGAATGAAAAAAAATACCATCGGTCAACTCTGTTTTTTCAGTCTTTGGCCCTTCACCATCAGAGATGCTGTGAATGAGAGGGAATTTCCTACACTCTTCCTCGACATAGGGGACTGGCATTCAGCTGGGCTGCTGGCAGGTGAAGCTGTAGGTAGTGACCTGGCTGGGCCTTGGATGGCTGCGTTTAGGAAGAGTTTGCAGGGTATCTTTCATTTTCTTGGGTTCCACAGAAATAGCTGGTGTTTGGGGCTTGTGTTTTTTAGTAAAATAATCACATTCCATGCGTAGATAATGACATGCTTAAAATAGTGTTTTTGATCATTTCCCACTCTCTTAACTGGAACCCATTTCTCCAAATCCTGCAGCCTCCCAGGGGTAGTTATAAAGAAAGGGAAAGTAACTGTACCACTTCTCCTCATGCTGTTGCAGTTCCCTAAGAGGAGAATTCATGGCCAAGAACTTCACATGGAAGTAGAAGTAAAATTCAATAGTACTTGGACTTGGATGTCAAAAAGTAGTGCAAAATGGTAAACAAGTCATGCATTGCTTGGTGTTTTGCTCCAAGCTTCTCAAATACCACACTATGGACTTTTTGAATGCTTTAACAGTGGGATAGAATAAACATCCACTCTGTAACTCCTAATTAATTCTTGATAGAATTCCATTAATTTTATATTTCTTCATCCACTTGTGTCTCCCATGAAACCCTCAATTACTGTGATGGTTAATACTGTATGTATATGCAGGTCATCTTCCCTTATCACCTCCCTCCTTCCTTCTGCTCAGACCTGGCAATTCATGGGTGAGTTTTCATGTTGCAGCTAACAGCTCTGATGAAGAGCTGCACCCAAGAAGATGACTTACTAATGCCCTATGCAAAAATTTCCTTTTGCATAAGAATTGGAAATTGTATGGCTGTGGGATGAGTCGATTCAAGTGGCTGACCCAGCAGAAAACTATTAATTTATTTTGCAGGTCAAGGAATGGACCAAGTTGCCCAATAACCATATGATGACTAGATCCGTCATGGAGGGTAGAGGCAGAGGCATGTGGCGAGGGGGACCTCTGTTCTAGCAGGCACTTTCCTTTTGACCAACTCAGCTATAATGTGAAGATGCACCCTTAGGAGTAGCAAAGATCCCCCACACCAAACCCAAGGTTTTAAGCTTGTTTGCAGGCTGTTGAGCCAGCAAATATGTTTGAGGATGGAGATGCACTCAGAGTTCAAGTGTCATTGGGAACACTCTACATAATGTGTAGCCCACTTGAGCTAAGCTAGTGAATACAGGGAATCACATGGTGGCTCTTTGTAGAGGAAGGCCCAAACCTTGAAGATCTTGCTCATTATTCATCATGTATCCAGACAAACCCCTCATCCTGTAGAGGAGAATTTGCCTGCACAGAAACTAAAGAAGGACCTTGAGACTTAGCCTGGTATAAAAAAATAGTTTACAGGCACTTGCCTCTCAGAAATCCCTTAAAGGAATTATTTGTGATATGTGCTCCCACAGACATGGCCTTTTACCTCAGGACTGTTATAGATCTAGTATCCTAAAATCTATACTCCATAAAGGGGCCTCTAGGAACATCAGCTAGGTCCCTAAGCTTAGGTGGGATAAATTTCTCATCTCAATGAAGAGAAATAAGAGCCTCTTGAGCTTCATTCAATCCACCTAAAATCTTAATAATCTCCTGGGGGTGGATCTCTCTCTTCTTTGTCTACACAGAAAGCCTGGAATGACTGTTCCTAACTTAGGAGAGTGCCTGAAGTGTGAGAGGAATCAAGGAACAAAACACATGGATTAACAATTGTGCACAATGGAAGCTGGCAGAGATATGTGATAAGAACTTGAATTACCATTGTTGCAAATATCGTAAACTTTTAAAGTAGATTCAGCACACACAAAAAGCATTTTTTCTGAGCATCTGGAAATAGTGCATGTAATTCTCCTTTTAGTGTTACATAACTTCACTGCTAGCAAAACCTGGTGAATAAAAAATAAAAGTGTTGCTAGTGCAGTATTATTTTTTTGCATTTATAAACAATGAAGCAAGAACAGAGAGATCAACAGAACAGGCTTAAAATGTTGCTGAATGTGCCTGCAGGGACCGTTGCAAAAAGTCACTAAGATAGGGGAGTTTTGACATGACAGAGTGAGCCATGAAGGAGTTATTTTAAAAAGAAACAATACATTTGAATATTCAGACCAAGCACTGAGCAGTAAGTCAGAAAGAAACTACTATACTCAAATCTTCTGCAGCTTAGAGCTAATTAGACCTATGCCTCAGAATGGCCCAAGCCTCATGCAATGTGGCAATGGTTATGATAATTATATTTTCATTCTGTGTTGGGCTGTGAGTTATATGCATATTGCCTGTAAATGCTAATGGGAACTATGTATGTAAATCCCCTCCTCAATGAGGTGAGATTATGCCCTGATGTATCTTAACTAGCATGTAAATGCAGCAATTGGTGTGGCAACAACTTGTGACTGGAAAATGCAGGGTTCTGTAAACCTTTATAGTGAAGTGATATCTAGCTGTGTGGACAGGTTGTTTACTGGGAAGGTGGGTAAGGATGACCTGAAAATCTGAAATTACCACTGATCACGTTGGTTTTCTTATGCATTTCCCATCAAATATCATCAGTGGGGATGATAAACGGTATCAATTTGCTATATGTAGTAAGAGCTTCATCCACATAGGTACTTACCATTACACATTTCTAAGTCATCTGATATATGTCAGAACTGCGGAAGGTTAGACCCATTGTATATGACTTATTGATGCTAGTCATGCCATCCTGACTGCAAAAAGTTAACATTTCTGATTGCATGGTCATTCTTACTCTCAGCAATGTATCTGTTACCTGAAAGGTCATTAAAGTGGTCTGTTATGTGCCTAACTGGCCAACTGTGCCCATAATCACCTAAATAATACATACAAATGGGATACTGGTGTGCAAATGTGCGTTCCTTCCTCTGCCCATAGTTCACTGACCGTAGGACTAGTCACAAATTATATTATCTCTGTTATGCCCTAACTTATACATCAATGTACAATGTCTTTAGGTCCCAGCTGCACCATTCATTCATTTTATCTGGAGACTTTGGGCAAGGCTTGCTGTTGTGTTCACCTGCCCTCAACCCAGTGATGGGCTGCGGGCTTCAGGAAGCACTCACTCTTCTGGGAAATGTGCAGGAAACTAGAACTTCCTCTTTCTCAATGTATCGACAGCTTCCTCCAGGCGTGCACACTCCCACGCTTCTCCGAATAGACGAAGATCTGACCTGAATTCAGTGTCCCTGCTGCAGCGGGGCAGGTCCACACTTACATCAGCCTGAGCAGCTCGCTGGTTTTCAGTACAACCATGTCCCAAAGTCCCAAAGTACGCTACCCTGGAGAGACAGAGGGGAAATTTCCTTTGCTGCAGGGAAGTCCCTGCAATGAGGACCTAAATCAGAGTTATGTCAACTTGTCACACCACTGTCCACAGCACACGAGGCATCATAAGGTTTCCAGGCTGTTTCTTTGGACTTGGCCCCGACTGGCAGACCGTGCTCAGTGTTGAGCTGATTGCAAGGGGCCTCAGTCTCCTCTCCTGGTATCTGCTTTCCATTAGGATGAATTCATCCTCCGTAAAGTTACTTTTGATTTGCTACAGCATGAGTGTGAGGGGAGCCAGGCTTATGGCCTGCTTCACGGTAAATAATGGCAAACCGTATATCGGAGGTTTCATGATCTGGATAAAGATTTTGCTAGAGCCTGCTCTGAGACCTCCAGCTCTGTGAAGTTTGGACTGAAGCAGGACAGGAGGGGAGAGAGTAAATTTTCTTTTGCAAAGTGTTCCTTGATAAGAAGAAATGAGATTCAGCTAAACAGCACAAATGAACTCCAAGGAGAGTGTCCTGAGCAGCACTTGAACACTAATGTCTCCCATTCTGCTACTTTCTTTGTATTACTCTGTTCTTATTCTAAATATTTATTTACTGATTATGAGGAAAAACACACGACCTCACAGGACCCCCAGCAGGTGCTCCCAGACTCCACTGGCTCCTCGAACAACTGCGGTATTCTCTCACTGCCTTATTATGGTCCCTTCTCGAATGTGGGAATGTAGAGTTCAGACCTGGTGGAGTATTTGGGGGGACCGAAAGATATAAATAAGCCAGCTGGGGCTTCAACTCACCAGCTCAGCAACATTATATCGCGCTAGTCTTTGTTTTCACTGTATCACCTATTTTTCGGAGCAGCGGTATAACCAAGTTGTAAACTGCACACCTTACAAATCAGTCTATCCTGACATTGCTGGAGCGTTCATTACAAGCTGTAAAAAAACACTAGCAAGGAAGGTTTCAGTTCTGCAGCCCAATTTTCCATTGCAATAACCCAATTAACTGGTGTGTGTTTGTTTTACAAAGCTCTAAGCTACAATAAACCATGCCGATACACAGGCTGCAGAAAGCTTCGTAATTAGGACAAGGTGTACAAATTAAACCACTCTTTTTAAACTTCAAACCAGCTAACTTCTGACATACTGTACTGCTGGGGCTTCTGGGACTAAACCCAATTAACATCTTAGTATTTTATAAGCATCGTTTTAATTGCATTTGTATGCAATCTTCTCTCCAAGAGCCTTTCAAGGTGCTAGCCCTCGTTCAGATTTTATTACTTTAGTGATTTAAATCTCCTCTATCTGTGCTTCCCGTTAATAATGACTAGTGCTACTTCAAATGCCGGCCCAACATAAAACTGAGCTCTCCAAAGAATTATACTTTAAAACAGTTACATTTAACTTTATTATTACATTTTTAATTTTTTTCTTCCTCTGTTTGAACATTATGCCTTGAACCATTTTATCAAACTGTCAGTGCAGTAAGTGCTGGTAGAGTGAATGTTTTACTTTTCAGTGCTTCACAATGGCGCAGCCTCTCGGCCTGCACATGACATATTTTGCACTGCGCAGCATTGCCTTAGAAAAAGAGGTTTTATAATAGCAGCTTAACAATTTTTGTTTCCGCAGATTTTCAATGTGCAGGGAGGAGGCAGGGGAGAGGTTTAACTCCAGGAGAAATAGTAAAGCCAGGTCCCTCAGGCTGAGATACTTGTGTCTTTTTTAGGGCAAGAACTGCCCTCCTATTTTGTCCGTCAGAAGCTAGGCCTGTAAATCTTTATTCATGCGAGTAATTTTATTGACTGTAGTGGGATTGCTCAAGTTTGGAAGAACGGGGCCTTGCTGGGAGCAGTGGAATATTCCATGGAAAATCTGATGCACTCTAAGGAATGTGAATTCCTATCACTGTAAATTCTCTCTGCATAAAATTTGCTTATGAGCTCTCCTTTATGCCTCTGTTTCTTTGGAAAATGACCTGCATTTCAAAGATCAGGTAAGATTTGTAGAGAGCTGTAGAGGCATTAAAAAGAATAATGCAACACCCTTAGCCCAATTAATAAGATAATATATAAAATATGTTCTGAGATCCTTTTTTCCAGCACATTATCCCATTTTGCATTCTTCCAAGGAAGAAAAAAAGTAACAGGAATGTATTGGATCTTATTAAAATGATGAAATGAATAAAATGTTTATTTTAAAACGCTGGCAGCCAAGCTCAAAGTATTTTCCTCTTTACAAAATACAACTTAGGGTTGAATATATACTAATGTTACTCTCATTTAGGGTTTCTGTTATGTGGATACAAATATAGGGTCTTAAAAATGCAGAAGGTTCCTCCTGAAATATTTTGAACCTTTTTGCTTGATTGAGTGTCTTGTCAAACAAAACTGGCAGCAGATCTCTTGGAACTGCCTGAATCTATGCAGATATGATTTCTATCATGCCCTTATTATGTGTAGTCCATAATAAGGATGAGCATGTATAAATCATTTCTGGCTGGCACTTAGGATGCAATACTCAAAGGAGAAAGACATTTCTGTCTTCAAATGTTTAGCAATTTCTGATATTATACAGTAAGTCTCCCCAGAACCATACAATCCTCAATTCCACGCAGCCCTCTTATGAAAGAATGAGACTTTCATATCTTCCTTGCAAGAGCCACCACTGAGATAAGAATTGTGCAGTTCAGATGTGCGCTGTGCTTCAGTCAGGGTGGCTATATTGAACTTTCATTTGCAAAGCCTTCACTAACAAAATTGCACAGAGATGAAGGTTTTTGCCTCTCTCATTCCTATGTACAATTATCTATGAGTAAGCATTACTTTATATATAGTACTTTATATATAGTTATATATTATGAGTGCATTTCCCGGGGAATGTTCTTCTATGTGCACACCTACAATGTGCACTAAAATAAACACATATATTGTATGAATGTGTTTGTGTTTTCTCAGCAGCAATAATCTAGCTAAGCCTTGCTATTGTAAAAAGCAATATTATGTGAAATGACAGCTGATCTGAAAAGTTCTAACAAATCATGCCTTCCCCAGATAGAGAAATGCAGAGAGCTGGTCAAAACTAAAGAAATCATCTTAAGAAAATGGTATAAAATGATGTATTTTGTCTGTTTACCAGTACTGGACTTATAATTTTTTTATACTCCAATTCTTTAAAAAATATTTTTCTGCAACATATTCAAAAAAAAACCCCATTCCTTTTCCAGAATCCTTTTTCAAGTTTCTTTTTTCTTTTTTATGGAACTTTCCAGGAGAAAAATATAGGATTTTGAATACAAATTTTAAAATAATTTGAAACATAATTCGGATCAAATCTTTTATAACAGTATCAGCAGAAACAGACACAGGGAATGACAAGGAAAATGGTCTATGTTAATGAGGTTAACAGTTCTTAATGACAAATTTTGTTTTAGGGAAAAAAAGGTGATTGGTTTTATTAAGAGTATTTTGCAAATATTTCAATGTGTGTGCAAAATATTTCAACCACTCTGTAAAGAAAAGACTATATGTTTTCTATGAAGCTGTTCTTCACTATAAGTAGATGTATCATTTCTTTAGTATTATGCGATAGTTATACATGGTAAAATGCTTATCTGTGAGGCTTTATACATTTTATATCTGGTATGTTTATACACATACGCATATGGTAGAAAGAGTTCTGTACTGATATTTTATTTGACAGATGCTGATTGTTTCCTATCATGCAAACAAGCAGAATTTGTCAATGAACAGTTTAGTTCTTGGGCATCGGAAAAGCAGAGGGCATTTTAGACCAGGAGTCAGCTAGTGAAGCTGTCAGACTTGATATCCCTGAATTTTAGGTGAATTGGAGCGCCGTGTTCCTACCGACGTTGTTCTAAAGGGGACTAACGTCTTTTGGGAGCCAGGCTCTAGGGAGTAAGGGGCAGAGAGCAGGAGAATATTTTATGCAAAAGAACCGTCTGTTGAGAACAGAATAGAAAATTACAGTTCTTTAATGACAAGCTATCTGAAAAACACAGGGAGCCGTGGGGAAGTGTATTATTCTGTTTTCTTTTCTTTCTATACAGGAAAATAAGAGGTGTCACAGTGAGTTATCATGTGCAGTGACCACTAATGTTCCTGTTTAGTGTACAATTGCCTGCCACATTGCACACAATCACACGTGTCATTATTATATTAACTGTGTTTATATACTGTTCACCTGACTTCACCCAGCAGTGCTTACATAATTATAGTAAAAGGAAGAAGTTCATTTGGCTAAGGGAGGTTGTTTTCTAATTTTCAGTTCTGTTTTCTGCCTGTTTAAAAAGATGGGACTGCAGCAAAAAATGTCTTTGTGAAAAACTAAAACTATCTTAAAAATGTGCTGTGTTTCCCTAATCAGAGCGCAATCTCTTAGAGGCCAGATCCAAAACTCATTAATGCCAGTCCTGTGGATGCTGAATTAGGCCCTGACCTCCTTTGCCTTCCTTGCAGGTTCAGCAGAGACTAGGCAGATAGACTAGCTCTTGAACACAGCAAAATAAAACTGTGAAGTTCCCAGAGCAAAGGCTGTCTTTACTGGTGTATTGCATAGCTCTGAGTGCAGTTTTGATAGTTATAGATAAATATGAGCAAATTAATTTGCTGTAATTGACAGAACAATTAACAAAGCTGCAGTTGTAGAATCTTTATTCCTGGTGGTGATGGAAAGAACCCAATGTGACTTTCAGATCTCAGGTTTATTTGCAACTAAAAAGGCCATCCTTTGTGTGCAAACTAAGACAATTTTCTGGAAAATCACTAAGATACAGTAAATGCGGAACCCAGTAATACCATTTCTGGAGCACCTTTTCAGAACAAAACTGCACTTTCACTGTAGTAGGAAGTGCTGGTGAGGGCTACCGTTCGGGGATTTGAGCTAGGGTTCAGACTTCGTGGGACAACAGAA
Organism: Apteryx mantelli; assembly: GCF_036417845.1. NCBI lineage: Eukaryota > Metazoa > Chordata > Aves > Apterygiformes > Apterygidae > Apteryx > Apteryx mantelli. The sequence continues at coordinate 10,723,807 of NC_089991.1, read as the reverse complement.
AAAGCAAAACCAAGTCTGGTGATGCAATACTTATATGGGAATTAATATTCAGTCCCTTGTGTGCACAGATGTATGTGTGTGTATATGTACAGATGCCAGTTGTCCCATCTGGCATTGTGGAGTGCAATCCTCAAAACATCACACCAGCCCCGGCGAGCTGGAGCATCATTGGCCTCCCCTCACGGAGGAGCGTTCTCTGTGCAATATGCAATGATGAGGATGTGCCTCCTCCACTGAGCGCATGGCTCTATTGTCCATTTAAGCACTATTGACGTGGCATGTGAAGTATCCCAGGAAATGATGGCTTGCAGAAATCCAGCGCAACTGATATTTTCACTCTCATTTCCCCCAGAATTATATGTGGATGCCAATTTCCACGCTGCAAAATAATCTTTTGTAACAGGTCTAGCTATGGCAAAGGCACTTTGATCACAACGCAACTAAGCCTGAGCTCAGTCTAATTTCTCCTGCTAGCAAGCTGAGGGCACTCAGTTTCCAAGATTTTCTCCAGTTATATTATCTATGCTCAGCAATGTCTTTGAAAGCAAAGTAAATACCATGAGGCACATTCAGGTCTGCCAGCGGTGTTACTGGAGCACCCCTGGGCTTCACGAGTGGAAGCCTGAGGGGAGGGACAGGCAGATAAGCAGGACAGGCAAAAGGTTGCAGAGGAATCGGAGGCACGGAAGAGGCGAAACGCCCAGCGGCAATGACCAGGAAGATGCCTGGGGGAAGCAGTGGTGGTCAGTGCCACTAGACGTGTGGGTTGTATGGCCTAGCAAGAAGCTCTTATCTGCATAAGTCCTGCATCTCTGTTGCTTGGTCATCTGGCTCCTGTTGTTGAGCTCTGGCTTAATGACAACAATGTAATGCCTCAGCCAAGTGCCCTGGCTCCCGGAGGTGTTGACTGGTTTGTGTTTCCAAGTGTTACTTTAAGAAACCCAGAGAAGTTGAAGTGTGAAAGTTTTATGTTACTTGAGAGAAGAGGTCAGCAGGCATCTCAGGAAGGAAACTGTGAGCATGTTTTATTTCTGAAGCTGATGGTAAGAGCTTCAGGGACACTCTCTCAGCAGAGGACTTTGTCCTGCAGACCAGGGCTCTTCAAGAAGGAGGGAGCAAATGTGAATTTTCTGTCTGCTACAAGATCTTTAGTTTCCAAGGGTCAGGATGGACTTTGGAAAGGTCTTTCTATCCGTGGCAATTCATTGTGTGCACACAAGGCCTAGCATGGCCTTCGGCTGCCTCCAGTGAAGTACAAGAGACAGGGCACCTTTCTCATGTGGCAAGAAATGATGAAATGTCCTGTTCATCTCTTCAGGCTGTGAAGTATGCTAGGTAGATGACTTGCTTTATAGTGGAGTCAGGCAGAGCAGATATGCAGTCACAAGGTGGCTAACCCATCACTCCCACATCAGTATTGTGTTAATGGCACCTGGAATGGTTGCTAGCCACCTCAGCTTTGCCCCAGTATTTGCATCAGTGTCCTTCATTTAGGGTGAGGAATGGTCCAAGAAAATATGTTAAATTGAACTGTCTCTGGTAGTACCCAGCGTGGAAACAGCATCCCTGATAAATGCCTCCTGAAGCATGGGAGGTCAGGCTGGTTTAACTTGCTGTTGTACTATGTTAAGACCTTGTAGTCAAAAGGCAAGAAAAGCAGTGGGCAAACGTACACATCTGTCAAAGGCACTTACATAGCTCTGTCATTGCAATGCTTAAGTATCTCCCAGTCATTAGTGTAAAGGCATTAGTGCATGGTGAGTAAAGGAGATGTTCCTACAGACATGAACCCCAGTCTCTAAGGCTCTCAGGTGTTTACCTCGCCCAACCCCAATGAGGTGACTGGGACCTAATTACATTGGTGGCTCTGGGCCTGTGGCACCTTCCCCAAACTACACGGGATCCTGCAGCAAACCTGGATCTCCAAAGCCTTCAGGTGCTGCCTTCCGTCGTGGCACGAGTGCCAGAAAGCAGGGCCAGAGTGTGAAAGGGAAGTCACTGCCTGCACAATTGTTTCATGTCTTTTTTTAAAATGTGGCTCTAATCTCTAAGGCAAGTCTTTTTGAAATGGCAACTCAGTATTTGAAATAGCTAACAAAGTTTTTGTGGTTCTTCTCAAAGCTTACCCAGCTCTGCAGCCTAGGGAGACCTGAGCTTGCTTTCCATGAATTCCCCCCTCTCCCCTCAATCACCCTGTTCAATATTTGTCTGCAAAAAGATTATGAAGTACTCAGATGAATTCACACCAGACCCAATCCAACACCCACTGACTCAACAAGCAAACACCTTGCTGTCTTCAGTGGGGATGGCTCAGGTGTTTGAAATGATTTGAAAGTCACTTCTTTGCCTTATCCTCGTAGAGGGCACAGCTCCTCTTCTGGATGATGGCAGTGGAGCAAAATGTTGTGCAAAGGCTTTTTTTTTTTTTTTAATAAGTGCCTACTTTGACATTTCTTGCCCTTCCCTCCTCTGCAGCGTGTGCTGGGCATTTGTTACAAGCAGTTCCTCAACCAGATGGCCCCACAGGTCTGATCAATCTGGTGGTTCCTCTGTGCCTGTAACTGCTCGGGAAGCAAAAAAGAGAATCAAATGTGAAATCTGTCCCTGCTACGAGCATTCACGCAGCGGTCGTGCTGAGCTGGCGCGTGCCGGCTGCGGATGCCGGAGCAGAACCGGCCATTGGAAAACCGGCTCTCAGGAAACACCGGAGCGTTCACGGGTTGAGCGAGCCGTGGGCGAGGGCTCGTGGCGGCAGGGCCGCGGGGCGAGCGGGGTTGCATTTCCAGCCTGCGCGCAGCCTTTCTGGGCCCCGGTTCGGGAGAGCGAGGGCAGCGAGGTCAAAATCAGCCCGTTGGGTGTGAGGGAGCTTTGTGGGGAAGCTCTCGCTCCCTCCCTGCTTCTTTGGGGAAGTTTTGGAGGAGGCTTTGCCCTGCTAGATGGCGCTGGCACCCCAGGAAAGCCCGGCCGGCCACCGGGGCTGCCGCCTGCCCCAGCCCCCGGAGCCTCCGCATTTCCACAAAATAATAATAACAACAATAACCCCCAACCCCTTTTCATATTCCTCGCAGGCCTCCCCCCACTCCTCCTCAAGTGTGCCTGTGAATTATGTATAGGTTTTAATAGATTGTGTCACACATCTAAAGTTATAGGGATTTGATATAAACCCACCATGCAGTAATTATGAGTGTAAAATACATTTGGGGGGGAACATTTTGCAGACTTGCCAAGACTAACAGCTTACAAATAAAGACCCATTCCTGCTCTGGTCTAGAGCTGCGCCCTGGAGAATTTGCACATGCATTTGAAACGAAACAATCACCGTATCTCTGTGTTTACTGCCGGGTGGTGTGGGGGGGAACCCAAAAATCCTTCCTTCCTTAGGTCCCTCTAAAAATACATCCCTGGCACTGGGCAGTTTGCAGTCAGACAGAGACTGCCGGTCTCTAACATGAAATAATGCAAGGTTTTTAAGCAGAAAGTTGGCCGCTAGAATTAATTGGTGTCTTATTTTTCCGGCTGGAGCTGCTGCTTGCAAGCGAGGGCCACATGAGCAGTCCCGCCGTCTGCATCGCAAATTAGGGCTGTGAGCGGCAGCTCCCACTGTATTACACCGACAAAGAGGGAAGGGAGCGGGAAGGAAAGAGAGACAGCGGAGAGTAAGTAGGAAGAGAGGGAAAGGCAGGGAGAGAGGACTACCGAGGAGAAGGATCTAAAATGCAAAGAAGCCCAGGGGAAAGGGAAGGTCGGCAAAAGAGAGGGGAGGGAGGAGAGGTGAGGGGAGAAAGAGCAAAGGGGATTACAGGAAAGAAGAGGGAGAGGGACTGCTCTGACTGGGGAGCAGAGGAAGGGAGCCTGGTGGGGGAGAGGACAGCGAAGCGCCGAGCACCGAGGAGCAGAGGCGGCCGCAAGCGCAGCGCGGGAAACGCAGCTGGAGGGAGAAGAGCGAAGCTGCAGCAGGAGCTGGAGGAGGGAAGAAGTAGGCAGTGGGGAAGCAGAGGAGAATTCTCATTGAATAGGGGGTTGGTTTTCTGGCCCTTACATCTTCCGGGAGGGTAAAGCACACTGTCCAGGGCTTCTTGCCAGGCTGATGAGGCCTGCTCAGCTCGGGGGTTGCGCAGGGCTGAGCCATCCTGTGCTGGGGGGGTCCCTCTGGCCGGATGCTGTGGTTAGGCATCACGCTTACTGCCCCGGTACTGCCAGCCAAGAGGATGCAAGTGTCTCCGTAAAAGGAAAATGTCTCTTACGATATTCGGAGCTTTGCAAGAGTTGCTCAAGGATGCTCTCTGCAGAGTGGTCTGTAATCAGGGTGCACCGTTTTGACAGTAAGACGCGTGGCTCATTTTCCCCACTTTGTAGCCTATAAAGAGTAGCTATGTCCAGTGGAGAAGATAGATATTGTGCTGTGATGTTCAACTGTTGACTCGCACAGCGTTCATGGGAACTTTCAGAGGCTTCTGCAAAAAGAAATCGAGAAAAAAAGTCTACTGCTAGTCAGCTTACATGCAGCCCTGTCCTGCAATATTTTTTAGGGATCTGCAGTCAGAACAAGGTTGAAAACCACTGGTAGAGAGTATCCCACAGTGAGGAAAAACTGGGGGCTGGGGATGAACCACTCTTATGTGCTCACATTCCCTGGCAGATTTCTTATTCCCTCACACGTACCCTTTTTGCCTCATCGTGTAACAACTCCTCAGCTATCAGTTCCCTCTCCTGAGCGCTTCCTTCTCCAAGCTCACCAGTATGGTTTTACAACTACTCGGAGCTCAGGATCTCTTTTAGGGATGCTCTTCCACTGAGCAGAAGTAGCATGAGGACAAGGAGCAACATGAAGCCTTATTTTTGCCTTATTTATAACATGTGCCTTATTTTTGAGGTTCAAGCAGGACTTAGTGGTATCCAGGGGTGAATTCCCACGAGACACCTCTTGTTCCTACAGCTTTGTGTGGGCTGCAACTGGCTTGTGGCCATTTTAAATAGGAGCTCATGAGCACATGCATGACTACACTTCTCACAAAATGAACATGTCTTTAAATAGAAAATGACCTGTTTGTTGCAGTATTGTTCAATGGCCAGATTCTGGCTGATTAATACCTTGTTTCCCAATATATGAAATTGTCTTCCTTCCCAGTAGGAAATGAAGGATTTCTACGATGACTCCAAATCCTCCCTGCCACAGTTCCATTTCTTCCCACAGTCTTTGCTGCAGGAGAAGGGGAAGAAAAAAAGAAAGAAAAAGAAAGAGAGGGGAGTCTGATGGACTGAGCGCAGAGCAGGAGCTGAGATTGTTTTTTCTGGCTGACACACTTAGTGTTGCTGGTGCGTTTGCCACTTCCTTGAAAGGCCAGTGGGGGGAAAAAAAGAGATTAAGGTCATCAAGATAATGCAAAGAATATTCAAACTGGAAGCAGAGGGGAAATATAGAAGGTCTGTTTTTCCAATAGTAAGTAATCAGAGTACAGGAGGATGTAATTTGCAGATTAGGAAAATGAACAAAGACTATAAAATTAACTTTATGACAGAGAAGAGAACAGTCCATTTGAAGGGGGGAATAAACCAACCTCCATAAAGCTTTATGGCTGATACAATCAGCATGTTGATTTAAACTAAATAGGAAATATCAGCAAATAGTCAACTATGGGGCAGTCTTCAAGCCCTGGTTTGCTGTAATCTGGATTGGATGTGACATGCGACCCAAGCCTGGGATCTCAGGGGCAGTGAAAGCTCCACGGCTTCTCAGTCCCCGCTGTGCAGGAGCTCGAAGGGAATGCTAATGCTTGCCAAACCTGTCGCTGACGGGTGTCAATCACTCGCCCTCTCTTCCACTGATGACTTCTCTCACTGCAATTCCACTGAGCAGACAAAGCCCAGCCCAGTAAATGTCCTTCCTCCGCAACGAAATCCAGCCGTCTCTCACACTCCTGCCAGCCTGGGAGCAGCTCAGTGGGTGGATCAGAAGGAAAAGCTTTTAATTAGCAGGGGGACTGCAAGTTAGTTACAGAGCAGGTTGCTATAACAGGGACCCCCCTATCACAGAGCGATACAAACTCTGCTCAGCTCCCTGCGTAAGAAACCCTAGACATCTCCAAGGAGAATGTCTCATTTTCCTCACCAGAGGAGCTTTCTTCCCCTCTTGAATCAGTAGGCGCTGAGCTCCCAGTTTAGCCCAAATGAATGACACACTGTTAAACTGGAGCAGAAAGAGATTCTTCTTCCACAATCTTGTATTTTATACTAGTTTTTATTCCCTCTGTCATCCTTCTTGTTTCTCCCTCACTTTTTTTTTTTTTTTAAGGTAAAAAGAGGGGAATGTAGGAGTGACTTGCACTTGGTGGATTCTGTTGCTCACATTCTTCATGCCTGTAAATAATGTTTCCAGTAGCCTGCGAGCCTACAGCAAGTTTTATCGAACCCCAATGCAAGCCCTCCGAGGAGCTGTAACTCCCAAGCCATGTTCTCCAAAGGACAATTCCCTTATGTCTCTTTGCTTTTCCATTTTGTAGCAGAGGAGAAAGAATACAAAAGCAAATAAGCAAATGTATCCAGAAAAGGCCATTTGGGGGCTGGTTGAAGGTAGAGGTAAATAATTAGGAGTAACTCCAGAGGTATTAATGATACCTGGATGTAAAACCATTGTAAGCTCAGGAGTAAGTCACACAGGCTGCTTAAAAAGGAGGAAAAGCACATCTGCTCAGAAAGGGAATTCTCCTCATTTGTGTGACACAGATCCCAAAACAAGATGCTCCGATTTAAACAATTTTTGCTCTTCTTTGTTAATCAAGTGTCTGAATACGCGACACTGGGGTACTGCCATTCCCAGGGTCCCTGTACTCTCCTTAGGAACAGAAGGCAAAACTCCTGAGACTTGGGTTAAGTGGAGTGGCCTTGATAAAATCCAAATGGACCCAAATGGTTGCTCAAGCAATATCTCACAAAAGTATAAAAATCTTGAAGAATTAAAAAGTTCTCCTAGAAAGAACGGGAATGTTTGGTTACAATCAACATTTTTTCCATTTGCTTTATATTTTATTATCCCCAGAGTGTTTTCCTCAGGTGTTAAAAGCAAAAGGTGCTGGAAGTTTTGTTTGAACTTCTGTTGTCTTGAGATTTTGGCTTTGATCTTTGCAAAATGCCTGTGTTCAACTTTGTTTGTAAGACTAATTGAAATGCAGCAAAAATCTTTCCTGAGCAAATTTTGAATTTTCTCATAAGAAAACAAATTTTAATGTCAAATAAATATTCAGCAAGCTCTGTTAAATCCTATCAAATTATCAGAGAAAAGTATAAAAAATAATGTGCCTTTGAAACCATACAACCTGCTTTCTTTGCATAAAGCTTTCAACATTAATGGAACTATATTTAGAATTAAGAATGCAATTTTGTCCCATTCATATATCAGCAAAAAATTCAGAGCCCCTTTTATGCTAGGGATTTTGAAGCTTTGTTAGTTGGGTTTCATAAAATGACTGTACTTGTCGCATGGATGTACATCCTCCTCCTTTAATGGGTCGACCTGCCCCTTGTGATTAGCAGGGGGAAGCAGTCTGATATATTTGTCAAAAGGCTGTCCTTTGTGAGCCAAAATAAAAATGAGTTCTCTGATATGCAAGAAGTTAAATACTTTTACACTGGCTTGGCTTGGGATCTGATGTCTTTTACTAATACTTATTTTTAGGTGGAATCAGTAGTCAAAGACCTTAAAGGCAAGGGCAAGATTTTAAACTAGATTTATGCTTTTGAATACTTTTAAAAGTGTGTGTGTGTGTGTGTGTGTGTGTGTGTGTGTGCATACACCATTGCATTTATAGTACCATGCTGTAACTATCTGTGATACTGCAGCTGCAAAGCCTCTGAATGCCATGCGGGCTTCTGTGCTTTTCACCTTCATAGCTCCCCCGGGAGTTAAGAAAGTGCTGTTTTTCCTGTTCTGCAGATGGGGAAGTGAGAGGTTCGTGGGCAAGGAGGAAGGCCATGGCAGTGCGGGGCATTGAGCGCGAATCTTCTCTGCCACAAACGGCAGGACTTGGAGTCCAGTGACCCCAACCATTGGGCTTCCTCTCTTTGAGGTAGGAAGGGTGATTTAAGAGGCCAAAGAAGTCCCAGAAAAGCTCCAAGTTTACCTGCAGACCTCTCAAAATGAATAGTAGCATCAGGCACCCCCCAAACCCAGTGCTCCCTTACTGTGAATGATCCTGCCATTAAGCAACTATTAATATTGCTGTGCCTTGGGCCTGCATTGCTGGGGGGAGAGCATGTTCTCAGGACACCCCAGGCTGAGTTCGGTCTTTCTTGCTTTAAGGTATACAACCGCTGTTAATTTTTCAAGCCTTTCCCAGACTATTATTTCCACTTCGACCATAACACATCCAAATTGTTTGTGTGGAAATGTACACAAACGCAGGCCTTCCACCCTGCTGAGATTTTTGCCTCATTTGACAACACAATGATGCTTGCCTACTTTAAATGAATGCCTTAACAAACCTCTCTTTCCTGCTTGATTTAGCCTCTGCTCACACTGCATTAGAGCTTTGGCTTGACTGAGTTAAACACCGACTTGCATGATCACTTTTCCCGCTGAAGAACCCTTTCAATGGATGAATAGGGTGGGTTTCCAGCAGGCCTCCCGGCAAACGTTGCCGTCACCCTCCCTGGTGGCTCGATCTTGCATACGGATGTTACACACATGATGGAGCAGTGACTGTCGGAGCTGAGTCAGCACAACTGATCACCTCCAGTCAATCTTCATTTTGTGGAACTGGAACAGCGTTTCAGCCCTCTGTGGCTGCTGGAGGTGACGCTAATGGCATCTTCCTCTTGAGGACTGGGATGGGTCCTCGTCCGTCCTCGGTGCCACACTGAGTCCGGGTGCAGGAGCAGCTGGGTGCCGTGGGTAGGGGGCAGGAACGCAGCCCCCTTCTCTGTTTCGTGACTCATGCTACTGTGGGCTGGGGTCCGTGCTCCCTCCTCTCAGCCCTGCGTTACACTTGTTGCCAAGCTAAACCATGATGGTTTATACTTGTTCATATTATTTTTGTATTATTTCTGCACCTTTCAAATTATTCTTATTTCTGCTTTTGGAGGATGCAGGCGGTGAGCTAAGGCTGTAAGTGGGGCAAGATGAGTCCTTACTGCCTGCCTGAAGCCCAGGCAGGCAGTGCTCACTGCAGCATGCAATACGGCAATTCATAAAATGTGACATTCATGTTGGCGGGACACTGCTGTGAGCCTATTTTACTCCGTGATAAAGACTACATCTGTCAGGGTTCGTCTCCTCGTCGCCGGGTCTGTTGGACAGTCACGCAGGGCAAACTGGTTAAATGCAGGGGAAAGGATCGGCTCCCCAGTGCGTCCACCCCGAGCCTCTCTTAGGGGATTACCTCCTAGGGCAGTTACTGTTAGAGATGCGGAGCCTTCTCCCGCAAGGTGCTGGGTGGGATGTGATAATCTAAATGTCTTTGGGAACCAGTCAGCGCTGCACGTCCTCGGGGCTTGAAAGGAAAAACCCATTGTGCAGTTCAAAGCCAAGATTTTAGGAACAAAAATGAACCTTTTAATTGCATTTTTCGCTCAGGAATGTGAAAGAATCACCATGAACCTTGAAAGTTTGATATGTACCAGACCAGTAAATAGATTTGGCTTTGTTTTTTTAATGTTTTGCATACTTTGTTTTTCAAACTTTCACCAGCTCTGCTTTGTTTCAGTTAATGAAATTCTTCTATTGCAGCACTGGGACTTTTAAAGCATTTTCGTAACCTCCTGTCTTGGTCTCCAAGGTATAAACATTATTTTATAATTAGCCTTCACAACTATGTTATACATTTGAAAAGGAGAAAAAAAATGTTTTTCCCCCATTTTTATATAGGGGAATTACAGTTTCTATCTGGGGACTGAAAGAATGTGTGTGTATGCGCGCGCAGAGGAGAGAGAGAGAGATTCAATCTGTCGAAATTTCATCTCCTGCCAGTTACACATGAAATCATCGTTTAGGAGAGAGAGTGGGAAATTACTGAATACATTGGAAAAATCCTCACTATATCCTTAATGGAAATGCTTGAAAATATGGTGGGAGAGGAAAGACTTGGGGACATTTGTGTTCTACCAAAAAAACACGGGAAAGCAACATTGACTTTTCACCCCCTGTTATATAACTTGGCATCAGACTATCGCTAGCTGATACTGATGGGAACTAATTTGCCTCTTGGACCTATTCCTGCCAATCCCCTATGGTGCTTTCTTATGGAGCCTTCATATCGGAATAAGCTGTCACCAAGGTAACCACATGTGCGCGTGCACAACCATGTCCACACACTGTGCAATTAAGTCCGAGTGTAAATAATAATATTCACAACTGTGTGCAGGGCTCGAGCGATGCTGCTCAAGGAGCCCTCGCCGTACGTCCAAGGGAGCGGGTTGACCATCACGGTTTTGCGTCGGGGGGAACGGAGCTGCGGGCGAGCTCGGGGAGTCTCCTAGGTGCAGAGAGAGGCAGCGCACCCGTCGGCGCAGGGGCACTCGCCTCCCAGCGCTGCGGGGAGACCACCTGGCTTTTCCCGTGGGCACCATTTATTAATGGCATCGCTGATCTCGGGTCCTTTGCAGCGCTTCCACCACCTTTACTCTCAGCCACGCAGATTTTTTGGTGCCTGCAATCAGTCATAGAGAGAAAGGCTGCTCCTCTGGCCTGCTCGGGACCGATGCACACAGACTCATGTGAGGATCCTCACCTTGACTTCAGTAAAATTTGGATCCGGTCCCAAGGATAGCTCCAACTTTTGCAGCAGGGAACAGTCCCGCACGAAGGGAAGCTGCCCGGGACCACTTTTCAAGTGGAAGATTTCCTCACTGTAATAAATTTTCAGCATGTTTTCAACACAGAGAATAAATCCATAGGAGAGGGATGGCTTAATGGATTTTGATTTTTCTAATATGGAAAGTGCCAGGTCTTTCCCAATAGAAATGTCCCCTTGAATCTTTCACTCAGGTATATGACATGCCTGAGCTATGGTGCGTTTGCAAGGGCTTTTTTTTTCCTGCGGAGAAAGTCATTCAGTCAAAGTCTAACCTAAAGGAAAGCTTTTACAGGTGAATGAATTATCCACTCAAGGGGGAGAGGTGGGAATCAAGTGGTTAACTTCTGTCTCCAGCAACCTCAGAAAGAAAATACGTGTGAGCATGGGAAAATATTAGTCTAGCTCCTTTGAAAGCCTCCAAAAAGATTTGTCTGAAGCGTGCATTTAAATGGGAAGGATACAGGTGTTTTCAGAGCTGTTCAAGCCCACAAGCAGGCCTGGGGCAAACCTGAGACTACAGTATAATGTAACGAGGAACATTCCTCCCTGCGTCAGGAGGAAAATGCAAATGGGCTCATTTCCTCTTTTGAGCAGGACTTGAGATAAGGCGCTCCCGGAGCAAAGTAACCTGCTCGGGATCTTCGCTGCCTGCAAGACGCCGGCGGGAAGGGAGCGAGTGGCCGGCACTGAGCGGCAGGAGCGATGCCGCTGGCCGCCGGCACGGGGGGGCCACCACCGCGGCTCACACCGGTGCTTTTGCCAATTTGCCCCGCGTTCAGAGCCAGGGATCCCAAAGATTTGGTGGGTGCCGGTTTGGAGATGCTCCCTCTGCCCATCTCTCTTCCTCGCCGGCAGAGTCCCCACGCGCGCGGATTGAACCGCTGTCATTTGGGAATGCCTGAGAGTGGAAGAGAAGCGGCCCAAGCGAGAAGTGCCGCAGAGCTGCGTTCCCAGGGAGCCGCCGAATGAAGCGGCCGTGCTTCGCTGGAGCCTTTTCGCCTCCTGCTCCCCCTCCTGCTCCCCGCCCCATCGCTTTCAAGGAAAAGCTCTGAATATGTTTTGATTTCATTTTGCAAGGCAGTGGTCTGCTAAAAACATTTCTTTCCAGCTTTTTCTGCGAGTTTGTTTTCCTTGCTAGTTCAGCCTTTAGAAGAAACAACAACTTTCTTTTTTTTCTTTTTTTCTGTACCCATTAAGAATAATATTTTTTCAAGTTTAGTCAGAATCCCATAGCATATACTTCATTGTAAGTGCTAAAACGGGCACGTAGCTCTTCTGAAAAGTCTAGCCCCAGTTGTGACTGCTAAGCTCTGCAGCTAACCAGCAAATAACTAAAGCTACCACTGAAATTCAGTATGAGTTGGGTGGCGAAATTCTCTTCCCCCCACAGAAAATCCCAGGCTAAAAGAACTTTATTTTAATTATGATATTTTGCAGAAAGTTTACAGAGTATTCCCCCCTCACCTCTCTCACTGAATGATTTTAATCACTACCAGAAAATTGCAGTTGTCATCCATTCCTGGATTTTGGGTTCTTTCTGTCATTATTCAGGTATAATCCGTAACTGTGGATGTCAAAGTGGTTGATATGTTTCTTAAAAGTTCCAGCTTCAGGCATCATGCGAATACCTGCTTTTGTGGCGAAGCAGAAAATATGCTGGGAGGGGAAGAACTCTGGTTAATCCTTGTGCAACCTTAAATAAAGCAGAAAAGAACTGTAATTTTTTTTTAATTATGTTTTTTGAGCAAAGCTTATCAGATTTGAGGACCTGATTCATGGTGCCTGAAGATTTGAGCTTAACAGTACTACATTGATTGTGGTATGATTTTTGTCTAACAGAGCAGGAAAAGGACAAGACTTGAATTCTGCCTAACTCCATGTTATGTCTTTCATCAAAGAAAAATACTAACATGCTATTTAGGGTTGCTCAGTTCAGTTTACAGAGCAGCTTTTCTATTTTTAAAAGTTAAAATATTTTTCATATTACTTTAAAAATAAACTGACCAGCCCTCTACCAATGTACCAGTAATATATCTAATTTATTATAGACTTCAAGGAACTAGAAGAAAATGGTAAGCTGAGTATAAGTGTTCCCTTATACAAAATAAATCTTTTCAGTGAAAGTTTCCAGCTACTTCTGAAATCTAGAAAATCAAAATTATCACCAGCATTCACAAGCCAATTATTGAACTCAACTGTATGATTCTGAATTTCCACTGATTTAATTAAGAGCAATATTTGGCCTACCTAAAAGCAATAATAAGTGCTTCTTCATTAGGTGTTTTCAGGGTAATTTCTTAAGGGGAAAGATAGATGCTTCTAAATCTGTCATTTGGGGAACTGTTCCATGTAATCTATTAGAGCCATTGATTAGTGTAATATGGCAAAAAGCAAAGCCTGATTGATCATCCATTGAAGTCGATGGCTGCCTTTGATTAAGTCCAAAAAGAACAATATTAAATTGCTATAATTCCAGGCAAGGCAGAGGCATGCTCCTAGTCTGCGTCCCTTCAGGGTCCGTTAGACTTCCCGGGGAGGGACGATTCCATCTCACGGAGGCTTTTGAGGTTGTGACATTTTCCTGTTGTTCTGCTGAATGAAAACCAGAGTATTTACAGTAACGTGCACGGAGCGGAGCAGCGCTGAGGCAGCCCTTCGCAGGTGCTCGCGGTCGGGGTGCCGATTCACGGCAACACGGAAGAGAAGGACCCTCCCAGGTCAGAGCCTCACATCTCCGGCCATCAGAGGCAACGGTGTCCTAACGTCTTGGTTTCCCTCTCTCTGAAAGTGAACTGGAGCTCCAAAACCCCCAGAAGCATATCTCCAGGAGACCTTCTGGCTTCAGTGAAATAGCCTGTTTTGATATCTGTGCACAGCATTTTGCACTGACAAAGTCATGACCGGCTCTTCCTTGAACCCTCCTGAGCGCCGCGGTCTTCAGCGAGGCTGTGTGTGGTCCCAGCAGGCGTTAGCACGTCCCGACGCAGAACGGGATGTGACTGGTGAGAGCTATTGCCCCTGTACGGGGAGTGCTGATGAGGGCCATTATTTTTACATAATTAGTTTATTCAACAAAACTCCCCAAATATTTAACCTGGCTGTTTGCTGCCACATTTTTTGGGTTCAGGCTGCCTGGTTTTACATGAGCGATTATATTAACATCTTTATCTCTTCCACCAGTGGTAGGTTGTGCTTTTTTCTTAGGTGTCAACGGAGCTAGCTTTTCAAAGGCGATGTAGACACTTGCCAATAAGTGCTTACAGGTATTCACAAAAGAGTTAAGTGAATTAGGTGCCTGACTTCCTTTGCTGTTCATTTAGGATTGAGCACTTCCCAAGTTGTTTTTGTATATCCTGCTGCATCCTTGACTACCTAAAGACCTCTCTAAACCAGCTCCATAAGCTTTTGATCTGACCTCTGTGTTTTTCTCTAAAGTACAAAATGTTCCTTTCTACTAATGCGTTGGTATGTGCTAACTATCTGTCTGGATATTGTGTGATGAGGAGAGGAGGGAAATGGCCAGTGACAATGATTTCTCTCACTGATTGTTTTTTGTTTTTTTTCCCCCCCACATAATTTAAATCAAAATATCTAAACCTCAGACCTGAAACTTCACAGTCTTACTTTGTATGTAAAAATATTCCATTTAAATCAGCAGTAAAGCTAACATGAAAGTGCCAATAAATAATATATGCAAAGAGGTTTTTTTATCAATATATAAAGAAATGTGGAGTTGTGAAGCTGCTGAAAACAAGCATTAGGAAATGTAATGAAGCAAGAATTAGAACAGCATAGTTCCTCTGGCCATTATAAATGAGAACGCCAGGTACCTGGAGAACAGGAAAACTGATGAGTACAGTCTGTTCAGGAGAGAAGGAGGAAAATTTCCCCCAGGAACACATTTCAAATTACTTATTTATGAACTGATGAACTGGGAGACCACCTATAGAGAGACAGGAGCAAGCAGTCTGCTGCAGACAGCTACAGAACTCCAGCTAATTGTGCTGCTGTTTTCTGTTATAACTCCTGCTCTCCAGCTGGGCTTCGGAGGCAGGAAATTTAGGCACTGACTAGAAGTTGCACTTTCCCTCCTTCTTGTCGGCGTAAATATATACATGTATATTTTAATCTGCTGGAATAATTCAGCAAAGGCCTGGGAAAACAGCTGCTGCCTTTGTCTTGACAGCGTTAGGGCGTTTGTGGGGTAGGGTTTCCGAGGGAAGAGTACCTAAGCATACGCCCATCCCTTGGCAAAGGTTGCTCCAAAATTTGGAGCTACATGGCCTGAAATGGAAAACGTTGAGCGTGCCTTTTAGTTTCTTCACTGTGCTTCACCGTTAGGGTATTAAATACATGTAAACAGACATAGAAACACGCATGTATATATAACAAATAAATAGAACCTATATTAACCATGTGAATGCATGTGGGTATGCATACATATATACTTCATATAAATTCTTAAATCTATAATCCTCAGGCAGATGTTTTCTCTTTTCCATCCTCATACATACACACATAAGGATCAAAATGTTGTTTCTTTTACACTAGTATAAATGTGGAATGACTCCAGTTTGCTCCAGAATACAGGAGATCAGAATGTTGCCTGAGTTATAAGAAATGTCTAAGCATATCAGAAAAGAGAAAATAGCTTTAGGTACTCGTTAACACAATATAGCAAGGTAGGGAAGTGATAGTTAATTTACTGTAAATATCCAGTGGTTGGGAATTAATATATACAGAGAAGTCAGTTTATCAGCTTAGAAAACAGAATTTAGGTATCTGCTTGTAGGAAGTGAAGGGAGATGGGTGAACCTTTATCAGAGGACTGCGAGGCTCCGAGATCGTTCGCACGGTTCAGCAATCTCGCCTTGTGTCGTAATTTGGCACGTGGGCTCTTCCCTGTGCAATCCGGTAACTTGATTCATGGCCCACTAAAACTCCTACAACCGACGGCTCACAAGACATGACTTGTCCGGCCAATGCTCAGGTCAAAAACAGGAGTGATAGGACAGAGGGCCTGGATAACAGTGAGCATGAGAAATAATTAGCACTTCTCATAACACCTGGCTTCCCTGTGATCCATCCTTTGACACCAGTTGCTCCCAGGGCAAAAAAGCGACCTTCTCTGAACTCTTCCCTGCCCCAGTCTGATGTAAAGAGTGCCAAGAGCCAAGTCCGCAAAGACATTTAAGTGCCTAATTCCTGTTCCATCAAAAACCTCAGCTGAAGACCATATATGCCTTCCAGGAGGGAAGCGAATTTGATTGCCCCCCCCCTGTTGAAAATAATACTGAACATGTTGCTGCTTTATCAGTGAGAGTGCTGTGTTTCCTTGGGTAATTGGAGACCGAATGACTTCAGGGTTGGTAGTTGTGCACTGGGAACTTAAACCATTTCTGGTGTTCATGTGGCGGCCAGCACAGGCCATAGAGCACTGGTATAGTGTCTTACCTGTGTTAACTGCCTCCTGAGAAGTTGTTTGCTGGATTCTCCACTGGCTGCAGCTTTCAAATGCAGCTGCTTCAGGGTGCACTTCATTTACCCCTCTGCAAAATGATGAAGGCAAGGAGTGTAAGGGTGAGAGACATGTCTAAAGGAAGAAGATGCAATCATTTGCCAGGTACTGTGTAATAAGATGTGCTTGGTGAATACTGAAACTAGGTGCCTTAAAGAGGTTTAGAAGAAATGTCAAAGATTCAAACCTGCCAAGTACTGAGCTAGGTTTCAGTGGGAGCTGGAAGCACTCTGATAGAGCACAGAAACGGGATCCCTTTCTTCTTCCCTGTCGGTACATTGGTAAGTCAATATAGAGAAAATGTGCAGTGCTGGTGCTGGTGCTGCATGTGTTCCATGAATAGAGAATGCAGTTTCCAATGCTGTTATTTATTATCAAATGCTAACAAGAATGGGACTGGAGTGACACAGTGGATCTGTCCCTGCTCTTTATTAGGTTAGACTCCAAGAACACTTAACAATTTGCTGCAATAGGACCTAGAAAAACTATTAACCCCAATAAACCCCCTGTAAAAATATGCAGAGATAAAAGGGAACTTCACCAAACTAGAAGTTTTATAGCAATGAGACAGAGAGAGAAGGGCATCAAGATTTATTGCAAATGCCTCTAGTAGCAAGGGGTTCAGGCATTAGCTAATTTTTATTTGCTTCTTTTATTGTAGAAGTAGCTGAATTTCAAATAATCAAGGAATCAGTGATGATATTAACATTGCTTCAATGGGGAAACTTAAACACTTTCATTTTTGCTTGTATTCTTGAAAAAAAAATCCTTCTGCTGAAATGAATATGTAACAGAGGCACACCTCAGTGAAACTTTTTTCTTTAAGTATTCAGAACATTTTGTGAGGCTGATCAATTGGGATTTTTTTTTTTAAATACCTGACTTGGTTACACTGGCAGGTATTCACAAGTGACAATTATTTCAACATTAATTTGATAGCTCCCGACAGCCTCAGAAATGGGATAGAATCACCTGGAAGCTGGCATTTTGCATTGTACCGCTCTGTCTATATAGTAACTGTCATCTTCCATTCAATATGGTAAATGCTATCTGCATACAGACTTCTAAAAAGTTATAATTTCTTCTAAGTGATTGAAACTCATAGATCTCTCTCTTTCTCTCTCTCTTTTCAAGCTACACCTGAGAGGTAGCAATGATGACAGGCTGGTTTAACGCAGCTCTTGCCGAGATTAAGTAGTTGTCAGACAGATATCATTGGAGACTAAGGGATTGCTTTTGGAAGTCATTCTGAATTGCTAACTAATGGGGAGCTTGTTCCTAGACGGGTGTCGATTCTTTTGTTTCAGGGGATTGACACATCTGCAATAACAAAGGAACATGCACTCTTTGCGTGATCCGGGATTTTATGCTGGTCACCTTTCTAACTGCAAAAGAGGAACTAATGAATGCCCCTTTCACTACTGATTTGCAAAAGCAGAATACGCCCAGCGCCACTATTTTTGGACCACCGGCTTAAGAAGTTTTCTTATTTATAACTAGGTGAAAATGTTTGCAGCAATGGCTTTAGTCTGGTAGAACAGACTTTTCTATTGGATGAATCTATATGAAGGACCAACAAAAATCTCTTCCCTGTCAGCCTTGCCAGCTTTTAAGCATGTTATTCAGACAGAATTTGTGCACAACTGCCTGTTGTATTCTGCTCACCTCCCATTTCATATCCCTCCCATGACAGACAGCCCCTGATGAGCAGGGAGTAGCTGAGGCTGACAGGTCAGCTGTAACACAACAAGTTGTCACTGTCATGGGAACATGGCAACTGAAAAGTAGATGAAGTTGCCTAGAGGATGTTTTCATCAATTTAGTGTTATATACAAGCTAATAAATCTGCAGACCCTCTCGTTTCAGTATTCAGAACGTGTGCAACAGAGAAAATGACTGAGGTTTGGGTGGGGGGGGTGGCATTTGCTGGACCAGCTGCAGTAGCCACTGGAGCTAACAGTGTGAATGATTTAACTCCCCTTTCACTGCCAAGCCTTTCCTAACAAAGTATCTCCCATGGGACTTCAGACCAACTTTATTTTTATGGATGGGAGAGAGAGTTTAGAAAGTTGTGGTGGAGCTGTTTCGTCAGAAAATGGGGAGTTTGGTGAGGGGTGAGTGGTAAGGAGATGCCTTCACCATTGGAATCAGGAGAGACAATTTACAGGGCAGGGAAAAACTCATTTATCAGAAGCCATGGAAAACATCCTGAACCCACAAAACTGCTCGTGTCTGGTGGGACATTCTTAAATTGATCAAGATTTCCAGATCCTTGGCATGAGGCATTAGTACTCTGAGTAGTCTTCATTCTCCCTCATAGATATTAAAAAGATGAAGCCCGGCATAACACAAAGTAACACACTGGGGGAATACAGATATTATAATAATAACCTAAGAAGCCCTGCTGGATATTCTGTCATCATTTTGTATTATCTCGAATGTGCGAGCAAGTTTATTAAAGTATACTCTTTATAGAATAGTGGAGACTGTTTAAATTATACGGTGAGACGTTTTACCTTTATGAAGAGCTCATGGATATTTTGTAGCAAATATTGAAACTTCAAAATGTGCTGTGTTGTGTCAGTTTAATAAATTGTATGGTATCACTTCTCTTTCCTGCATGGCTGACATAGTGCAAAAATTGAGTGATACAATCAAACAGACAATTTGCAATCGGCTTGCAGTGACTTTGGAGTATTTATGCTGGTGGACGAATGCAAGAAAACACATTGCTTTAGGTTAAATTTCAGTACAGTTGGGTTCAGCCACCGCCAACTGGTTCATTACACGTCTTCTGAGTAATATCAAAAGCATATTTTTTTCTACTGGAATCCACTGATAATTTCACTGGTGATAAACATGCTCTCAGCTATAGAATGGTTTTGACTGAACCTTACACTGATGTTGTGCAAAATGGCTCTGCTGTTTGCAAATAGAGATTGTTAATATATTCATTGTAGCATTATAACTGTGTTCAAAAGAAATCTAAATTACCCCATAGTTTCAAACAACTCTTTTATATCTGTAACTCCCATCTAGGTCTCATCTTGGTACAGAACTTAAGCAAATCATTAACAGTTCAAAGTTATGTACATTGAAGAACTTTGTGAATAAGGCTGAAATTACAGTTAAATATGTAAATTCAACATCAATATTCTCAAAATTCTCCAGTAGATCAGTGTTAATGATAGTAATTTCATATATAATATGTTTAATTCCTCCTCCTCCAAGCATTTGACAAAGAAACAAACCACTCTGTATATAATTAACTCCATTTTACAGTAAATACACAGAAGTACATAGAGCAGAAAACAGGAAAAAGGAAGTCGGTAATTGTTTGAGAAAAAGGAGAAAGAGGTTTAGAAATAAAAATTGTGTTCTTACAGATGAAAATTGGATTCCTTTGAAATTTGGAGATATTAAAAATTGAATATCCCTTCTTCAAAATAATGAAAAATATAAAAAATATGTGGATTTTCTCCATTTTCTCCTGAATTTTGAAATGTAATAAAAATGTGAGAATACTTCAGATTATTTCAAGGCAGACTGAGAATTATGATTTCAAGTGGGCATCAGCAGTGACAGTTAGCCACTTCCATTCCCTGTAAACTAGCCTTTAGTTTCTGAAATGTCACAGTTTCCAAAAAAAGCTTAAAAAAATCCACACATTAGAATCTCTGAAAATGAAAGAAATGCCCAGCCTGCTACTTTCTGATAGCCTTTACACTTGCTCACCCAGCGTTTCCTGTTCCCACCCTGCAATAATGAAGCCTCTGCAAATTTGCAAAATTATGTATAAATATGAAACTGAGGCACTACTCATGGACTGCTAAATACTGTAGCCTAGTAAAGACTGGCTATGGTAAAATATTACCATCCTATACAATATTATACACTATAAACTAGTCTGTGTATGTCAGCCGACAAAAGATAATAAGTGTCGTTATTAAAACAAACATACAAATTATATTTAGTTAAGTACTCTTAAAAAAAAACCTACGCTGCCTTATAACAGTGAACTTTTTAACACCAAGCACTGTTCATTCCAACTGTGTCCTTAGGAAAATGTCCCTTTTCAGCTCAATTCCAAGGCAAGAAATAGCGTTATGGAGTAATTTAATCTAACATGTGATTATGTTCTATTAACTGTGCATTTAACATACCAGACTGAATACTCTTTGGGAATAAATCCAGTGCCACAAAACAGTTATGGAGACTTTGTCCCCCAAAATATATCTAATCGATGGCGTGCAAAATCCAGCAGATTTCCATTACAAAACAAACAAGGGAATGCATTTAAAGCCGACTGGGTATATGTATTTTAGGATCCTCTATCAGACAGTGCATGTTAGAAAAGAGATTTAAGGCCTTGCTAACTTTTGCCAGGGTCACTTTTTCTCCCCGCTGGCCTACGGGCTGAACAGAAATGGTTATAGCACCGACATAAAGCCATTTATTCTGCTTGTCCCCATTCCTGCATCCAGTAAAAACAGCTCATGAACCCTATATTTAAACTTTCTCTTCTGATTTTTTTCACTGAACCTCCCAGAAAAATCATGTTATGGCAAATGAAGTTTCCTAGGGACTGTTTTTTGGCAGGGAGAGGGTCTAAAATAGGTCAGTGACAGCTGAAAAATTGCATTCACTTCATTCGCTGAAGGAGACTGAAATTTCTCCTGAGCACTGCTTCAATTTCACTTTCTTATTCTTGCCCTGAGTTTGCTCTGTTAAGACGTTTTATGTCAAGAAATGACTCAAAGTGCAGTCAAACAGCGTGGGACTTCTACAGTTAAAAAATAGTTTGCAACAACAACCAAAAATGGCAGTTGCTTTGCACCTCGCTGATGAATGGGTGTCTATTGTTCTTCTACCCTGGAAATTAATAATAACTGGACCAGTTGCCTTAGAGACAGCCAAGCAGCCATTAGCAATCAGTAAAAATTAATGTACCGCAGGGAATTTAGCAGGGAAAAGCGTTTAAGTGTGCAGGGGCACCTTAACCACCCACCCAATACGGGTGCACGCGGGCAGTCTCCGCGCTGGCATCACCTTTGCCTTGCCCTGTAGAAACCCTTAGATACAGAGAAGATGCTCTTTAACGAGTGAAGGCAATTCCTACCAGTTGGCTTTACCTTAGGGAGCAAACACAGCATTTTCAGAGCCTCCCTTGACCTGCAAGCCTGCCTGCTCCTTTGGGCACTGTCCTAATGCAGTATTTTCCCAAGGAGAAGTAAATCTGGACATGCGGAGGGCCCAACGCGGCAGAAGCGCTCGGTTTTCTCGAAGCAATCTGGCTCTTCCTGCCTGCGCGACTGCAGCTCCTGCCCCGTGAAAGGTTCTCTCAGACTGGTTAGCTGCGTTTTAAAAAGTCCCCAAGCGCTTTTAAAACTGTCAGCACCATTATCAGTCATGATGCAACTGGTTTCCAAGCCCGGCTTCTGTTTTTCCAGTGGGCAGCTGAAGTCCCCCCAGATAATTACCTTGGTGATTCAGTAGCCGGGCTGGTTAGCCCAGGCCCGTGGCTGTAGCTTTCTTTGTGCTCGGGCGGGCAGCGGGGCTGCCGGCACTGCCACGCTGCGCCAGGCGCCCTGCCTGCGGCGCTCGGGCCCTCGCCCCGCTCCCGGCGATGTTGCCCAGGGCTCTCCCAGCCCCACGTGGCTGCAAAGGGCTCGATTTGCACCGCATGGAGTCCCCTGCCTGGGAGGGAAGCAGCTAAACTGACGGAGGGGGTTGCATTTTGCTCTTGCCTACTCTGATTTCTCTGTCCCGTTCGCCCCAGTATGAGCGGGATGGGTGCCAGTGCTCGATGGCTGCGGAGGTACGGCTGAGCCTAAAAGCACGTGGTTGCCTGATCGTGGCTGCCCTGCCCTGTGGTATAAACTGTAATCAAGTGGTTACAGTCTTAATCAAAAGGTCTGATTTGCAGGGGCACAGCAGACCCGGCAAGGAGGTAACTGCCGCACATGCACAGGGCTCTGGTAGCTGCCTTCCCCTTCTGCTCCCTGCGGCTTTGAGGAAGGGGGCTTCCTTCTGCCTCTTCGCTCACAGGGGCATTTCGGCTCTACGCTGCCTGCCTGTGGTTCAGGTACATTACAAGTCTGCTCCAGGTGCTCTCCCTGGGGAACTCATTGCTGCATGGGAGTGACCACTTCTGTATGGACACTTGGGTCAGAGCTAGACTGATCCTGTGGTTACACAGACAAAACTCCTGTTAAAGTCAGTGGGAACAGTGAATCAGTAAATGAGAACTGAATTGGGCACCTGATTATCCAGAGGCACGGCAGCTTTAAAGAACGGACGGAGTAGGTTAGTAAATAGGGGAAGCGGAGCAGTGATAAATAGGGGAAGCAAGAAAAAACAAGTTTGCAAATGCAAAACACTGATGAAGTGCTGGCAGTCATTGCTTCCTGTGCAATTTGGCAAATGGGCAGGAGGGCTGAATCAAATTATATTCTGATTTTGAGGGGAGAATTAAGATATTAATGGCAAAGTTTAATCCCCAGTTCTCCTCCACCACAGCTAGAGATAGCAGGGTCCAGAAACCCCTGGCCTTGAAAGTTAGTTTGTGGGCTAAAGAGACCTCCAAATGTCAAAGGTTTTCCATCTGATACAGTCCACAGACCAGTCACTCAGGGACACCAAGAGGACTGAGACTCACAAAAGGGAGCTCGACCACATCCTACTGTCAGATCTACTGGACAGAGCAGAGATCTTCCCCCAACACCGCAGTTGTTTTTAGAGTTTCTTGGAAAACTTCTTGTGTCGTTGGTGTCAGACGAACCAGATGGGAGTTCTGAATTGATGATCACATTTTGAAGCTGGAATGCAACATCTGGAGTTGATCAGCATTCCTCAGAAACTGATCAATCATTAGGTGGAACTGATTACTACCATCTCCTCCTTCTACTCTTGAATCACTTAGAACTTTTTTTTTTTTTACAAAAAGACAGAAAGCATGAAACAAAGCTGCTTTATCGGGACCGAGGTTATGTGAGTCACAGTGACTAACTCATTACACATATCTCTTGTTGCAGTATCAAATGGAGCAGGGATGAGGTAGATCTGCTCTAGTAAATATAAAATATCACGGGTCATATTACTCAGCATCAGTGATTTTGCAGCAGCAGCAGTTTTACAGCAAGACCTTTTCTCTTCCATAAGTTACTATATGTAGAAAGATTAGGACTAATGCTACTAGCATCAGTGTCAGAGATCAGGGTTATTTAGGAGTATGCTACGTTTGATACAAACACATTTGCCATGCCGTGCACTGCCAGCCCCACCACAAGTTAAAACAGAATTGCAAAACACCAAAATAATTTTCCAGCCTGTGAAAAGTCTACCATCTTCCTTTCATTTGTCTTCCAGAAAAGAGAAAATGACAAGGCGATGTGCAAACCAGGCCACATGTGTACTTCACTGTCCTCACATTTGTTTCATATATCAGCGCTATTGTCAGCCACTCTCCAAGAGCTTCCCAAATGATGATAAAAGCAGCTCCACCACTGCTTGCCAGGAGAACGACTGTCTTGCCTCTCCCCATGTATACCAGAGGTGTGCTGCAGGACCACATCTTTTATATCACCAATATACACTACAGCATTACAAATACACATTTCCGATCTGTGGTTCATGTGTTTCCAGAGCCAACATGTGACTCTAGAAAGTGAAGGACTGAGAGAAAGTGCATCAGCCAAGTCCAATATTTGGGTCCTCTGTGCACATTTTCAGAGTTTTGCCAGTTCCCTGAGTTCAGACATCCATATCCTGGTGGATTTTCTGGCATCCACTATGGTTTGTGGAGATGCAGATAAATGCTTAGTAGAAAATATCCTGTAACTTCATTTGTGAAAAATGCCCGTTGTGAAACCTGAAAGCCACCCAGTTTTAGAAATATCTTGGTTTCACTCATTGACTTTCACTTCTCTGTTTTGTTATCAACATGAAACCCAGACCAGGTTCACTGCAAAGTTCTTGGACACTGTTAACATGAATCTTCTTTGCTTACTATGACATAAATCAGGAATTCCCCTCAGAAGTCAGGGACAGGTTTGATTAGGACCTTTCCTTAAGCCAGCTGATGGTTTTGCATTGAAAATGTGAGCATTTTGTGGATTTTCCTGGATTTATAACAAAGATGAAAAGAAATGTGGTGGTTTCCAGTGAGTTTCACTTTGAGGTTCTGGGTCTGTTCATCATTTCATGCCCAAAATGAAACATGAGAAGTGAAACACCATAACCTGTGTCATGAAACTGAACTAAATGTTCCCACAAACTTTATGTGAAACAAATCAGAGTAACCTGCAAGCTTTAGAGAGATGTGACCATGCAATTCACTTTTCATTGCTGAGTCAGGATTCCCATGCGGTACTACAGCACTGAAAGCTGACTTTACCATTGAACCTCTGTGACCAAACCTCTCCCATCTGTTCTTGGTACTCTCACCATTTCCTATTTGTATTTTGGGAATTCTGCAAGCTCTGAATCAAGATCCAAGTTCCCTTGAGCCAGGTGCTCTACATAGAGAAAAGTGCTCTTCAAACATCAAAGAATTTCTAGTTTAAATGCCCTTTTTCTTATCAGTAAAGTTATCTGAATAACTTTACCAATAAAGGCACTGGCATTTCTTGTGCAAATAACTGAATTTTGATGGGGACAAGAGGTTAACTATCTGGTTCTAAAGAAACAAAGCAGAAAGAGAGAATAATTAGCACAGACATATTCAATGACTCACCTAAGGTCAGTTAGGGAGCTTTTGGCAAAACCAAAAGTCAAACTCTATCCCGTAGAGTCCTTGCCCTCTACCTTATCACAAAAGCGTCTCTCCATCTGTTTTAATTCTGAATTTTAGCCTGTGCATTTTCAGTTCTATTACTTTTAACAGCTCAACTTTTCAAAACATGTAGCAGTATAGGAAAACAATAACCCCACAGCAGACAAGATAGCTGCAAGCAAGGAAATACAGTGATATTCCTGTGATTTCCCACAGCCCATTTTAGCAGGATCTTCATGTGCTAGCTATCCAAGAGACAGAGGAATTAAAACATTTAAGTCAAAGTAAGGAATTTCCCAGGGAGATGAAAAGGGTTATGCACAATTTTCTCCTTTTACAGTGACTTTGTTTGTTTACTAGTCTCAAATTATTGCAAATGCTTTTTAAAAAGGGATAATGAATTAGCAGGGAAGATGACAAACAGCTGATTATAGTTAAATGCTCTTAACAGTAGTGTCACCTAGAGCAAAATGGAGTGAATTCTGTTCAGAGACATTAGTTGGCATTGGCAGCCTGCTCCTCTCCAGAGTTTCGATCTCGTTCCTGCCAGAGCCGGTGATTTCCCTGAAAGGAGAGTCTGTCCCTGCCTGTGTATGACACTAGCATCTGCCGTCTTTTCTAGCAGCACTCTACACCCACAAATTTCCTGGCCGGAGCTTGCTTGGACAACTCATCTGGAACACCTCTAAGGGCTTCCTGTTTCTGGCAGCCTGGGAATTAGATGATTTAGGATTAACATATGCACCAGGGTCTCCTGTAAGTGCAGTAAGTGCACCACTGCCCCATTGTGGGGTGTAGCAAAGCACCGCTTAGGTATAGGATTAGAAGATCAGGGTGCATTCCCTGAAGAAGCAAAAATACACAGCAAATGTAAGCAGTAATGTGCACAAACAGTACAGCCTACAAAGCACAACGGATGGGATTCAAATGTTCCTTGCTGAATGTTTTTTACACCCAAATGCTCCTTCAGCACTTGTTGTATTCACAGTCATACTGTACGTGAAATTCATCTGAATCTTGTTTCCTTGGCCTATGGGGTATTTTCATGTACAAATTAGGCTGGCCAACATTCCCTTTCTGCAAAAATTCCCAGGGGTGCAACTTAAATGTTATTAAAAAGCCTAATAAAAGAAGAGTGCACATTTAATAATGTTAGAATAACACAGCCATTGCAGCGTTGTGTGCCTGCAGTTCCAAGCAAAGTAAGACTATAGAGGCACTAATGCGCTTATTCAGAAGAAAAAAAATCCCGTAATTATCAACAACTAGAAAGGACCATTAATACCGTAGAGAATGCACAGGAACAATTTCAGGACCTGCAATTCAGTGCTCGTCTCTGCCCTGCATGTTTGGCCAGGGTTGGGACACGGTCGCAGCTGAACGGTGGCTGTCCTGCTTGTTTGTGCAGCCCATGACAGGCAGCAGCCCCCAAGGCCAGCGCGATTACACC
The DNA here is from genome assembly GCF_036417845.1 of Apteryx mantelli. Taxonomy (NCBI): domain Eukaryota; kingdom Metazoa; phylum Chordata; class Aves; order Apterygiformes; family Apterygidae; genus Apteryx; species Apteryx mantelli. The sequence continues at coordinate 10,697,279 of NC_089991.1, read as the reverse complement.
ACCCCACAGGTGCTGGCTCTGTTCCTGGCATGCGAGAGAGCTGACTGCTATCAGCAGGTAGTGCAAATTTTGCACCTTTATCGGCTACTATGCTGGAATACTCCTCGGTGTGTTTTCCCATCACCTTTGCCGTGTCACACTGACATCTCTTCCTGGCATTTATACTTCTCCTACTACGGTGTGTCATGCTTTCCCCCTCCTTCTGTATCATAAGATTACTTTTCTCCGGGTAACACGGTCTACCACAAGTCCTAGGTATCAACTCAGGCCCACTCGTTGCAGTGATTAAATAGGGCACTTTTGTGATATTAACTGGGAGCCGCTTCTGCAGTGTGAGGAATGAAACCGTGTATGAAACCAGGAGTGTGGGTGGTTTCGCTGAAGGGAAGGGAAGAGAGAAGGAAAAAAAAATTGACTTCTAGAGACCTCTCCCTTCTTCTTGCCCCAGTGAGGACTCTGGGTGGGTCAGCTCGGTGTCCTTCAGCTGTCTCAGCCTTAGTCACCTTATCTAAACTTGTCACCCAGCCCTCATACCCCATGGAGAGGGCCAGGTCCCTCCCAAGTGACTCATCCCTTCTTCAGACAGACATCAGAGGAGGAGCAAAGGGACCCTTCTTGGGAGGCTCCTGCCTCTCTCCAGTGGCAGATGAGACCCACACGGTGACATTTGCAGATGATCGCTGCGACCAGGAACATCTCCTGGTGCTCAGGGAGCACGTGGCCTTTGGGGACATCCTGTGTGGCCCTTGGGGACATCCTGTGTGGCCCTTGGGGCTGTCCCATGCGGGGCCAGGGCTGGGACTGGGGTTAGGTAGTCAGCCAGCTGGTAGGTGTGCGGGGCAGAAGCACAGCACATGGCACGCACGAGCGATGCAGGGCTTCTGGCACCTGCGAGTTGTCTCCCCTTTCCCCTCACCGCTGTCAGCTCCAGGACGCAGCCAGGGATGTGCAGGGGGCGCCTGAAAGGCAAAAGTGGAGACTGAAACTTAACAAACCTCACCAGAAATGAACACTTTGTCATGAAATGAGTTCCCATGCTCCCCCATGAGGCTGCAGAGTGTGACATGCTCCAAAACCCACTTCAGGTCTCCCTAGTCTCTGTGCAATGGCTTTATCTGCTAGCCACACCATTTCCCTAGGGCAGAAAGCAATATTTTCCAAAAAGTAAACCATCATGAGCCATAAATCAATCCACTGCAAATAAATACCGTATATAAGAAACAAACCTTTAAAAAAACAAAACAAAACCTGGGACAGCAGGGCAGTATCTGAGTTTTGAATAGAAATGGATTTAGCTTGGCTACGGCATGAGGACAGCAGGAGCGTTCAAAGCACTGTGAGCAGCACGCGGGGACTCTGGCAGGGACGTTTCCTTCGAGGCAGCAATTCTGTCGCACACAATGGCATTGTTATGCATTAAGCAATTTTTTGTCCTCTTGGGGTGTGGGGGCGTGATGGGAGTGGGGAAGTCTCACTTGCTCTTGGATGTGGTCACATCAGGCACACTATGTGTGCTTAGAAATGACTACTCCCCAGGTTTAGCACCACATTATCTTTTTTTTTTCCCCACTGCCCAGGTTAAGCAAATAACAGAAAAACAAAAACCCAGCTGGCTTGCTTTGCAAGTTGATATTTCGGGCCCTTAGAAAGATCCTGAATTTTCAGGAAGCAAAATGGAACTTTGACACTTCACTCCTGCAAAGGAGGAAGAGAGAAGAGGGGCTGGGACAGGGAGGAGGATTTTTCTTATTGCTTTTCTAGTTCAAAGTGAAGAAAACACAGAGCAGCGCAACAGGGGAAGGCCCTGTCTTAGCAGATGCTGCTTTCTAACAATCCCACATGCTTTTTTGTCCTGTCATACAAAGAATGTGGTTAAGACCACAGCAAGCCTCTACAGCCTATTTTTCTCATGTAGCTTCATACAGCTTTTTTAGATCTAGAACATTTTTACCCTATCCTCTGCTCTGTGTCCTTCTGACCTGCTAGTTATCTTCTGCTGAAAGTTAAAGAGAATTTTTTGAAAAATTTATAGGATGTCGGTCAAGCTGGTTTTGAGTTACTGGTCATTAAAGTTCACTGTAAAATGAATTTTTTACTATATAAACACTATTAAAACCTAGAATACCGGCCAAGTTTATCCATGAACCATGGGAAACTCAGGAACAGTGGAGGCAGGTAAACCTCAGCAGATCTTCTATGCTTGATGCTTGTGCAGTGCTTTCCTTGCTTGTTAAAGGAAAGGAGTAGTTCAAAGACACTTTAACATTAAAATTGAAAAATACTGGGTTTTGTTACTTTGGGTAGACAAGATGACACTTCTTCCTGTAAGCTGTCTGTGCCTTGGGAGGCTAGTAAAGTCCAACTTCTGAGTCATTTTTTTCTGCTTTTACGTTGCAGCTCTAAGATTAACAAATGCAAGAGTAATGAGATTTTCTGTCTTTATTTGAAAGTAATTTTGCAAGTAAACTTTCCTGAATTCTTTGAATGTGTCACTCAAAGTTTTATGGTCATATCCTCTGGGATTATTTAAAACACTTTAGGTTTGAGGAATATGTTTTCTTTCCAAGCCTTGTTTGTAGCCAGTATGGAAGAGAAGGGGTTAAAATTTATTTCTGTGGCTTATATGTAAGTGAAATGACATTTTAACAATCTCTTTAGTATAGCCTTGCTGTGCTGGGACCTCTGTTGCCTGCTGTCTTACTTCTTGGCCTCTAAATAGAGAGTTATTTTCAATTTCTCCAGTTCCTAATGTTTTAAATGGAACTACTGTTCCCCTTAGAGCACCCAGTGGCTGGCTGGAGACCTTTATTGATATATATAAATTACTCCAATCCCCAGGGCTGGCTACAGATCCAATCATATTGAGCTAATGCGCATATAAATAAAAACCTGGAAGTATAGTTTATGGCAATAAGTAGTGCAGTAGAAGTTTATACCATCCTGCAAAGACACCTTGATACATTGCTGACAATCTCTATAATGTATTTAAAAAGGCAGTCTGTAGATTCAAGGCTGAAAATTTCACTCATCAAAGCCACAAATCTTAGTGAGCTTCTGTTGATTGGCTTGGAAAAGAGGGAATTTCTCCAACCCAGGGAAGAGTCAAAATTAGAGGATGTTGGCCTTTCAGCAGAAGGCACCAACCAGGGTGATGCTGATGTGCAAGTCAGGGGCATCAGGCCAAGCAGCAGGGCAAGATAAAGATCCTCCCCAATATCTTGCTGTTCTTCCAGTCGCCAGCTTTTACGGTTCACAGATGACTCCCACTTTTGAATAGAATGATTTGCTACCCTCTAAACAAAATAATAATAGTCTGATGTCCAGTTGATAAAGCTGCCAGCAACTGAATTATTCAGTCAAGCAATCATTTCTCTGGGCAAGTGAAAACAAATTTCGAGGGTTAGGCTGAGCCTTTGGGCTAAACCTTGAAAAATGTGTGTGGTAGGTAACTGTTTTCTGCTCGGGGCATCCCTGGGATAGGTATGTGACCCACACAGTCACACTGCTTGGCCTCTAGCTGCACTGGGAAAATCACTCACTGCAAGCTCAGAAAGGTGCAGCTGCTCATGGCAAGGCAGGGGAAATGGGTCGCGTTGTTGCGGTTGTTTTTTTAACATACATTTCTACATCTCCCATACTTTGCCAAATCCGGATCTCACGGGGTTTAAACCCTTGGGGTAGACCATGCTACAATCACTGTCCTCTCTTGAAACCTTTATCTCAATAGCATTTTGCAGGAAGGTCCTAGAAAGGCTTGGAGGTGGTCGAAAGTATCAGGAGGGAGAGGGACAGGTGCCAGAGTGGCAATCCAGGCCATCAGCCTGCGCTTGCTCCCTGCTTGCTACCTCAGAGAGAAGCAGCCCAGTGACTTCGTTAATAAGCTGCTGTGCCATGGCATGGCAATAGAGAGCTTCGAGGCAACTTTGGCAGGTGTAAGGGCATTAGATACAAAACCGACGCTTGATGAACACTGCAAGATACTGCCAACTTTACACAACTTAGTTTCTTCATTTTCAGATCCTTCAGGCAACGATTTTATCACCTCAGAAAAGTGATTGTAACTTAAAGGAAAACTCTGGTATGAGTTGTCAAAGCAGCCTTTAGAAATACTTGTCACTCTTTCAGTATCTTAGTCTGTGGAGCTGTCATCGCTGTCTCTGGGTGCTGCCATTTTAATGTCACCTCTTTGCTTTCCCTTCAGAAAGTCATGGAGGAGCCAAAAAAAAAAAAAAAGTTTAAAAGTTCTTGTTAAGTTTCCTGGAGTGTCAAACCCAGCAGACTCCAATGAAAGTGAGAACCAGAGAGTTTTACACCAGAAAATCGCTTATCAGGAGTTAAATGAGTACTTAAAATTGTGCATAACAATTTAGAAAGCAAATATATCAGTTTTGGTAATGATTCGAATTCTGAATCTCATTGGGCAAGGTTCAGTGTCTTTAGCCAGGTGGCAGTTCATCATCCTATATTTAATGCTCTTTCTGTATTTAAGGCTTTCTCCATGCATAAACTTAGTTGTTAGGTGGCTTGACTGATTTAAAACTTGGTTTAGTTAATCATGTGCATACTACTGCATGACTACTTGCAGAACAATTTAAAGTTAGCACAGTTTAATTTAGTAAGGAATCATGAAGCCAATTCAATTTAAAACCATTAAAACTATTTCAGAGTGTCTGCCCAAGGGTTTTGCATGTTTTCACTAAATGAGTTTTAAAAATACATTTAGTTAAACTGATGGAACTTTAAGTATCAATAAAGGCTTTATCTTACAAACACTAATGCTTGTCTTCAGCGAGTCCTTTGCATGTGCTTAGATTTCTGTCTCCAGGATCAGGGCTTTATCAGTTATTGTATTTAAAAACAAGCTTTGTTTTTGGTCTCCTCCAAATGAACTGCTTTAAAGGAAAGCCTCTCTACTTTCCATTTCCTTCCCGTTTTTTGGGTGGAGGAATCTGATCTTTGCTTGCCTGGGCTAAATCTTACTTCTAAGTCATGTCAGCCTGACTGGCATGAGTGTGTACAGTGTCTTTGAACTCTTTCTCTCATGGTCCCACAGACCACAGTGGAGGTAAATAACTGAGGCAGAGCCTCGTCAAAACACAGCAATATCTGCTCTCCCAAAAGCTGATAATAGCCATACATCTATTTCTCCTCAACTAAACTTTCCTCTTTAAAGTTTCATTAAGCCCGTTTAACCCCACGGTTGGTTGGGAAAGATTTGCTACAGTTTCTGCATTTCATTTTCTCTTTCTGTCATCTGCTCCAGGCAACTCACTCTGTGCAACTTCTTTTCTAGGACATGTTCTTTAAAGCCTGGGTGGATCAGGTGCAGGGAGAGTGACTATTACTAGTCTGGATCTCTGTCATTTTGTCTCCTGTCTGCAAGGAACTGCACGTGCTTGAGAAGGATAATATCAAGCAGGTGAAGTGAGGTGTGTTTAGGAAAAAATAACATTGCAACTCATGTCTTCTCCACATCTGAAAAAATAGGAAATTGAGAGAAATAGATACAGGTTAGAAATGGGGAAAGAAGGCTGTTGTGTCCCTGGATCCTGGCCTCCCAAGGAAACCTTCTGCGATATCTCCAAGGTATTTGTGTACAATGAATGTTGAGGACAAGGGCACCAGCAGCTTTTCTTTCAATTAGCAGCATAGCAGCGTAAGACTGGAAAGCACCTCCTGAGTCACCGAGTCCAGTGCTTTGTGGTTGCGAACAAACAGTGTCACATAATCCCTTTTATAAAATGATCACATTCTCCCTTGAAAGCCGCTTTGGAGGCAGGACTGATCCCCACTGCTAACCCTGTGAAGCCCTGAACAAATATCTGAGCTGAAGATAATGCTACTTGCATCAGGATTAAATCCCCACTGGCTACCCTGCAGTTGCAACCATGGGGGAACTCTGCCAGTAGCAGCATGGCTTTGGCACTCCATGTCCATGTAAGGGTATAATTTGCTCTATTCTTCCTCATAATTAGGTGTAGTGACTAGACTAGGCTTTATATTGCATCATGCTTGCTTCCACCCAGTGGCAGATGCAGCATTAAACGGCTGAGCAGCTGCATGACATGGGAGCATGTGTGGTACAGCCAGTACTGCAGAAATGCTAGGTTTCCTTTATCTCCCTTCAGGAAAGAGTGCTCACCTCTGGGTAGCAGCCACCAGTCCAGTTTTTGTGTGTTACCCTCCTATGAGAGAGACTAGCTCATGGTACTGTGGGAGACCTATACAGTAAATAGGATGCAGACAAACGTAGACACTTGTTTTCTGCTGGAAACATTACTTTTTCTCCTTCTTCTCCTGAAGGACCTCATCCAAACTACGGTGAAATCTGTGGAACGGCTTCTACTCACTTGAGCCAGATTTGGATCAGTGCCTGGGGCTCTTCCGCTGCCTGAATTCCTGTCATGCCTTCTCAGACAAAGAAGGCGACCACATCCTTACATCATGCAAGATGTTTAGTTTAGGCTGAGGGAACCAATCTTTCAAGCAGGCAAACAAATGGGCATGAGCCAAAGGACTGGTAGGAGTGGTAGGATGACCCTGTGGTTAGAGTTATAGCTTAGGTCCCTTGGGATGCACGTGCAATTTCTTTTGCCACAGCTTCCTTGTGTGACCCTGAGGAAAACCCTTGTTCTCTTGTGCTCCGTTTTATCTTAGGGGTAGTAGCAGTCATGTACGGGCTGTCCAGCCCAACACGGGGATGGACGGCTGCCCAGCCGAGCCTCTGCCATGGACCCAGAGCAGGATCATTGTATTCGTAGGATGGTAATGGGAAGCTGCAGCCCTCTAGCTCTTTGGTAAATCCACCTCTGCCCTATGCTGTGGTGGTGCATAGATGTGAGGTGATCCCATCCCACAAAAACAGGAATGCGGAGTGCTACAAGGAAGACAGAAAGGTGGCCAGTGCCATCCGAGTATCTCCTAGGCATGGCCTAGCATCAAATCTAACTTCTAGCTTTGCAGAGTTTGCTGCAATTAAGCCCATTTAGCAGGTGTTCAAAAGTGCAGAGTACAGTCACAGAGCCATAATGTCACCTCACAAGGGAGCCCATGCTGCTTTGCTGGCTGCCGGCTCTCTTCTGCTGTTTTTGAAGGCCTAAGCTGCTGACCCGAGCCCTGCCCTGCGCTGCTCTCCTGCCTTTCTGAACTGCTGTCCTCTGAGTTGCCTTGTTTTCAAGAGAAAAGGTTTTGGACAAACAGCGGTGCCATTTCCTCTCTTCCACCCTGAAAATAGAAGTGCTGTAGCAGCTGCGGGAAGTGTGCGTTGCAGCTGAAGCAGCGGGACCTGCCGAGCTGGTTTTGCCTGCTGACGAAGCCATTTGTGGTGCTTTGTGCCAGCTCTTCTCAGCTGAGGGTGAGAAACGGGACCTGCACGGTGCAGAGCTCAGAAGTATGCTGTGGTCTCAAATTCCCGTGGGAGCACTATGAGCTGCCATCGTTGGACTTTGCCAGATGGTTTTGCGGTCTGCTGGGGAAGCACTGTCAGGCTTGCTCCCCAGCAGCTATTTATCGATGCCGATAAAACGCCTGTGGCGATTGGGGTGAATTTGTACTGGGAATAAATGGGAAAAATGAAGGACTACCAGGTGGTTTTGCCAAATTTAAAGAAAGCCAGTGAACATGGAAGAGGAGAGCAAGAGGCAGGAAGCATTGCCATAACCATATCCTTGTGGTGTAAGTGAGTAGTTTAATGCAAACTGGGTCCAGAAAGACAGAAGCACAAAAAGTCACTGACTTTGGTGGGGACAGTCCCACCCCTGTCCAGGTTCTCATACAACCTCATCACTGCCATACCAGAAGGCCTCCTTTAGTTGCTCACACCTTCCTCAAGTATTAAATTCATGTAAAGGGGGATAAGCGGGAAAGGAAATGAATATTATATACTCCCCGTATTTCAGAGATCCACAGAGATCTTTCTGCATCCTTCAAACCATCACAAGCAATCTATGAGCAGTCTCCACAAGCACATACAGACCCAACCATTAACATAATTCTCTCTTTTATTCCTCATCATTGTGGTACCGTATGCTACACTCTTAAACATTATTTGTTTTATCCACTCTTCAGCATTTTAAGATCATACTATGCTGGCTAAAAAATAAAATGTCCCATTTTTATCTCATCTGATTTGATATTCATCTGTCCCTCGCTGATTTTTTTCTCCCCCTTTACCATCATTTTGGTTGGTATTTTTTTTTACTTCAGAGAACATTGAGAACTCTGTCTCAAGGCTTCCAGATTAGACAGAAGACTGATAGGATAATGATGATAGTATGTTAAATGCTATCTATGTAAATCAGCTCTCTCCATCAATGGATACAAGATGCAGCTACATTAGATCCCTTTTTGACATACATTTTCATTTTTTAAGGAAGAGAATATTGGATTGTTATTAAGCTACTTTAGAAAAATCTTTGCATTACCAGGCACATTACTATTGTGCATAAAGTCATATTAAATTTTGGGATGATGTACAACATCATTTTCTTTTAAAGGCTGCTTTTAACCTCGAAGTATCTTCTTTTTAGCTTCTGCTGAGGGATTTGTTTATGATAACCAATGATTGGGGGAGGGGAATGAGGGTGTTTTTTATTAAGCTTCTTGTAGTAGATAAATCTGAATTTGCACCTCTGATAGGAAACTGGCCCTGGCTAAGGGAAAAAACTGCTGTTACATCTCATCTGTTTCAAATGTCTGGGAAAATAGCTCAGCGGATAGTCTGAAAGTCAAATTCACATTGCCTTGGACTCAGTTGGAAGCCAGTTGCAAAATCAAGTCCCATTCAGTGGAAGCATCTTGCCAACTAACCCCTCCCACTTTGATTTTTCTAATGAAAAAGGCTATTTTTGTTTTCCTCTTTGAACTCAGAGATGGAGGAATGAATATATTCCCAACAGTAATAAGGGGTAAAGTGGTGAAAATCAGCTTTGCTTTATTCAAGTCTGTGGAGTTATGTTTATTTTCAGTGGCAAAGGAACTGGCTAATTAAAAATATATTATTAAAATACATTTTCAGCCTGTCATTAGTTTGGGGAATTTCAGCTCAAATATGGGGTGGTTTTATTTTCTAAATTACAAGAGAACGTACCAACAACTCTTAAATTTTCAGAGTAATCTTCGGATGGGGTGGTCCAGGTAAAAGTAAATCCAGATTATACAATTTATTGCATGAGCAGCAGGACTGATGGAGCTAGAATTTCAACATTTCTTTTCTACATTGGCTCTCTAATGTCTAATAAAGGGTAAGTCTATTAGCATTTTCTCTGTGGGAGACATTAATAAGAGCAGTTTCCTCTATCCAGGAATCTATTTTCATAAAACCTGCGTGAGCTTCATATCTCTGAGACCTCAGCCACTCTGTCAAATTTTGTTGAAATTAGCCATTGCATTTTAAAGTTATTAAATGGGGACCTACAGACGCAAACATACACGGTTACACACAGTGTGAAAAATCTCATTTCTTCATTAGAAGAACAGTGAGGATACAGGAGAGAAGAGAAAAAACAGTGTTACTGTTAATCAGAGACAAAATTCCCTGGCTGGTGGTGATCTGAGCCAAGGTGCAACCTCATAAACATACAGATTATAAGTGTACTACTTCCCAGGTTAGCTCCTCTAAACCAGCTCAAGTGTCCCCGCGTTTGTGACACAGGTGTCCATAAGGCTTGGTGTGGAGGGTGGGGGTGTGATAATTATGATTAGTGGTTTCAGCTGAGAGCATGTGAGGCTTTATCAGGACTGGGGTTCAAAATACAGACCAAGGATGAAGCAGAGCTAAAAAGGGAACCAGAAGAGCTGGGGTGAGAAACTGAGGCTGCAGAGAAGTGACTCAAGCAGTCTTATCTGCTGAGTGGCTCCATAAAACCCTCCCTCAGAGGCAAGGTAAAGGTTTGCCTTAATGGTTTGCCTTATGCAGAGCTGTGGTTTAAACTAACATTGATAATCCATCAATGAACGACCAATATTTAACTAAAAATGTAAGCTAGTTTAGCAGCCATGTGAAGCCCAGTGTGTCTGCATACTTGTGTTTATCCCTTGGCATAAGACTGTTTCCATTGTGGTTATATAGTTTTAAGCCTATAAGTTTTAAGTAAAGTTTTGATGCATGCAAAATCTTCAATGTATCTCGGGGACTTTGAACTGAAGCTAAGATTATTATAGCAGGAAATATTCATTAGTAGCTTTGTGGGGGATAGTGGAGATGGGTTTTGACTAAGAAGTCATTTCTGGGCACCGCAGTCTCCAGATCTGAACTCAGCACTGCAGTCATGTCCCTTACAGCTGTGCATCCAGCTGTGTTCCTCAGCTGATATTATGGGCAGGCACGCATGCACTTAAACTGTTGGTCCACTAGTGCTGTTATGTCAGAAGGGATCAGAGCTGGAGTCACTCTGAAGGCATAAGTATTTTTCTTAACACTTCCTAAATGACAAAACTCACATTGAATAATTTTGGTAATAAATGGCAACCTAAATATGTCAGGAATGATTTAGTACCCATGAACCATGTAGCTGAAATGTAGATGAGGCTAATTAGCTGATTCCTCATCCCAGCCCCCCCTTTTGCCTCTCTCTCTCCCCTCCAGAAAGCGTTCTTTTCTCTGCTGTTTTCAGAACACACAGTATTGGGTTACAGCTTTGGCATTGCTCCGGTTATTTTGTCCATGTGTCCTATCCTTAACACAAATAAGTAGAGACATGAGGCTTGAGATCAAGGTAGGCAGCCAAATTCAGAGCGAGCAATGCAGGCATCAAGGCAAAACGAGGTCAGAAAGAGCATTTGCAGGCAATGCTGTAGAGAGGACGCATCACTGGAACCTCTTTGCAAAGCACCTGACAGCCGCATGACACTCTCATGCCTTGTCCACACGCAGAGGTGAAGCAGGATCACAAATCAATTGCTGACTTGCAGAGATTTCTAATGTACCTCTGTCTGGACCCAAACTGCCCAGTGTGTGCTTCTGAGATGTGCGAATAATTAATTTTTCAGCTTGTTCACCATTTCAGGAGAACACAAAGCAAGTTTTCTTCTGAAATAATTTCACTGTCATCTCTTCTGAAAACTCTCACTTTGAATTATGCAAAACATGTTGTTTCTTTCTGTTTGAAAAAAAAAAATACATATATATATGAAAAGCTTGAGTTTGAGCAAATCTGATCTCAAAACCTGCCTGTCGAAATACGAATGTGTATTGTTTCATTTTGAAAGTGTCAAGCAAAATGTTGGTCTTTTTCCTAAAACTTTTATCTGGAGCTGTCTGGGTAACCCATAACTGCATTTTTGGATGAGTAAACTAATTACCTGGAGATTTGTGACTGCCTTTAGAAAACATGCAGAGCTCTCACCTGGCCTAGCTGGAAGTGCAGAGAGCCTCGGAAAAGCACACAGGCAGGGCAGGAAGCTCACGACCTCTGCATTGGCCTAGGGCATTCGGCATATGTAGCTCATGCAAAAACCCTTATCCAGAGCGATTTACAGTGTCGAGGTGAAGGAGGCTCCTTTCCTCTGCTGGGAAGCCAGCTAAGGGCTCCTGGCCATAGTCATGGGGCTGTGCAGCCTGCCTTATTTATGTCCATGCTATATCCACCGCTGCCCATTTTATAAACCAGGGGTGTCTTGTGTTCATTTCAAAGCCACCAGGAGTGACAGGTAGCAATGATAATTTCACCAATGAAGGTCCTTTCTGTGGAAGTCCCAAATGTAAGAGAGGATTTTCCCAAGGAATTTTGTGCACTTGCACATTTTGCCCTGTTGTTATCGCAGTAATTAGTATACCTGAAGGTCTCAGGGTAAAAGCATTTATAATCCTCTTTCTTAGTGTCTCAAGTAATAACCCTGAACAGCCCTCTTATTCATCAGCTTTCACAAACAGGCAATTTACCTGACAGAGCTAGTGTCCAAAAAAGGGTGTTGGAGACACCTGCTTACTTGCATCCCAGTCATCTTTTCTCCCAGAGAGGGGAGATAAAGCCAACCCCCTGGAAAGGAAGGGGATTAAAAAAAACAGGGACATGGGAGAAAACCTGTTTCTCTGGTATGGTGCACTCTTTCTTCCCTGAAAGCTTCCCTGTCAGGTCTGACTCCTTACCTGAGGCGCGTGAGCAGTGGCACAGATACAACTTGACACATCTGTCACACATCTGCGTGACGGTTGCTGTTGACAGCCAGCAGCCACTAAATTTATGTTGGAGCAGTGTTGTGGCAAGCCAAAAAATAGCATTTTACATGAACTGGAGCTTCATCCTTCTGAACTAGGGGTGTGCCTTGAGCCAGAGCAACATGTCCTGTTGCTCTTCTCCAAATTTTAGTTGCTCTCACACCTTTTCTGAAGCTCTCTGGCAGGACAGGGGACAGGGAAATGGCCATCGCGTGGTGCTAGAGCTGCCTTCTCCCAGACACAAGAACTGGTCTGGCTAAGACATTACAATGAATAAGAAGGACAGGAAACAACTCTTGCCAAACAGCTGGCTGGCATAAGGAGGAGCTCTTGCTGGTAGAAGAATCTGGGAACAAATATTTGTCTTGTGCTAGCTCTGCTGAGCTACACAGCTGGTCCCATGTTGGTCCCACTGCTCAACAGGCTGGAGCAGCGCTGCTTGCCTAGACTAAAACCTACATGGGTCAGCAAAGCATGGAGGTGGGACATGCCAAAAGAGTCCGCTACAATCAAGATGTAGGAGCTGATGACAACCCTGTTCATATCTGGTCACCATGACTTTGTGTAAGCGATGTGTAAAGCAGATCTCATTTGTCCTGGGTGCCATCCTAGCCACCCATCATCACTGACCGTTGGCAGGACCAGCTGGGGGACTGCTGCTGAGATGTTACTGCTGCTGTTCTCTGGGAGCTCAATGGGACCTGCTTTCCTCTGCAGCATGGATGAACTCGGGCATTTTGTGATGCTTCCTGTGTGATCCTGGCATAAAGCAGGAAAGGTGAGCAGCATCCCTCAGTGCGAGGGGGCCAGGATCTGGATCTGCTTGCCATGAGGACAGGCGGCATTTGCAAACTCAGGCCCTGCTGGCAGCCTGCACTCCAGCCCTCACCACATCTGGGCTGGTGTCACAAGTAACCTGGGGCCTTACTTGCTCCCAGTAGTGTGTTAGCAGCTTCTGGGAAGAGACAGCCACCAGGATCCATGCTGCCCCATGTGGGGGTCTCTGATGGCTTTAGCTTTCAAGCCCCATGCAAAGGGGCTCATGTCGATTCGTGGCTCTGGTGCAGAAGGAACGCAGGCAGAGCAAAGGAGCTGACTGTGAGATTTTAGCAATATACTGCTTATTCCAGCTCCTGTGATCTTCTCTTCCAGGAGCTGGGAGTCTTGTATGTAAACACACAAGTGTATCATCTGATCCTTCTCAGAGTGTTGTTTGTTTGGGGCCAACTTATCTCTTTTTCAAGAACAGGATGTTTAGGGAAAAAAATACATATTATAGATATATATATATATATAGCCTATCTGTAGCAGTTTTAATTGTAAACCAGCCTCTATACTTTCAGATTGGAACCTAATTAATCATTGGCTGTACAGGGAATTGATTAATTACTTTGCTGCTCTTTACTAGTATAAATCTTTGATTTAGTGATTACTGCATTTTGATTTATCACTTACTACGCAAGTAATCAATATTTATGATGAATGGATAAATTTAAGTACCGCCCATTTTTGCAATATTATTATATATATTGTGATATATAAAACACACATTTTGTTTTCAATATCTATTTCTAATTATTCAAACTGGAAATATGTATCTCTTCACCTACAGCAATGTCTGTTTTCTGACCCTTTCCTGCAATGGAGTAAACCTTATTATAATCAACATTGAAGTGCTGATAAAGAAGAATCAGGCCTAGAGTTTGAGTCAGAGAAAATATTCAAAGGGTAAAACAACTTGTGCAAAGAAAAAAGTAACTGTGGAAAGGGCCTCCCATTTTTGCTAAAGCCCTTATAGGGATAGACTTTTTACTAGTGTAAACTGGTACAGCTCCTGGCCCAATTTTTGTTGCATATCTCTTTCTTCAAAGTCCTTCAATTCAATGTGAATCTGATCTCAGGGATTATTACACAGGAGTCTGACTGTCTGCAGTCCTTCAGAATTACAAACTAATTGTGGGATAAGAGCTATATATAATTTACTAGCTATGGATTTGTTTTCCTGCTTTCAGAAGTCCCTTTGCCCCCCTCCCTAGTGGCTGAACATGGTTTAGGTGAGAATGGGACTGCAGTGGGGACTACTCGCCGAGAGCACGGTGGGTACAGTAATGACAGATCCCTGAGAAGCAGGGCTAGTGGGGAAAAGCCCCATTTGGGGATCTGGCAAGTTTAGAAATCCTCTGGCGATGAAACACAGTTCTTGTGAGTCCTGAATAGATATTAGAGCAAGCAGAACTACCCTGGCCTGCTGCTTCTTGGAAAAAGTAGAGCAATGCTCATCTGCACGAACCCCTATCAGCTCTGAGAGCAGTGTCGTCTTTCTGTCTTTTTTGTGGAGAAAAAAGCTCACAAGTGACTCATTCGGCTGCAAGCCCTGGGCCAGATCCAAGGTCAGCTGAAGTCAATAGAAAGACTCTCACCATCTTCAAAGGATTTGTGATGGGGCTTTTGTGCTTACAAATGCTTTCCAGGAAGGGATGAGCCCCGCCATTTGTTTCATCCAGGCATGCCACGCTGCTGCTTGTGCAATGCCCAGCTGATGAGGGCTAAACCCTTTTCTAGGTTTTATGTTCAGGGTTTGATCCATTTGTGGATTCCCACTCATGCTGCTAAAGGTTAGACTGACACATCCTGAAGCTTTTAGTAAAACTGGGAAACCCACAGACATCTCCTCCTCACTACTGCATTCCAGTTTTATTCCCCTCACACCAGCAAACATCCCCTCTTTCAGCAAACTCAGAAACCATCCCAGCTTTTGTGGTTGTCAGCATTTCCCAAGAAGCCTCAGGTTGTTGCGAGCATTTTGAGGTGCAATGCACAAAAGAGAGGTGTGCAATTATCACAATAAACCATCAGGCTTACTGTAATCCTCACCCTCAGACAGTGGTGGAGTTTATTTCTGAAAGTCTGCAAACCGGTGGTCTTGTGACAAGGTGCTGCTCCAGGTTTTGAAGAGCTTGAGTTCAATTCCTCACTCTGTGGCTGTTGTGATCGACACAGTGCTATCCCTTCTGTTACAAGGCAATGATTTTCTCTTCCATTGCATTTCTAGCTTGCCTGTCTAGATCAGAAGGCCTTCATGGGAACCTTTTAGTAGCTCTAAGGTTCCTGGTTTCATCTGGGGATTAGAGTGGTGCCATGAAGCACACAATCAGAAAAACAACCTCTCAGGTCTCCTGCGGAGAGGAGAGACCATCTTTGTCCTACACCATTTTACCAAACAAATCTGATCCTCAACAAGAGAAGGACCTTTGGCCATGCCACATACCATGTGGTGTGATCTGGACAAAAGGACATACCATGCCTAATCCTCACCTGAAATACCTTAGTACAGCTCCTGTGGTGCTAACACAGCTATGGCAAGTTAGCATGGCTGAAGACTTCAGTGTCATGCTGCTTATTTGGAAAGATACATTGTTCCTGTCTAGGGACTTGCGTTAAAAAAAGTGAATCAGTTGTTTTTTTTTTCCTTTCACCTCACATAGCTCGTTCATTTAAAACTAGACGGTTGCTGAAAACAGAATTGAGAGAGAAGCTTCTTGTCCACAGTGTGTTCAGGCTCGACTCTCCTGCTCTAAACAGCCAGTGAGCCTGGCATTCCTCATTATTTGTTTTGGTCTGGAGCACTGTCCAAGAGTTATGACCAGTGTTCTTCAGCTACTGATATATATTACATGTGCTTAGAGGAAACCCATTCATCTGTCCCCTGTCTCTCTCCCCCAGAGCCCGGATTTCCTTGATTGTAAAGCAAGATAAAGCTGCTATCTTGACTTTAAGACTCTGGGAAGAAATGTACTCATGCTTTCACTCTCTCTCCAGCACACTAGACATCTCCCCCCCGGTGATGAGCGCACAATTTTTTTCTCCATCCAGCTTCCTCCACGCTTGTCTAGATGGCTGAGCGTTTTCCAGTGGAAGAATTAGGACCCTCTTTACTCCATGGAGTAATATATTCCCACTCCTTTTCTTTTGGATCGGGAAGGTCCAACATCAGTGTCCTGCCATGTTCTTCATCTCTCTTGAAGTACATCTGATGCCCCACTGAGAAACATTAGTCTGTCATGCGCAATGGTCAGATTACGGCTCTGGCAAAACAGTTTGTATATCCAACTTTCAACTGTATTTATGGTATCCTATGAGCTAGGAGAAGACAAAAGGACCCTGTACTCCATTACACAACCATGAGAAGAAAGATATGGGCTGCAGAACAGTTGACCCTGCCAAGCGTGGCAACCATTGCTATTGTAGCTAGGATGGAGAGCCACAGAAGTCTGCATAGGTGGAGTTAGAGAAGGAAAGAAAAAAATGGAAACTGAGCTAGAGAAGCTTTTGCAACTGGAAAAAAACATAATAAATCCATGAGCTACACGTAGCCCTGGGGCTTTATGACCACGAGCAGGCATGAGGGAATGACTTGAGCTTAACCAAAGCCGTTAATTACCTGGCTGAGATCAAAAGCATAAGTAAGGGAGTATATTTACGATGCACCTTACAGGATATGTTTCAACTTTCTGGATTTTTTTTATTAATTGGTTTGATTAAATAGATTTAAAGAGCCTGGGCAGAGGCTCCTAAATCATACTCCATATTGATCTAATGAAATACTCAATAAATTTACTAATATGGCTCCTTTGCTTTGTGCAGTCTGAAAGGAAATGCCACTCTAAATAGCGATAACTCAATGTGGAGACTCAGTAGTGACTCATGGCGAGCAGGAAGGATGCCGGGAAAGGCTCTCCTGCGATTTGCAGGAGACTCAGTGTTTAATGCCGGTCCAGGCTTCTGCCCACTCTGCCACACACCCAGCTTTCATACCAATTTTCTATCATATTGACCAGCTTCTTCTGTGGCATACATTTCACTGACGTTCACCAGCTTGCTAAAATGTGTGGTTGTTCAATATATGGCTCAGCTGAGACCTCCCGGAGCAGAACCATATTTCAGAGGTCTCTGCTTTATAAATACACCACACAATGTGTGGTCTAAATAAAATAAATCCTGCTCAGTTCTGGGTAGATCTAATGTAGAAAATGTATGATGTTTATTCCCTCCTGATGCAATAAATTGAGAATGAAGGGATGGAAAGTTTACAGTTTTTCGGTGTTCACTTATATTGATGAAAATCAAGAGTTTGGGCAAGGACAAGCCCCTCCTTCTCCAGGGCAGAAGGCTGTTATCACGCAGTCTCTTTTGGCTGCAGTTCCGTTGGCCATTTCCCAACTGCTTGCTGCTGCCCCCCTCCAGATCTGACTGCTTCTGTCTAAATGAGCTGTATTAGTAAAAACTGTTTAAATGGCCTAAGGTACCATGGCTTGCCCTAACTCAGCTTTGCCATGCTGCGGTCACGCAGACAGTCTAGCTGGCAGATTTGCAAGCTGGTGAGGGTGAAGAAGGAGCCTGGAGGTGGTGGCAAGGCACTAGTACTGCAATCGCTTCCCCAGTCAGCATTCCCCGCTGCATACGGGACCTGAGCTGGTTTATCTGAATTATTTAACTGTTTGAACTTTCTTGGTTTCAACATGTTAATGGCCATTTAGCTTGTGCCTGAGAAACGCTACTGCAAACTAATCTGCTATAAGCCAAGTTTAAACACATATAGTTTGTCGATACAGAGCTCTGGCAATTTGGAGTTGAATATCAGCAGGCAACTGCAGGATTTTGCACCAGTTTGTGTTATCCACCATTGCTTCTGGCAAGCATCAATAATTTCACTCATATGTCATTTTTTTATCACACTGAAATACATTTTTAATAGTCAATGTAATACGGGTCTTAATTTTTAATCTTCTCTACATTTCAAACAACAAATTGAGAACAATATGTTTTTGAACACTGAAACTAAGAGCCAATGTAAGACATGAGGGTTTTCACCATAAATTAAGGAGACTGTTCAACTGATTGAAACATCTGTCTGACCTCTCTCTTTCTTACTTATTCTTTTTATCATGTTTTTCTTCTTTTTTCTCTCTCACTTTTCCCCTTCATTCTTTTTTCTGGGATAAAATCGATTTTTAACTATAAACATAAATCCTAGAGAAGACATCCCACTAGTGATGTATTTACTAATGGCTGTGAAAATCAGAACCAGAGAGAGACAGGAAAGGAGTAAGATGGCAAAGACAAATATATTTGGAAAAAGCTAACCAAGGAACAAATTAAAAAATGCCCTTTGAGTCAAAACAAAACAAACAAACAAAAGAAGCTCCCCTCTGAAGAACATAACCCCACATCTTTTGTCTGCCTTTAATGCATCTGCATTGCCCCAACCCCCCCTTCCCTGGATCTTGGGAACTGTTTAAAACTTCAGCCTGCTAGAAAATAACCCTTGCCATTAAAGAAAAAAGTCAAAGGTTTCTTAGGCTCAGAAAGCCCACGGTCCTGCCCTCTAAAGGGGTGCAGGTTTTTGATACGTCATGGTCCTCCCATAAGCTGATTCAGGGGCTGAATCACTTATTATCACTCACCATTTTTAGCCCCTGCAGGCTGCTGGGCAACTGAGGTGGGCACCAGCAGTGGTCCCTGGGGCATACCACTGAGGGACATCTGCCTGTGGGCAACTAGCCACATCCCCGGGCTGACCTGCACCCAACGACCTTCCCACGCCCTTGCTGTGTGACAGTCACTAAAGTGCCACTTGACGTGGCTACACTGGTGAGGAACAGCCTGGGAGCAGTCCCTGGCCTGTCTGCCCCATCCTCATGGACAACCTGCTTGGCCATTGCCAGTGCTCTGCTGAGTTGCTGGGTGCCTGGGGCATTTGGGTCCCCAGCACCTTGGTTGCCTCTTTGTTATCCCTGCACTCCCCTGCTTTCCTTATGCAGTCAGTGAAGATGGAGAGACTCTGTGGAAGCAGGCCAAGGCAGAGCCTAATGCGGGTGCCCTGAATCCCCATCCCAAGCAGTACGTCTTCCTTACCCCAGAGCAGCGCTGTGGATCTCCTAGATGGGTCTCACCAACATTTGCCTAGACAGGAGCAGGATGCCAAGAGGCATGACTGGGAATGGTAGGGATCTGGTCCCAGGCAGTCAGTGTTGGCCACTAGGGATAAATAGGTGGGACCAGGAGAGAAAGAGGCTGTTATGTGACTTGATCTGACCCCCAATCTTCTCCTATTTTGTCTCCTCCTCCTCCTGTTTATTGCACACCTTGTGATGTGCTGTGCTGGGGTCACACGCTCCTCCCACATTTTTACAAAGCTGTTTCTCTAGTGACTCCTTACAGCAGGTGTTTCCATGTGTTTAGTTTCCATCTTTCTGCTCACTATTTTTTCACCTACACAGACAGCAAACTGCCATGCTCTAATTCTTTTTTAGATAGTTGTATGTTACCCATGTTACTGATGCTCTTTGTTCCCTGGCTCTTGGTCTATAGAAAAATCTAATGCCCTTCTGCCTTTTCACCTGTAAAGGAACTGTGGCGCTCTGAAAAATGTACTAAAAGCAAAAGAATAATGTGATTTAACTTTCACTGATGCATGCAGCAACATCCACTGATGGCAGGGAACAGGAGCAGTATCAGAGTCAGCGATGCCCTCTCCCTCCTTTGACAAATATGCCCTTGTCCATCTGATGTACTGCAGTACAACACTTCTTTTCCTTCTCACACCACTGGCTCATTGTCACCAGTACTAGCAAGAGGAGAAGGGGCTTTTATGTTTCCAAGAAACAAAATGAGGAGAACTCCGTAAATACTTTAGTATTTGCTACAGAGGAATCTTAAGTTTCCAGGAAAAAAAAAAAACAAAACCCAAAACAAATAATACACCTGAAAATAATTTCTGAGTTTACAGTGCAACATGCAACTTCTCAACACTTGATCAAATGTTGCTGTTTCTGAAGGTAAGCACACTAGAAGGCATCAAGGGAAGAATTGGCAAAGTTATCAGATTTCTGCATATTAAAAAAAATTGCAGTATGACGCTCTAGCTGCGATCTCGGGGCGTGTGACTGCTGTGTGAGTCACCAAGGGATGTAACACCTAGGTGGAATGCGGTCCTGAGGAATTCACTGCTGGCCTGTGAAAGAAGCCAAGAGCTGTAATCAACTCACCCACTATATTTGCTCCCGCTGTTCACTAATGAGTGAAGACAAAGCAAACAGCACACTTTCTACTCAATCAGACTGAGATATTTACCTGTAGCTAGTGAGGTCCTAATCAAAACTAAAGCAAAACAGGCAAAATTAGCTTGTTAGCATTTTTCTCTGTTAGCACTGGAGGAATGTCACTTTTTGCCTGGGGCAGTTTTGGTAGCTTTGCCATGAAGGGAAAAGCTATTGTACCAGCTATGTCCCTAAACATTTAGTCCTGGGCATTCAAATGTAGCAATAGTGATGATATGACAATTCTCTCCTAATGTATGCAGAAAAGAAAGGAGGCTGGGGACTGGGCAAACCAGTTCTTAGCTTGAAGCATAACATAACTGGCAACTCGCTAGTGCTTTTCAGACTTCTTTGATGCATGGATTTCTAATTTTTTTCTAGTAGAAGGTTGGCCCTTTGTAGAATGAATTTAAGCCTACTGGAAATAGATTTGTTTTTCTTAGTTGTCTTTTCTCTATCCTTTGGGAGTAGTCCCCACAAGCTAAGGATCTGATCCACTCTCTTTGTTTATTATGACAAGCAACATTTAAGTTAGGTCTATTTCATGTACTGCTTTCTCCAAACCAGCTCTAGAGCCAAAAGCAGATCTGTGTTAGTCCTTAGGAAAAAAACATATTTTGGGGAAGGATGGCCAATTATTTAGGGCCCCAGAACTTGTGAGATCTGTGTTCAGTTCCCAGTTCTGCCACCAATTCCCTGTATGACCTTGGCCAAGCCACTTATTTTATTAGTACTTCAGCTCCCTACATGGAGCATGAGGAGAGCACCAGGTTCTGTCTCACACGTGAGAGCCTACAGTCAGCAGATGAGCAAGGGAGACATGATCCAACGTTGGAAGCTGGTTAAGCAGATTTGCTGATTTTGAGGCGTCTTTGCAGGTGAGTAGACTGAGATCCCTCCTATTACTATGAGGGTTCTTGAGTCTTCAGACCAGTGTATGGAGAAACGGAGAGCTTGTTACTTGGCCTGATCGAGGTAAAGCTATAGAAAGCAACACTGACTTGGGAAACCCAGCAAAATGGGTTAAAATAACAGGGAATAGCATATGTGCACAACATCACTGACATTCAGAGTTAAGGGAGTCCCTGCCAGTCTTTAACTTATCAAAAGGGACTTCAGCGCTGTACACTGAGTCATCCACTATGAGAATAGTGAAGATAGCAACATCTTTAGACAGCAGCCAATTGAACTGTTAAGTATGAGAGGTTTCTAAAAAGGTGGTGCCATATCTCAGTGTCCCTGTTCCTAATGACAACGCCAAAGGCACAGTGACTTGGTATGTTTAGTTCAGATCACAGCTTGCAAACAAGCAAAGAGTAGCTGGTTCTCTGAGAACAAATACTGCAGAAGTGGTCAAGGGACCACTTTGCTATAGCTGTAACTGTTCTAATGTCTTGTAATACCAGCAAAAACATCCTGAAAATTGGAGAATGCTGTACATAAGGCAGCTCTTCAAAGTGTTTTTGCCTGTCTGCCTAGCTAACTGTCAACAGCAAATTTTTCATTATATGGGGTAATAGAGGGCATGGGACAATGGAAAAAAACAGATAGAGGCTCTTCCAGGTGAGGAGAAGGCTTCTGAGGGACTTTCTTGGGTATCTCAGCACTGAAGTCCCCAGGCTCTACAAGGGCTCCAAAGGCAGGACAGCACTGAGAAACCACCTCTCTCCTGCTTCTGGCTTTGGATGGTGAGTGAAAGGGTGCGGCTGTGTTTATACACCACTGCACCTGAGCTAAAATCTGCCCTGCTGAGACCCTGACCCAGCCTGAAGAGGGCCATCTGGGGCGTCTGTGCCCCCTGCAAAGCTGATCCAAAGGCAGAGGATCCCCCAGGGCCAGCAGAGAACCAGTTCTTCTGGGCTCTCGGTGGTGAGCCAGTGCACACAGGCACAAGGGCCATGCCAAACTGCCTTCTCCCAGAAGGAAGCCTTTTCTTTATTATTTGTCTAAAGAACAAGCCTGGAATCAGCACATCCCTACACATTCCCTCTTTAATACATTTTAAATCGCACCACTGATATAAGGCACTTTCGGAATAACATTAACATCTGGGCTGACCCCACCTCCCTACCAAGTTTCAGTCTGATGTTAATTAAAACAGGCAAGTTATAAACCCCAGGAAATGGCAGCTGACCCTTGACTATGAATGTAATGCTGTAATAATATGCAGTAAAAAAGAGGCATAGTCAAACTGCTGCCCAGTTCATTCCTAGAATGATGCTCTTTCTTTCTCACCACCGCGCTCTCTCGCTTAGAGAAGTGAGACCATTACCTCACCGGCACCTTTTATGGGCTGCTCTCTGTTTGCAGGGCGGTAGGTGGCAGGAAGGCAGCCTGCGCTCTGAGTCACCCTTGAGAAAATTATCCCAGCGTGACAGCAGAAGCTGCCGCTCAGAAATATGAAAACTAGTTCCTGACCACATATGGTCACTGTGGGTCCCGTGACACTCTTTGGCAGGACAGAGTTAGCCACAGCAGCCCTGGTAGCTGGTAGAATATGGAGGATTGTTATTATTCGTTTTCTCTCCCGCCCGTATTCTCTGCAGTTTCAGCTAGACATGAGTGGAGGGGTGGAGGAGGAAGGCGCTGGGAAGGTCGAGTGTAAACCCTGTAGCTGAGGGTGAAGGACTGCTGTGTGCCACCTCCAGGGATGCCATTTCAGCTCTGAGCTGGAGCGGCCAGAGGCTGCAGTCATTACTTGTGCGTGCCCATCTCTGTAGGTGCAACTGGGCCTTTTTTTGGTGGGCCACAAGCAAAAGAGCCTAGATGGCTAAGACAGTGAGCTGGCTTACAGCTAGAGAGCCACAGCAGGCGAGAAGGGGTCAGGGGAGCCCCGGAGAAACCCCCCAGACACATCGCTGCATCTCGCAATGGCTAAATGTTAGACATGATTGGAAGTAATTAAAGGAACGTTTTTGTTGTTGTTGGAAAATGCAATGCTGTTGAAATTGGAGTGTTTCCTCTCAAGATGTTGCTTTGTGTTGAACTCAAGCTATGAAAGAGAAACAAACAAAAAACCCTGCCAAAACAAAACAAGACAAGCAAAAGCCCAAATCCAAAGGGCTCCTTGCTTTGCAGCCCCTTTGAATAGACCCTACAGGTTTTGGTTCCTGTGGCACATAGGAATCTAACCCAGCAGCGTTCACAGAGTCCCAGAGAATATATCCCATTGTTTGTAAACAAATTAAACTAGCATTTGAGCAGATACATTTTATCTTCTGTGAGAGCTGAAGGAACCAGGATATGAGACTACGAAAAGCTGGGTTATAATGGATACACCCTGCCCCTTCTCTCTTTGAGGCATGGGAAAGGTCAACTTTTGTCCTCTAAAATGTGTCACTGCTATAAATATGACTGCATAATTTATTGCAAATTGTTTAGCAAATTTATTGCAAACTATTAATAAACCTCCTTGAAACAGCACAATGAGCGCGTGCAATAAACAAGGAAAATATTTGCTTGATTCAAAACACATTGGATGATGTTAAATTAATGTTGAATAGATACATTTTGAAGGCCTAGAGGGATGAGTGTAACCAGCAACCGGATGCTGCATCGCTTGCCCAGAGCACACATGTCAGAAAATGTCGGGGAAGTGACCAAACGTTTTTGTCAATGGCTTAAAGCTGAGATAAGCCCCAAGTGTTTAAATTGGCAATTCTAATAGCTACCTGAATCCAATTCAATTCGCAGCAGCTTGGCTTGTAAGGCAATTGGTGATACAGTGTTAATGCCAACTAATCTGATAAAAATTGACACAGTGACAACGTTGGGCCATTAGTTACCAGCAGTTTTTATGTCTGTGTAAATCCATCGTGTTTTACAAGGTACAGGGGATTCTGGGAGTCAGGGAATCTTTTTTTTTTTTTTTTTTTTTTTTTTTTTAGAACCATGGAAATAAAGTGGTTTTGCTGGTGAAACAAACTCATCCTCTTTCCGTGTGTGTGCTGCCTCTGAGCGCGAGAGTGTTAAATGGCAAAATTCATCACAACTAATTTCTATTTGCCGTCTATTAGGCTACATTGTTTTGTCCTCAACGTCAGGTTAAATAATGAACCTCTCGGAATAGAGTAAATTAACCTCCACTTTATGTTCATGTCATTGTCAAATGGAAACATCACTTGTACAAATGAAAAAGATTCATTAGTAAAGCTAATGCATAGGCTCCACTCCGGTAAAAGATAAGAGCGATTGAGGCCTTGTCATAATGCAGTGTCGAACCGCTGGCTTGTTATTTATGATGCCTGCCATAATCTTTGGAGATTATTTTCAGCAATGGTAATTAGCACACAATGCATCAGGAACAATTATGGAACAATGTCTTAGCTTGACAGGTATGCCACCCTGCTGCAGGCGAGCTATGATCCATGAGAAATTCAATCAAATCTGCATGCTGCAGGGAGTTTATTAATATTTCTCCTTCTGAGGCAGTTTGAAAGGCAGCTATGCTTGACCGGCCACCCAAAAATACTTAGCAGCGTGATATGAGTGTGCTCCTTGTTAACACACACCTATCTGCACAGAGCCTTCCTATGCACTTACAGCTGATTAAAATAATATCAGTGAGTTTGCTGTTTACCATGGTGAAGACTAAATTGCTACCTCTCCTAGCTGGCCACTGGGCCTCATTCAGGGTAGGTCAGTGTTGCTAAAGGAGCTCTGTAATGAAGTGGCAAATTCCTCTACTAACTCAAATCCTGTCAGTCTGTGAGGAGCAGTGGGTCTATGCCGAATCCTGCCTCCCTACATTCCAGCTTAGGAATCAAAGTCTCTCTGATGGTGGCACTTTTCTGCTGAACAGCCCAAATGCAGCAGCATGGCAGTTTCTTGTTCTAGGCACCCAAACAGCTCTCTGTGAAACCTCTCCAGAGAGGTCTGGAGCATCAACAGTGCATGGAGGAGAACAGTGGCTGAGGAGAATTGCATAAACAGCAAACATATGGCAGTGTAAAGGCTGAGGCTTAAAGAAAATGATCTCCCTTGGAGCTTTGGTGTTTATTAGACTCCCCAGGCAGGCTCAGGATGGAGTAAGGGGAATCTTTCATTTTTGCTGCCTGTTCTGAGCTGGAAGGTGGTCCCTTGCAGAAAAGCCCATTGCTTGGTGGCCCACAGCTCCCGTAATAGGATGCAAGAACCCAGGGCCCCCAAACTCATGAGATAGGAGTGGGAACAGGGCTGTGCCCTTGGGGAAGCTGGCTTTAGAAACCTGCGGGTCTTGGAGCAGACTGAAAGGCTTAGGATACTCTTCCTTCCCACCGGCAAGTAGCATGGTTCATAGCAGCATCTCATTTCACTGGGCACTGAAAGAATCATCTCTTTTTCCAGGTATCTGGATGCAGCTTGGGGCTCCATACAAGCCAGACAGGAGCAGGAGGCCAAGATCTTTAAGGGCAGGTAGAGCATAACTTCCCCTGAGACTGAGGGAGCAGAACCATAAATACATGTAAGCATGTTGGTTTAAGTACCAGGAATAACAGATGGGAGAGAAAGTCTGGAACCAGAGAGGCTCAAAGACTGACCTCCAGCATTTCTTCCCTGCATCCAGCTATTTGATCAGGCTTTTCTCCACAAAGGGAAGCCCGAAGGCAGCTGCAACTCCTCTTTGTCTTGCTCATCATAGTGAGTACAACCTGGACCGCAAGTGCCTTGTCAGAGGACAGCCAAGACACTGCCTTGCTGCTCAGTCTCCTTCATGACAAGCTGCTGTTCTGTTCAATACAAACAGGCTCTTTCTACAGCAACTGCAGCAATAGGTGGGAAAGGATTTCCTCAGCCCTGGAGATACAGACAACCCACAAAGATGGTCAAATCCTGACCTCAGTGAAATCAGGAGCAATCCATTGGCTTCAGCAGAGCAATTCACACCCACATACCTGCAGGCCTGACCCAGTCAGAAGGTGTAATGGGAACATTAGTGCTGATTCTTCCCAGTTTGATTTCACTTGGCTCAGGGGGAAGAAATGAGCTTCAGCTGAGCAGTTTCTTAGAGACAAAAGCAACTTTTTAATGCTGGCTCGAGTCTAATTGAGTAATGAGTATAATGGGCTCTGGTTTGCCTCCCTGAGTCAACAGCACCTGAAGAGATGACCTGTAAATGATGGACAATGCTTTCTCCTTCCTGGTCCTCTGCAGACACCTTGCCAAGCACAATCCACAGAAGGAAACCTCATCAGTGCAGTACACCAGTACTTGCCAATGTGATACATTACAGACATCAACTCTAACCCATGAGTCCCAGCCAAAAAAGTGGAGGTGTCTGAATGGCATATGGAGGGTGGTGGGCATAGTCAATACCAGCATAACTTAGGATAACTTGCCAGGAAGCATTAAGCAGTACAGGGTTCACCCCTGTATCTGCAGCTCTTCACTACACCTTGCAAATTCCTGAGAGCTAGTATCCAGCCATCTGCAGCAGCTGTTGGTCTCTGTAGCTCCAGGTAACTCCAGTGGATCTGCAAAAAATTATTTTTCCGTGGAGCTGTGGAGTGTTGCTGCCATGCTGCTGCTCATCCTGGGACTTGTCTGGGGCAGCACAGAGCTGATGTGAATATGTGACCCAAGTGGTGGTCATAGCCACCCCATGCAGCACAGACATAGCCTCTGTGGCTACACCTGATTTTAGTACCCACTGTGAGTAATCCCTTGGGCATTTTGGAGACAACCTCATAGGCACCTTTTTTCAATAATCACATGAGGATCTTCCACCCAAATTCTAGAGCTGCCCAGGAGTGCACAGCAGAACTGTGCTGTTTCACTGTACAAGAGGGGGACCAAACTGAGTTCATGTACCCATCTTCCAAAATTCCCTTGATCCAAGTTTTATTACAAAAGAATACTACAAAGCCAGAGAGCACCTTGGCCATGTCTTACAGAACTCTTGGCTTCATATTCTCTAGGTATACAGATTAAAAGAACTTCCTGGAAAATACTGTTTAACATCTTCTTTGATCATTAATAGACTGGGAGATACTTCATCATCCTCATTTAATAAAAGCACGTCATCCTGCTTCTTTCTAAATACAGAAGTGGAAGTGCTAACTGCACATTTCTGCCCATTCTGCATCATTATTAATGATTTATCATTGTCATCCTTTAACAGACTTATATCATGATTGGGATTTCTTTTGTTCTTAATAATGCTTAAAGATCATTAAAAAAGAGATTTCACATGCACATGTCAATGGATGAAGAGACACCCTTAAAGTGGGGAGACAGTTCTGGGTGGATTGTGGGAGGGATGGCTGGTTGCATTTAGCAGCACCGACCGTATTATAAAATCATCAGTCAGAAAAGAATTGTTGCTTTCTGTTTATTTTAACATTATTTTCCATGGGGACTGCTGCTAGGGGCTGAAAGGCATGTCTAAGTTACTTTTTTTTTCCCTAATGCAAACATTGTTTGGTATTTCTGTTGCACACAAGCTCTTTCCTTCCTCTTGTTTGGTATTTAAATGTATGGATGGCTTGTGATGAGGAGCAGGTGGAGGGGTAGAACGGGACAAAGTGATTTTAAGTCACTCCTCTTTTGTGCCACCATCTGTTCCTGGGCTGGAGTGAAACTGAATGCACAAAAAAGTGATCGGCACCATAACTTCTCCAAAGAAAATGAGGATGATCAGGAGAATCCCAAGGGACATAGGCCTGATGGGGGAGGTCACACCCTCCTCATCTCTAGCCTGACAGATTGCTGCTCTGCTTTTCTGCTTAGAACAGACAAGCCGCCATTTATTAATTGTGGGTTGTTCTGCTGTTGAACCTAAAAATCAAGACCCCCCTGTGCTCGGTGCTGTATTAACACAGAACTTGGAGGCAGTCATTGGCCCCAAAGACCTTACAGTTTGCATATAAGAATAAAGAAAACAGATGGATACAACAAACCGATTGCAGGAGCATGAAGTAACTATGAGACAATTATGATCCGTTAAACTATTCAGGTCAGGAAATGCACTGCAATACTATCCTCAATTGAAACACTAGAAGGATGCTAAATGGGCAGAGGGCAGAGTGTAATGATTAGATTTGGGACAATGGATCGAATGTTCTATTACAGAGATTGCCACAGGATTTTTAATGACCATTTGTGATCATGGTATGTATTTTACACACTACCCAAGGAAATCGCATCTTCGGCTGCTTTATACCTTCTTGATGCACACCTTGTGAAGGCCTGGATGGCAGGTATTTAACCCTTACATTAATTTTAATGTGATTGTCTGTAATAACAAAGCAGCAGTCAGTACCCACCAGTCACTGCAGCCTGCACATCTCAGAAGTTCAGTATCCTACCTCAGATAACAGCTTTTGATAGGTACAGCCATTCTTGCAAAAATACCAGCTGCTTCGCAGACCTAAGGGTACTGAAGGGTGTTTGGGAACAGGCTCAGGATGTTCCAAGAGCATTTCCTTGATATGCCTGTGAGTCATCTCAAGGTGAGGGACCTTTAGAGGGCACTAACAAATACCTAGCCTATTTCTAGCTGCTACAATGGTGTCTCTAGGTGCTGTGGATGTGGCACTTGGCACAAGGAAGCCTGGTGTTTGTTCCCACCTGAAATTTATCATAGTGGTAACTGGTCCTCTCCTACTCCTCCACCATCTGCTGCTTTTATGCCCATGACCTCCTGGCTGTGACTTCTCTCTCTCTCCTCTAAAGCTGCACAGAGGCTGTAGGGAAGAGTAGGAAGTGGAAATGTACAGTCTCTGTCCCATCTTCCCCACTAGCACCTCCTGGCACCATCCCCTCAGTGACCCTGCAGAGGAGTGACCTGACGGAGAAGAAGGGCAGAGGAGTCTCTGCTCTCCTACCTCATCACCGACACTAGGGCTACATCTGTCCCAGGCACCCCCAATATAACTTTGACAGAGCCTTAAAAGGAGTGCAGGACACAAAAGGAGAAGACCCCTTCACCCTATGGACGTTCTTGAGGGACTGAGAATTGAAAATAATACCAACCCACCAAGGTCATTAGTGCTTTCAGCCCCTGTCCATGTCAAGAGGAGTTGAAGTCCTTCAACAACTGAGTGTTCAGCTCTGAAGGTGATGCTGGCCTGAGATCTTCAGTGATGCCTGATGGTTGCAAACAGCTAGTCAATAAGGATTAAGCAACGGTGGCCCTTACCGGCTTTGAATAGTTTATTGGTCAGTGCAAAATGCCAGCCACTGCTCAAGGAACCTGCCCAGGCTGCAGAGTTCACTGCATTTGCACTCACCTTCTATAAATGCTTGGATTCACTCCAAACTATTGTAGCTCTCTGGAGTTTTATGTCTTTCAATCAGGGGCTCAGTGCTCTTTAGACTCCACATTAGTCCATACGGCCAAACCCTGACAAAATGCCTTATACAAGAATTTTCTTTTCAACAATTTCGGCCAGAGATGCTGAGCTGAAGAACCAAACTAATTTCATGTGCTTCTCCAACACCCCATTATGACATTTATGACATATTTTTCTGTTTAGAGGGATGATTTTTTCCAGATGCCAGCACATCTAAAACTACCTAATGAGATTTCCACAGATGTAGAGCTTAAAACCATCTATGGTATTTTTATTTTTCTCTTTAAGTGATGATGCTTTCCAACTGAAAGATTTCCCATATAAAAGCACTAGAAACAATTGAATATGTACTGGATTTATGGACAGAAGAGCTTGTTCATTGGAAGGCAGGCACTGTGTTTGAGTCTTGGTTTTTCTGCCACTTGATTTGAAATCAGGTTTATTTTCTTTGGTGTTGGTCAAGATTTAAAGACCCAATTTCAGAGCTAGAGTTCCAGGTGGACAGGGAGCAGCTCAAGTGCTCTGTAGCTCTTCTCAGCAGTAACACCACCTCCTTACATACAGTGGCTTGCCTTATACATTTCAGTGGAAGTATTATTTACCATGTTTTACACTGGGGAAAAAACAGGAACAGAAAGACCAAGTGACTTGCCCAGGGTCACCCAGCGAATCAGTAGCAGAGCTCAGAATAGCACAGGACTCCTCTGTGTTGCTCAGAAAGCATGGGAACACTTCATTGCCCATATGGACTGTGCTTCTTACCCTGGACCCCATCCAATGGCTAGTGAGGTCAATGCTTTTTACTACTGCAACTGGAAGCTTGTATTATGTCCTTATAGGCCCAGTGGAAATGGCCATTCTGCCCAATGGGTGAAGCTCCCTCTTTTCTCCAGGGATGGGAGAATCCTCTGTCATGCTTGAGGACAGTTGGTGCTTTCTCTGTCTTTTGTATTTCTGTCCTTGTTTGAGGTGGTGATGACTAGTGATTTGTGCAGGGTGGACTCTACCACTCTCCTCTTCTCCCTGCTCTTCTTTTGCCCAGCCTGCCTGCTTGGGAGCGAGGAAAACAGGTTGATGAGTGTTACCCCACCAGACAAGGGACCGTACAAGGTCCTCAGAAGAAAACTGTGAGGATGTAACATGGTGGTTATTTGAACTGAACCTCAGCATGCCAGGATGGTCATACCTCTGCTAACCTTTGTCTCTGTCGGATGATTATTTTTACCACTTTTGTTTTTCTTTCCTATTGCAGCTGATGAAACCCCTAGTGTGTCCAGGATCAGGAAAAGCATCTGACTCCTCAAGAGCCATCCCCCTAGGGAATATAGAACAACACAAGGAAAGGATCCTGTGTTATTCTGTGGCTGGCACTGGGGCTATTGGCTTGAGTGTGATACCCACAACACTGAGACATGCGAAAGCTGTTTAACCCTGTATTGGGTGGGTGTGAGCCTTGCTATCTACTCCTTTCCTGCATTTCTCTTGCCTTCACACAGAACAATTATTAAATTCTTTCAGTGAAGAATGACCCCTATTACACTGAAAATAAATTGCAGCATTGTCTGGAAATATTTAAGTTGAAACTCTCTCACTCTTGTAAGAGCGGAACACCCACAACCGAGGAAGGGAGGCCAGGCCGTTCCAGCGCTGAACTCAGCCTTGCAGATGTCTGTCACCTGTTTCTAAGGAAATGTGCAAGTGTTTGGGAAAGAGCTGGGCTTCGTTGTTATTGTGGGAATCTGAAACCGCTCTGAACTTTGCCCTTCTATCCCCTTTCCAAAGTTCTTTTTTAAAGAAGAGAAATTGCTAGGCTCATACTTCACTAACTGGTTTGCATTAAGGGCTCTATTCTGCAAAATGCCAAGCGCTCTCAACTCTTGCCCAAGCCGAGGTTGCTCAGGACCTTGCCAGAATTGAGCCATAAGATTTAGATTTGAGCTATAAGTTAGAAAGTCAATCTCCAGCTTGTGTTAGCTGATCGCTTCAGACAACGCCCCCACTGCTGGCCTGGGAAGGATATCATTTGGCACAGCACATGGTGTTAATCCACAAGAACAGACTGTACCTGCTGCAGCTTTTCCATTTGTGGGGCCCATTCCTCTTGCCCTACTAGGCAGTGTGCTGGGCAGGAAAGCAATGGCTACTGTGTCCTCTACCTGCTGGTGGGGACTGCTAAACAAAATGCTCTTGGGTCCTCATGGAGAGAGCCAAAGCCTGGTTCACTGCAGAAGAGGGTGGAAACCTCATGGTGTGGATCTGGCCTCCATCTTCTTTCTGAGCAGCCCAGAGCTACATCACACCCTTTCCCTCTCTCTGTCCCTCTTTCCCCTATTTCATCCAACATCCCTGCCTCCTAGTCTTCCCTCTCCCCCCAGTTTCATTGTTCCTCTCTACAGGACTCCTCCACTCCATGTCACAGCCTTTGCTCACTGCTGGCCACTGAAGAAGCCGGGGAATTGGAAGAGCCATGACTGCTGTTATGTGAAGGAAAACAGCACGGCCCAGGGATGGGCTGTATTGTTTGGATAGGATATAACTAAATCAAGGGCCTGATCAGACAACTTCACACACTGTAGGTGAATTCCCACTGAAGTACATCATTAAAATCCCTTCCCTTCAGTCCGCTGGGTGTGCAGGTCACTGTGCTTCTCAGAAATGTGGATAGGAGAAAGCAGTAGCAAGAGGAAAGTGTGGTATGATGCCCATCAGGAGGAATCTACCCAAATTCATGCCACTGCTATGAAGGAGCCTCTGCTTTTCTGCCCCAGCAAAATCAGGTCTTGGAGAAGCTTTCAAGGCCTTAGATTGCGTGGGCAAAGCTAGACTGACTCCATCTCTCCATGGGACACAAGTTCACAGCAGAGTTGCGTGTTGTTTTACAGGAGAGGTGCCCCACATCTGGTACAACCTCATGGACACCAAATTTCATAAAATAAGAGCAAGATCAAGACAGTCATCCAAATGTTGCATTGGGTGGGACTGCCAGCTGAGATCATTTTGGATCCAGAACCAGGTTCATGTCCCAGCTGAAACCCAGCTGAGTATGGGTTTACTTGAAGTTAAAGCCAGCTTGAATGCCTGCCTGCTGCTCACTCAGTGGAATGTTTTAGCACTAGAAGCCACCTTGAAGAGGGTGTAAATATTATGCACCTTTGTATTTTGTGTAATAAAATGGTTCCTGGTCAGCTACTCTGTCAGTGAAGAATTATGCATCCACTGCTTTGCATGATTAATCAGATGTCAGGATGTATGTGCTCTCCCAGCATATCATCCCATGGCAGGCAGCAGTGCGTTTACAAATGTAGAAAGAAAAAAAAAAGCAATAATAGGAAAAAGAATTATTTTTATGTGTACTTGTCTTAAGACATATTTTTCCATTCAGTAATTTAAAAAAAATAACCATCTGGAAAAAATCATATTATGGACAAGGCGTGTCATGACATTTACAGCAAATATTTTTGCTGCTAGTATCAAAACCAGCTCTTTGCTCTATCAAGGGCTGAATATTCGTATACACTTAAATGTTCAGTAAATAAAAGGGCCTCTGCAGAAACTCAGCACTGGGCAATCCTGTGCTCTCAGCATTCACATTCCCATTTGTTTATACTTCTTTCAAAACCATATTTTTTGCATCTCGGATGTAAGTGCCTGTAGTTCCTTTCCCTTCACCCTTTTGGTCTCAGGAGAATGACATTAAATGGCACTACCATGGAAGAAGTTCTGATGTAAGTAAAGGTATCATGAGGTTACCAGGTCAGGAGCACAAATGAGGCAAAGTTTCCAAAGAAATCACCAAGGTGATTTATAATCATGGGCATCCTAGTTCAGCCAGCAGCAATGAAATGTGTGCCTCATGTACCAGGTTTTGAGAGGGAATCAAGGAAGAAACCAGACAGCTTCTGCTGTCTTCTAGGTGGCTCGGAGCCTTGCTGCAGCGTCACTGGCCCCTGTGAGCCCACCCCGGGCAGCAGTGCGTGGGGCTGAACGACGACGAAGTCAAAGGGCTGTAATAAGTCTTGAGGGTGAGGTATGGCTTGTGTGAGGTGCGAGCCTTGTGGAGGGTCTCTCCATGGAGGCAGGCTGCCTGTCGCACCCGCTTCGGGGAGCAGTGCTGCTCTGCTGGCTGCGCCGCCCCGGCATGTTTCGCCCTTGGGCCGCCCCAGAACAGCCTGGATGTGCCATGGTGTTCGGCATCACGCCGCATGCTCTCCGCAGCCCTCTCCAGGGCAGCAGCTCTCCAGTACCATCTGGGTGAGGAACGTGCTATGAAATGGAGAACGGAAGTGAGACGTCAGCCTCTGTCTCATGACGGTGGAAAGAAAGAAATGGTGGCTTGGGTCTGGAGAACAGGAACGGGGCAATGGTGGCACTGACAACCAGGTGCTCCTGGGCCATGGGGACGTCTGGACGCATAGGTTGCACTGAGGCTAACCTCTGCTTGTCTAGCACTGCTGTAATGTCCCTTACCACTTGTAATGCCCACTCCTACACCTATACTATAACCATATATACATCATAGCCTTTAAATGTCTCTCTAAAAATATAATTTAAAATATTAAACCAAATTATAGGCAGGATAATATTTATAGATTTCTTTATTACATGTATTGTCAAACTTTTAAAACCTAAAATATTCTAGAAATCCTCCCTTCGCTTTTCACAGATTTTGAACATAACCTACTATTTGATACACAATATGTACTTTGCAAATATTCCAGCTAATTTTAGATATAGTGTTAGTTCTTAAGATCTCATGAGCACTTTCTGCTAAAGTGCCTTCACAAAACACAGAGGTAGCAGACCAGCAGCTGTTCTGTTTAGCCCAGGCATAGAAACCCTGAGCATTCTGAAATCTCCTTGAAACGGTAACTTGGGTAATTCTTAATTGCAACATGTTACTCCTTTGACAGAAAAGTGTTTCTTTCTCTGAAAGGAGGGTCAGTTGGAATGAATCTTCTTAACAAAAATCAATTCCCCCAAATCTGAAATCAGTTGATGCAACTATCTTTGCAATTCAGCTTGCTTATTAACAGGCCCAACCAATCAGCTGCATGTGCTGCCTGTTGCTAAGCTGCCTCCATAAACAAATTGATTAATTGATTTTTTTTTCCCAAGGCCTTTTAGTGTATAAGCAGGTCAGGCAGCTATGATTTCATTTTGCTCATCTACTCAGTGCTAGCTTTGTAAATCAGCTTGGGATCCCAGTTCTTCATCTCAAAGATCAGTGGTGTCATCTGCAGACTCAGACTGTGAGATGGACCCAAAGACAAACTTTAGCTCTCTGGCATGATGGAGAAAGAAGAGAGAGGGGGATTGGATTTCAGTGTCAGAGTGGAAACCGTCTGCACTCCGGATTTGGAGCACCTGTATCCAAACCCACCCTTATGGCTTCAGGCCTAGGCTGGATCTAGAAAAACAGAATGAAAATTTTAATTTGTCTTCTTCCAGCTGTTTCTGAGTGAGATCTTGACTGAAAATCTGTTAGAACAGGCTAATATTAACCTACTTCTATGATTTGAGGCCAAATTCTAGTGAGAACAACTTCTGAGATTTTAGATACGTCACATATGGCCTTGGGCTTCAGCTTGCTTTTAAGTCTAGTTTAATCTCACCTACACAGAAAGGCTGCCTTTGCAGATGACTTCTGCATAAAGGGTTTTTATTGAAGAGAGCTGTAAGTAAGTCCTCAAGAATTTCTTATGTGTTTCTGCCTGGCTGCCCTATTGCTGTGCCTGCTTCAAAGATAAGTCTATTTTGCCCAGCACATTCCTGCTTGAAAATTCAGCACTCTGTTTTTGAAACCGTGTTGTCCATGCCAGACAGCAACACAGCCGACAGACCGCGCGAGCCTGCTGTAGTGCTGTTTCAAAGTCAGAAAACAGGGATAGTCCCATAATGCACTAAGCAGAATTAAAACATAGGTAAAAAGGGTTTCCTAGCTCATCTGTTTCCCCCAAAGTGTCTCAGAGCCTGGTGAGCCACCTTCACTGCAGCAGCCCAGGACATCATGGCTTCAGGCTGCTCAGGGAAACAACAAAGTAGCAGGAAGACGGTTTTCTAGTTCTGCTACTGCCAGCTTTTCTCCAAAAAGCACTTTTTTGGGTGAAAAGGTGATGACCTGATCTGCTGCTACATCTTCTGAAAAAAGGAGGTGACTGGGGTGGGGAATGTGACACTGCAGAAGAGGAAACTTGCGGCCGTCACCAACACAGCAGAGAGAGAGGTAGCACAAAGGGCTACTCTGGAGCTGGCATAACCCCGGAGAAGGATAAACGAACCCCAGCACAATCACATCTCCTTGGGAATGGAGGAAAAAGCCTGCTTTTGAATGGGAATGGAGACATCGGCTGGGTGGGCTAACCCACAGCTGCCTTACATTGGTAACGATGCAGAATGACTTTGGCTGGCCGTATGCAATCCCTCTTACAGCTTCCTCCAACCCACCTTCCCACCCTGTGGTTCACCCTGCATCATGGGCTGGCTAGAGAGGTAAGAGAAGCACCTTGCTGAATGGCTTAGGAGGCTTGTTACCATTAGCAGATTATTTAATTCCTTCAAGGCAAAAGATGTCTGGACTGTTATTTATGTATTTACTTAAAACAGAGGGCATTAAAGCACCAGGTAGTGCAGGACCAATGCCAAGGGCAATTCCTACTGTGGAAATGTGTGAGGTTACTGCAGGTGTGCGACTTGGCGAGGTGTGAATTGAGGAGCAGATTAACACAACTAGAGGGCATTTTAGGAAGCTGGCATGATGGGATTGTGCCTACTAGATGTCTTGGTAAAGAGGTCAAAGCTAAAATGTTTTAGCCAGAGGTTGGGGCGGTTGTGTCTGGGATTTTTTTGTAATTGTAAGAAAGGTGCATTTCCTGAATCTGGTAACGAATAACAAATTGGGTATTCACTGGATATTTTGGGCTGAAGACAGCAATTCCAAAATGTTAATACTCTGTGTACTCCTTCGTGTATTCCTTCTTTCCTTTCTTGTGCCTTGTCCAGCAGTAACCAGAGAATGCACCAGCATCAACATTATTCAGGAGTGGGCCCCTCTCTGCCTCCTTCTTTTCTTCCCCTGCCCCAAAGGACAATATTTTTTTTCTTCTCTTTTCACAATTCTTCTAGTGTCCACAAGCTGAAAAACAGTTGAAAGAAAATGAGGAAAAAAAGAGAGTAAAAATGGAGGGAGAAAAAATAGGGAAGCATCTGTCATTCCATCACATACAGGGCAAAACCTAACCAAAAAGAGAAAAGAAGCAAAAAAGTAAAAGGCTTTTAAAAAGACCTCACATATTTCAAAATAAGAAGTTCTCAGTTTTAGGATATAAAGTCTGGGATTTTTTAAAAGGCATTCTTTTTCTACTTGTTTAAATCAGTTCCACTGCTATCAAGTTAGCTTAGAAACATGAGTGTTAGAGTCAAGAGGTTCAAAATGCAGCCTTTTTAACAGTAAATTGAATTTCCAGAAGGATTTCATGGTCTCTGGTAGAGAAAGATTGATGCTTTTTGGGAGTCAAGATTTGGACTAGGCTTTAGGTTGTAAAGCTGAAATCTTGGGAACTTTGTTTCTGTAAATTTTGGCTCCAGAACAGCAAACATCTCAATACATTATCTCAATTTGCAAAAGTATCACAAAAGTAGTTGCTTTAATGAGCTGTTGGTCCTTTTCCCATTTTAGGTTAGTTACAAAACCAAAACACCAGTGGCTTGGATTTGAGGCTGAACTTTTCCCAAAATTCAGAGATGTAAATCTTCAAGATTTTGGCTTTTACCTGTCTCCAGTCAAAATATGTTTTGCATGACTTCATCACTTGGCTGAGCAAATTGAAGGCAGTTACTTGTTTGTTTGTTTGTTTATTCTCAAAGTAATTAAAAGCTAATTCTCTCCATAGTCGAAACAATACTCCGAAGCAGAAAAAAAATTAAGTTTTATTAATACCAAGGCTTTTGTTATTGATCCTAACAACACAATTACGTCTGTGTTCAAGGTGATTCAGGGTAATAATGTCCTTCCTCTGGGGATCTGAAAGCCCTTGCCAAACACTAATTGAATATCTCACCTTAGAAAGAAGATGGGCTAAAGCCTGTGCACTGTAGTAAATATTGCTGGTGCATCAGCTTTAAATATCGGCAAAGTAGGGCATAGCAATGCCAAGGGACACCTGCAAGTGTTGCTCTCTCGGCATCTGCACAGCGACCCAGCGAGCAGTGTGCAAGGCCACGGGGCCGGTGCTGCTCTGCTCTTGACCGCAGCAGGGCCATGCTGGTGGTCTCAGCGCTGGCCCGGATGCTGTCAGTGGGGATGCCCTGTGCTGGGCTCCGTTTCCAACAGTACGTAGCACCCCCAGGGCAGAATGCAACAGAGGAGGGACCGATTCATGTAAATTTAGGAGGAGGAAAACAAGCTCTTCCTTTTTCCTTCCATCCTTTCTCAGGCTGCCAGCAACAGCGTCAGTTCATCAGCAGGACATGGCTTACTCCTTCTACCACTGGAGGCAGCCAAGGCCTTCCCTTGGTACTTGCTACTTTCTTTTTTTTTTTTTTTTTTCCTCTCACTCTCTTGCCGCTTTGACCCTTATATACACTTCTTCACTGTACTAAAAAAAATGCTTTTATATATCAAAGAAAAGAGCCTTAAAAGGTCCCTTCAAATGCCAGAACCTCAGAAACTGTGGAGAAATGTAACGTGGCATTCAAGTTTAGGCATGTTTTTCCTTTGGCTGCCTTTTTTCATCTCTAGAGAAAAGAGGGACCTTTTACTATGGGCCTTGTTGGGTGTTCATTTTCTTTTCAGAGGTAGGGCACTAACTCTGCCATCCCAGGAGTGTATGACCTCTATCCCTCAAAAATAAGACAGGCAACCCCCCCATCATCATTAATCTTAAACTTTACCTCTGATTAGTGTGTCAACAAAACAACCTTTTCTTATGCCACCCTTTGATATGCTGGACATATGTCAGAAAGACATGGGCCATCCATATCTTATCTTACATTAAGAAGAGTTATCCAGAAATGTACCTTCATTACTGCGACAGTCATGTCAAAAAGAATCGATTTATTGTCAACGCATCTAACCTAACAATGTTAATGGACTCTTCAGACATCTTCTCCTTCTCATTTGTTTCCTACATGCCTATCAAAGAGACAAAGCAAGATAGTTACCAAGCTCTGGGGAGTGGTGTGTGTATGTGTTAAGAGAGTCCATGACAGCTCCTTTGGCTGCCTATAATGAAGTGAGATGGGGGTGCAGGGGGAGGGATTGGGAAGAGGTTTCTCCAACACTGTGAGCGACCCAGAGCAGAACTTCAACTTCCTCTGTTACTATATTTTCTCAAACTTTAATAATTCTTTGGGGGATTAGTTAACAATGAGTTTAGTTATTCCATTGGTTAGCAATATCTGGAAAGGATTTACCCGTGTTTCACCTCTGCGTATCTACTTGCGTCTCTGTGCAGCCAGCGGCTTGAGCCGATGGTGCTCAGATCCCTTGTGAAGGTTGGATGTCCTCTGGAACTGTCAGAAGGTGAATGCTTGATATTGGGCAGAAGCATTTTCTACGTTGTGTCTTTGCCAAGTCAGTCACTGGGAAACCTATTCTGAGAAAGACTCTGCATTCCTGTTATGAATGAACTCGCTTTTTGCCAAAGTATGACTGGCTGTCTGGTGCTAATCAGTGGTAACAGGATGACCTTTGCAAGTGAATAGAGCAAAAGGCAATTTGTCTTATAGAACTTGTACAACTGTTTTGTTTAATGAAACAACATGATTATAATCTTCCCACAAAGGCACGTAATTAAAGTAAATCTCCCTCACATGTTGCTAGGTGTTTACATAACTCATCCTTCTCGCTTATCGAATGATGTGTACAATGCACTCCTGACTCTCGCAGAACTTGGATTGTGTAATCTTAATCAAACCCAATAAACAAATGTGTTTCCTATAATGCTGGAACAGCATCGGCACAAGTCAGAGCGCATTTATTTATGCACCCGGGTTCTGTTTTTAAAAAAGATTTCCAGTCGCCAGTGTGCAGTATTTAAACAACCGTGGGGAATGCAGAAACGTATGCTATTACTAAGAGTACAGATACTACTCACTTGGTGCCTGTTATATTGTTCATTTAGTTCAAACTGCCAGTCTTGGGCTTCAGTTTGTTATTTGAAAGATGATTGAAAGGACGTGGTTGTTGGCACTTGTACTTTTTATTTTAAGTGAAAGCTATCACAAAATGATTTGTTTACAAGCATTTACTAAACATAAACCAAAGAAGGCATGTTAAGATCTCTGCTGTCTACCTTGACACTGTCCTGCTGAATCTAAGCTTGGTTCGTTTAAATGTCATTTCACAGGGACTGAACAGAATGATCAAACTGCTCATATAACCTTAAGGTCTGAGTCTTGAAAGTTTTCTTATTCTTTCTTTTTTTTTTTTCTTCCTACTTTATGTGGGAAAACTACAGAACTTACTTTCAGTGCACAGGAAAAAGTGTGTTAATGTGCCAACATCAAGTGAATTCCACGAGTCTTCTATTCATTAAACTCCCAGTTCCTCTGCATATAATTTATGTCAGTTCAGTTATGCTCCTCCAGGGTGTGCTACTAAAAGAAAAAAGAAATAGGTATTTAGCCAAAAAGAGGTGGTTTTGGCTCCAGAAATCAACTTACACCTACTGACAAAGGAAAAACAGACATGCTTTGCCAAAAAACAAATAACCTGGCCTATTTTTTTTAAGAAGTCTGCGGTTAGGAGGTATAACATTTACATTGTTCTTTAGAGATTCCCTTTTCCTAACACACAGGCAAAACAAAAAGAAAGTATTTCTTTCCACGATCAGCCTTGTACATACATGATCCTCCTCATAATATCTGGTAGTGACTTCACACTTGTAGGCGGACTGTTCAGTGCCGAACCTGAACCAAACCTTGGACCCAGCTGCAGCACTGCAGCTGGGAACGATTAGCTCTGCACCCAGATTTTGACTTGGACTTGCTGATAGTGAAGCTGGCTATTGGACAGTGTAAGACAGAGCGAGTCCAAAACTCTTAGCCAAATACAGTAATGTTAAAAAGAAAGGGCTAAATTACTTCTGCTCACGGAAAGTACTTTCACTGCTAGCAAAACTTTGAGATCCCTGCTCCCCTCTCCCCTCCCCAAAACCAGCCGGGTCCTGCTGGGTTTCCTTGAAGGCTCAGATTTGGGGACTGGGAGGAACACAGGAGGCTGCTTTGCTGGGAGGCATCAGGTTGCGCAGTACCTTGTGTTAGGCTCCCTAAGTTGATTATGCTAATTGGAGCGCTGAGATTCCTCAGAGCTGCCGCTTTAAATATATCTGCTTCCTCCCTGGCCCAGCCCGACTCCGCTCGGCACCAGGCTCTCCGAAGCAGGATCAGTGCAGGGGCAGATGCTTCGGGAGAGGGGCCGACCGTCGGTCTGCATGGTGAGGGAAGGGGTGAAAAAGCAGACACACTGTGAGAGTAGTTGAACCTGATTCCTGAGGTCCTGGCTGAATCCATGTTACTTCCCTCCATAAATTCTGGCAGGCTCTAAAGGCTCATCTATAAAAGAAAGTGAGAGACAGAAAAACTCTGAAGACAGGCTCTGAGTGGGTGGGAGACTTGATTAATTGCAATGTCAGACGAAAAGAGAAGGACATATTTTAAAGTAACAGCAAGACCTTTCCACTGAAATAAAGTAATTCTTAAATCTGCTCTGTTACATGGGCATTAATCTACAGTCTCTCCTAGAAAGCCAACGGAGGTGATGAGGGTTGGCAGGAGGAAAGTGAGAACAGGATCAGGCCTGCAAGCTTCCAGAGAAGGAGGGTGAAGGAAAGGAACGCTCTCCCCTTCTCATGGATGTTTCGGTGGTGACAAGCATGGGGACAAACCCTCTCTGGCTGGAGCAGAGCATCACGCTTCAGTCTGCGTGGGTGCAGGCTATTTATGTCCTGTGTTGCGTTCCTCCTCTGCCCTGAGTACCAATAACACTTTAAAACTAAATCTGTAAATCAGGGAACTCTTGTGCCTTGTATTTATTGTCTTGCGGTACTTGTAGGAATCATGTAAAAGGAAAAAAATAACAGGGAGTGCAAATTGTTCAAAATCATCTCTGCAATGAATTCCTTCCAGAGGAACTCTGAAATGCAGTGTAAGGGGAACAAGATGTTATAAATGGGTAACAATTTAACTGCTGGGGTTGGAGTGCCCCTCCCTTCCCACAAGGCCATTCAATAAACAGCTATTAAAGGGAAGAGAGAGAAAAAAACCTTTCTTACTTTTACCAGTTGTGTCCACAAAAGTCCCATCTCTAGTCTCTCATGGGAGGAACTAAGGAGTAGCTCTTTGTAATGTTTAGAGATTTACAGAGCTGGAGACAGTGAAAGCATTTACTGTTAATGGGTAGCATCATTTGCAACAATTGTCTGTACTTTGAGAAGTTATATGGGTAAATCTCACTGCACACCAAATCCCAGTCCAATGGATACAGTGATATAGACTGTTGAAGTGAAAAATGCACAACGGGAGGAAAAATATGTTTAATTTCCGAAGACCTCACCCAAACACGTACAGGTAAAGAGAGTAGAGGTCTTCACAGTTTTAATGCCATTCACCTTGCTGAAATGCCCTGTTTCTGGTTCTCCTGATGCTCTTAAGATAAAGCTGGAGATAGAGTATGGTTCAGAGATCATTGGTATCACTGGCAATTGTTTCATTGACTTCAGTAAGCTTTGGTGTCAAACTTAAATGAAGAGATCTCCTGAACTGAGATGCAATCTATAGCCCGTTGAGGCCAGTGGAAAGACAGACACTAATTTTAATGAACTTTGAACTGGACCCCTAATACCAAACCAAAACAGACTACTTTTGTGGGTGGAGTTAAAAGCATATGCTTAATTTCAGGGGAGCAAAGCTGAAAAGCGTATTCAGAATAAAAACCTGTCTTTGATGAAAGCCCAGTCATCATCAGACAAATAACTCCTTAGATTTCATGGAACTAATCCCAATTTGAGGGAGAGTCAGTTTGGCCAAATATCTGAACAGCAGTCTCTCTTTCAACAATCATTTATTAAAATACAGGTTCAGGACTGACTTTCCGGTTATTAAGATATAGGTTCAGGATGGGCTTCCCCCTGCTCAAGTTGATGATATAGTAAATGCTCGGCATGCTGAAGGAAGTGCAGAAAGTGCTCTCCTTTAGCTGTTAATCAGCTTACCATTTCTTGCACAGAAAATGCTATATTCTGGACTGTGATCCTGGCAAATAACCAAAGGGGAAGTGGATTTTCAAATGCTTATTTTATTAATCTTTAAATATCGCCTCAC
The DNA here is from genome assembly GCF_036417845.1 of Apteryx mantelli. Classification (NCBI taxonomy): domain Eukaryota; kingdom Metazoa; phylum Chordata; class Aves; order Apterygiformes; family Apterygidae; genus Apteryx; species Apteryx mantelli. The sequence continues at coordinate 10,654,431 of NC_089991.1, read as the reverse complement.
TAGGGCTCCAGGTGCTGAGTGGTTTATAACACTTTAAATTGTAATCATGGATAATTTTTAATCCCGTGCATACATTCCTCTACTGTAGCTGAATGGGGATCTCGGATACTGTGAAATGGAGAAGAGCTGCATAGCAGATCTGTTCCTCGTCTCTGGCAGATCAGCACAAAGGAAATTTCCTGCTAACCCATCAAATCATTCAAGTCCTTGACTGATTTGTAGGTTACCATACAAATCTGAGAGCATTTAAAAGAAAGAGAAAGATACAGAATCGCACGTTCCTGCTCCTCGCATATCAGCCAAATGGGACCTGATCCAACCACCCCCTGTAGTTAAATGAAGAACTTGACTAATTTTTGGATCAAACCCAGGTAGTGCACTGCCTCACATTAAGAACAGTTCCATTTATCCTTGTGTAGTATTTCCTTACTTTGTTTCTGTATAGATAATTATTTGCTTGGGGGCTGGATGTTTTGCAGACCAACGGTGTTTGAGTTTTCCACTGCGATCTTCATGATTCAGACAAATTTTTACAAGGATCCTGGGGGCTCTGCATTATGACATTAAGTTTATTAGGTTGGCACAAGAGATATTTACAGAGGACTTCAGCTCACCCTCTTTTCAACATTTATTAACTCAGGGGTACAAGGCACAGACCTGATTCACCTATCGACTGTGGCTTCCTTCCAGCAGAAGGAAGCTGGTATAAGTGATGATTTTTAAATTGCAGGGAGGCTTGGATACAGGTCTCTTTGAGAAACAAATGCTCGTGGTAAAGGAATGAGGCTGGCAGCTGGCAAGGTTTGGGGAGATGGGGGAGAATTTCACTGCAAATTGAATTATAAGAGGATCTATGTGATAAAAGGAAGCCTTCTAATGGAGGTTAGTGCTTGTTCCCTGTGAAAAGCCATCAAGGTTTGGATGGCTGGCATTTCTAATTCTGTTAAGTGTCAAAATCAATGCTTGATGGGTCTGCGGGAGCCAGCCAATGGGCACGCCTGTGCTGACATACCAATTCGGCACAAGAAAAGGATGAGGAAGGGACTTCCCAGAATAAAAGAGTGAGACATCTCTTGAAATTTAATTTGCTTAATAAGGTTTTAAAAGCATTAAACCCTATATTAAATAACAAGGCCATTTCCACCCTCCTTCTAAAATAAACATTGAGCTTCGTTTGCAGTTTTTCACTTGTAAGCGACACATGTAAGCGAAGGGCCCGTTGTTGCAACCCTGGAATGCTCCCAAGCAAGTGATGCTTCTTTATTGGAAGCAAATGAAGAAAAAAGAGAATCTGTCAAGGAGAGAGAACGGTTTAATTGGATTAAAACCTATGAGCATGTACAGTAGGGGAGGAGAGAGCTCTTCTATCCTCAATTCCTGTGGAGAAAGCAAGGAGATTACTGGGGGTGAAGTGAGAGCGATGCAACACAGCACAAGCAGCCATCCAAAGCCTGGAGTTAGCCAGCACCGGGGCCCCAGAGGATTTGCCAGCTTTTTTTCAGTGGCTGGGGAGTTCTCCCTGGAAAAGGGTGGCTGGCAGTGCTCATTAGAGGGAGTGTGGGTCTTCTCTGGCACTGAATGCAAATTAAGGAGCAATGTTTGTGTTTGTGGTTCATTAGCAGTCAAGTGGTTTGTCCAAAATACATTTTGCTTTTTCTCTAAAGGGACAGCCTGTAGATTCAAGCCTGAGATTTCTTATGCATTTCAAATGACTTTACTCCAGCCCTGGTCTTTCATCCACACACTGTTATTTAAAAGAACCCTGAGTTTCAGATTCCTTTTCATCGGCTCTCAAGGAAGCAGAGACTTTGCAGGGGAAGGTACAGTTACACTATACAGTCAAGGTGGGAAGATTTAAAAACTCACTTGGTGTTTTGTGCTTGGCTTAAAATTTGGATGAAGAGGGCCTTTGCAAATTGAAGTTATCATTACAAAGGCATAACTAATGATGGTCCAGGGCCAAACCACTCCACCAACATGCTTCCCAATTCCAGGCCTGATATCTCAGCTCTAGACCCTGTAGACAAAGTTTCTGAAGGCTCAGCATTTTGGGTGCTCTGCTCGGCTCGGGGTACAGAGCCTTGGAAATGTGAGTCCTGGGCTGTTTGTGGAATAATGCCCAAGGCATGCAGTGGCCCATGCTGGTGTTACACTCCAGAAGTCTGGATCTTAATGTAGGCTGAAATTTGGACTCCTGGGATCTGGTGCTGAGTTGGCCCTGAAATACTGCTACCTTCTAAACCCCCAGTGCCAACAGGAGGGACATAAAGTACAATTTGGAAGGGTGCTTGCACAGAGCGAGAGGGACAGGGAAGGCAAGGAAGTTTTGCCGGTTGGATGGGGGAAGGGGCTGTGATCTGAATATGAAGAAGCATTTGGAGGCAAACCAGCAGCAGATTGTGGTACCTTCTTAATTCTGTGAGCCACACATGAATGACCTTTTTGTCTGCCTTCCCCTGCCTGCAGCAGGGGGTTCTCCCCCCTGCCTTTCCCCACCACACACACTCATTGATAATATACATGTGCTAAATAGGATTAACTCTCCCTCATCTGCATGAGTTGTTTCTCTCCCTTGCTCCTGCTCAACCTGTCCTCCCCCTGTCCCCCCACACACCCTTCCACCCCCCAGCTCCTTCTGGAGCTCCATGTGGGCCTTGTGTGGAGTTTAGCTCCCTCATTGTAGGGCAGCTGGTAATGGGAGCGGGGCTGAAAAGCCGGCTGTCAGGCTCAGTGCTCGGGAAGAATAGGCGGGCGTCTGCTCTGCAGCTTTCCCTTTGATAGAGGAGGATAATCCCTGCTATGAGAAGACTGAGTCAAATGGAAAGGGAGAGTGAGTCCAGTGCCCTCCCACAGCTCCGAAGCAGCACAAATCGCAAATCCTGGGATTTGAGGGGGACGGCTCATCCTGCTAAGCACCTTGTGATGAATCCATTTCTTCCTGAAGATGTCTTTTTCTGTGTGGGAGAGAAGACAGCTCCTAAGCTGGTTCTCTGGAGAAGAGAGGTGCCCTTTTTGCAGCCTGCACCACGCGATGAACGGGGAATACCTCTTTCCTCCCCAGGAGCCTCTGTTAATGGTTTCATCAGGGAGTGTTCCTGGCTGCCACGTGCAATTATGCCATCAGGGAGCTTGGGAACAAACCCACTCCAACACAGCCAGGATCAGACCTCTCAGGTTTCTTCCCCAGCAGGAGCCATCCCTTGCTTTGAATTGGGAAACTGGCAAGGGAACAGGGTGGGCATGGTTCAGGGCAGGGGGTCTGGGATATGGGGTGGCAGCCAGTGACAGTGAGTCCTAAGGAAGATGCTTTGGTATTTGAGGGCTTCCTAGATTGCTAGGGCATGAGGGTCATGGAGCTGTTTCAGGAACAGGCTAAGGGACAGGCTTAGCAGGGGAAACACTTGCTGCAGAGGTGGGAGCTGATCCTTTGAACCTCAGTCCCAGCACGTGAGATGTGAGAGGTCAACAGGATCCCATCGTTGAGGGACTCACCTTAGGAGGCAGAAACTCTGGGTCAAAATCTTTTTCTAACTCAGGCAGTCTGGAAACTTGGGTTTCTGTCACTCGAGTGTGTAACCATCAGTCAGGCACTGGTTGGGTGTCTCTCTCCCTCTGTCTCTATCTCACTTTCTGCAAAAGAGTGTTTGAAAAGTCTTGGTTTGGAGATGTATGTTTGGCAAGAAATGGTATCTTCAAACAATCAGACTGGAGCACTGTTCTTATTTGCATGGGAGCTGTGTGGAGTTGCCATTCCCCAGTGTGTAGCCAGAGGTTTAGGACAATGTTCAGGCAGGATGTTAAATAATTTTATTCACTGATGTTTACAAAAATCCATGATTTAGGGCTTGGGCCAAGTATTGCCATGTTGCTTGGTAACATCTCTGGCCCATTGAGAGAAGAAAATGAGGCAGAGCTAGAACAAGAAAGTACAAACCAGTGAGAAGCAAGCAGGATTTTTTAGCCAAACTACGGTGGGTTTTGGGTTTTTTTTTTTTTGCATATTCTCTTAAATCTACTCTACTTCTCTTAAATCTACTCTACTGATCCACTTCTGGTCCTCCAGAAGTGTGGCGCGTAGCTCTGGATTAAGCACTTCATTCCCAGATGTTCTTAAACTTTCAATGTTTACCTGTACTCACTGAACATTTCTGATGCAAAAACTTTGGTTTAATGTTTCCACACAACAGGTTTCCTGCAAGCTTCTCTGAGCCTCTGCTTCCAGTCAACCTGGGCAGGCACTGCCAGGAAGGTTGTTCTCCCAGTATTTTAGCACCTGCTTTCCCAGACAGGATCCAAAATGGAGAGACACCACAAGAGCAAAATGGTGGCAAGAGCTGAGCATTTGAGAACCTGGAGGGAACTTTTGTTTCTAGTTCAGCTTTCAAAAGAGGCAAAAGGCCAAGGGTTTTTGCATTATTTATTCTAACCCACTTTTCCATCCTTACTTGAGTCTCAAACAAAAGTGGCCCATGCCGAGTCTTGCAGATGGATTAATAATCAAGCATACAGCTGCACATACCTGGCACTCAAGCATTCGCTCTGGCCAGCCTCCTAAGAGCCGATCTCATTTTTTGGGTGCTGGAATGTGGGAGTGGGTGGAAGGGCCAGGATGTGACAAGCATCCACAGATGTTTTACAAGAAGGAAGTGAATCTGTAGTTTAGGCAATCTGATTTACTTGAATCTCCAGATTGTTTACTTGGAGGGGGGGTTTTTTTGAGTTTCACTGGAATTTCTGGTGAAGGTTTGGGCCATAGCTTATTTTATTAATTTTTACTATATCCCTTTATATAGTCTTCCTCTCCTCCTATTGAAACCATTCTGATCAGCTGGATGTGAGAAGCTGACTTTGCTGCATAAGCAACAAGAGATATATGGCAGTGTGCCTTACATAAGAAAGTCTTGATCGTGTCATGAACAGCTTTATCATGGATTGACCTTGGAAGCCTTTCCCTAATTAATTTCAAAATGTTGAACTTCCTTGTTCATAAGGACCTATCCGTAGAAGTCCAGCTTACTATGGGCAGCTCTGTACATGTCACCCTGCCAGAGCAATCCAAGGGAACTGCCTGATAGACACAAAAGCAAAAGAGAGCTCAAAATGTTTACAGCAAATTCGGGTAAAATTCGTAGGCTTGTTACAAATACGAGCCTAACTCTGTTGAAAGGCTTGCATGTGAAACCTGGCCGACAGTGGGCTCAAAAGCACACACTGAACATATGGTTCCACCTAGTATGGACAAGGAGTGCAGCAGAGACTGCCGGAGCGGAGTGAGATTTCAGCTGAGATTTTGGCTTTGTTCAAATCCAGAAACTTCAAAAAGCAAATTCAGAGAACAAGAAACAGGATGAGTTGGAAACGAAAGGCAAGTGGCTAGATTTTCCCAGAGGAGTGGCATGTGGAGAGGGGCTGTGTAGCTCCATTGTGAGGGGGGTTCTGCTGGCCTCAGAAACACCCACCCCAGCACAGGCTTTGCCTCAGGCTGGCATTGAGCAGGCACAGTCCTCCTTTGGAGCCAAAATACAAGGATTGTATCAAGGTCCGCTTTGTGTAGCTGGATCCATGTCTTTGTCCATGCACTTTCAACAGAGGTCAACAAAATGTTTCAGGAAAGATGCTGCATGCCTGTATTAAGTATGCACACACCAGACTGTAAAAATCTGTGAAACTCTTGCATAGAAAACTAATGGAAAGGCCTCCCTGTAATGCAAAGCAGCCTGTGCTCTGTTTGCACTTGGAAAGCTTGGAAATAAGAGTGAGGTCTGTGTTGGCGAGGGGAAAATCTTGAATCCTCACAGCCAGCAGTGCTGGCAGCCGGAGATGATCATTGTCAATAATACGCAGGAAGATTGTGCTCCATTGTTGCGGTTCATTATTAAATTACATAATTTTCATTTTTTCCATCCTTAAGCTTTACCACTTAAAATGGTTTGTCCTATGCAATCAAATATGATCCTTGAGACTCAGCTTAAAAAACCAATAACAATGAGCATTCTCTGGAATGGAAAAATAGAAAGAAAATAAGGGGACTATATAGTAATTCACTTAAATATATATGTAGAATCTAACAGAGACTCTGATACAAAAGGACTGAGTAAGTGCATACAGACCATGGCCTTGAAGGCACAGAAGTGACATCTTTGTGCTGGGGTCAGACAATCATCTCCTTAACCCTAGGAGAAATACTTCTGGATGGTGCTTCAGACTGACATGGAGGTGTGCATTGGTATCTGGGAAAAGCAAGAAAATTTCCTCAGGGTCCTGACTGGCTCACTGAAAAATTCAATGGTACTTTAAGCTCTCCAGTATAACTTGGTGTTTGCAGTGGAACTAAAGTTTTAACATGGTCAGTCCCTGTGCCTCAGCTGAGGAGAGGTAACTTTTTAAGTTGAATTCATGCGATTGCTTGTGATAATGTCAGTGAAAGTCAGGATGTGGATATTCAAACATTATTAATTCAAGATTGATTACCAGATTTCTTTATATAACACACCAAGCAGCCATGAGATGGCTGATTTCTGTACTAGAGAGCAGGAAGGAATCTGAACTGTCAAATAACAGCTTTAAGCATCTAAATCTGGTTATCCCGCTGTACCAAGAGTTAGCTACTAATGGTCCCATCCATATTCCCAGGCAATTTTTTCCATGCCAGCAGCACACTGTATTGCAAACTCCAGTGAGCTGCGGGACATTGCTTCAATTACTTGCCCCTAGATTTCGGTCACCAAGACTCTTGCTATGGTTGGACACTTTCAGATGCTCTTCTACTTTTTGGATCCAATTTGTGATGGCTTTAATTAGGGGATTTGAATCCAACATCTCACCTCTCTCCCCTGCTATTGATGAAAGGTTTGATATGGTATCTGAATTTGGATTTCCAGCCCAGGTCCATTTCTAATCGTGGAAAATAGTGTGGCGTACATTGGGTAGGTGTTGGAAAGACAGACTCTCAGTGCTTACTTTCAGCGCCTTGTTGGCTATGTTGTTTTATGGTGTTTTCATTCTTCTCTTGTCCAGCTGGAATAAAGATGTTCAGATGAGTTTCTGTTGAAAAATAAAATACACATTTCCACCGTCTATTCATGTAGGAAGAGCGTAGAGAAGATATCTCACCTTGGTAGCTGGGTGCTTGTGTCCAGCTGGGAAGAACTGCCTTGATTTCTTGCCTCTGTTGTTTTAGCGTGCAGAGGCCTGAGCTGCAGCCTGCTTTTTTTTTTTTTACCATAGTTCCACTTGCCAGAGCTTGGTCTACCCTGGCCTTTGGGAATGACATGGATTTCCCCCTTCCAGGCAAAGTAAGGGAAATGGTGAAAAATAGCAATGCTGTATAAAAACAAAACCAAACCAAAACAATCTTTTGCTGGATATTTCAGGAAAGTCACTAATGTTCCTGACATAATTTTTGAGGTGCTCAGGACCAATCTCTTTCTGTCAGATAGGAATGGTGGGAAATCCCCCAAAAGCCATGCAAAACATGTCAGGGATTTTGTGAGATTTTGTTTGAACTTTTCTGAACGGGGAGACTGACTCGAACCCAGATGCTCCATGTGAAGAGAGGAAGCAGTGGTGACCCCACATACCCTGACAGGAGAAAGCAGACCAAGCCGCTGTGTCGCCAGGACTCTACTTAAAGAACTAGTGATTTACGCCAGAAAAGTTGTTTCACTTTTTCTGTCTTTCTTCCCCCTCCTGCCTCTTTGTTTGGTTTTGTTGCATTGCTCCTGGGACATTCAGAGTGACAATAAGGCAATTGTTCCTTCACGAACAGGGCTCAATGAAACCGCGCAGAAAAAGTGACACGGCAAGAAAATATGACAAATATTCTGTACTTCTGTGAGGAATACTGCCATTTCCTCAGTATGTATTCCTGAGAAGAAAAATATCCATCAAGATATTGATTTTAAACAGGATGTTGCCGTTTGTGTTTCTCCCCTTTCTGAAAATATGAAGCTCAGATCTCCCTCTCTTCCCTGCCCTGTAAGGAGAAAATGCACCAAATGTCAATGACATTTTTAATCTCTAAGACCCAGTCTCCAAATGTGTTTGTGTCTATGTATATACACAAACTGTTTTCCCTTTGTCTACCTATCCAAAATGCAAAAGCATCTCAGATGTTGTGATTCCTCCAGGTTTCTCCCCCGTGGGAGGATGGAAACATGTAACATTATCTTCTAGCTGCCTACTGCCTGTCTCTGAAATTAGCATTTCAGTGACTGAAAGGTAGTTAGTTTCCACACAAAAAAAAGAAAGAAAGAAAGAAATGGAGGTTTAGTACAAGGCTGACACTAATAGTAATAGGAGATGAGGGAGAGGGTACGGGACATGTTGGATTACTAAATGAAAACTGTGATTTTACCAGACAGGCTAACGGAACAATGAAAGGGGCTTTTACAGAATAAATTAACTCTTTGGGTCTCTGTAATTAGCTACCTCAAGGCAGAAAATCCTCACAGGGCGCATTAGCACAGAGTTAAAGGAAGGCTCTTTTACTATTCTAAATCAGGCATTTTTAAAGTATTTTGACTTTTATTTTTGGAATATTTTCTCCATGAGAAAGGGCAGAGTAAATGCCGCTGAATGTGTAACTGAGGAACAACACAGACGCTCCGATCTCGTGTTAATTAATGGAGTCTGTTGTTTATGGCTGTCATGCCAACAAATCACTCCTCATGCAAAAATTAATTACATCTCCCGCGCGGGGCTCTGGGGCTGGGTGGTTTGGCTTCCCGAACAAAGGCTCCCGCTCAAGTACTCACCTTCCGAGATGGGGAGAAAGGGCCGGGTCTGCAGCATGCCAGTTGGCTTTGCTAGACTCAGCTCTGAGGGGCAGGAGTTGGAGGGGAGCTAAGGAAAGAAAAGTCTGGAGGAAATGTTTGTTCTTCCCCTTCTTTCCCCAAAGAGTCCATTTTTTCCCATGGCTGAAGATGCTTTTGTCCCAAATCAGCAACATGAGGCTTCCAGCCTTCTGCTTCCCCTGTTAGAAAGTTCATTTCTCTTGCCACCGAAGAATGGAGAGAGAAAACAACGGAGCTCTTGGTCCCGGCTTGTCCTCTGCTCAGAGCCGCGCTGTGCAGCGCTAAGAGGAAGCCGCGGTGCCGTGGCCTCCTGTGGGGGCCGGCGGGGCCTCCCCGCTGTGCGGTGCCCCTCGAGAGGCCGAGCAGGCTGGTGGAGCTGGGCACCCAGCCACCTCCTGCCAGGCCCCCGGCGGCTGCGTGGGAACGTCCAAAAAGGCGTCGGGGCTGGACTTAAATAGCTGTATTTGGAAAGGACTTGGTCACTGGAATAAGGACAGGTACAAAGCCTGGAAGTCCCTGCGATTTTTCTTTGAATATTTCCAGCTTTTTATTTAAAAGCCTGAAAAACCTCCAAAAAGACCAAAAGCCAAATCCATAAGGGAAGGTGGCGGGGGAGGGATAAAGGACATTATTTGTGAAATCCCACAAAAAAATGTTGATGACAGTGAGGGAGGGGAAAAAAAACCAAACTCTTTTCCCCAACTTGCTTATTAATTAGGTGGCTTTAGGATCAAGCCTTGCACAATCCACCCTGCTCCAGTAGATTTCAGACACTCCAAAAAATAAAATGCCATTGTAGGGATGGACAAACAGAGTAATGTTTCTACTCTTGAATGTTCCAGTTTCAGCTGGGTTCAGAAAGGGATAGGAATACAGTGAAATGCTGGCTCCCGCAGCATTGTGTGGATGGCTGGTTCAGTTGGACTGAGAGCTTGTTCTGCGGTATATGGAGTACAAACTTGTGTATATTTTAGGAAATGAATTAGAACACTAATAAACACTATCCTGAATTTTGAAATATTCAGAAGCAGGTTTATACGGAAATTTTCTTAGATGGACTTTTTACTGGTATACTTGGTAAGCTCCTGCCCAGTTCAGCCTGATCCTCAGGTCCCTGAAGTTTCATCCACAGCTGTCCGTGACCCAGGAGGCAGGACTGGGGGAGGTCCAGGCAGCGCACTGCAGTCTGTTTCTGGAAAAATGCCCCTGCCTGGAAACTGAGGGGAAGCATGTGAGGGGGAAAAAATATCACTTCCATTTTTCATAGGAATGTAATATTTTCTGACCTGTGGTGGAGAAACAAAGAGTCTGCTCATTCCCTTTTGGAGCAGGGTGCTTCCATTTGCTTTCATCACCAAGAACTGTACAATCATGAGCTACTGTGAAGCCTAAAATAGATGTAGGTCCTTGCTCTGGCATCTAATGTCAAGACTGGGTAACAGCCTGGCAACTGGGCAAGACTGGATAATGGACCACGTATTATCCATACCTCTGGGACGGCGGCTTCCCAGATGGCCAACAGGGACAAGTTGGGGACCACATCCAGACCGTCTAAGCTCCCATTGCAGAGGGAGCTGATGTCTGGTAGCGCTAGAGAGTGGGTCAATGAAATTCCTTGCTGTTCTCCTGAATTTGGGCACTATATAGTAGGTGTCTTGGTCTGTTATAGGCACCATAGTCACTGCTCTGAATTAGGACTGCTCAACTCATGTTTACCTTTTTATAAACAATAATATATTTCCCTTTTTAGTATCATTTGAAGGAGGTTTTGCCACTTCCCCACCTTTGCTGGAGGTTTCCCATCCTCAGCTGTGCTGAATCGGCGGTTAGCATGGCTACTTTCTAGGGGGTTGCTGCCTCCCGGGAGGGAAGGGTAGGAACAATATTTGTGTGTTTGAGGTTTTATCCTAACTGATTTTTAAACTCAATTACTGGGGCGTTCACAAGGCAAAATTAACAGCCTCAGCTGATTAGCTTGCCTGTTTTAAATCAGCTGCCCTGAAACAGTGGCTTTGCAGGCTGCGGACAGTAGGTCCCTGTAAGCAGCTGGAGCTCGGACGGGCGCAGGATATGTTTATCGTATACTGCACGGGGCAAGTCTTGGCACCAGAGCGGGGAGCAGCCCAAGGGAGCGGGCTAGGACAGGACCCATGTGGATGATTAATTATCTCTGCTGCAGACAGTGGTCCTCTGAGGTGAGAACTGCAGCTGCTGGGCACCTAGCATAGGTAGTTGCCTGCACTGTGCTTGCCTCTTATAGCTGGTTTAAAGGAATTAAGTATTATTTGTCTCTAGCAACTTGGGAAGAACTCGTGGAAAAAGACTAGCTTTTTGAAGACTTAAAATAATACTTCACTGTTCCCCAAAAGGATTTAAAAATAAATACCAGGCTTTAGTGCTTGTGTCCCTATAGTTGGAGAGTACATTTGCACGTATATCTTTCACAGGTAGATGATGCCTGTTTGTTCTGCCCGTAGTCCAAGCTGTATGGCAAGAAGCCAGGCTCAAAACCATGCAAGCATAGTCCTGGGTCTGAGCTCTGGTCAGGGTAAATAAGCAGTCCTTCACTTACAGAGCTTCCTTCATCTCTGCAGGACCACGATTCAGATGCCCGATTTTAGGCACCCGCTTTGGAAGCGGGTGGGCCAGATGTAGGAGTTACAGCCTCCACCAGTATCCCAGACCCAACACAAAACTGAACCCCTGGAGGATGGATTTTAGCCTGTTCTTGCCATGGTTAACAATGCTGTGTTTAATATTAAATGTGCATTCGTTTTTAATCTAGAAGCCTGGCTCTCTGCTCTCAAATAAGCCATTTGTAACGGGTTCTTCATCCAAGCTGAGGAAAGAAATACTTGGTACTGGAAGCCAGTTTCGTAAAGAAACACAAAGAGTATCTTTCTGAATAGCACACAAGTATGAAAGGAAACGTGCAATTGCTGGAGAAATGGAATCATTTGTACTCAGCGAAGGGGAAAAAAAAAGCTTTTCAAAAGAAGATCTGTGACTGAAGCTCTCCAGAACTGTTTAACCTGTTGGGGATATTTAGCAGATGAATTCTGACCCACGTTCTCCACTTTGCTAGACCCCGTGACAGAGCGACACAGCATCTGCCGCTTGTGCTCCTCTGCCGCCAGGCTCACAATGCCGGAGGAAACGGGGGAGAAAATTATGCAAATTGCTCAGAGCAGATTACTTTGACCAGCTGCTCTTCTTCCTCCTCAATCTAATGTCTGCCTGGGAAAGCCAATCTAGATTATATATGTCAGTCGCATAGTCGGAGGCTGATCCACAGCCTCTTGGTTTCGCCCCAAACAGGGACATTTCTTACGGCAATGTAAAATGTGACCCACTGAAGCTATCAATTGCTCCAAAGAGGGCTCAAGGGGATGCAAATTCCTTTCACTTTTGGGGAGCTGGTGCGTTTCCAGGTGGCTGCTTGCTGGTTTTTCAGGGCTCTTGTGAGAGAAAGTGGTTCGTCTCCGTACTAGAAATTATTGAATCTTATTACTAAGCATGACGAAATATGGCAGAGAAAAAAAAAAAAGAGCAAGAAGGCCCCCTAGACAGCGTGTGCGCAGCATGGCCTTAGGTGGTGTTATTAAACTCACGGGGCTGAAAGCCGAGTGGCTTTTACCCTGTGCAGCCGGGAGTGTTGCTGGCTCTCTATTTTTGTGTAGCTCTTGCAAAGTGAAATTTATTCATGTGCACAAACCAGAGGCCAACCTGCTGACGTGGATTTAGCAAACCCGACAGACGTGGCCGTGACGTCACCGTCAGGCAGACAGAGCTCCGGCCGCGTCCGGCCGCTCCGGGCTGGAGCTCCTCTCCCTCGCTGCCCTCTCCTGCCACGCGCTGCCTACCCTGTGCCTTTAACAATATTCAGAGTCCAGACAAGACTTCGCAGCTTCATAAATGATTAATATGTTTTTCTTAAAAAAAAAAAAAAAAATGCTGCTGCACCAGAAAGCACCTAACCCTGGCAGAAAAAAAAAAATACAGTCCTGTCACAATCTTGTGGCAAGCCAGATTTCACTGCATTAAATCACCATTAAGGTTCTCTGTAAGTTTGATGGAAACTTCGTTTTTTTTATCCCATATACAAATCAAAGGAAGTCCCATGTTAGCATGTGATAAAACACACACGCATAAATATGTGAGCGGAACGTTGCTGCAGATCTGTTGGGATGCATCCTCCAGAGGGTGCAGTTCCAGTAAGAGAGCCCTTACTGCGCTTTAGAGAGATTAATAATTCTGTTGCCCTGGTTTATTTTTTATTGGTCCTATCCCATAGATTTTTCCCAGTGGATGCCACAATTGCTGAAGATTTTAGCATTTCAATATACATTCCCTCTCTTGAATTTCTAATCTGATCTAGCCAGGTGCTGAAACAGGTACTGAGGATCGTTACCAAGCAGACATAGCTGAAGCTTAGAGTTTCTTTGCTGGGGTCCTGGAGTGTGAGGTTTGGGGGGTTTGCTTGCTCTTAGCTGCTTCTATCTGTGTTTTGTGATCCCTCAGTTAATATGGGAGTGTGCTTGATGAGTGTAAGAAGAAGATAGCCAAGCAAGCACAATTTTATCAAATGGGCTAAAGATTTCTGACAAACCTGTGTGTGCTGAGATGCTTAGGGCAAGCAGCACAAAAGTACAGACCCCTCCCTGCTTTCCACCATCACTTGCCAAAGGTGAAGATGACATTCTTTTCATTTCTTCTGAATCAACAAAAATTATCTCAATTCTTTAATCATGTGGTGCCAAAAAAAAAAGAAAAAAAAAGACTTCTGTAAAATAAGCAAATAAAATTGAATAAAGAATTCTTTTTTTTTCTTTTTGCTCCTTCTTACCAGTTTTAATCTGCTTCCTTAAGGGGTATGCAGTGAATCCTATATTTTTCCAGAGTTCAAAACCATGATTTGATTTTAGCGTCAGAAGTGCACTGGCATCGTTTACAAAGATTATCATTTAGTATGTATTTCCATGTAGCACTCTCTTAACATTCTGTGCAGTAAATATTTATAAAAAGGAGACAGTGACAAATAAAGCCCACTGCAAGTTTGCCCTATTATTTCTGGATTGCCAGTCCCACTTGCCTCAGTGGCACACGCGACATGTGCTGACAACAGAGGAGTCTACCGGACTAGCTGCTTGGTCTAATTTCTGTTTGCTACCGGATGAGTCTGAGCAGCCCATGTTCAGGGAAAGCTGCAATTATAGCTGTGATCTTGACACCAGAGTTCACCTGCTTTTCGGGAGAAGTTTGCAGAGGTTTGGAAGCTAATGAGCTGCAGCTAAAGCAGGGGGAGCTCGGCAGCTACTTCTTTAGGTGGGTTTAAGTCCCTCGGTGCTGTGCGGTCTTCAGCTTTCCTCGCTGGCTCTGGTCCCTCACAGTGCAGATTTTCACTTTATTTCTCCAAGTCCTGTCCCTGCTCTGCTTTATCAGGACTATATTGTACGAAGAATTGCTGCACTGTATTGATGGAATGAAAGTTACCAGTGGAGGGGGGAAAAAAACCCCAACAACTTGAGATATGATGAATTAGCTGCAATTTCAGTGGTAAAAATGGTCTCTTGTAGCTGACTATTAACTACACTCTGGTGAATACATTTTAATGCAAGAGATGGTTTGCTATTTTAAAGGAGTCTCATTGAGACTTGATCAAGTTATTTTCAAAAGTTTAAGGTATTATAGGATGGTAAACCCGATTGCTCAGTTTTACAGTCACATTTTTTATTTGCTGTTGCTTCACTGTGTATATTCAGTGAAGCTGACTGGGTGGGTACCGAAGGAAAAGTGAAGCTAACTACCCTGAATAAATGGGAAAAAATTGAAATGCTTCCCTGTTACTCTAGCTTAAAGCAAGTATGACCTTGTATTTCATAGTGCTATGGAGTAGGCTGGAAATCACTCACTCGCCTGTGTGCTTGCGTTTCTAAGCTGCAGCCCTGATTCTCCTTATCTTTTACAGAGCACAGCCACTGATGTGGCATTACGGGTCATTTGTTAAAAAAACTGTGCTTGCTATTTGTGACACACAGTCAAGAGATATTTTTTTGGTTTAGTTTGGTTTTAGGTTAAAAACAAAAGGAGAAATCCAGCCTGCAGGGAAGCTCAGAAAGTTTAGCAAACTGGTTGTCTGTCAGATCAACATCTCCAAAACAGGAAAGATCAACAAGGGTTATACTGGCAGCTGAGCAGTGGCAAGTGGGAGAGAAAAGTGGATCTGCCTAAGTATCTTGGTAGACAGATGTTATTCAAAAGCCACCAGTCAAAACAATTAGTAACTGGCAATTCAGCAGTGGCTAATGAGTTATGTATGAAATCAGCTATCTCCTCACCTGAAGAAAGACGTTTCTTTCCAGGTCTGTACTGAAGTAGACTGGACCCTTTCTGCAAATAATCCGAGGGCATCTCAGATGCGCTAATGCCATCGGAAATTTGAAATCCGTAAGGTATTGGATCATCCTGTGTTTACCGTGTCTCTGCAGGGAACCTTAATTACAGAGAGGAAATGACTTGCCGGCATTTGCACTTTCCTGCTTTGCTGTTGTTTTCGTCAGCGTCAATGTTTTCCTTGTCTCCTTCCATTTTGCTTGGGCTGTAACCTCAGTGGATCCTTCAGTCAATCCCAGTTAAGCCAGGTCACTGCATGATTAGGAGACCTTCCAGGGAAGCTCAAGTGTTGAAGTCATTTCTGTTGAACCAAGGTTATTTTAGGGACACTTTCTTGTTAGATCTGCTGCATTTCGAATGTTACATAGCGAAATTCTTGTTCACATTGAACTAGCAACAGAAGGATGTTAACTTCTGTGCCCTACCTTAATTCTAACTCCTGCCCACACTAAAACCTGTAATTTCAGGCAGATAAACTGTCCTTCAGTGATTTGTGGCTATATTTTTCTGAGAACAGTTGTTCTTTGTCTTCTGTCCCAGAATTTACTTCATTTCACCGTGGAATAATCACTGAAAAAGCCCATAAAAGTAGAGGCAACTGAACGATGCCATGAACTCTTTCTTTCTCAGCTTGGGGAAGGCACTAAATTCATATAAATCTGCCCAGCTGAAAAGCAGTTTCAAACCAAACAGTGCTGCTGTAAGTGACCATGGGGCATGTGCAAGGGGAGGAAATGGAAGTAGGAATGACCTGCTGCCCCTTTGCCTTTTTTCTTTCCTCCCAGGCATCCTTTGGATCTAAAAGCAATTCTGTAATGGTGGCACCTGGTTCTTGCTCTCAGGATGCCTTGAGAATTGTGCCTACGGAGGCTGTGAGTTTTTTTAATTCAAGAAGCTGTCTCTGGCACTGTCAGAAGCACAGAGCAAACAGTGAGAAGGAAGAACATGCTACGTTTTGCTTGGCCTGTCACACTGAGGTGCACCATGGTTTGCTTGCTAAGTTTCTCACTGCTTTACTCTAGTGCTGGAGAGCAATCTGGATTCATCCCATTCCATTTGCAGATGCACAGGCTGAACTTCAAACTGGAATCAGTGGATGCAGCTTTTTTTTGGCATGCAGGGTGAGCCAGTTTGACAGGAGCATCACCAAGGGAGAATAAATATAGAGCGACACGGTGTGCTCATAATCTCTCACAAACCCCTCCTCGTCGATGCTTTCGGGTGGGATCCCTACAGATTGCAAGCGAGCAATGGTTCCTCTCTCACCTTGGTCCTACAGTTCCCTTCCTCTCCTTTCTCTGCTGCCTGCCCCAAACCCATAGGAAAGCAGACTCCTCTGATGGGCAGCGAAATCAAAGATCTGTCCTGTTACCAGGTTACCCACCACTAAATCTGCGAGGGACTTGGGGACCCTGTGTGACTGAACAAGTGACTGCTCTGTCCTGGGGGTATAAATCTAATGCAAACTTGTCAGCGTAAGCCCTGTATATTTATGGGAAGCTTTCAGAGGAACTGCACAGGATCAGAGTTTCTGTTCAGCTCCAAGACACAGCTTCCCTCAGCGTGCCCGCGAACGGAGAGGCATGCCCCAGAAACACACTCCCACCTCCTTGCTGCGCCCCGGAGAACAGGGATGCATTTGTAGTGATTTGTCACTTCTGGATGCGGCGTAAGAGACCTGGAGTGGGAGCATGAAGGATGGAAGTGACACTAGGGTAAGGGCAAGCAACATTCACACTATATTTAGGGTAGAAGCAGATAGTGGTAACAATTGCAAGGATCATATATAATGCAGTAAAACTGTCTACCTGAAATATAAACAAAAGTCCTTTCCTGAGGCACTGAGGGGTGATCAGTCATGTTGACAGTCTCCTCAGCTAAGCAGCCAGGACATCTCATTCAGAAAGCACGGACAAAGTCGAGGGCACTGCTTATTCTTTCATTAACATCCTGGAAACGGTGTCTTTGCTCTAGTACAACGGAGCGACTCTTCTCTAAACATTTCAGAAGTACTTCCCGAGTGCAGGCTGGCAGCCACTGTTTGCTACACCCTGAGCAGCATGAGGCCTGGTGTATGCACCGGGATGCAGCAGAAAATTGGAGAATTAGACTTAGTTTAGAGTACACCAAAGCTGAGTGGCTTGTTCAAGGATGTATGTTGATTAGGTGTATTGAATCCCAAATCAAAACCCATTAATTTAACCCCTAGACACATTCATTCTGCTTCCAGGATATTTTCCTTATGCAGACAAAACAGCACTGAAACCAGCAGAATTCAGCCCTGCACAAATGTGCCTCAGATCGGAGAAATGGGCTCTGTTTTGATCTGCCCTTTCACACATTTTTCAGCCCACATGGAGCAAATATGTCCTGAAAAATTGCAATGTGCTTCCTATATTCTTTTACCCTTTCCAAGACATCCATTTTTTTGGCCAATCTCAGAGAGAAGATGCTGGCTTGATCTCAGCTAGTACATTTTTACTTATGTTGTATGCTAAGAAGGAAAACTGTCCTCATTCTTCAAGGAGCAGAAAGTACATAGATGCCGTCCATCGCTTCTAGCTGAGTGTCTCACATTAATTCCCACGTTCTGGAGAGCATCATCTTTTCCAGGCAGCCCCCCGCAGCACAGACAATAGTGACAGAAAGCTCTGTGATCTGCGGGCCGCTCGGTATTCTCCCTATATCATGCTAATTCTTTGCCCGGTCTACTTTTAAAAGTCTCAGAAGAATGAAATTCCACTCTGAGATATCCAGATACAATTCAAGAACAAACCCTTCAAAGTCATAGACCGAAGGTAAGAGATACAGGGGAAACCTGAACCCAGGCCTCTGTGCACAGTAGGAAGGCATTTGATTGCAGTTTTATTGTTCTGCATGTCAAAACTGATGGGCCGGCAGGAACAATGGGCTGTCTCTGGGGAAAAGCAGCCTGTGGCTGGATTAGCAGTGGCTTCCCTGGGTCCAAGAGTGAGATGTTTGGCCAGTTGTGAGCTGAGGCTGGGTTTGGAGGCAGCCGGGGGGTCAAACTGCTGTGCGTTGTTGCAGCCCTGACCAGCAAAGCTTCCCACTTCCCACTCTGGGCTACCAGCCCTTCGTTTTCTCTGATAATAAATTCAGTCATTAATTGGAAGAAATAAATTTGATGAGCTTTTGATACAGTTCAAAGGAGTAATAGCCAGTTTCTTGATTCATGGATTGGCAGCTGTCCTTCCTGAGTGCCCCAGAATCAAAGTGTAGTTCTTGCTCATGCAACTGCCAGTTCTTTTACATCTTTTGATCAAAAGCCTGGATGCAGAAAAAAAAAGAAGACAGTCTTTTTTTTCCCTATAATTATTATCACATCCATTACTCAGCAGAAGCCTGAGATGCCCTTTCATTCTTACACAAATACTTCCTTTTGGGATTCTTTTAAAGTTTCCTTGTGCGTGAAGTGGTCACTTGTCAGTTATACACCTGAAGGGGAGAGGCGGAGAAAGCACAGTCAGCTAAAAAGGAGCCCTGACTTCAAGCATTTAAAATGAATATTGACAAAAAGAGGGGGTGGTGAGAAGTGGGAATCAAAAGCTCAAAAATTGCTGATTAGGCCAAACCTGACTGCCTTCTGCCTATCGTAGGAAACGGCATCATTAAGAGAAATGCAGCAATGCTGGAATTATGCAGTACCTGGTCAAGAGCAATGAGACGAAGAGCAGTAACTCCCGTGTCAGTAGCTCCGACTAGAAAAGTAGAGGATTGCCCTTTTGTGTGGCTCGCAAAAATTTCAGCCCTGGAGAAACCCCAAGCTCTGGCTGCCCCCAAACTGGATCATGCTTGCGGTGTGTGTAATTCGGCTCTCGTGCTTGCTAGTGGAGATGCTGCACAAACTAACGTCAGGAACCGGCATTAGGCAGGTGTGGGGTATTTTGTCTCCCTGTCGGAGGCTGCAACTAACCCTGTGCTAGTTAAGCCGTCAAGCTTGACATTTCTATTCCTTCTGATATTCTACCTCTAATGTAACAGCGCGAGAGGTGGCATCACCACAGATCAAGTCTGAACCAGTTGTTTGCCCGCTCTGCCAGGGGCCGAATTGCTCCCCTCCAGCGCTGGCACCACGACAGAGCAACACCTGGCTCTGCTGGTGCCTTCCAAAGGCACGCAGACCGGGGGATGCAGAGAGCTGGGCAGTGTGTGCGGAGCCTCGGCTCTCCAGGTGTTTACGGCTACGTAGGGCCAGTGATGACGAGCCTTTAGGTTATTAGGTGCCTCACAGTTAATGAATGGTGCTCTCAGTCCACTTGTGTCCATAGCATGAAGGAAAAACACCAGGACTGGCATTTCTTGGCTTCGCAGTGCCAGGAGAGACTGAGTTAACCTTCCTCTATCTCCAAGCATTTAATGTAAGTCAGGACTGAGACATATTGGGGGAGAAAGATGCAGCGCTGCTTCCCATGTACTCTCTTCTGCGCTGAGTGGGCCCAGGCCCCTGGGATATGGATTTCAAGAGCAATAAATTCACTCTAAAAGTTTAAAGAGGATGACGCAGAAAAGTTAAAACAAACAAACAAACCAGCCCGCACAATAAAAGCTATTTCTCTCCTGACGTCTCTCTGTAGTTACAGCGTGACACATCAAGGTCAGATATCCTGTCCCCCAGGAGCACGACTTTGCGCAGGGTGAAAATCATCCCCTGATGGTTTGTGACGTCTCGTATTCCGTAACGGTACTTTGTACTTATATAAAACCCAGGAATCTTGTCGTGGGACGTCATTTACACTAAGTGTTCCCTCTCACAGGGCAGGAAAGCCCTGAGCTGAAGGGCCTCCAGGAGGTGGATGTGTCGAAGAGCTGTTTAACCTGCAGGTGCCAGCTCCCGGGCCCCGTTGGCTAACTCCGCTATCATACTGCCTTTCTCATGCAAAGCGAGCTCGCATCCGCAGTTCAGTAGATTAGCCGTCCAAACCAGGAGGTTTCTCTATGGCAGAAGCTGAACGCAACAGCAAGAATAACAGCAAGAATAATAATCCATATGTTTGTTATTGTGATCAGCTCCTCTGGAAGATAAAAGTTCTGGAGCATCACAAATACTCCAGTGCTGAAGGCCCCCAACACTTTTGTTCGGGAAAGGCAGATAGAAACCAGGAGCCCCTCCCTGCCGATAGCATTTCCGCCCCACCAGCCTCCTCCACTGCTTGTTTGGCTACCCTGCCATAGCGATTTTTAGAAAATCTCATTTTTTGCTTTTAATGCAGTGGGTTTTTTCTCGTGCATAGTCTCCTAAATGAATGCACAGGCTGTTTCTGGCATGCTTTAAACCTTCATGCATTTTTAATGATTTACAAGGAAAAGAATTTTTCCTCTCTCTCTCTCTCCCCACCCCCTTTTCCTCCTCCCTGACTCCCTTTTTCTTTCCTAAAAAAAAAAGTAATGACTTAATACATATCAAGAGGAATTGTTGGTTTGTGGTGACGGTTTTATAATTCCAGGTTCAAGTTTTTTCTATTTAATTATGCACAATAATTCTCATGAACTATAATGCAATAACAAAAGCATGCACCAGAGTTGGCATAAGTCTGTTCTTTATTAGTATGGGTATGGGTACTGTGCTTTATGTGTGAAATAAAATATTTGGAACTAATGCTGAGTCTGTTTCTTTAGAATTACACAGAACACTTCTTCCTTTAAAACACTGAAACTGGGGCCTTCTGCTCCGTAATTGGCCTGCTTCTCACCTGAAAAATTCAATGGTACTTGTTTTCATGATACCTTACTTGTTTCTAACTGCTTTTTTAATACCATGATTAAATAGAGGGTTTGTCCATTAAGCGGAAGTCCTCTGTAGTATCTTAGTTTATGAAGGTTAAAAGTGATTAACTGATGAAAGGCTGCTTGTTGTAAATATTGACACTCCCCCAACCTGCCAGGTTTCTGATTAGCTCCTGAAGTTGCCTTACATTTTTGTTTATCAGGTTATCAGCAGTTCCAAAAGCTTATAAGCATCAGGACTTTTCTCATGCCAAATATTGCTGACATTTCAGAGAATGAAGGCAAAGGCATGACAATATGTGGATGAGTACACTCATCAGTTTTGAGTGGAAATGAGTGTGTGATATTAAGCATGGTCGTAAATATTTGCACAAGTGGGACTAATTTTGCAAGAATTAATTTATTTTTCTTGTAGGCCCTTTATTTCCTTTTCATTCAGTTTTGATAATAAAGTTTGTAAGTCCCATTGCTTTTTTGGAAAGCAGAGTAGTTTCTGAAGCAAGCAAGATCACTTTATACAGCTGCAAATGGTTTATGTGCACAGATTCTGCCTTGCCCAAAAGCAGCCTGGATCTGATGGCAAGTGCTGGGGAACTTTGCAGCGTTTGTAGCTGTATTTCTGTGAATTCCTCTGATCTGCCTTTGGTCCTGGCTCTGACCTTCCCAGTGTTTCCATAAGTGTTTCTGGCAATGAATATTTAACCCTTCTGTTTACCAAAATGCTCATAGAGATTAAAAACTCCTGAACCTGTAGGAAAAAGTGTTCTCAGAAAGAGGCCGATAAAGCTGCTCTTGAAATACCTTCGAGGGGGCTAAATGATATAAGTGACTTAACCTGTCGTGCAGCTTGTAAAGCCAATACTATATATCCCACATGCTTTTTAGCACTGTTTACCCCAAACTGCTCACAGGTGACCCAGGGGCTTCACAACCAGGAGGAGAAACCCTTCCCTGCTGAGCAAGTTGAAGGCTGGGGTGAACCCCAGCGGGCCGGCGCTGGCTTGGTGCCTCTGCTGAGTTGTGGTGAGGGCTGGGGGGGGGGGGGGGGTCCTGTGGTCTGTGTGGCACCATCAGCCGCTGTGATGTCCCCAGCCTTGTTGTGGATGCGGTGGTATGGACCCTCCTGTCCTCTGACAGTCAGTTTGCATGGTAGCATCCTTTAAAGAAAAAGGATTTTGTTGACAATTTCCATGATCTGTTGTTGTCCAGGATCCAGCCTTTGCCTGCCTGTTCCTACCTGCTTTTTGTGGGGAGGGAGTTCCCTTGCGTTTTTTTTTTTTTTTAATCAGTTTGTGATCTCCATTATTTGTTGAGTTTTAAAATACACTTGGGTGTGTCCTAGACTGTTTTTTTTTTCCCCTCAGTATTTAGAGCAGGTTGAGTGCTCTTACATAACTCCTATCCTTGGAGCACGCGCCATGCTGTTTCCCAACAAACAGCAGTCTTAGTAAAGAGCAAATGCTAAGGAATATTAAAGCCTCCCGTGTTAGTTTCCCTTTAGATTAAGAAATCATAGGCACCTGTGACTTTATTTTTATGATTTCTTTTCTCATGCAGAAGGGACACTTATTAGCTACAAAAGGTAGGATATTCTTTGTAGCATTAAATATCCATTCTCATGGCTGGGTTTTACTTTACAAACTGTGAATAGGTTGTGATGTGACCTGCCTAAAGAGGCTTTCTTTAGCATTTAGAATTCTGAAAATTTCTCTTATTTAGTTGTGGTTTCATCGCTGGCCTTGTAAAGAAGACTGATGCACACGAATAATACTTCTGAAGTTTCTTGCAAGAGAAGCAATTTGTAATTGAAAAAGGCTTAAGGCAATTTTGTTTTTTTTAGGGTTTGGGTTTTTTTGTTTTGTTTTGTTTTCCAAACAAGTTCCTATGCATATGTTCACTTCTGTGATCCAGGTCTGAACTTCTCAAGGGCTTACGTTGCACTAAAGGAATGAATGCTGAAAATACTAGTTATGGCATTCATAAGCTTCACCCTTAAAAGCTGCAAAACGTTGCAGATCCATTTGTAAGTGAACACAGGATTTCTCAGTAAGTCCCAGAACTATGACAGCATCAAGGAGCACTTGCAAACAGAGCTGTGTGCTGAAACTTGCAGTGAAGTGTAAAATCAAAGAAAAATTCCTTGTTTTTTGTTAGGTGACAAAGCTAACAATTGTTTAGCTTACCAATATTTCACTGATTTTTGAATAAATCTCAGTAGATAGTAAAATGTCATGGTTTTGGCTGAGTTCTGCTATCCTCCTCCAGCCCTGATTGCGTTTACTTTCCCACAGCTCCTTAGTTTAACTAAGCCTTGTGTGTCCCCTACGTGACATTTCCATTCAACCACAGGGGCTAAACATCAGGACACAGACACACTTGAGCTTCATCAGCCAGAAGAGCAGGCAAGCACCCAGCAAAGTTCACCCACCCACCCACTGTCCTGTGCCCTTGGGGAAAAGGGGGGTGGGAGGGTAAATAAATTGCCTTTTTTTTTTTTTAATGTATAAATGCCATTCATGCTGAAAAAGCACGGTGTTTTAATGCACACACACTATATGGTGTGTGACTTTAACCCTAAGAGGAAAACAGCTTCAGTTTTTTGCCACTCTGTGCACTCCTAGGGGCGTGCTGCTGTTTTACTTTTGATGGGGGACCTTTTCATTTTAAGCTGTCTTCAATTTTGGCACCCATTTCTACTCTTGAGCTCAGGCTTTATGGTGAGCCCATGGGCTGAGGGCTGCAGAGGTGCAATTGCTTCCTAAATGCTGTCCTCCAGCCTGTTTGTGGCCAAGGCATGCTGCTGGTTGCTCCTCAGCATGGGCGCTGTGCTTGGGTGGCTGCAGGCATCACCAGCAACCGCCTGGCGTTACCCTCCAGCCTTAATGGGGGGAGTTCCCAAAGCAGCCAAGCCACTCTGGATGTGAATGGGTGCGTGCCATCTCTTTGAATTCTTTGCAAGACCCAGGCCATGTTTGCTGGGAAAAGGAAGTGAAAACCTTTGCATCAGCACCTCCTCCCTTACCTCTTCATGATACACTGAAAAATAGTCCCCTGCCCCTCCTTGGAAGAATAGCTCTCCCCGAACATCCGTCCTGCAAAGGTGAGCTACTTGCACGAGGAGCACTTGCATGAGCAATGGTTGTAGAGATGTGTCCTTTTGATTGAAAGGTGTTTAATGAATATCCTTTGCAATGTATCCTGTCTTAGTAACATCCCGACCGACGTAGCTACGTTGGTGTTAAGTGTCAAAAAAGAGCGCTTTAAACATCTGAGCCTCTGGGAGAATGAAGCCATGGCGCTTTCCTGGGAGCGGAGGTTCTGCTTTCGGGAGCCGGCTCTGACACGGTGTATCGCATTACAGCGGCAACAGCCCCATCTAGTCCTGTTACCTTGCACTGGCTTGCAGCAGCGTGACACCCTGCGCGGCTCAATTCACTGCGGCATGGCACAGCCTAACCTGCCGGGATGTATTATTGATGCTGAGGAAATGTAAGTGTTGCAAGGGCTTTGTTCAGAGCTGCTGAGCCAACTGACGGTACAGAAGTAGCTAAAAGCAGGGAGCGCCCATAAATTCACCAATGCTCTTGTTTAGCCGTTGATTTAGATGTCTGGCCCTTTACTCCGGTTGCCCAAAGCTTCCGTTTATTTTTATTGCATCCAAGATGAGGCCTGGAAATGTTACAGGGAACGCTGTGAAGAAAGCAGGACCTCAGAGGCAGTGATAGAGGAGTATTGCCTGTAACGCAGGCCTTGGAGGCTAAGCAGGGGTGAGGAGAGAGGAATGTGTGCATACGCCAGCGTGTTTCTAGCCACTGGGGTGAAAAAGGACCAAAATCTATAACTCAAGAAATCTGTAAGATTTGTCATGTCTTTTATGAGTTAGGAGTGTTCCTTGTGTGACCTGGCATCCAAGTTTGGAGAGTGTCCCCAAAGGACTGGCAGAAGTGCCGTAGCAGGCAGGCTGCTACCCGGACACGCAGCCCCTGTCTCTCCGCATACCTGTCGCCAGCACGGGGGAGAGCCGGTCCCCGCCGCGTGGCACACACTACTTACTGGAAAGATTATGAAAGTCATAAAAATGTCAGCTTCTGTATTTCAGCTCTGTAAACGACACGTGCAGAATGCTCTCCACTCATCCTTTACAGCGAGCAAGGTTGCCTTCAGCTTTCCACTTGAATAACAACTAGCACGGCTCCCACCCGCCTGACGGTGGTCTGCGGCTCAGGCATCTCCCCGGTGTTACTGCCCTCTGCAAGTCCTGGCTGGCTGGAGCTGGGCTGAAGGGGGGTTTGGGGAAGTGCTGGTGTTTTGCTTCCAAGCAGGAAGCTGCGTTGCTGCCACCAGCTTGAAATAGGACATGACTGTGAAAAGTTAGGTGGGGTTTTAGCAATGCTGGCACAGCTGTCAGAAATGCACGTTGCTACCTATCGTTCCTTGTGCAGAATGGACTGGGTAATTCAGAAAGTTACTGTCATTGCTGTTTGCTTCAGACTGCATTTGAGCCATTTTTTTCCAAAAGATGGCTATACAAAATGCACTATTAAAATCACATGCAGCCTCTGGTAGCCTCCTTTGCACTTGAGGGGGTGATTCTTGGCAGCTTCCCATCGAAAGAGGGTTCCTCCACTCCTTTGTTTCTTAGGATCTCAGAGGAAAAAATAGCAGCAGATGAATACTGTGGAGTGTGTAACTGTAGGCACCAAGTCTATCAAAGCTTTAAGCTCACACTTATGTTGAAAGGCCATCCTTATTTAGCAAGAAAACAATTAAGTCTTGAAGTTTAGGCAGATACCTAACACTTACTGGCTTTCTGGGCTGGATGTCGGTGTCCTGTGGGTCATACAGAGGCTGTGCAGCCACTCCGTCATGTATATTCTGCATCCGACAGGGCTAATAATGAGCTGCAGTCCCTCTATCCCCTGTTCAAGGAGAGCTGAAGGAGTTAGGAGCATGAGTAACTGGTGCGCAAAAGATCGGGTCTTTGGAGCCTGATTCACATTCAGCTAGACTCCACGTGAGACTCTCCATTGATTTCAGGACTTTGTATTGGTCCCTTATTGATGATTAAAACTTTTTTAAATGGAAATTGGCATGAAAACCAGGTGTGAGTGTTATGTTTCTGGCAAAAGGCCAGCGTGGCCCCTGGTCTCCAAAGGTTGGTGGCCTTGGGTTTTGCATTACTTTGCCTATTGTTAAAGCAATGTCCTTCTGTTACGGACTTTTTTTTGCTATTTGCAAAAGTGACTGGCCTTGCTGCACACATGGAAGTTTTAATAATTATTCCCAAGCAGCTCTCAGAGTTTTTTAACATGGAAACAAGTTCTACATTACTCGTTAAATTGGTCAAATTTCAATAAAGTCAGGAAAACATCTTGAAAACAGCATGAATATAATTTACAAAGAAAACAATCCAAGCGTTACTGCCAAAGAGTTTTCCAACAGGAAGGAAGAAAGAATTTCTCTTTCCCCCCACATAGAATGACTGTACTGTACATTAAATTAGTGGTTTCTGGAGTGAAGGAAACCACCACCGGACCCACAATGTTAATGGGAGCGAAGTTCGTTCCTGATGTGAAGATAGGTCTTGCTTCATTGTTATCTCCCAGGCAGGTCGTGTGAATCCTGACTGCCAATGTTCACGTTCCTGTAAGCAGCTCTTTATCAGCCTCTTTATCCTAGGCAAGCTCTTGCTTG
Source organism: Apteryx mantelli (assembly GCF_036417845.1). Classification (NCBI taxonomy): domain Eukaryota; kingdom Metazoa; phylum Chordata; class Aves; order Apterygiformes; family Apterygidae; genus Apteryx; species Apteryx mantelli. Next base: position 10,627,804 of record NC_089991.1, on the reverse strand, counting down.
CTGTGTTTTTAAATGCAGCTGTCAAACTTCACACAGGGGCTGAAGTTTGGCAGAGGGGGTCTGGATTGTCAGCAAACATGGAAATAAGTATCACGCTCTCTTCCTCTAATATAATGTTGTCCTTTAATTACATTTTTCTCAAAAGTGAGAAAACGGAGACTTTGTACATGTTTGACACTTCTCTGTATTACTGTCAACCTGCAAGTGGTATTGCAAGCTGGGATATCATCCTTCAGCAGTCCCTAACAGCAACGAGTACCTGGAAATACCCAGCAGTCAGCCTAACCGCAGCTCTGGTTCATCACTCACGTACACCCACAGTTTGCTCCCAAGCAGACAGTCAGCTGCACTGAGATTGTGCTGAAATGCTTTTCCCAGAGGAAGAGGATGAGACCCAAGACTGAAGTTAAGCACAGGCTTGAGGAATTTGCTGAATCAAAGCCTGTGTGAACCAAGAACAAAACTATGGGCTGATCTGCCCACTACAAACCTCTTTGAATTCCTGCAGGATGAGCACCATGCAATGAGGCAGTGCAGAACTTGAACCACGTTACATTAAGAACACCATATTGTGACCTTGGTTAAGGGGTTTCATCTCGGAGGAAAAACTTGTTGATTTACCTACTCAGAATTCATAGTGAAAAGACAGGGGGTATAGCAGAGCACTAATAGCAAAACCCGTGGTTAAGTGTTTCTTAATGAAATATATTCAAACATACATAAAAGCAATGCCATGCTGTATGTAGACTGGCATATGAAGTGATTGGTATGAGTGGACAGTGGCTGGGGACATTATTGTTACAATTACTTACACTGTCACCTCTACTACCTGAAATGGAAACGTAAAGCAGGCTTAAACTCAATGATACAGCTAGATGTAAAATTACAACTGTGTCTGGTGACCACATTTTGCAATGTTGAGATTTTTTTGCGCTGACATGAAAAGAAATCTTTCCAAGGTTTTTGCAATATAAAACTCAGACCTCAGGATCAGGATCTGGACTGAGTCCATGTTCTCCCCTTTTGTTGAGAGTGACCAGAGAGTCCACCCTGAACTTCAGAAACCTTTCTATTGAAATCTCAGGCAAAATCAAAAAAACTTTTGGAAAACATGTTGGCATAGATAACAGCATTTTCTGCTGAAAAAAAACTTTCAGCAGAAACAGTTCCAACCCACTTTCTCCACCAATTTATATATAATCTTCCATTGAATTCCCTTTACAACTGATATGAACGTGGAGGGGGAGAGTACATGTACAAACCTCAGAAACACATTTTTGGAAGTACTGTATTTTGAGATGAGGCTGCTGCATTGTTTAGTTTGACACCTTCAGAAATGCTGTGAAGTTTAGTTAACTAAAGCACTTTATCTTCATTAGAAAAATGGAGTTCTACAAGGTTATTAGTAGACTTTTTAAGAGCAATGTCTGTATAGGAAAAATTAAAATCTCAAACTATGTTCCTCACCAATAGCATTGGAGGCAGAAATATGGAAAGGCCACAGCTACTAATTAAGTTATTGCACTTTTTTTTTTTCACTGCTGGTTTAACAGCTGTGCTCCATCTCTGAGGCATATTTGTCTTTATCTTTGGCCACTTTGTAAGAGTTGGCAGAAGGATTCTTAGGTGGAGTTGTTCTCTTAGCAAATTAAACAATGACCGAAACTTTGCTCATTTCTTCCATCATTATTTCAGATTTCCATGTCTTCATTTTGACTTAGCAATATAGAGACAGTGTGTTTCTTCTCTCAAATATGGAGCAAGGGGTGGGGACAATTCAAGGACTGCAGAACCTACAAGGGGGCTGTCTTTTTGATGAGAATATTCAGAATAAGGGACTGTTCCATGCATTCTACCATCCACCTAGACAGAAAGACAATATAGCTCTTTTACAGTATTTTAAGTGCATAACAAATGTCCAGTTCTCTTGCTCGTAGTCAAGCAGAGTAATGCATTGGTGAGATGGATTTCAGCTGAGCTAGGTGATTCTTAGGGATAGTAAACAACATTTATTGTGAATATAAGCTGTTTGAGATCCAAAAGGTTTCCATATGGCCTATTTCTTTATTTTTGTGCCTAACTACCATCAGAGGATTTAATTTGTCAATAGACTATATGAGTACCCAAGCCACCTCTGCCTGCTGCTATGACAGAATACAAAGAACAGGAGAAGTCCAGGTAGTTGTTTCCTCTAATCTTTCAGGTCTCCTTTTGGTCAGTTTGGTTTGTGTAGGAAATCTGAGTTTGAACTTTAAGTTTACACTCAGGCTTTGTTGGTTGGCTGTGTCAGTCTCAGCGGAGAATGCAGGCGAGGCGGAGAAGGAGCAGGAAAAACAGCACAGGGAAATGTCAGGAGACGAATCTGAGTAGAATTCAAGGAAGCAAAATACCAAGATAGTGGGAGCAGTAGGAGGAGAAGGGGACTACGGCCAGAGAGTGGAAACTTGGATGCTCTGTGTCTTTCGTACAAAAAGTCTGAAGCCTGTTATATCCTTGGGATCTAGTGGTTATTGCATGACTGCTTATTGCTGTGTATGACAGGTTCAGGGATGTCCTGGAAAGACCTTTCCAGTCTGACGCTCAGTAGAGCAGAAAATAAGACCAGGTTCTTAGGTTGCTTAAACAGATGCAGGTCTGTGTGCTCTGGTGTTAGCAGGCCCTTTCACGCTGGGTCAGGTTTGGCCCAAAGTGTATGCTTTACACTCGTGGCATTTGTTTGTGGCTGCTGAGGTCTTGGGCTGAGGGGAGTTTGATCACAGGGTGTCAGCCTCAGTTTGGGTTTCCCTTCCTTGCCCTTTCCCTTAGAAAACTTCAAAAACAAATAAGCAAAACCTCCTGGACCAGACAGGCTAAACCAACTGCAAATTGCTCCAAAATAAAATATAACTTGAAATCTGAAAATATTCACCAATGTGTTGGGCAAGGTTTTCTAGGAGCCTAATGATTATGATCAGCAGGTATTTTGTGGTGTACAGCTGCAGACATCTTGAAAGACTGGAGGAGTACATGCTCGGCAATCTTTGCCCAGTTGAAATCAATGTAAATCTGCAGAGAAAAGCCACCATCTCACTCAACTGCTGCAAACCACTTGTAAGTTATTTGCACTTGTACATCCAGTGTTGCAGGTTACTTGGGGAAAACACTGGCACTTCTGTGAGGTGGGCAACAGGTCTAGTGCCATGAGATCTGCCCATCTCCAGTTGGAAATACAGTCAATTAGTGTCTTCACATGACAAAAACATCCTGAAATAACTTACTCACTTAGTAATGCTCACCGGTGTCCCCTATCACCCTTATCTGTGGTGTGCTGATATGCCGAGTGAATGTTATGATGATCTTTTGGCAACCCCTGATGGAAGAAATAGAACACCAATTTAAAACACAAAGAAAAGCGTCAAGGAATCTATCATTATTAATCCTGCTGTCAGTTTTAATTTTGGGGACATTACCTCACTCAACACTCGTTGGAGAGAGCTGCCAAAAATGGTGATGTCATCATCACCAGGCACATCTGACCCTGGCTGCTGATTGCCAGTGTTGAGTGCAAGTTAATAAATCCCCTGGTACCTGGATACACATTGGAGTTTTATTACAATGCAGGCATTCCATGATACCACTGTAATTAAACAGTCTGGAGAAGAAAAAATCCAAGCCACTACTTTCTCCTATTTAGTGAAATTGTAGCATATAATTGTCTTGATACATTTCAGATCATCTTCCTTCAACTGTCATGTAAGCCTGCATTTTTATTATAACAAATGGCTAGAAGGAAAACTCAGACATGGGCAGAAAAGCAAGATAAAATAAAAAGCTGGAGATCTAAGATGCTTCCCTAGAAATGGTACTTGCAGTCCTAATAAGAATTTGTATATGGTTCCTAAGTTTGTGCATCAGGGCAGAAGCTGGAGATCCCAAAGCAGTGAGGTATTAACTGCAGGACCTACACAGGGCAGGCTGCCCAGGGAGGGAGTCTGTTACAGCTCCATGCATTTAGTGCTTTCCTTCAATGCTGGTGGTCACCATTTCAATCACTCATCAGTCTGCCAGGTTGCCTGCTGCTGTCTAGCCATGAAGAGAGGTTGAATTATTTCATGATCTGGCTGGTGAGGACTCATGTGAAGACACCCATCCCTACCCTTACTGTCTCCCTTGACAGCCTGAAGTCCTACTCGCAGCATGGCACCTACACCCAGCTATCCATAGCACAAGTATACCTACCCCCTTGGCCTCCACAGCCCGGCATCCAGCCATCCACCCTGCTTTCCAGGAGTGGTGGTGGCTCGGGCTCCATACCTCCACCCTGCTGGCTGCAGGAACCAGCCCCGGATGCTGGACTGGCCTCCCGATGACCACTCTGCATGGACCGCAGACACAAGAGTTGGGCTTGCCTTCAGGCCCCAAGCGTGCCTGACCTCTCTTCCTCTGGGAATGTGGGTGGGATGCTCCCAAATGTGATCTGGTGCAGCCTTGTAGTGCAGCCTTGGGTTTCCAGTGCGGATCATGAAAGTGAGCTTTGAACCAAGCCTGATGGCCAGGGCACTATACCTCAGAGAGCCAGAATTGTTCTCCTTTCTACAGAAAACTCTGATTGTGGCATCTCTGTGTGGGCTCAGGAGCTGGGGTCCTGCCACAAGCCATACGTGCACCTCCCCATCAGCCCCTGTGTGCTCCCTGCAACAGGGATTTTGTGTGCCATTCTGTAACTCAGAGTACCCAAGCCCAAACCCTGTCTGAAGGCCTCAGGAGGTCCTGCAATAGAAGCAATAAATATTGCTTATGAATAGTGGATCTGCATTTTTACTCTTAGGCCCATCTCCAGACAGAGCCACAAGATGAGAGACAAAGCATTCGTAGGATTGCCACATTTCCATGGCAGTAGCAACATAGCTACTCCCAAATGTATAGAGCCCATTGAATAAAAGAGCAATTGAAGGAGAAGTCATGTTGATGAAGCAAAGTCTTTGGAATTAGGAGCAGAGCTGGGGACTTTCACATCGGGGAAGCTTTCAAGTCGTGCTCGTTTGGAGCTGACAGCTATTTACCTTTCAAAAGTCTATAAATAATGTTACCCTCTCTCTTTGCTAACTATTAAAAATACTTCTTTGGCTCTGTTTACAGACCCTCTCCTCCTCTGTCTTGATGCTGGAGTTATCTGGCAAAGCTATTTGACATCATCATCACCATCACAGACATTTCCCCTATTTCTATGGCAACATAGGATGATGCCACAAACAGAGGATTATGCAATCTGTGTAGGCTCAGATGGAAGGAGAAGCAGGGCTGGGAGCTCTGATTTAAACACAAATGTCTCTAATAACAGCAAGGGAAATACAGAAACTTATTGGCAAAGGAAATGGTTTTTTGTATAAACATTCTTGTCTTCCAAGTTTTGCTCCGGTGGGAAAGTCCCTCCTTAAAGTCCTTTTATATATATACATACATATACATATACATTGTATACACACACACACACACACGCATGCACCCACATATTTGTACATGTGTGTAGACACTTACAGTGATTATGCAGATGCAATATTGTTCTCAGTGTTGTGCAGGCAGGGTTTTTTGCCAACCTACACCCAAAGTCTAAAGCATCCAGGATCCACTGTGCTTTGCTCATCCTGAGCTCAAAGGTGCTGTGGCTCTGCCCAGACCTTGCATTACACTCCTGGTAGACCCCCCCCCGAATTTATTCTTTCACGTGTGATCTAGGTACATCTGCATACTTGCCTGGATGGGGTCTGCAGCCGCCTGGTTCAGACTCACCTTGCCTTTTCTCCACCAGCTTTGTCCTGTGGTTAAAGCACAGGACAAGAAGTATAATGGTCAGTTTTAAATCTCTGTCCTCCCAAAGGCTTTCTAGCAAAGCCTAAGGAAATGCTTTCGAAGCCCTGTCTGTGCCTCAGTTTCTCTGACAACATGACTAATAAATCTTAGTTCTTAAGGAGGTGAGGATAATTCCAGTCCTGTTTTAGAGTGCTTTGACCCTTTGGTAAAGGGGTCCATGGAGATTCTGGAAAACATGCTTGTGGGCATTTCTTCTATGTTTATCTTATTTTTATTGAACATACAAATACATCCTATCTAGCACATGTTGTCAAAATCAATAACTCTGCCCTGTTAGCTGTTTTTCCATTTATGGCATATTGTCCTGACATAGCTGTAAAACCTCAATGAATATGGTTTTAATAACCCAATGGTATTTAATGTACAATCGCTGTCTTATTAAGTCTAAATTAAATCCTTACTTGAGACACTTAATTTAAAGTGTGACTGATCTTTTCCTGGCCTGGAAGGAGATACTTAAGTGACACTTCTTCCAATTTGGCCACATGACTGAAGGGGTGGGATTTAAATAATGTATTTTGATGATTCTACTCATCTGGTTAAAGCTGAATTGCATCATTTTATGAACACTCAGAGACAGAATCAAATTAAACCCAACTTCCCACCAAGTTAACTCAGCTGAGCTTTGGAGCTTAGCACTGTATTCAAAACACACACTTATTGTGACTATCCGCTCGTCAGCATCTGCTTGGCTTTTCCAAAGGAAAAAATGAAGTACACCATATTTTTCTACTCAGAGCCTCTTGTGGGGTGCCTCTTGAGTTGATGAAGACAAGGCTTACATTCTGCTGTGGGTACACTAATAAAATAAACCTAATAAAATAAACATTACATGCAATAATGATGCTACTAAATCTAAGTTCAATGTGCAGCTAAAGTGTTACCCACAGATCTATTTAGAGTGATGTGCTTAGACTTCCTTCCATGCTTTCCCAACCAAGGGTCACATAAACATTTGCTAAATAAAAAGCATTGTCTGGACCAATGGGGTTCCACATGCAACTTCTCCACATGTAAAGTTGAGGAGGGTACAGAGCTCACAGATAAATGACATGCTAGGATTTCTTTGTGCCAAGGCCACAGCTGAAGAATATCTAGTCTTAAAGGTCTGGAAGAAAATTTCTGAACAAAAGTGCATAGCAAGACAATGAAAACTAACACATAGATTGCTTCTTTGCTTGTACTTAGGCCACACTAATCATTTTGTTGGATTAATACAACTGGTGTAGTCAAAGGTGCACAGAAAACGGAAGTGTCTGCTAGTACAGACAGATATGGTGCCTTCAGGCGAATCTCCGGGAACACAGTGCAGTCAAGTAACTAGAGCACAGGACTGGGAGCAGGAGAGGTGGTAGCACTGGACCGTGGGGTGGCTTTTCATAGCAGGACTTCAGTTTCCCCATCTGTTCAGCTTCTAGGCTTTTGAGAGCCTTGAAGAAAAGTTAGGCAATGCAATTATTATTTTAACATGCAGCATGCAGCTCAGATTATAGCTTTATTTTCAACTAGTCTCATTATTATTTATTGAAAATAAACTCTGCAATATTGTACTTCCTCTTCAATATAAAGTGGAAGGTTGTTCCAAAAAGGAAAGAAGAAAGAGAAATCCTAGAACTGCAAAAACCTTTTTACCTGTGATTTTAACTCTGTTAAATAAGCCTCTATAGCCTCACCAGCTGTTGTGCTGAATGATCCAGATCAACCCCCGTGCTGGTTGTCAGGGCCCGGCTCTGTGTGCGGTCACTGGGAGGATGTGGTGGAGTTACTGGAGTTACGCACCTTCACTAGGTGGTCTGGACAGGCTCCATTTCATGGATGTCTCCATATTGAACAAATTCAGCATTTTGTGCTTGCTTTCTAGTGAGCCTGGTAGTGCTGCCTTCTTTTCGAGTGAACTTGTGCTTTGCAATAGTTTAAGCTCTTTCTTTATCAAAGCCCCAGCTGCTGGATTAATGGGATTATGCACGAGTTTCTGTTTTCATTCAGAAAGCCAAAGGAAGTTTCCAGTCCAAGTGATTTCAGGGAAAGAGTTGAAAGTGTGACCCCCTTCCTCCAAAATCAGAAATGAAGTATGAGGATAATGTAAGTGTATTACTCCTTTAAAGACCTCAAAGTCATCTGTGAAGTGTTATCATTACTGTTGTAGAGGCCTGACTCCATGATTTCAAGCTCTTGGAATTGGTAATACTGCTGCTGCACGGAAGTAAAGAGGTAGGGCAAGGTCCTCAAAGCTGAATTACCTAATTGCTCCATTAATTGAAAGATCTCTCTATGGTGATTCAACATAAAGGTGCTCAAAAGTCTGCTTCCAAGGCAGTTGCTACAGGGTATTCAAAGTTGTCTTTGAGAATTCAAAACTGGGGTTTTGCAATGCCTACTACAGGGTACAGCCTTGCAAGTGGCTCGGAATAGAGAAAATGTCATTACTGTATTATAATATGAAAAAAGTTTGAAAGCCCAGTCAGTCCTGAGAGCATGGAGAAAGTGCATTGTTTATCACCATCATCACTATAGTCTACACTGAGGGCAGTATAACACTTCAAGTAAAAATATTTGTATTGCTATTATGTCTTCCATCCAAGAATTTAACTGTTATTTGGTTCAATTCAGTCTTGATGATTGATTTTTCCTGGACGCTGGGGTGAGAACTGTTTTAACAGTTTACAGATGGACAAAAGAAACAGGGAGGTGTCAAACTTACTGCCCGGGATTGCAAACTAAGCCAGTGGCAGAATGATTTGATCCCTGTTTGATCCCAGCCAGGTTTTATCCCTCCTTTTTCCTTTTGTAAAAATTCGACTTCCTCCCTAGCATGTTTATACTTTAATAGATGAATCACAGCAGTAGAGAATGATGAGACTGAAAACACTGATGAAGACCTTTCAAAGTGATATTTATTTTTCTTCTTCTAAATCTGGAACAGTCCTTACTGCAGTGATTCCAGTTCAGGGAGACATAATAGTTTTGCACAGTGGTTGTTGCTGCTGATATGCCTATTTATTTAACAGTTTTTCAAATATTTTACTGAAGCTCATAAGTTTAAAGATCTTTTTTCTAGAATGAAAGAGAAGGGAAGGGAATGTGATCACCCAGATTGTTTTTTTTTCCTATACTTCTTTTGTCTATCATTAATTAGGAAGGGTTTCAAGTGATAAAACCAGCTTGTTGTTGTAAGTCATCCACATGGTAAATTAGAGTGGGCAAACTGAAATGGCACTTAAACCCTCAAAGCCTGAAGTCAATCAATGAAATCTATGGAAAATTACTCTCAGCATATTAACATATTTTAATACACAAATGCAGCTTTTTTTTGCATGTCTCTGCATAATATTTATGCACAAATTTCCTGTCCACCCCAATCTCACCCCAACCCAGGAATCAGCTCACTACTGCACACCCTCCTTTTCCCACTAGGACGGCTTTGTAGGAGTCAATGCCCTTCCAGGCTGGAGTGACAGCTGGGGTAAAAGAGCAGGTCAGGCTGGGATCAGATGTGCCCCAGCTTGAGCGAGGCCAGCTGAGGATGCTATGCTCCGTTTCCTTGGCAGTCAGTGCTCTCAGATTTAGGAAGACCTGCTAGGAAAAGTGATGGGGCTAATTTGCTTCTCTTTGCGAGAACCAAGCTGAGGAGCAGCACAGCCACTCATGGACCCCTGGCCCTGTGTTGAAGGCCAGTACTGTGGCTGTGTCTTCTCCTTCTGGTAAGTTTTCTCTAAAATAACTTTATGATGCTTTGCTTAAATTTGCCAGTCCCAACTCCCCTTCCTACCCCAATGAATGTGCAAAACAGAAAACTGGATGCAAATAGCTTTGGAGAAGAGAGCTAGCTGATCAATAGGTTTGAAGGGCAATGGGACTTAATGGTTTCTGGGAGCTAAGGACACATATTGTCCATCTTTCCAGGTACCCTTGCAAGCACTCAGCACTAATATCTGAAAGCCTCTTAATGCCACTAAAGAGTTTATTCTCACAACACGATTGGGAGAAAGAGGATTTCATAATTCTCATTTCAGTAGAAGTACAAATTTGAAAAACTGAGCCTTAGAGCTATTGCTTTCCACTTAACTCCTGTCTATGGATTTTGTCAAAAGATTATGAGACTAGATAGATGACCGAGAGAGTATCCCATGTATTTTATTCCCTTCCCTATGCACCAGTGTTTCTAAGAGCTCTCAGAATTTCAAGTGTGTATAATTGTTTCATATGATGTGGGCTAAGTGACCCCAGATACAAAGCATGGATAGGCCAATAAACTGAAGCATTTGAAGTTTTTTAATTGCACTGTCAAAAGCTACCAGTTTACTGAAGGAGAAAAAAATCTAGGATTGTGAAATGAGGAAGTTCTTTCCTCCACCAATCAGTCTCTGAAATGGGGCTTTCTAGAGGTTTTCTACTGAGAAATTGTTGTAATAAAAATTTGTCTTTACACAAATTGAAATTTTCTGCAGGAAAATTCTGACTTTTCTGAGTTGCCCCCTTCCTTTGGGAAAATTTAAACAAGACTTCCTGGATTCCTACTGGGAAGATTTTTGCCAATTTTATTTTCTGCCTGAAGGGAGAAAAACAAACTGATGCATGTATTCCCAACAGCCAGCAGAGCAGGGAGGAGGTGGGAAAAACCAAGGACTCTGGTTGTTCACCTGCCACACAGCACGGTCACCTCTCTGCCCATCAGGTTGGGTGGGAGAAAGGGAGGCAGGGTCCTGGGGCTTGATCTCTGAAAACCTACTCAGAAGTTTATTGTCAGTTTGAATTCTAAGCTATTATAAAATCCATTTTCAAATTTCCTCTAACCAAATTTTTCAGAAATTATGTTACAGCACTGTTGGAGACACTGTCACTCTTTTTTAATGTGTTTTCCCTATTTCAGGATGCAAATTTGTTCAAAAACTTTCTTTTTATTGGAAGGGATTTGCATTTTCTGGTCTGCTCCCCTCACACAACAGGCATGAGGAAGCTGAAAGAACAAGTACTTTTGAGCAGAAGTATCAATACCTTGGCTGCTGGAATTCCATCAGACAAGCAATATTTGATTTTTATTGGACAGTAGAAGGAGACAAAAAGGGATAGTATGGACATATTGGAAAAGCACTCACAAGAGCTACTCATGGATTTGCAATATTCCAGCACAGATTGCCAATGTTGCATTAAAATATTGCCTCAGAAGCAGGATAAGTTGACCAACAACCCCCTTTCTCCTTTCCACGTCTCCTTCAATGATATTTCCACTCATTTTCTCTGTCTATTGCCAGTGGCTGAAGCAAGATTGGTTCAAATGAATCTAGGGTTGGTTAAGAACAGGGATAAATTTTGTCAGTTCAGATCACAGCCTTCTAGCTTGTCCCTAGGATTGGCCCTGATGAAACAGGCCAAATTTCCTCACTAGATGAGGCCATTGAACCATGAAGAAAGAAGTGAGGGGTAGCAAGCACAAGACAGTGAAGGGAGAAAAACACTAAGTGATCAAACAGTTCACAGAGCAAGGAGAACATTTAAGCTCTTGCTCTTCTGTTCTCGCTGTAGCTTATTTCAAATCCTGCTGCAGCCTTCCTTGGGGCTGGGGGAAGGAAATTGGCTGATTTGCATCTTCTGTTACTGCTGACAGTAGGAGGTCTTAATTGGGGCACCAAAGAGCAGGTGTATGCTAACGTTAATCTTCCCTTTCACCTGTCACTCATGCAATGAATGTGATCTCTCCCTCTCATTAGCAGTCCTCTGTCACATGCAGGAGAGCTTTGGAAGGGTCCCTCTGAAACTTATTGGGATTGATTTTGCTGCCTTTGCTGGGTTATTACTGACAAACTCTGGACAACTGCTCCCCAGGAACACACCCATCCAGCAGAGGTATAGATGAGCACCTTGTAATAGCCTCATATTATACATGCATTGTGAAAAGCGAACAATAATTCCTATATTGGCCTTCTGATAGATAGAGACTGACTCATTTGCAAAATAAAACATCATGCATTTGAGTGCTGTAGAGATGACCTGAGGAGGAAAGTTAATTTAGCAGTTTGGTATTTCAAGGACTGAAGATGAAGCCAAGAGGAAATTGGCCTGGGAGAGGACTAAATAGTAATTCTAGAATTTGAACCTCCATCTCTAGCAGTTCGCCTATCACAGCAACAGAAGACTAATCATTGCTTGAGTGATGCATAATATTAGCAAACACCCATAAACAGCCAAGATCAACTAAACCTGCTTATTTTTGCTCTTTCTGCACAGAGATCAAGCATTGCAAACTCTTCGTCTTGTGAGGAACCTTTAGAAAGGACAAAGATCTTTGTTTCCAGGTCAAGCATTCCTTGCGAAGAGGAGAAAAAAAGGAAACACGTCTCGCAAAGAGTTTATCTAAGCTTTTTACATTCTTCTAGTGCTGCTCTGGAACAAGTTCCACTTTGGTTCATTTGGAGGTGAAATAAACAAATAATTGTCTTTGGGGGAAAAAATTCACATGGTTAAATGTATTATATTCAGAGAGCAACAGTTTGTTGGCTGTGATTGTGATCCAGTGGGATGAACATCAGCTGCAGCCCACGTTCTGACTCACAGCAGAGTCCCAGGGGAATCACAACTGCTTCAGGGCCCTGGTGTTGGTGGATTTTCTTTAGGAAGATGACTAGCCTCTTCTTTTCTTTTATCACTCTCATCAGTTGTTGATTACTGGGAGGTGGCTGTCTTTATCATCGGATTCCTTCCAAAAGCAGTAATACTGTGATTCAATATAATGGAAACTGAGAAACAAATGGGGCTGACACATTAATAATGTAATGCTAACTCATAATTTGTCCTTGCTTTGCTGAAATTGGGTCATGTTATGAGACCTTTCTCTTTCCTGAGATTAGGAAGAAAAGCCCAGTAGTAGCAATTAATTGCTTAGTCCTTTGGGGGAGCAAGCGTCTCTGGACAAGCATGGGGAGAAACCACACTGTGCCTACCCTTCCCTTCCAGACAGTAGAGTGGGGAGCAATCCACCCCATTCAAGTAGTTCATCTGCGGTGCAGAGCCCTCCTGCACACTAATATTGGTCCTGGACACACTCCTGTAAGGATCAGGCTGCTGGCAAACCCTCTTTTAAAAGCTAGGATATTTTGGGACTTTCCACATATTGTTTCTCATATGAGGAAAAGGTGCCTTGTCCCAGCTACCCAGACAAGACTCCACAATGTGATGTTCCTTCTCTCTGTTCTGTGATCTTTTCTCCAGCCCATGCTACAAAGGGAGGCAGTACAGCGCAAACGGCAGTGCAGAGTGCAACAGTCATGGTCAGGACCTTTTCGGGACCCCTATCGTCTGCTGCTGTTTAACTCTAGAAGATAGAACAGCCACCTCCTAAATTTAATTACACTCCTGATTTGCAAGTGTGTTATTTGGCTCAAACTTTCCAAGCCTAATCATGTGTAAAACTGAGGGTAATTATACCCCATAATAGTCCAATCTGCAGCAGTGAGATGAAGTTAAGAGAAGGAAAGTGATCTCTCTTAGGCTGTGCAGTTGTCTTACCCAGGAGAATGAAGTGGCTAGCAGATGTCCTCTATGCCCGTGTCTTTCATATCACAACCAGTGATGTTAATAGGCATCTTCCCGCTTGCATGTTGGGTTCATGTATGGTCTATACTGTATGGTCCATATATGGTCTTTACTGCCATAAACTGACCTGCACTGGTGAAATATGGGTACAGGAACCTCATGGCCTCATTCATGTGTAGTTTCAGTAGTCCGTTGATGCTGAGAGCTACGACCCTGCAGAGTGTTGCAAAAGCATTTTGGGATGGGGAGGTGACAGTCACAAACTGGAAGCACCACATAGTAAATGTTTCCCATGAAAATTTTTAAAAGAAGTTTTTGTTTTGTTTTTAAGCTTTTTTGGTTTTGCTTTTCTCCAAGGAAAAAGGAAATCTCCCGAATCATTTCTGAGTTAATGCATTTCTTTTATTTATTTACTTACTTTTGCTTTCAGCTCTGCAGTAGAGGGAAACAAGGACAAGTATCAATATTCAATTGAAGAAAGAGACCCAAAATTTTGAAGCCAACCCTACTCTGTTATTCCTGCTTTGGAAAATGGAAGACATTTTATCTTAAATTGAGATCCTCCTTATCGTCTGTCTTTTACTGAATTTTAATAAGCATATTCTTCAATTCTTGTATTTATCTAGTGTCCTCTAATCAAGTAATTATCCAAATTATATGGAATAATCATAGAATTGTAATGCCTAAGTGCAGAAAATGTAACCCCACGACTGATTTTAAGTATATGAATATTTTTACAGATTTCATATGCTTGGTGAAGCAGGGTGAGCAAGTGCCAGATTCAGTGAAATATCTCATGTGCTTAACAGTAAGCGTGTGCTTAACTACGTTCCAGGACCGTGAGTCTAAAATCTCTGTTATTCCAGTCTGTAAATGTGTTGTCTTGAAATGTACAAGCTGCAATTAAGAGCTATTGGATAATAACTATGCCATGAAAATGTCCTAAACTATTAAAGAGCTGAAGATGATAGTGTGCTTTTAATGTTTCACATAAACCATTTGGGATTTGAAGAACTTTCAGTGCTCATGAGGAAGTCAGAATATATGCTTGCTTGGGTTAAAGGGAAGCAAGAGAAAAAGCCCTGAATTAAATTTTTGAGCTTGACACCCTCCACTTTTCTACATGTTGCTCAATTCTAAACAGAGAAAATAAAATCAGCTTTGTTCGTGAGCATATGCTTTTGACATTTTTTCTTCTTGGAGCCTGTGAATTATTAATAAACTAATTTCTCTTTATAGTTCAATCTTTGGAGACTTAAAGTGCTCACTCAAATGCACTGAACAAGAGGAATGCTTCAGCTCCAATCAGCTCCTGTCTTCTTTGGAAATGCTGGCCTTGAGGTATCTTTGAGTCTTTGAAATCAATCTTTTATTCAACCGGGAATTTCTGATGGCTTGGAGGTCTAGTCTGTTAATTCTGCCTAATGCCCTGTTTAAGTTCGGGGCATTTCAATCGGCTGATTTTCTGCTTTTACTTTGCTCGGGAACTAAATGCATCTCTCTCCCCCTGTTTCTTTCCACCAAGTGGAAACTAAAATGTCTGTTGGGCTCTACAAGGAAGGGTACGTGGGGAGCGGGAGGAGCTAGAAAAAAAGAAGGGTGGCACCAATGTAAGATCTCATTCAGTTTTTTAAAGCTGAGTTGATACAGCGTGATCACTGGGTTTTAGGCCAGGGGACATTAGCATGGGGCACGTGGGAAAAGAAGCCTCTTTGCCGGGAACCCCGGTCTGTAACGCTAACTCTGGGAGTCTAGCGGTGTGGCTTATTAGAAACAGGAACAAACCCAGGTTTTTGAATGGGCAGGAGGTGAAACCAAGAAATCAGTGCTGTTCAAGGACACGCGCTTCCTTTGCGGGACCCCTGGTGACGGCATTTGAAGAGGAGGCTGGAAAGGCAGCAAGTTTTTCCCCCTCTGCTTTCAGTTTCTTGAGACCCAAAGGAACGGGAAGTTGCTTGTTTTCCATCAGCGTCAGAGGGAGCCTCAGCCTGCGGTTGCCCAGACTCCCTGGGGCGGGAAGCCCTCGGGGCGCAGGCGTCGGAGGGGTCGCTGCGCTCGGCAGCCTCGCGGCACCGCTGCCTCCGCTGGGGGTTCCCAGGCTGCCGGCGCCAGCAGCGATTCAACCCGAGAAGAGGGGGAAACCCGGGGAAAAAGGGGCCCGGGAGAGGCCCTGAGGTCCTGCACGCACCGGCATTGTAAACCGCCTGCAGGCAACCGGGCCGTTCGGTTTTGTCTGCTGTCCACAGGGTAATTTTGGCCCAGATTTGCTCACGAGGAAGCGACGAAGCGGCTGTGGCTCGGCAGGACCTGCCAGGCGCTGAGGACAACCTTTGTGAGGGTCAACTGTGGCCACCCGAAATAGCCGCTGCCTTGGGGGGGTGCAGGAGAAATCACCAGTCTGGGACCTTGGCTCGGTCTGGGCAAAGTTCAGTCATGGTCCACATCTAGGCCAGAATCAGTCGTTTGAGCGTGCATTATAGGAACAAAAAAGAAGGGTCTGTGAACCAGAGAATGGGCTTGCAGCCTCTCCCATATGATGCTAATGTGCTCCAGACATTACAAGATTAGGAGCATTTATGGACAAGTAGTGCTTTTGTATCCACCAGAGCCTGGGCCGAGAGCCGAACAAACTCATTACACTGGTGATCCTAAGCGCGTGTGAAACAAAAGCTCCCCATGATAAAGCAACATTGTTTGATCCTTCCATTCTCATGCTTCTCCAAAAAAAACAGACTGAGAAAAGGTCCACATTAAATTTAAAAATAGGCTGAGGGAGTGTGTTACAAGTTGCTGAGCTCCGTGCGGTCAAATAAAAAAAAAAAAACAACAAAAAATAACAGTGCTAAATTAAGCTGTTCAACGGAATTTCATTTACCAGAAATATTTAACTGGAGAAAACCACATTAAGGCAATGGCCTCATTAACAAAAATGTCCTATGTAGAGGTGGATTCCCTGTTAACATTCGGGGGGGGAAAAAATCTGCCTCCTAAAAAAAAAAATGGCTAAAGAAAAAAAATCCGGGTTTATCTCACATTTGATGTATTTCTCTTCCTTAGTCCTCATTACGGAGGCTATTTGCACGAACACTGCAGGCCGGACTCTTGCTCTCCTTCATGCCGGGGTAAATCTGCAGTAGCTCTGCCGTGTGATACAGAGCTCGGTGCAATTTAGAGCCGAGCAGCTGAGCGCAGGCTCTGAGCTCCAGTCATGCAAACACCCATAACATTAGCAGCGCCGGAGATGGCATATAGGGGCACAAAATTGCTTTCCACGTTCAATTTGTTTTCTAGCTCTCTCCAAGGCCTCAACTGCTCTGCAAGGCAGTGCAAACACAAACCCGAGAAAGGGGAAAAAATTTGCTTTGCCGGTGCATAAGGGGATTTCCAGTGAGGGGCGGAGGAGATTTGGTTCCAACCTCCAAAGCAAAGCTGTGGGATTTGTGCACCTCGGTCCATGAAGGTCTTTGGGAAATTCCAGCCATGAAGGTTAATTATAAGCCTTTAATTAATCAGCCTTTCGCTGTGGGCTGAAGTGGTCTGAGCACAAGCCTGAGAGCCAGGAGCTCCTTAATTACACGGCCGGCTCCGGCAGCTGGGGAGCCGAACGCCTCGGAGCGAGCGGCCGCTGCCCGGGAAGGGCTGTGCCGGCAGAGACGGGTGCCGGAGCCGTGGCGAGGGCTGCGCGTCCCGGCCCGGGAGCACGCGCTGCAAAGGGCCAGGGCCGCCACTGCCGCCGCGCGGGCGCAACGCTACCCCGGGACCCGCCAGTTCCCGCAGCGCGAGCGTTCTCCGGCGGGTTTGTACCGTCTTGGTGCCGAGGCTGCTGCAGTCTGCAAGAGGGCTCCAGCGCGTTGCCCGCAAGTGAGAGGGAGATGGTATTTCGCAGGAGAAGTTGTAAAACAGAGAAAAAAATGACCTTTTTATTAAAGCCTACCCACTGGAAAATGAGAATAAAGTGGCAGCTGGAATTAAAAACCCAAACTGGCTAACTTCTCTTGGGAAACTTTTAGAAAGAGGTATCTTAATTTAAAACTAGCAGAAAATTGAAGTCGCAACAAGTGACATCTCAAACTCCTTTTTCATAAGTGTAAAGAGTAATTACTGAATTACGCAGCAGTGTATCTGACGTCACCCATTGGTGTCCACTGGCCAGTTAATTAACTAACGTCTGGTACCCGCAGCAGGGAGGGACGTGCTGCTCCGTCTGCAAAATGTGGTCTGGGCGAGAGCTCCTGGCCTCGCTCGAATCAATGGCAAGCGAGCGCTGGCTTCGGGGCATCTGGGATTTCTCTCAAATAATATTATTAGCAATGTTACCATACTCTTTTAACTTAATAAAAACAAAATGGCAGCACTAAAGAGAGCTGCTGCTGAGGGAGGAAAAAAGCCATTTCACTTCTCCCCAAATTACAGGAACTCTTTTTTTTTCTTTCTTTCTTTTTTTTCCTTTGAACATATGCTGCATTTCTTAGAGGGAAAAATACGACATGGGGGAAAGTAACTTTTAGTTGATCCGTTGAAACATTTTAAACTATCTAAATGATGTAAGCTGCATCCATGAGAAAACCAGCGAGGACTCTTAAAACAATAGGAGGCCAACGGAAAATAAATAAATAAATAAATAGCTCGGTTCCTGGAGGATGCCTGTTCCTTTAAGCAGCTGTTTCTTGTCTCTGAGGTAACAAAGTTGTCATGTGATGCATCTGTTACCATGGCAATAATCTGTAATTGTGCAGAAAATCCACCCAAGTAGCGTGCAACTCCTTAGTGAATTGGACGGAGAGAAAAATCACCCCCGTGCAAGCCTTGAATTGATGATGCTGTGAAACTGCATTGGCCAAGTCAGCCCGGTTTAACCTCCAATGAATTCCCTGTACTTGTTTACTCCGGTTCTGGCGTCTAGCATTTGCTCTGTCTTTAAAAATGTGTCGCTTACTTGTGCGTTCATGGCTGGTAAACGGTGTGCGTCTTCGTCTGCACTTCCATCTGCCCCTTTCCCGTTCAGGGCATTTTATTTAGAATAAAGGATCTGGGAACTCCTACTATTTTGGCAGCAGGTGAAAGAACTGTAACTATCCAACCATTCTTTTCAAGCACAGGTGATAAAATAGTGTTCAATATTGTGCCTTGCTACAGTTACGACGGGAAGGGTTTTCATATATTTCTCTTAGCTTTCTTTCCCAAAGGGGCAGCCCCAATATCTGCATTGTTTCTTTCCTTTCATAAGGATGCATCATTATTCCAGTGACTTGGGAATGGCTTCCACACACACGCAGGCACTTGCAATATCTTTATTTATATATAATATATAAATTTAAATATACTCATCTGCCAGCAGGTCCAGTACAATATCCTTTCAAACTAACTGCAAATGGAAACAGAAGGATCAGAAGATCAAATCCACAAAACTTTCTTCCCTGTGTTAGTCATAAAATAAACTGCTGGAATTTACAAAGAAAATCCTTGAACATTTTGAGTCATCTGCTCATGATATCATTGGGCTAAAAGTGCTTGCTACTATCCAAATCAAAATGCTAGAGAAATCTCATGAGAATATGCCTCGTGGGCAAATCCCAAAAGGAGAACATCTGGATTTAAGATGCCATTGCCCTGTACTTAACCCTAAGCCACTGAGAAAAATGACTGTTCTCCTGCTCTCACTCTCTCTATGTTATTAGTAAATATTTATACTGTACAAGCACCCAAGGCCTCGGATGAGAGTAGACTTCCATCTTGAGGCTTGTGTGGGCCTAACATACAGAAAAAACTCCCTCTGCTCTGAAGAGCTTGCTCTTTATTTATTTTTCTTTTCAGCCAGTGTGAGATAAGCTACCTCATCCACAGGGATAAGTGACAGAGTCCGTGATTTCATGTGATTTCATATGATTCCCACAGGAAAAATAGGTGGGGGGGGGGGTTTCACATGGTGTTAGCTCAACTGAGGCAGCTTAGTTTCAGTGAAAACTGTATTTAGACAGTGCCTATGCCAGCAGTGCTACTCTTAGCTCTGCCTACCCAGGCTCTAAGGTCGTCCAGCTGCTTTGCCTTCACCTGTGGTTTAGAAGGTGTTAATTAGACTGACATGTATAATTTAATACTGCATCTCCCTGAAACCCAAGCCTAAAACCAGACCTTCTCACAGCTCAGAATTTGCATTGAATAAACCAAAGTTTCCCCTCACCTCTGCAAATCCTTGCTTGCTTTTTAAGGGTCAGCAAAACCGCCCCAGCTGTAGAAGTGGGGCTAAACCTGGGGCAGACAAGGCCCTACAGAAGGTCCTTTGCCCTCGGGCATGCTTCCTTGCCAGCTGAATCCAATCCCACTAAGTGGACGGCTCCAGGATCTGCCTTTCTGCAGCCGATTTTGAAAGAGGGATTCTGACGTCTCTGCTGTGGCAGCTGCATCAGATTGTAACGTGAGTCTCCTGCAAACCATTTCCGAAGGGGAGAGGAATGAACCCGGTGTAAAACAGGCAGAGCTTCTGAGCAGTTACAGGACCTATGGTTAATATAGAGAGCTTGCCTCCAGACTGCTTTGCTCAGTGATTTCTAAAGAGTTGGAAATAAACCAATAACACTCCCCTTTATGCAAAATATTCTGCATCTGTCCACTCCTCTGCACATCTGACAAGGGATGGACTCTGACTGATCAACATGCTGCACAATTAAAGTTACTTATTAGAAGGAGGTTGTGGGCTGGGCTTCCTTATCTTGGTTATAAGGACCCAATCAGGCTGGGAACTGTGCACCTGGGAGGCCTGAGGTTATAAGGACTTTAGGAGGTGAGGCAGGGAGGAGGCAGTCAAGGTGCTGGCTGGAGGTGGTGCCCTGGTTGTGAAGCTCCACTTCTGCCTGGATGTAGCAAGAGCTTGTGGGTGTGCTGAGAGGCAGCTGAGAATTAGCTTTTCTTGCTGTTATTAAATTCCTCTTCTGCTGGGAAGGCTGGAGCAGAGGTGAGGGGATAGTGTGTCTATGTGGCTGGGTTTGGGAGGTCCCAAAGGCAAGGGGTTGGCTTGTAGCAACTCGGGGCTGGGTAGTCCCAGGCTTCTGAGCTCAGCCCTGTAATCACTGGATCTATCACAAGGTAGATCCATGAGGCTGTCCCATCTCCTTGCTACTTTCCCCTTAGATGTAACTGAGTCTTTTCACCTCTGGAAAGAGCCCCTTGAGATGACTCATCATGCTGCCCTGTGAGATAGGAAAGCTGGTGTGGCCACTGTGGGAAGCCAGGAAGTGGGATCCGAAGTGGAGCTATTCTGAAATAAGTGCTTAGGAATGCTGTGACCTCTTGCCTTGCTCAAGCCCCATTTTTTTCAGAGATTGCATTAAAAAAGCTGTTTGTACATAGTTTTAATCTGTGTGCACATATACACAAATACAGCCCGGGATGGGGGGAAGAGGGAGAGGAATCACTGCTCTGCCAATTGTAGGCGTTCTAGGCTCTAGACAGCTATGACAAACTGCACCCTTTTTACTTAAAAAACATAATGGACCACTTTTGTAATATTAGCTGTAAATGCACTTCTGCTATATCACAGGACAGTGCTTCAGTATGAGAAAAGAGAGAGAAATACAAGAAGTGCAGAAATAATGTGGTGACAGGTCGAAGAACAGAGCTTATAACACACCCACAGAGTGTTTCCTGTGAAAACAATATTCTCCCAGTTCTGTCTGAGGTGCTCTGGCTTGCCTGCTTTAAAGAGCAATTTCTCAGAGCTATATTTTAGATGTTCAGCTCTTGTAAACTGTTCAGTTGAACGCATTACTGCTTTACGAATTTGAGTCACTGAATTAAAATTGCACCCACCATCACAGTCATCAATATTACTGTGTAACTTCCTGTCTTCTTACATCCTAGGCTCTACCCTAATAACAACCTGTGATCAAGATCCTGGTTACATGCTGTATAGACAACTAAGGAAGCTCCTAGAGCATGATCTTTCTGAGATCTGGACAAAGGAGATAAGGTGAGAGTGGTATGCATGTGAAAGTGGACTTAGGTGAAGTGCTTTGTGAAGTAGCAGAAGTCCTTGTGGCCTGTGATCATGGCCTAAAAAGAAAGATGAAGGTTGTGATGGTATCTTGAGCATGGATCTGAGTGAGGGAGCAATGAGACAATGGAAGGGTGTCTGCAGATGTCCTACTAATGCTCTATAGAGGGATGAATAACTATGAGATTTTGGTTGGAACATCTCTGATTTGCCCAGGCTACACTGATCGCTGGGTGTAGCCTGGGAAGGATTTGTCACCTGGACAAAGTTAACAGGGTTGATGTAGGCAGGGTGAAGGGAAGGGTATAGCACAGAATATAATTCACTGGGAAGGATTTTCTAAGCAGATCTCACCCTCTGAATTCCCTGCCCTTACCAGGGTTTCAGCTGTTGCTGGTGCTCAGTTTCCTATTCCAAGCAGGACCAACGGTGGCAGACACAGCACTGCTGGTGGCATGCCATGGGGGGTGGGATGCAAGGCCCTGGCGGGTACAAAGGACTTGGCTTGAGTTCCTTCTAATCTCAAAGTCTGTGAAATAGAAGTTGAAGGAAAAATCGCATCAAACAGAAAGCTTGGCTGTGGCTATGTTAGTTTTTATGTTGTCACTTGATGATCAGTAGAGACTGGTTGGCAGAGAGGCAGGCTGTGATGTGGGAAGAGGCTGGTAAAGGGCTTCATGAGCTCCAGCAAAGTATGAGGCCCTGCTAGTAGTTAATGCATTGGAAATTTGTGCAGCAAGGCAGGTGGTGGTGTTGCAGGAGGAACCTGAAAGATCAAAACCAAGCTTGGGAGGTCTTGCTCTTTAAGCGAGACTGACTGAGGATGCACTGAATGGAGCCGGGGGGATCAGAGCAGGAAGAGGACTTAAAGTCACTTAAATCTTCTTTTAACAGAAATTTCAATGAGAAACAGCTACAAACTGAAACATTTCTCTCTGAGTCACTGAAATGGATCCAGTTTTTGTTCAAAAAGTAACTCCAAGCCATTAAAACAAACAACTCAAATTCCTTAAGAGAGCCAGCTGAGGAGGCTTGCCTTTCCATAGGGCTTGCTGGCAGATAGCACCAGTTACCTTCCCTGCCTTGCTGAAAGGGATTCTGGCTTTTCAGACAAATATACCTGTGGTACAAGCTCTCCTAAAAGTGTCTGGATCCGTGTGTGATCTGAATGGTGGTAGCTAAAGTCCATATGGCTCCCAGTTAGGAGAATGCAGGGCTGACAGTCTCAAGAGGTCATCTCATCACTCCCCTACGCCGAGACATCTGCCGTTCTCCTCCAAACAGCTAGCACCTGGGTTATGTCCATCCCCGCTTGGACTTGCCGCACGCTGGTGGCCAGGACAGTGGGGCTGCACAGAGCTGTGTGGGGAAGGCTGCGCTGAGCCTGTCCTGCAAACCAGCTGCTTTCCAAGCTCAAGTCTCAGAAGAAATTTGTGCAAGGGATGGG
The DNA here is from genome assembly GCF_036417845.1 of Apteryx mantelli. Taxonomy (NCBI): domain Eukaryota; kingdom Metazoa; phylum Chordata; class Aves; order Apterygiformes; family Apterygidae; genus Apteryx; species Apteryx mantelli. The sequence goes on along the minus strand of NC_089991.1, from coordinate 10,604,987 downwards.
GGAGAGGGAATGCATTAATTTCTTCTCTCCCAGGCTATAGCGTTGGATACCCACAGACATCTCTAGCCACCCCCCCTTCTTCTTGAGCACAGAGGTTTGGACATAATGTTTTTATACTGCCTCAGAAATCAATCTGTTCAGTAACCTGACTGAGAATAAGTAATGCAGCTACATACTTCTGAATAGTTATATGTGCACGATCTGTTTGTACGATATGCTCCAGTCTTCCTAACATCTGGTTCTAGCCAGTTGCTATCAGCCCCTTGGTTTTATAAGCACTAAATTCACTCAGTTTTTAATGCAGGGGAAAAAATACAGCCCAAAGAGCATAACATTTACAAGCATTTTTTGTGGGAGTGGAGACAGGAGGCCAAGTTCTGCTCTCAGACAGAGTCCAGCCTTTGCATTTTTGGGTGGGCCTCTGAAACCTTTTTTTTTTTTTTCCATGAGATGCCTTCTTTTCAGCCAAACTAAACTGATTCCTGTCAACTATTATCACTCCAGTACGAATAAGCTTGGCCTAGAGACTCTAGGGAGGGTCAGCAAGATGGCTTTTTGGAATGTCCTTCAAATAATAACTGAACTGTTATACATACAGCATGTGTATGTGTCTTAACTTCTGGGAAGGGGGGGATAAAGGGAGTGAGTGGTTGCACAGTTATTGTGGCCTAGACTTTTTTCCCACTGTTGTGTTATCTTGCGTCCTCTCATCCTGCTTTGCTGGTGATCACCCTCTCCTCCTGTGCTCTAAGGCGCGTGGGATGAGAACTGCCCTTAAATTTCAGTTGCTCTTGATGGCCACGAATAATTTGAATCAGATCTCTAAGGCCACTGAAAACGTTAGCGATGCTAATTCTAATACAAATAGCAACTGTTAGTGGTCACCTTTGCTCTGCAACTGGAACAGAAGTGCATTTGGGGGAGAGGGGGGAGATAGTAAACCAAAAATTGCTCATGCTTTAAGTCAATCCAGGGCTGCATTGCACATATGGATGAAATTTGGCTCTGGTATAACATAATGTAGTTATAAGTGGAATAAATCTGGTCCACTAATTCTTTTCTTGCCTGTTTTGTTTTAAAAGACAGACTATCTTCACTTTACATATGTACATAAAACATAGGTAGTTGAAACAGGTAAGTGCATAAGTCTTTGAGAAGGACTTGTTGGATTCTACTGGCAAAGCCTCCCTTCCTGGGAAAGATCAGGGTGAACGGAGAAGTCCATTGTAGAGGTCTTGTCTGTCTGTTCCCAAACTGACTGGTAATGGCATGGCACTAATTCAGATGCTACAGTATTGCATACAGGTTTCCACAGTTATTTTTTTGTTGTTACCAAACATTCAAAGTAAGGCTGTGCTGTGGTCATATAGACAGGAAAATGACATCAGGCTTAAAACCACTAATCCAAAAAGCTTTGGAATCTGAAAGACAAACTGTATTCTAATTAAGAACAAAAAACAATGACATTTGAAATGAAGAAATTTCTTGGATTATTATTAGTATTTTTTAAATCCTCCCCTGGCTTCCCTTCCAGCCAAAGTCGTGACAAGTGCACTGGAGCAGATAATAAACACGCACCTCTGATGTCACTGCTAGGATTTTTAATTAAAATAAATAAATAAATACTGATGAAGTTTCCTGTCTCCAGAGATCCAGCACTCGGGAACGTGCAGCACTTAAGCTGCCCTATGGGGTCACAGTGGAGGATATTTTCACTGTTTAGTGCAGCTATTTTTTCCATTATTTGAAAATACAAAGCAACAGCCTTATTTTGTAGTTCTCCTCCCTCCAAGGTTGGTAGGTGGTAACAACAGGCTTTGGGATGGTGACACTTTGTAGGGATTATTCACTGCGTGGGAAAACCCAAAATTACTCACAACAACCACACCAGTTTAGGTCAGCAGATGTGTCCAACTCATCATGCTATGGATGACTAGTGCTGTCTAGAGAAATGTTGAGGAAACCATATTCCACTGGCTGTTGGACTCTGCACGTCTGTCAGTGCTGCTGCACCTTCTGAAAACTAGTCAACTTTGTTTTGGAGAGAAAACAGGGTGGGGAATTCCAACAATGTTTAAAAACCCATGTTGACACTTTCAAAAAGAAATATATATTTTTTAATCTGAAACAACTTTTCACTTAAATTTCTTAGCATTTGGTGTTTAAAGTGCTCTAATTAGAAATTAATTGAAATAGAAATGAAATATTTTGGTTAATCCAGAAAAGCTGCTTTTATTTTTCCCCCAGAAACAACTTTTGTAGAAAACTGAATTTTGGGGGAAGAGAAGGGTGTTGGTACTTAGAATAAAGCCAAGCTTTGAACTCTCTAAATCATAAATTCTTTGAGAAATGAACCGTCCGTCTGTGAGCCGGATTGCCTCATTTCCTGCTTGAGTCAAAGCCATTGTTTAAATGCATCAAAGCCTGCCTTCTTCTTTACCCTCCCAAAAAGGGGGTGACCATAACGCCCAAAAATGTATTGCAAAAGCTAGTGTCTACAGAGACATTGAACCAACACTACATGTCATCCCCACTCAAGAATTTCTGTTTGAGTGACCCTTTATTTTTACATGAGTGGTTACATTGCAAGTTAGGCAAATGGGTTCTCCATCTATATCCTCTGCCCCCTGCTCACTTCACCGCTATCCCCATCTGGAGAATAACATAATGAGAATAGTTATAGAGGTTGCTGCAAGGAATCGCCTACTATCATGCACCTGCCAACAGGGCAGATTAACTATCTGGTTCTTTTAGGAACAGAATAAATCCTGACATGTTTTGAAAAAGCATCCTCACTTGCTTCTGAATTCTTGTTCTGCTCAGTTTCATCTCAGTCATAGCCGGTTTTCTAAAAGTGCCACTATTCATATTGAATTTGCACCTTGCAAGCACCTGCAGGCTTATTGCTTGGCATGGGCTGTTCTTCTTTAGATTTGATTTTTCTTTTTTTTTTGCATTTTATTTTGTTTTATGACGTTTCATGGTGTAGACAGCAACTTTATGGATATCAGAGTAGCTTACTAATAGGCTTCACATCTCTGTTTGAGCATGGGTTTAGCAGCGTCTTGCTAATTTATTTTTCCTCACAGAAATGAGATCAAGAAGCAGCTTGATAATGTGATAGTACCATTCATAACTCCCTACAACTGACCGGAGCCTGTCCTTAGCTGCCTCTGTGCAGACCACTGAGGTCATTTAGTCCCTGAGAGCTGAGAGCAGGCAGATCGCATGAGGGCCTCTAGACTGACTGTTCCATGTGGCAGGGAAGGTCTCTTCCAATTTCAGCGGCAGGAGAGTGGGAGTAAGATGGGCCCAGTACCGGATAGTAAACAGACCAATTCCTTTGAAGGTGGGTGCAAGGACTTGAGCTGTGCCATGTTAATAAAGCAGATCCTTAGGCTGGGTAACAAGTGCAGAGGTTCAATAGAGCGAAGTGGTAGGTGTAACCTAAAGCAGCCTCCAATATGCTTTGGATCTCCTAAAACCCAGGAGTATTGCTGCATACGTGCAGGTAGTCTGGCTAGTTGAATTAAAGCTGTTTTCTCTTTTCTGCGTCACAGATATATGCACTATATGTATAATGCTACCCGTGTTTATAGAATTATTTATATTGTAATTAGAAGACAAATATTAATCAAAATTCTATCTGCTTTCCACTGCAGTTTTTTTTTTCAATTTGTTATAACAGCAGTTGCTCCCCATAACAGTCTGTCCTCCTTGTGAAATGCTCTTGGACACTGTTGGTAGACACGATAGTAAATGAGAGTGCTGGCAACTCTTACAAGTTTATTTTCTAATAATTTGTTGGTGACTTCATGTATCCTGGATTATAGTAATCCATTCTGCCTAACTGGTAAGGGTGAGATATTAAGAGAACTGATCCAAAGCCAATTGAAGTCTATGGGAGTCTTTCCATGGATTTTCATCTGCTTTGAATCAAAACGGTCAATTTATTGTTTCTTTTGTGCTTTCAAAATATATGGGGCAAATTATCAGGAGCAGTTAGATGTAATGTGGGGACAGGCAATAGCAGAATGCCCCTCTGCCACCATCAGGATTCAATGAAAAATCATGCCTGTTATAAACAGCACTTGAGCAATGAGTAGAATTCAGTCTTGATACTTCTAGCTGAATAAGATGTCACTCCAAATTGGTCAGTTCTGACATCAGTCTTTTTTCTAACCTTGTCTAAACCAGATGTTTTTAAGTGAAAAATAGATTTCTACATTTATAAATCACAATTAAGTGGTACCTGCATATTCATTTACTATAGTTACTATAGTTAGTTTTGGAAGCTAAACATGTCCTGATGATATTATGCCTCCAGCTTTGACTTATGTGGAAAGAAGGCTTTTCCAGAGACTATTTAAGAAAATGAATGTTGGGATTTTATCACTAGTTTACTTTTGCCATCTGATAATAACAAGGGTGTTTGGTTATGGGGAACAAAAGTCAGATGAAATAAGACATCCTTGTAATAGCATATGCTGTTCCTCATGGTACTTAAGACACACACGAACAACAATAAAACAACTTTAGGTGAAGGGCCAGTGAATGAGAACACTAGGCTTCATTCTTTTTCCTCCAGAATAAATTCCCTTCTGTCTGCAAGTATCTCATTTGCTGTTTGTACAGAAAGTCCTTTGTTAGTCATTTCTCATTACAGCTATTGATAAGGCTTGTCCAAAAACATGCCAAAGTGCTTTTGTAAGTTAGATATTTTACATCAAGTACCAACAGCTAGTAATCATACAGTGGGTCTCTCTCAAAAACTTTTTCACTGTTGCTGTTTTATTTAGACAACATTGCCATGATACTTACAGCAAGGGAATAGCATGAATACTTCAGGACGGTGTTTAGTTGGAAAAGCAACTGAGAATGCTTTAGCTATGAAGAAGGAAACTTCACTGTAACTTAAATTAACAAACATGATTTCAAATATTGCTCCCTATACCGGATTAATGTCGTGTTTTGTATGGACGTTTGGTTCAATGAAAATAATATTGAAGATTGGAACAAATTTTTCTCTCTTCCTAAGATACAGACACAGGTGTAGGTATAATGATTGAACAGTGTTATCTCATATTTATAAATTTAGGAAATATGCTTGAAAATATTAATATTTGATTTATATATCTATACTATATATATGCACAGTAACTTCCCTTCTCCTCTAAGTGTGATCTTTCTTGCAAACCTTTGCACGTTTGCTTGCAATTTGCAATTCTAGTACTTTCCAGTATTGCCCATCTATTGCCAGTCTAAAATCAGCAGTGATATAGAGAAGTGATTTTTGGGAATGATAATTTGCTATTTCTCATAACATTAAAAGGTGCCAAATGAAATGATTATGCAACAGACTGAAAACACAAGTAAAAAGTACTTCTCACAATGCATAATTAAATTGTGGAACTCATTGCTACAGGATGTTTTAGATCTCTAAAGTATAAAGTTCAAAAATCAAGTAAGCAAGAGAATGGAAGAAGGGACTCTAAAGGGCTATTAAATGAGATGACGCAGATGTAGGCTGCAGCTCAGGAAATCCTTAAACCACAAATTGCTGGAAACTGAGAAGATATGGAGAATTTTATCCTTGCCTTGTTTCTTATACTCTTTCTTTTAAATGGCCATTACTACTCATTGTCAAAGGCAGGATTCCTGTGCTGGATGGGCCTTGGGCACAACCTGGTCCAACCATTCTTGTTTGCACCTGTGACAAGAGCATGCCCTATCCTCTGGAGGAATGCAAGAAGGCATCAAACACAGGAGGAGGAAGTGCTCCCGTTCAGGTTAGACAGCAAGAGATAATTTTTTCAGGCATGGATAGTCTAAAAAAACCTCCTTTTAGGTGTGTAAGAGGACTGCCATCTCCAGCTGCCACGCAGGGAAATAACTTGGGATCTGTTAGTTCCTATAAGGTCAGCTGTTTGGGGAGAGAGAACTGGAGGATGTTATATACCAGGCTGGAAAGCGGCTACCATCTTGGGAGAAGCCTCCAAAGGGTAGCGTGTGTGTGGACGACAAATGGAAAAATGTAATAATTTGGTGCTGTGCTATGAACAAAAGGAGAAAGTGACAGCCTAGCTAAATTAGCCTGTGTTATCGCTGCTCTGATTGCTGTGTTGGGGCACAGAGTCCTTCAGGTCCCAGCTCAGCCTGCCTCCCATTTAGTTCAGTAGCACGTCTATCTCCCAAGGGTTTCCTAACCTTGAAAAGCTGACCATGGGCTGAAGTACAAGATGAGGAAATAATAAGATATGATCCTTTCCCCAACTCCAGAAATTTCATTCTGATGCCCAGACAAGTGAGGTGACTGTAAGGAGTACTGGATTTTTGGACCTTTCTTTGTTTTAGGAAGGGAGCATGAGACGTTTTCTTTGGCATTAGTTGTGATGTAGAGTAATGAAGATGGTATTTGGTTTTATTTTAAAGCAAAACCACATATCTCGCTTGAAGAACCAGGTTAGGTGTATCAGCCTCCATCCAGTTGATTTTAAATTGACTTGGAGGGGGCCAATTGTGGGAAGCAAAAGACTCTCCTGAATATAAATGTTAAGCTTCCCCCATTGGATACAAAGCAAAACAGTTACATTTTCAGCCTCCAGCTGCCAAGGACACCTTATGAGCATTTTCCTACCACAGACATTTTGCAGGCAATGTGGAAAACATGCCACATGCCAAAGGCATTAAAAGAAGGAGCCAATCATGAATAATTCATTTGGAATTCACTATAATGGCATTAGTCATAATGAAACCTAAGCTGGTATTAACATGTGGGTAATAGGTATAGTACTTCCTGAGGAATCACTCTTAATAAAGAGGGGATATTAATGAGAGCTTGAAAAAGGGATACTATTTCTACCATTATGATGCCCCAGTCTAAGGAGAGCAGTGTCTGACTGTCTCTAGAAAAATATACAAAGTGTATTGGTTATGATCAATTATGAGGTCTTCAGCCTCCTTGTTTGAAAATAAATTGCTTACAAAATGATTATAGGGCAGCTGCTCAGAGCAGCAGTAGATGTGGAGTAGAAGTGTTGGTTCAAACGAACAAGCAATTTGATCATATTTCCGTTTTTCTTGTTATTTTTCCACAAGCTTCCATGCACATGAGGTGTTTTTGTGTTTGTTTCACAGCTGCTTGGGAAACAAGCGTGCCTGTTGTTGCATGAGGAGAGAAGAGGGTTCGTGTTGTGGGCTGGCCGTTGTCCAGGCCCTTCTGCAGTAGGATAGAGCCTTGAGTCCCCAAAGGGAGGTGAGAGACTGCTCTGGCACGCTGAATGCGAGTGTGTAGTAATTCACTGAGAGTGATTCACTAGAGGAGTAGAAACCCATACTGTATAACCTCAGTAGTGAGGTGATCCAGAATCAGTCAAGCTTTTAAGGATGTGCTTATGCTCTGTTGAAAATCTGTGATGACCAGGTTTGGTTTTTTCTTAGACTTTGAAATTACTGAGAAGTACGCGTGTGTTTAGAGTTAAGTGCTCTTGAAAGGGGACTGTATAAGGAGTAAGCAAAGGCAGAGTCATGGTAACTAGTTCACAAGCCACTCACGTTGAAGTATGTTTGCATAAAGTTGTTGTCAAAGAGTCAATCCACAGAACAAAATGTGAATGATTCAGAAACAGCCATAAGGACTAAACCATTCATGCTAAATAATTTACTTCGCTTCAGCCAAGACTGTTCTAAATCCCAGCTTTGTCCAGTCATTGTAGACCAGCAAAAGGACAGGTTTACAGTATGATTTCCATCATCCCTTCAGTTGCTGTAATCCTTATACAATGACCGCAGAGTGCCTGCTAAGATGCCTTGAACAGAGAACGCAGTCTGATCACTTATGAAGATCCTGCAACGTGTAATTGTGAGACCTTAGTCTCATGAGGTAGAACTAATTAACCAAAACATGAAAATCACAGTAAAAGTTAAAATAGTTATTTAGCACAATCATGCCCTGCAAGGTGTGCAGTTACAATATCACACGCATAATTCTCAGGTGCACCAATACAGACAGCTCAGCAGGCAGGGGCAGTAGGATGCCACAGTGATATGTCGAAGTCTTCCCTGCTGCATATTATTATTTGTGCTTACTGTACACCAGGCAGTACAGCTCTATTTCTTCAGTATAAGAACTTGCAAAATACAGGAAGGAGGAAAGAGGAGTTTTGTTCCTCTTTTCTTTATTTTTTGACGCCAGAACTACAGGTCTGAAAAAAACAAAGGACTTGACATTTACCATTCATAAATTCTTCAGCAACAGAGATGCAGTCTCTGAAGCTGCAGGAGTGAAAGAATACAAAGTTCATCACCTGCTGACACTTGTCTTGAAAGGAGAGTGTCAGAGAGAAATTCTTACTGTTAGGACTGAGTGCCCAAGAGCAGTGTCAGGTTCCAGATCCTTTAAAGCATAAATAAGATAGATCTTCTATTGTGAGCCTGCAGAGATGCCAGGACCTGCACATGTTTGGACACAAAAGGAAAAAAGTCTTTTTTCCTCCTTGAAGATTATGACTCGGCTGGTCTTGGCAAGGATCCTGCAGCCATCACAAGGCTGTCCCTCAACACACCCTGATCCACACATACCCAAGGGCTGTAGGCATGAAAGCTAAGGAGTTTTGGGCGATTTTGGGTTGTTTTGGTTTTTTTTTCTGAAGAGGATCCCAGGTTCTGAGACCTGTTAGGAGACTGCTCTCCCTACAGCTAATGGAGAAAGAAGGGCTCTCCAAGAAGATAATTTAGAGCACCTAAGTGAGATCCTTGCTCTGAATTATCCTCAGATGAGTTTATCCCTCTTTGTTGAGTATAGTGGAAGCCTAGAGAGACAAATCTGTTTGCTCTAAGTCAGATGTTTTAGGTGTTTTAATGACTTACCCTGATTGGCTTTTCTGTTCACATCAGGAAGCTGAACTTGCTCAGTGGTAACAGAGAGACAGGTTCTGAATGGTTTTCCCATTGCCCATGAGACTCTAAGTGTGTGCCCATGGGACACTCAGGCTTCAGAGCTTTCTGCATCAGTTGTACTGATGCTCAAAAAAGACCAGTGACTGCTTCCTTCCATACATCTGCAGGGATGCAGAATTTTCCAAGGAGTGTGAAAGAAAACAAGTGTATCTCTTTGTATCCCAAGCACTGGCTGATGGGTCATGTCAGGCAAGCAGAGGTGCTTCAGGGAATTCTAGCACAGGTTTGCTGAAGTCCTGGCTGTTTTACTTTCCTCACCTTCTCTGTTAATGAGGAAACCAGTCCCCTTGGGATTTGAACCTACCAATGTCAGCAAATTCAGGTAATTCCCATTGTAATGTTAAACTTTCCTCTTTCTTGGTGTTTTGACAATTATGGTAAAATCTTTTACTAGATGATCATATAGCACTGGGGAGGATGGGCTTTGTTATGGAGTAAAGGGAAATTAGGATTTGGATTTCCTTTCTTCTGAATATAAAATTTTCTCCCCGTTACCATGGGTATCTGCTAGAACTTTCTCCCTGCTCGATTCCCTTTGCTTAGCTCAGATTGGACTAAAATAGTTGAGATCATCATTACTTGTACATGTAGTTCAGACCTACTACTGATTACAAAAATCATATGTAGCTGTAAACATCTTTAATTCAAATAACTTTAAACAAAATAATTAGTGGTTTAACTAACTGAGCTTTACAACAACTTTTTAAATAGGAATGACTTTCCCCATTTTACAGATGTTAATTTGTGTTGTACAGATGATGTGATTTACTGATGATGACACAGTGAATATGTAGTAGAGCCAGAAAATGGTTCCAAGACTCCAATGAGGACATAAGCAAGCTGTCTCAACAGAAAAATATTTGCACCAAAAATAGAGCTTAGCCAAACATTATTTTGGTGTGGGTGGGAGATTGTTTCATTACATTTGTCATTTTCTAGGGAAACTGTAACAAAAAGCAACCAAACATTATTTTAAAATCAAATTTTCATTTTGAATTTTGAGAACACTGAAGTTAACATTTTCCCATTATCCCAGTGTTTTTCACCAGTGAATGTGTTAGAGAGGATGAGTTTTGCTTTTAAAGTTGGAATTTTGTTTCATTTCTTTCATGCCCATAACTTCCAAAGACTACTTTATTTTTTTGTCTCTTGTTCTAAATTGCTGCATGCTCTCTTCTCTCTGTGCACTTTGAGCTACTGTATGTGCATCCCTGTGATGGATGTTCAAAATAAAGGGTTTTCTTTTTTTCATGTTCTACTAAAGTCTTTCGAATGGAAGATGACGTCTGAAGATGCATTGTCATACACATTTAAGACTAGATAACATTGCATCCCTGCGAGTTTGTGAAAATGGCTATGCAAGCTAGTGGTCTGTGTAGCCTACTTACTTGATGTTGGTAGCGCTCAGGCTGTGTCCTGCTTCCTTCCTATGGTGTGCTGGACTTATGGCTTTTGGTCTTTTTGCTATCTTGAACTTTGTGATAAGGCAATAATTATGGGTTGGCTGTCTGATGAATTTATGGATACTTACTTCAGAGACAGGTTTGCTTGCCATTGTAGGGAATTGTATTTGATGACTCAATGACACATGTTCAGCCCCAAGTTTCAAGATGCCGTCCCTCCATGCTGTTCAATACACCAGGTAAACCTTCTAAATTTTCATTCAAATAGATGCAAAGTATCTCTTTTTCAGAAAGACTATTTTGTTAGTAAAGAATATGACAAATCCATGAGGCAGTGGCAAAGTCGGCTTGTGAAGAAAAATTCAGGAGACTCACTACACTGAAACGGATATATTTCTAATGTATTTGTGCAGTGTTATTGTTTTTTACAGCATATTTGTTAAAAGTTTTTTTTATTAAGTTATATACATTACGGTTGATACGCTGTAGATTATGTTTGTACACTGGCATATGTTAAGGAGCTGTGTTTTGTAACACAGAATGGAGTACAAGTATGTATATATCACTTTATTTATACATATGCTTTGGACATTCTCATTTTATTTACACATATCCTAAGAAAAATGACACTTTCAGTTCTGCCAGCTAAGAAGTGTTGGATTCCCATAGTGACATTTGAAGAAAAGTATTAAATTATGTAGACACTTTGAGTTTGTAGTGGAGCTAATAGTGCGAATTCCCGCAATTTGCATGAGCATGATTAATTTTTCAGTTAATGATCCTGTTTGTTATGATTATAGATTCCACATGTGCTTTGTATGCAGCACACAGGCAAACACAAATATCCATATGGGAGTGCTGCAATAGCATGCATATATGCAGAAAGTTAAAGGCCTGATTCCATAGTCATCTTCAAATGGGAGTCCCATGAACTTTAATAGTAATATCATGGGGAAATACAAAATATCTGCAGAGTTAGGATCTAAACTAATGTAATCCAGGTAACTTGTCAACTGCAAGGCAGAACATTAAAATTATAAGGTTCAGAAGCCATCTTAGGAACCAATATCCATGTGGCAAAGCTGTATTCATTTGGAATATTACCAGAAACAGAGAAAAGTGTGTAAGCATAATCAAGTATTTCCTCTGCTGTGTATTGTATGTTTAATGGACCACACAAGATTTTACCAGAAAATCTTATTTCACAAATGTTTTAAAGCCACAAATGCCTGGTGATGACATAGCCATAAAATACAGCTTTTTAAAATCCTTCATCAAGGGGATAGGTTTTCTGATGCATTAGATCAGCAACATTGATTTAAACAATGAAGAATTGATTATAAAATTGGTTTCCAAATTGAACTCCATGAGTAAATCCAGATCTGTGCTCAAATCTCTGTTTGAGCTGAGAGATCTGGACTATGTTTGGTTTGTGAAACGGAACCTCTGATTCTTTGGAGAGGTTCTGCTGCCACTGTTAGAGATGCTGTTTACATAAAAATAAAACGAATCCAGGGTTTATGAGAAGTCAAATTCTACTGCATGATAGGCACAGGATATGGGTATCCTGCCAACACTTAACAGTATTTCATGACAGAAGTAAGTTTCTGTAACACCTTGATGTGTATTTAACTTTTAAATTTAGAAAAAATACATGCCCATGTAAGTAGAGAATGACACCTCTTAAAATTTTACATCTCCACCTTCTCTGTGTTAACCCTGAACTCACCATGGAAAGGGAAGACAAAAGGTCAGAGACAAAAAGACAAAATTAGCACATGTTGATAGCATCTTGCCCTTCAGAGCCATGGGCTGTCTCTCAGGTGGTGAAATTCCATCAAAACCCGTGAGGCTTCTTGGCTTCTGCTGTCTAAGACCATGGTGTATACTTTTATTGTGCAAGTAGTAGAATGAATTTTGGTTCTTGCATGGCTTTCTGAAGAAGCTCCTCACAGAGGTAAAAGATGTCAGTCTGATTCTCAGGTTCTTCCTGGGCCAGCAAGCTCTTTTGGTAACGTCATCCTGCCATGGGCTTCAGACGCAGCATGTTTCGCCTGTGACAGCTGGCTGCAGCAACATCTCTTGGTGTGACATTTTGCTGCATGAATCAAGTTTCTTAAAGGCAATGTTTGGTCATAGATACGTTTGTAGCACAACTTTTTGTTCACTGCATTTAAAACGTCTTCCCTTTCTTCTGTTGTATTCCCAGTTGCTCTATGTGTGCTTGTGTGCAAAGAGAAAAGGTACAAAATCCATCATTCTTTTCCCAGAACATTCCTAGATAAGACTACAATCCCTCGCCTTCTCTGAGTGACAGACCTGCGCTCACTAACACCAGTAAGGCACAAGTTGCCTTTCTTGGTATCTCAGGAAAGCTGAGAAGCTGCAGAAATCAATCTGCCCCATCAGAAAGGGTGACCCTGCTCCTGCTGAGAGATGTAGAAGACAGTTCAACCCTGTCAGGCCTGAGGACATCATTTCAGTTCATCTCCAACAGGTAAAAGTGGCCTTGGCATCCTGATCTGTTGAACATCAAGATTTTCTTTGCCTCTCCCGGGGTCTGGATCAGCACCCATGTGGGAGAGCTGGCACAAGACATCCTGGGGACCTGCTGCTATGTGGTCTAACCAGTCCCATGGCAGCTTGGGGAAATCGACTGCCGGCTCTCTGTAAAGCAGGAGAACCCAGTGGACCTTCTGGTCTCCTGTGCATCTCCAGGTGTGTTCTGTCACCACTTCCCTGTGCATGCTGCTTTGGTACTGATACAAGGCTCTGCTGGCAGGGTAAGGCAGGATTCCTTCTGACCCCATGAGTCACTATCCTATGTCATGAACATGCTATTTCATCACCCTTGCCATTATTCTACCTTTCAGCTGAGCAGCTACAGGTACCATCAATCTGTGAAATAGATGCAGGCAGACAGGAGGACGTCATGTAAAGTCTGGAGAGACACAGAACCAACAGACACACAAAAAAAATGAAGAGACAGTTTGAAAACATGACCCCAACTTTTTACTGTCATGTATTCCAGGAAAATGATTTACTGTTGGCATGTACCCATGTCACACTGGTACTCGGGACAAAGTAAAAGTCACGGTAGTCACTCAGGTCCTTGCTTCTGTCATTGTATTTTCAGATATTTCAAGGAATGAGGTAATGACTTTAAGATCAAGGTCGTTTTCAGCTGCATCAATTATTTCACTTTCTCCTGGCAAAAGCATCTGCATACCTCTGCACAATGCTAACTACCAGGAGAATGTTACACTGGAAAACCTGACTTGTTCTCAGCCACACGGAGTGCCTGGTTCATACATTACATTAGTTTAATCATTTAAACTTTTACTGTGCAACTTGGAAACTGGTATGTAGCAAGACTGCATGTTACCAATTTAATTCATTTAAAACAAATTTAAGTGGGTTCCAAGGTACTTAGTCACGGCGATACAAAGGAGAGACCCCATATTTCAAATAACAAGGCTTCAGCAGAGATGACGTTAGTGGTGGGTAATAAGCTAAACTATCTATAAAGATATCAAGTATGAAACAGATGGTGAGAAAAAAAGGTCCAGATACATTTACAAGCCTCTTAACATGCTCACCCATTTAACTCACCGCAAGGTCACATTCTGATGTCTGAGACATGCAGCCTCTTCTTCAGCTACAAATGAAAGTAGGATTTAAAGAGAAGACTATTACAGAAGACTTTGTGGAGCTTGGCCAGAGTTGCTGGGAAGGGAAACTGGCCCATTGTCAAACCTTACGGAGCTTTGCTTGCTTGCACTGAGTCTTGAATATATGATTTGTAGACCTGCATCCATTGATTCTTCCAGTGGTTCAATAAATTAGGAGTGGTTTGCTGTAATGATCACTCTGAAAAATTCATTCTCTTCCCGTAGTACAATAACTTTTGGGTTTGGGGATGTTCTTGGTTGTACCTCTTGTATTCTTCTCTTCATGAAGATTTGGGGTTAATCAGTCAAATCTTCCTGCCTTCTGATCTATTAAGCCACCGTAACTCAGTCATGTACCTGAGCTCTTATGAACTGGCTTCCATTGAAGGCCATCCCTCTTTTTAAATTTGTGGGGTTGTCTCTGTTACACCTCATTCCTGAATTATCAGACAATGCAACCTGACTGTACATACTTCCAACAGCATAGATTAAAATGTTAAAGAATCTCTCGTAAAAGTTATACTTTTAGTTAAAGCCTTCGTTCTAGTAGCTGGGGAATTGATGTCAGATGGAAAATGATTTCCCAGTGGTTTGGTTTTGTAGCAAAAGTCTTCAACTTTTATGTAGATAGTCTTTGAAGTTAGAAATTGTTGTTAGACTATCAAATATTGTTTGAGGTGTCACTCATTTTTTTTCTTTCTATTATGGGAATGGGATCTTAGCAAAGAATTATTGTGGTAGAAAATGAATGTGTGACTGACACTGGAAAGAAAGGTGTTTATGGGGCATATACAAGGGGAATTGTTGTGGAACCTAGACCTGTCAATATAATCTTGGTTAATTCTCTAAGTGTCTGCTTTCTCATTGAAAGAAGGCAGGGTTAAATCTCCAAAGACATAATACTTGAATATGTCATCCACTGTGTGGAATATTTTCTAAAATATCTTTCTGGTTGTGTAACTTCATGTTGCTGGTTTATCTGAGTCACACCCCCAGTTTGAAACGGAAGGGTTTTTGGGCTGCAGTTGGCTTGACCTGCCCAGAAAAATATGCTTCCTCTCCCTGTTTGCTGGACAGCCTTGCTATATGGAATCTTTGGCCTCCCACCTCCTGTTTTCTGGCCCTGCACAACTCTTCCATCACTATGTTTTTGTATGAAGAACAACTGAGCATGGATTGGGCTGATAGGTGGCACACGGGGAGCTCCTAAGTAGGCTAAAAAAATGATAGAAAATGAAAATAATAAGACTCCAGATACCACAGAACAGATTCCTGTTCTGGATGAGTTGGCTTTTTTTCTTTCCCGTCCTCTGGCTTTTTATTTCTCCTTTTGCTTTTAAAATTTCCACCAGGTCTGGTTATCCAAGTGAATCCTTAGCACTGTTCTACCTGTCCAAAAGTGAATATGATCCTTCTGCACAAATATCTACGTAATACAGTCAGTGCCTGAAATGTGTATGTCATGTGCATTGCATTGGTATCTCAGTCCAGATACCAAAATTGCAGAATGCTAGGAGCTGTACAAACACAGAGCAATATCTTCTTGTCCCCAAAAGCTTACCAGCAAAGTATGAGCTGAGAAATTGAGTGGTACAGGAAAGTGGAAGAGAGCAAGAAAACATTGGGACAGTGTTAGTCAGCAAGGAAGGCCTAAGATTTCTTGGTCTAAAATACCAAACAATCAATCAAAAAAATCTCAAAGCTGAGTTTTGAGGAGGTGTGAGTTAGCCTTTTACAGCAAACATTAGAAGATATGCAGATTCTAGGGAATGTCCAGTTATCCTGAAGTCCTACCGAGAACAACAGTTTGGGTTTTTACCATATATGAAAATATCTTGGACATCTTGAACCTTCCTAAATTGAGCTGAAGCTTAAAGCAACACCTCCAGGAACAGCAGGTTTGGTGAACTTTTTTCTGATTCCTGTTGAGCAAGGATTGCCAGTAGGAAATGTGTAAGCCAATCCATCACATAAAGGGGTGAGCGAGGCCAAATACAGACAGGCTAAGTCACAAGTGGTGTGACACATAGGAGTTAGACTAAAGGTGAAAAAAATTTTGGCTCCAGGTAATATCATCCCCATAGAACCTAAAGTACAAATCTTTGAGAGCACTGCTGGAGTTTTCAGGCCATCATCTTTAAGCCTCCTTGGGAAGGAGTGCAGTCAGGCTCTGAGTATTTTTGCATCTCTAAAAGCGCAGGAGACAGTCAATAAAAAAGGGATGGCTGTCTTGAGATTACCCCCCCTCCTCTATGTTCTGAAGGCAACAGAATGGAGTGGATAGCGAGCAACCTGCTTGCCTTGGGTGCAGATGGCTTTAATTGTCATTCCCAGATGTTCTGCCTCTTGAAGGTCAAATTCACCTTGTATAAATCGGGCTGGAACCATCCAGAGAGAGCACAGACATTTTATTTGAAAAAATGTAATAAAAGAATGTCCTTCCTTCTTGCTATTTCCTTCCTTGTAAATTTAAAGGGAACAGGTTGAGTGGAAGGCCTGGCTGGCATGGGTCATGGTAATGGGATATGGAACCCTTTGTCTGGAAGGTGCGTGTACAAATCCAGCTCTATATTACTGCAGTTAAAATATTTTTATTTTTTGGCTTGTGCAGCTCAACTGTGGTGTTAGTCCAGATTCAAGAGGTTGCTGCCCACATTTGGCAATGTCACTTTTAAAACACGTTGATACAAAAGCCAGCCTCAAAAAAGAAATGGTAAATGAACCATCCATCGGATCAGAAATGGAGGTATGTCAGTATGGCCAGACAGGCAAGGAAGCTGATAATGCTTTTGCCTGGTCTGTACTTGTTTTGTAGTGATGCAGGTTGCTTTGGTGTCCAAACCAGTCGTGTTGTGCATCTCCCCCAGGCAGGAGACTTGCATTAGTATTAACATCAGAACAGCACAGAACTCTGCTAGTCTCACACTGATTTCACTACTAAATCAAAAATCACCCTCCCCACATCTTGAATTTTCATTACCTCTGCATGCACTCTCACCTGACTTAGTGCTGGTTTTAAAGAAATAGTTCTGCAAATTCTGCCTTATGGTTATTCCTTTTCAGTGCAGGCGATTGTGGTAACTATGGTGCAACTGCTTGGCTGGCTAAAGCTTTGTAGTGTTTTATGTTTTCAAAGATTAGTTTTGATGTTACCTAATCACTATTGAGGATTTCTGTAAGAGTCAGGTTTGTATTATAATCTCCTTTCTCCACAAGTACAGTTAATTATATCACTCTCTGCAGATCATCTAATTTTAGAGACTATAAATGAAACATATATGTGACATTAAGAAGAATATATTTATTTTATTCTTAAAGTGAAAATAATGTCCTTTTCTCTCCTTTCAGTGACTTATCATGTTTTTTTCTTTTAAGCAGATATTTTAAATAGCATGAAACACATCCAATGTTGTTAACTGCAATGTATGTACAAAATACTTAGACTACAGGAGCATGAGTCACACGGACCGTCAAGTACTTTCTTTTGCTGTACTACCACATCATATAATCCTATTTACAAATGTATAAATCTCCATACTAACACTAGTTTGGCTGTTCATTTCTCCCTTCCTCTGCTACTCCTAGAGGAAGTTTGGTCCGTAAGCTGACTCCACTAGCGCTGGAAACTTTCTTCCTCTGTCCAGTGTAATTTATTAACAGGCAGATATATAGTCGCTTGTTTTGGTGTCAATAAAGCACAGCGTATTTTTTAAGTGTACTGTAATTAGGTGGAAACATACTGTTATGTCAGGCATCACCAGATGGGGCTTTTACACACAGTCTGCAAAGCTCTTCCTTTTTTTTTTTTTCCTTCCTTTTTTTTAAGCACATGTGCAGCTTAGACTCTGGGGAGGACATACTGCAGAGTTGTTTTCAGTTATTTAGGCATCTGTAGAGGCAGCTTCGGAAGCAAGGCTGTTGAGTGAGCATTAAGATGTTATTTTTCTTGGGCTTGGATTGGAATCAGTTATTGAGACAAGAACCAAACTTGAGGTTTAGATGCCCTTGGATGTCTCTAACAGAACACCAAGAAATGAGTGGTAGCCAAAATTACTGGATATCTTTTAACATCTCAGACAAAATTTATACTTTTACCAAGATGACTCTATTCCCATACCTTATTCCTGAAAATACAAAAGAAATTAATTTTTAGGTTTGTAACCTCATCCTTTGATAGCTTTCTTGGGCATTTTTGGAAGAAAGGAATGAAGATTATGTATGTGATGAATGCGGATTTTAATGGGGGAACAGCTAGAAATTTTAAAGGTGATTAATTAAAGGAAAATTAAGGTGCCATTAAGCAACTGTTCAGGGTAATTTCACACTGGAAAATTTACAGATTCAAACACAGCACTTTGTAAATATAAGCCATAAGATAAATAGAGAATTTATATATGTGACATTTATTCCCTTACTTTTCTTGTGGACTGAAATGTTTTGCTTTCATGATCTCAGAAGTTCTGAAATCCCAAATATTGATTCATATTGCCATATTTTATGCTGCAAGCATAGAGGCTTGGAAAGAGACATTTGGTGGATAATTCGAGATACTGAGAAAATACATAACCTTGAAAATGTGCATTTTGATACCAAAAACAAAGCAGTACAGCAGTCGTGAACACCAATAGACTGGCATTCACCTTTTTCATGTGATACCCATACCAGGTTAGTACTGGTCCCTAAAATTCCCCAACATCTTGGCACAAAAATGATGAAGCCACCAGGTGGATACTTTAAACAAGGATGGAAAAAAGTCAGGATAGAAGGAACTAATAAGTACACAACAAAACTGTTCTGCTTTGCGGTGTGTTTGAAAAAAAAAAAAGGGGGGGGGATATAAAAAATAAAAAACCCCGGAAGAAACAGATGTATCTGCCAGAAGTTAAATACACATCTGTTAAGGATGCTCTTCTCATATTTGGGGTCAGAAAAATATGTACAAATGTAGCACCTTGCTGATTGACAGAAAATCCTCAGTTCTGGCACTGAGAATCTTGTTTTCTTGACAGCACTTTGTTTTAAGGCTAGAGGCAGAAAAATGTCTTATGCTTGTCCTTAAACTGGAAGGCCCTTTGTTCAGGATACTTATACCATTTGCAGATAATGATGTGCATTGCAGTTTCAGCTGTCTGCATATGCATTTTTATGTTTTTTTATGACAGCTCTGCGTACTGAACTAAAAGGCCATTTAGAGCTGTCAGGAAGTGACAAGCATTACCCTTTACATTTACAATTCTGTTAGCATGCGTTGTCAGGTGGGCTCACCATTCCACCGACATATGATTTTCTTTGAAACCTGTGTATGACTTTAATTTAATACAGCAGTCTCCTTTTAAAAAAAAAAAAAAAAAAAAAAGGGAGGGGGGGAACAACCTTATTAAGTTTTCCTTTTCCATTTATTTTCTTCTTTTATTTCATGTAGTTATTTTTTCCACTCTTTCTTTCTTTTTTACTGTTTTCTTAGAAGAGAAACAGGGAAAGAGACAGCAGTAGCTTTCCAGCCTAGAATACTGCAGCAAGCTCCTCCATTCCAGCCTGTGATGTTACATGGGAAAGAGTTAATTTTTAGTCTGTTGACTTACAAAAAAAAAAATGCTACCAGCATATGCTAAATATTGAACCAACTTATGAAAGTAGAAAGATCAGAATACCTGTAGCTCACAATCTTGACATGAACAACAATAAATGTATTTAAATTTTTCTTAGCTAGCAATTTAGCAATCCGGTTGAGACCAGTTTCCATCCTCATGGGCCAATTTTGAGTGCACTTACTCCTAGTGGGTTACCTCCCAGGTCTATTTTCTGTTGGTTAATTTTTTTTTCTAATAGTTCCACTGTTGCTAGCCATCAGTGGCCCTCTTTAGCTTCCAAAGTCACCTTTCCCAAATGTGTTTTGGGAAGGAACTGACTTATTAACTGCAATAAGATTGCACATGAGAAAGAAGGTCCACTCTTGTAGGCACTGACCACGAGAGCAAATAACCCCTCTGCTGAGCTTCCAGCCCAAGCCAAGGGCACATCCCAAGGCAGGATAGAAAACAGGCACAGAGCTGTGAGTAAGGTTCAGCTTTATTCTCAGCTGAAAAGAAAGTGGTAGGGCCATCCAAGTGACAATTAAAGGAAAAATTTCTGTGTAAACAGATTTTTGGTTGTGTGTTGGGTTTTTTTTGTTTTTTTTTTTTTAATGGTGAAGATGCGGATATGTTATTTAACTGCTGACAGTACGTTTGGTCTTCACAAGCCTCAGCAGAAGATGCATTCCCGGAGAGCTCATAGTCCAGGTGGCAGCAGACCATCTAAATCACACTCCCTGGCTGGCACAAATTGGTGCAGCAGTTACTGAGGGCTGTGTCTGACTGACTTGTACCGCCTCAGTGTTGTGTGGCTGCAAGGACTGGATAACATCAAAAAAAGCAAGGATTTTTCCTAGGGTTTTAATTTGCCGGTTGGATTTCTCCTGTTCTTTTTCTTTCTTTTTTAATATATATAATATTTTTTATTTAGGTGTTATGTGCAGGCCAGCCTGAATGGCAGGCTCATTAGCTCAGTAAATGCATTGTTATTGGTAGGTAGTGTGGAGAGATCTGTATGGATGGTTTTGTAGTTCAAGAGGACATCATAAGAATTAAGGATCAGAGCAGTGTGCTTCAGAGTAAAATAACATATGTGGCTAAATGCTCAGGCAACTTTGACACTGGATTCCTTTCCTGTCATCGCGTAAAGGCAAACCCTAAACTTTATTTTTAAGCAGCTGTTCTTGTGCATACTAGTTGACACGTCTGAACCCATGTTTCTCTACCTCCTAAGCTCTTCATCTGTCTTGAACAGACGCTACAGATGTGTTGCATACCTGGGCAGATGCAGACTCGCTGAGGTCATCTCTGCCAGCACTGTAAGCCATGCTCCCTTTCTCCTGAGGACATCCACTCGCAATCCCTTAAGATGATATTTCTCTTGGAGTTTGTGACTGTGCTCCCTGCATTTTGCAGGTTTATTTGTGAAGTTTGGGTGGTTGACTGATTCTGATGCACCTGAAGTCAGTGATAGATCTCAGCTTCAGTGGAAGAAAGCCAGATCCTTCAGGCTTGAACAAGGAAAGCGGAAATAAATATCCAAAAGCTTTATTGAGAGATGGATTGGTTATGTAATATACTGGCAGAAGTGCCCTGAGTGGACTGGCATAGGGAGCAGGTGGCACAACTTGGCTTAGGTTTTTCTTCTGAGAAGTCAGTAACGATGTACCTTACAGTATGTCATCATAGACAGAGGGTCACGGTCTCGTTTTTGCAATTCCCCTAGAGCTATTGTGCAGCTCTGCTCACTGCGACTGGTGACCATGAAGTCCCACTGAACTCTTCCTAGATCCCCACACACTTTCCTTTGAAGGTCTCATGGGCAGGAGGAAAGTAGTCCGTTAAAATTTCTGACTCTTTCTTTGGTTTCTGCTTACAATAAAATGTAAGAACTTCTTGCACCAGCTTCCCCTGGTCCTGCCTGGACTGGGACTTACTGTTCTTAAGAAAAGGGAGAAAACTCACTTATATTAATTCCTTCTCCTCCTTTGTCGCTATCTAACATTTTGCCCTCACCTGCAATACTCTGCAGGGACCAATTACGTTATTCCAACATAGACATTTTCCATTAACTACCTTTACAAGGTTTTCTTATTCTCTTCATCGACATTCCGACTTTATATCAAGTTTCAGCTCCTTGCAAGTAAAGAAATAGAGTCTGTATGTGCACATAATCCTGTGTCTGCATATAACTGTGTATATTGTAGACAAATACTTATCTTTACAAGGTATCCTTGAATATGGACCAGATTCCTTCTTTGCAGGCATCCTTCCTCAAGGCCATGAAGCATTTTGTAATGTTTCTCCTCCTCCACACAGCTAATTCACGTACTTTATTTATAGCCTTTCAAGGAATACTCAGCTAGTCTGATTCTTACTGAATTCATTAAGCCTTCTCTATACTCTTTACATTTTACTCTGGAGACTAGAAATTCCTTACTGGATCTTCCTCTACCTACTATTCTCCAAAACTGGCTCAGAAGTGTGACCTCTAGATTTTTATTTTCAGAAGTGCTCCAGTGTCATTCTTCCTTTTTAGTAGATGCCTAAGCTTCAGAATAACTTTTTTAATAGTCTGAGGCTTGTATTTGTCAGAAGCAGTTTGGCGTTGAGAATTCCCCCAATACTTTGTTAGATATTTTAATAGGATCTTGAAGATGTGAGCAACAGGTCACAGAGGAGTGCGAGAGGCCACTGAGCAACTCCCCCCTCCACCCCCCCAAGAATCTTTATGTGAAAAGCGGGTGAAGTAAAGGAAAGAGGGGACTGCAAGGATAGCTCTAATACGGGAAGCTTCTTAAAACTGTTACTGAGATTAGCCAATTGCAAACTTCAAAATGGTTCAGCTCTTTCAGAACCAGTACTAAAGTGCTTAGACCTAACTCTGCAAGTTGCTCTCTTTTTTAGACAAATGTATGGTCTAGAGTGGGGACACCATAGGAGATCCATGATGTTTGCACTACAGCAAACACTTACCTTTCCAAGAAATGAAGGAAAACGAAAAGCTGGGTCACTGTCAATGTGCTTCACTGTAAAATGCAAAATATTGTTCCCAGCAGCCTCTCTGGAGGTTTGACAGGCCCAGGGTGATGGTCACAGACATTTTGAACTGTTTAGGGTTGTACGAATTTGCAGAAACAGGAGGTCTATGTCCTCAGAGGGTTTATGAGCTGACAGAGCAATGAGAGGGGAAACCCTTGCCTGCAGAGATGTGTCTTGTCCCAAGCTATGCAAGCAGCCAGTAGCAAGGCTAGAAGCAGAGGCCATATCTTGAAACTCCAAGTGTAAGCCTAAGTGTATGTTTTGCAAGGATGAGGACATCTTTTAACCAGGAACAAGACTGAAATAATTAACATTTCATGTAAGTTCACTAAAAGGCCAGGCTTCTCTTTTATTACTGACCCACTGAAGAAAAGAGCCTGGCTAAGGCTTTCTGTGACTGAGCCCTCTGTGACATAAAGTCTATTAAAGAAAAGGTGTAATTTTAATTACATCTCATTTTAACAGCCTG
Organism: Apteryx mantelli; assembly: GCF_036417845.1. Taxonomy (NCBI): domain Eukaryota; kingdom Metazoa; phylum Chordata; class Aves; order Apterygiformes; family Apterygidae; genus Apteryx; species Apteryx mantelli. The sequence goes on along the minus strand of NC_089991.1, from coordinate 10,581,871 downwards.
TGCAAGGATGCACCTATAAACTATGGCAAATAGATACTCATCTAAATGATGATGATACAGTTATAAAGAGGGCATATGATCTTTTCTCTTGGAAACACCAGTTAACTTGCATGAAGTGTGGGGGATTTTTTGTGGGAAATATGAATTATTCATAGCACCTCTATAGGATCATAGACATTGCTGTGGTGGATCAGATTGCTTGTCCATCTAGTTCAGTATCCTGTCTCTCACAGTGAAGAGTACAAGACAAGACATTTCAGAGAAGGATCCAAGAAACCTTAGGGACAGCAGCTGTGGGATGACCTGCCTACAGGGAAAATCTCCTCCTCTCTACCCTCCCCTCAGGCAGCTGGTGGGTTGGATATGCCCTGCAGCATGATGGCTTATATCACTTATTCATATTTAATCCTATTATTTTTATTTAGTATTTGCATTGCGGTCATTCCTAGAGGAAGTCAGCTGGGTCAGGTCCCCTGATTGTAGGCACTGTACAAACATAGAGAAAATGACAGTCTCTGCATAATGTCATTGTGGGTGCTCTCATTATCCATACCATCTTCTCTACATATTCATCATTTAAGCTTCCTCCAGAGTTTCTTCAGCAGCGTGGAGAAATCCATCTTGCTGTTTCTCTAGGACTCCCTGGGTTTGCCAACATCTGCAGTCCTGAAGTAGCTGGTTAGATAAGCCCTCCTGATCACAGGCTTCCCCGAGGCAGGTGTCCCCTCCTGTCTGGAGGGGAGAAGCTAGTCCAAGCATTTGCTTCCAAGCACACGTGGAGAAGGCACTGGCAGAGCACCGGTGGTGGAAGTGCCCCAGTGTTTCTGAAAATTTATGATTACCTTAGCTTCATTATAGCTACAGGCGTTGTCCAAGTACTCTGTAAAAAGATCCTAATGGGGTTCTAAAAAACTGTTAGTAAATCATCTATAGATAAAACTTTCTGAGTAGGCAGCAGTTATATTGTGTTGCCAATTTCTCGGAAGAAAACCACAGTGCAGCTTCTTTCGTAAGTATACGTGCATATACTTCCAGATAGCGATTGCACTCAGCACCTGGTATGTCCTCTGTGCTCCTCTGAGTACTACCAGTGGTCAGGAATAAGATTTCTTGAAGTGAACTTGAACCAGATTAATATTTCAAGTAGTTTTTTGGATTTTTTTTTCTTTTTACATTTTAGAAAAATATTTCTTTTTATGTAAAACCAAACCACAGAAGCTGAAATAAAGCTGGCTAAACAAACCCCAAAGCACTTTTCCCAGTTGGGTTTTAGCTTTTCAATTAGCTGAAATGATAATTTTTTAAAAAGAAGAAAACAAACCCCTCATGTTTCAGAAATAATTTTGTCAAAACCCCAATTTTTCATTAGAAACAAATTTTGGGGAAATTTTCAACCCATTCAACCATCTGCAGGTATTTTGCTGGGATTTCTTTTGCAGAGGAGCCATTTCTCAGGTGTTTCATTCTGCAACATTTGGCAATGCAGCTTTTTGTTGGCCTCCTGTTGTCTCCATTCAAGGTGATGGAATTATAAGAGGACTAGACACTGTGATTTTTCAGTTCTATTGCTTAGATAATGTTCTTAGTGCAGAGAGCTGGTGGAACATTCTCCAGCCTCCTACCTTCTCATTGTCATTATTTTACCTGTGTCTTGCAAATGGTGAGCATTTGCAAATGTCCATTCCATGCCTGAATCTGAATTTCAACTCAGCTAGGAAAAGAAAGGAATTAAACTTAAAACTTCAAATCATAACAAGCACAAACAAGACCCAAAATGTTTCAGAGGCAGTCTGTGTTGGGGGGAGTGGAATACAAAATAATGATGGACACTGAAGTCTGAGAGATGTGAACCCCTGCAGCAGCTGTAAAAGACCCTTTCAAAGGGCCTTTTCCTTGAGAAAAAAGGGGGAAATGAAAAAAGTCATTTATGCAAACCCAGTGGAGCTTTCTTCCCCATATGAAATTTCAGCAGTTTCTGAGCACCAAGCATACAGACAGGCAATGATTATTTTCTAGGTTTACACATTAAATGACGTGTATTTCCACAGCTTGTCAGGGCAATTAGAGTAACTGATAAGATGGATGAAGACCCCTTGATGTTAAAACAGAGGTTGGCATAATGCTCAGAAAGCAACTTTGGAGAGCATCCTCAGGGGCATCTCTTCAGGAACGCTCAGAGTCGTGGCAGTGGTGCAGTTACCGGGGGATAATGTGGTCGCTGGCACGTGTGCTTCTGCAGTGTTACTGCTCTTTAGGTCAGCTTGAACTTGGGCAGAATAATAGCTCAACCTAAGTCCACAAAGTGATCATATTCAGCCTTACTTACATGTCACTGGAGGTAGGGTGGCAGGGTAGAGTAAGAATTTGCATTGCCTGAGCAGGTCTGGTGCACTCGGTTTGGGGAAAAATACAGTAAAAACTTTATTTGCTTTAGAAGACTTGCTCTCTGTTTGCGTTTGTATTTCATTTCTGTCTGCTCATTTTCAGGCACTGTTCTATTCATATCCACATCTTTTGGGAATCAGAAAATTGCTTTGCTTGGACCTTTCAATCATGATCTTTTCCATATGGGTCGATCTTTGCAATTTTCCAAGTGCAGGTAACTCTTCCTGCAACCGCCAGAACTTCTGTCTGATGACATTTTGGTGTAAGGAAAAATCTATAGGCATGTTACAATTAGTGGCCAAGCCCAGCTTTCAGTAGTCTCTGTTCTGGTCCTCTGGAAAAACTGATTGGCACGCTAAATTTCTTAGAGCATTCAGGAGGAGTCCCATGCTTACCTGTTGTCTGGCTGATACAGAATAAAAGTTAATCAACTCTGTTCTAAAAATTAGCACTACTTGTTTGCATACTGGGACAGCTTCAGCCCCGGGCTAAAATCATGGTCCCACTGTGATAAGGACCAGGTAAACACCACTGTTGGGCTGATTTGCCCCAAGTGGCTGATTTGCCACTGTTTGCTGATTTGGTCTGACTGGTGAAGGCAGAGCCAGGCTTGGAGAAAGGCTTGTTGGTGGTCTTGAAAGCACTTGCTGGAGCTCCTCAAAGCTGATTGATCACACGGTGCTGGCGTGCCTCCTCCTTCCCAGCTGGTAAATATCATTAAAAGACAGCTATAAATATATTAAATACTTTCCTAATATTACTTTTCCATGAGATCCGCTGCTGCTGTTGCCACAGGGAAGCTGATCAAGAATGTGAGGGGAGGTGGTCTCCATAACCATGAAAACGAGGGGAGGGCTGCACGGTTCAGCCTCTCTGTTCAGATGTGATCCACGCGGTGCAATAACCTGCGAACGCAAGAAAGAATTAGTGATGGAACATTTCTCTGTTGGTTACTATTCATTGATTACTTAAGACAAAAAGCTTGGCTCTGGGTCTTTGCTCAGCAAATTATGTCATTCTTGTTCATGAAAAAGGAGAGCTTACAGTACAGTTTCTAAATTAAAGCTGGTGTTTCAAAATTAAAAGCAGACAGGGCAGATGTGCCTAGGAGAAATTTATATCCATATCTTTTGGGAATCAGCTAATCGTTCTGCCAGGACTTAAAATCAGCCTTTCCTGTGTAGGACTCAGTTGCACCACACCTATATAAGCCACATTGAATAACGTGGAATTAAAATGTTACCAGATATTTCCTTAACTTTGCCATGTGAAAAATGAAGGCAAATGTTGATGAAACCCAGAAATTCCAGAGATCCAACAACATGATTTAATATTACTCAGGATGATTTTACAAAGAAAGAGAGGGTTCAGAGCCCAAGTGATCATCTCTAGCTTAATAGGCAGACATGTAAGATACTAAAAGATTGATTAGAACCATCTGAAACTGGAACATATAGTATTACTGATAATTCTTGTAGAGATATTGCAAAACAGACCCATTTATTTTGGAACCCAGGTACATTATAGTGATGCTATGTTGTTTTGTACTAAAACTTGGCCAGAACAGGTCAAAGCAAAATCATTCTTCTCCTTTCCTTCCCTATTTTTATGTCAGATGTTAAAAATGAGAATCTGTTATCAATTTGCAGAGCTCAGAAAGGACTGTTTCATTTGCTGTTCCAGTCATGTATTTTCTATATTTTCCATTTTAAAAACAGCCTAATCAAATTCAGCGTTCATTAGTGAGTTGGAGCATAAGTGTGATAAAAATACAGATTAAAAAATGAATCTGAAGCATTCACTAAAATGGGACTTTTCTTAACATGGTCAAAAATGTTTGAAAATTGTTTCACTTTCCATAAATGACATGGACTTTAAGAAAAAGTAATGTACTCAGAAATTCAACCAAGACCCTTGTTTGGAGGTACATTATGTATCAATATACAAGTATATAAATAAACATACAGTAAATATCTCACACACACACACTGTTCCACTTCCGATGTTAAATTTTTTGTCCATTGGCTTTGATCACTTTCTCATTGAAGCTGGCTGCCAGACTCTTTTAAAGAGGGTGCCCATGAGAATTTTACACCAGCCTCTGGAGCACGTTGCCAGGGAGTAGAGTGGCTCATCGAGAAGTTTTCCGTTTGCCCCGATCTGTGCTTCCAGTCCCAGCTCCTCCTCGCTATCGGTGGCTGCTCGTGGGAAATGCCTGGGATCTGGACTAAATAGCTGAGTAGCCTTCGTTACTGACCCTGCGTGTTGGACCTGCTAACGCAGCTGGCAAAGGAGGAAGCTTTGTCCTGTTTTTTGACCAGATCGGCGTGTACTGCATATACATCCTATGCTATGTTGAAGCACACCCTTCAGAAACGTTTTAGAGAGTTTAGAAAAATATTCAGACTATTTTTTTAATATCCCTCCTAAAAAGCTGTGGGGCCATGGTTGCTCTCTGTCAGGGTGCAAGTGATGAAGAAAAGTGTCAATGCATTTTAAGCACATCTGAAGAACAGCATAAGTTAGCTTCTTTATTATAGCAAAAATATCACAGCTTTAGAGGCAGTTAGCTTGGATCCTTCCTGGGAATCTCTTCTTTCCAATAACATAAAGTTTGATAAAGTTTCTAGCCCTGCTGTTTCATGAGAATTTGAATCATAAATCTCTTCCTGGTTCGGGAGTCAGACTAAATAATCCAGCCGTGGGCCCCAGGCCAGTGTGAATTCTGGGAGGGGAAATGTTACTTCTAGAGGATGAAAAAAAGGAAATATTTCTCCTGTGGGTTTTTTTTTATTATTTCGATTTTATTTTATTTTTAAATAGCAGCTGTGTGATGGGCTTGGAAAGTTGGAAGTGGTCCTGGGGGAACGGGTTTCGCGGGCAGAGCACGCAGGTGGAGCGAGCAGGGTAGGGGGGGACGCATGAAGTCATGTTTATTCCGATCACCTAATATCACGGTTTGTCACGAGGATACGCTGCTGCTGCGTGCCTCTCTCCCTGGCACCTCTCTCCCTCGATCTGCCCCGAGATCTTTGGCACAGGCGCTCCCTCCTCGAAGCCCTGCGCTCCCGCGTAGGAAGCAGCTGCAGTCCCGCTGCCTGTGCCTGATTAGAGCTGCTGGCAGCGGCCGGTGCCCCAGGTGGGCTTTTCTTGGCAGAGGGGGTCTGGCCTTGCTCCTGCCTTTCTGCACAAGGGGCGCGCGGCCAGAAAGCTCCCTGGGAGCAGCCAGGCTGCACGGGAGTGCCTGCCTGCCTGCCGTCCGCTCCTGGCCTGGGAAAGCGCACGGTCCTGGACCAGGAGCGCATGCCCACCGTCTGCTCCTGGCCTGGGAAAGCACACGGTCCTGGACCAGGAGTGTGCACCCGCCGTCCACTCCTGGCCTGAGAAAGTGTGCAGTGCTGGACCGTGCCAGCACCACGGTGCGGTTCAGCACAGGGATCCTGAGTCAGCCATGGGGCGGCTGAAGTGATCGCGGTGATGGGCTGCAGCCTCGCAACAGCCCCATGTGCCTTGCTCGGATCAGTCCTGCGCCAAGCCCGTGCGGCAGTGCTAGGGTTAATGCCGATATCTGAGCTCGCTCGTTAAAAGTCAGCTTGGGCGTCCTCTATGCAGCAGTGCAGGGTTTGCGCCCGCTCAGGGATGACACGGAGGAGCTCCCCGCGTGCTTGCGGTCTGCGCTCTTCGTGCTCCCTGGGATGCCGCCCACCTGCAGCTCCGGGAGAAGTGTCCGCGCTCCCTTGCCATGGGAGATGCTAAGTCCCGTGGATGTGGCAGTGTTGCTGGGCTAGTGGAAGGAGGAGCAGCACCCGGACACTCTGCCCGCCGGGGCTCAGGCTGCAGCAGCAGGTGGACGTGCTCACAGCGGGCATCGTGGGCAGCCCGCAGTGGGCCTCTGCTTCGCCGGCAGCATAGGGAGGTCCGTAGTGGTGGAGGTGCATGAAAGACCAGGACCAGAAAGGGCGTTTAGGCTGAGACAGTAAGAGATCCTCCTTAGGATTGAGCTGCTGATGCTGCTGAAGCCCATCTGCAGGGCTGCAGCTGGTTTTTGTTTGGGTTTGGTTTGTTTTTAAGGGCTTTTCATCACCAGGAGAAATGTCAGCCGGGCTGCTGTGAGTACAGGAGAAGTGCAGTCACCCTGCTCTGCAGCGTGAGCACTGGCAGCAAGGCAGCTTCAGAAGCCACAGCATGCAAAGCCTGGGGCACTGCGCCTCCTGTTTCGTCCTTCAGACTAGGAGGACAGCAAGGTCCGACTGAAGTCTGACGGGAAGAATGCACATGCCCTTTGAGCGGGCGACGAAACCCTGCCAAGCCTCGCAGCCTCCAGAGGAAGCGGGCGCAATGCAGACATTGAAGGGGAAAAAAAAAAAGCTTCCCAAGCCTCCATGTGTCTGGAGCACGCGGAGCTGAGGCCGAAATGAAAGCTATCGGGCCAAACTCAAAGGGCAGTGTATGAGTTAGTGCGGTGTTGCAGCTGGGACAAATGCCCAGTATTTCCCCGCTGCATGAGCAGAAACCCGAGGGGAAACGCCAGCCTGAACGCAACGGAGCGGTGAAGGGAAATAGCATCTCCCTGCTATCCTGTGAGTTTCCCCACAGACACAAGTTTCAGGAAATCGGTAGAAGAGCACTGAAGGTGCAAAACAGGCCACGTCAGGGTTCCTCTGTGTTTTTCCAGTTCCAGGTCACGTTGTGGCCCCTCTCCGCCCCTCCAGCAGCACAACGTAGCCTTTCGGCGAAGGCTGACGGGGCGTACCCAGAGCAGAGCGTGTGCCCCCGCCCAGCGACCTACCCCAGCCCGCTCTCAGCCCTGCTCTCCGGAAAGGTCCGGTGTGAACGAAGTGGTTGATCACCCTCTCTTTGCTCATTACCTGGGGGACCAGAGGCACAGCATAGACGAAAGCACCCCGAGGGAGCTCTAAGTAAGCCTGGCCTGTGGCCATCCCTTGCGAGGCCCCAAGGTGTGCAGAGTGTAGAGATGGTTCAGAGTTTTCTGATCATGCCCTCCATCTCTCGGGAGTAGCGGGGAGTATCCAAAAGGTAGAGTTTGGGGAGCAGAAGGGTGATTTTAGGCAAGAAAGCCTTCTCCAAAATCGTTGGGCCTTGCTCTCCTCCTGGTCATGTTAGTTGTTTTCTGATAAGAATATTATTTGCCTTTGGCCTTCTGGGAGTGCCGCCGACATCATTAATCAAAACCCCACGTTGCTTACTGGTACCAAAGTATCCTTACTGCATCATCAATCATAAACGCAGCCAAGGGTGAGCTCCGGATATCTAAAGAGAGCAAGAGATAGCACGGTGGGGTGAGGGGAAGGAGAAGAAAGAGGCGTAATTATCCAGTGGACTTTGGTCCATCGCTCACATTGGAAGCATTTCTACAGCTCTGTTTTGGTCGTGTCTCCTCTTTAAATCCTTGTAAACAGCAGTTAAGATAGAAAGCTTCATTCCGCCGTGCAGGGTACCCCACTGCTTCTCAAGCTATTATTTTAATAAGGCCTATTTTACAATTAAGGCACCATGGGCTTTAAATTACATATAAAGTAAAATGTGGAAATTGAAGCATTAAGCGTGCGGCTGCCGCCGGAGCCTCGGCAGCCTTGCATTAAGCCGCTGCCTGTTCCGAAACAGTGCGACAGAAGGTAGAGGGTTTGTGCTGCGAAGGGAGCCGAACAGTCGCAGCCCCTTCCCTCCCGGGAACGGCCGCCCGAGGGACGCGGTTCCCTCCGGAACGGGCGGTGGGAGATCGCCGCAGCTGTGGGCTCTGGCCGCAAAGCCGCGGGCTGCCGCCGGAGCCGGCCGGGGACCCCCGAAGAGGGCTTCCTGCTCCTCGGCCGCGTTGCTAGGGAAGGCGCCCGGCGCTGGCTCCTCGGCCTCGTAAAGCCCGGCGGCTTCAGTTACGCTCGTTGCCGCCGCTGCGGTCCGCTGCGATGTGAGGAGTGACTCTCGCTCCAGATGGCTGTAAAGGTTAACGAGGAATTTATGCAGAGCTATATACAAATCAGACCGAATCTTCTGGCTGGAAACAACAAGCCGCCGACATAAATTCGGTTTTCTGAACATATGTAGCTTGGTCACTAAGGGAAACTGGAGAACGGCAAGCTGTTCTGCAGAGCGTCACCTCTCGCTGCCACCGGGGAGAGGACAGCACCTCCGGCGGGGGCTCTGGGGGCTGCTGCGAAGCGGTGGCCTCACGCAAGCCCTGGCGCTCCAGCCGGTGTGGGAGGCGCAAGGGGGGGGAACACTACAGGATCAAAGGAGAGGTCGATGTTTCACGCGTATCCCTCAGCTTGGCGTCACTCTCATGTCAGAGCAGCCCAAAGGAGCCTCTTTTCCCGAGGCAGGATGCGGCCCTTGCGTTGAGAGGAGGAGTTGGGTCTTTGCTTCGGAGCATGAGCTACAGCTTTCAACACCCCTCCATTTATAAGAGGCTCTTGCAAACGTGATCTCTTGGGAAAGGAGACCGTGAGAGCCGCTTCCTCTTGCTTTGTATGAACAGACCCATTAAAAAGGTTATGGCTGGTTGTGCAAAAATAAAATTTAAAAAATCCCTTCACCGTCAGAGACTGAGCCCCCGGAAATGCTGTCCTAACGCTGAAGCCAGTGACAAGCAGGCGTGACCCTTCATGGCGATATTTCACTGTCATTGCCTGGGAACTGTGTCACCCTGTCACGACGTACAGCCGGGTGCCTCCCAAGAAAGAGGCTCGGAGAAGTCGCTCAGCTGTCTCTGTGAAGCGGTCCAGGTCCCAGGAATCTCGTCTGATTATTCTGTACCTTCTTTTCACTAAGCGCATTAGCTCAGGGCATTCATCTCCTTCCCCGCAGAGTCAAAAGCTCACCCACTCCTCTTAGAAACAGTGGTCACGATGGCATGGACTTTTTTTTAAGTTCTAAACAGATCAAAGGGAGATGCAGCAGAGGCAGCTACAGTTTCCCCGTTTCTGCGCTGTGTGTTGCATTCACTAGCTGCAAGGGGAGAGGAAGCCTTTGAACATGCTCCTCTGGAGCTGGCCAGTGAGCTCCACAGCATGCTTCTCTGATGATCGCCTTGCGTTCCTCTGCTCCGGTATTTCACAGGAGGGGATGGGGGAGCCAGCTGGAATTTAACTTCAGGATTGTGGCTCCTCTGCAAGAGAAGGAAAAGGAGAGGGAAGGCTCCTGTTTTGCTCCCTTAGTGCTCACCCAGGTAGTAAAATTGCTGGCAAACAATCTTCCCAATGAAAAATAAATATACTTGTTAATGCACCTTGTGATATACAGTAGGAGATAAATAGTGCTGTGTATCATTATCTGCCCAGCTGGCTCTTTATTTCTGAATGTTTCTCAAATTTAGTGCAATGTAGTTCTTAATTTTCCAGGACATTCCAGCTCCTTATTTGAAGTGCTTTATTGAATTATTCTCTTTGCTTACTTAGGTTTAATGATCATTTATGTATGGTTCCTCCCCCTTTTATTCATGCTGCACCATGGGGCTGCTAGTACTTTCTCGCGTGTTTGTGTCAGTGGGACACAGGTATTGCCTTGCTGTTGGCTGGGCCTGCAGGAGAAAATGAAACGTGAATAGTTGCTGCTCGGTGCTGGTGGGAAGATGGCTGATAGCTTTACATATTAATCGGAAGCAATGAAAGCATTCAGTGCAGGATTGCCCTCTCAGTCTATTTTGCCTTGTGGGATGATGTACACAAGCAGGAGTGTTGCGAGCACCAAAGATGTAGGTCCTGCTTAAGCCCGCTTTCCTGCCACATTCTCCCACTTTACCCGATGCACTGGCCTGGTTCACTGACTTTTGAGATTTTTCCAGCCCCTCTTCAATTCAATCTACTGCCAGGATCTCCCTGCGCAGCATTTCTTCCTCCGGGTTGGACATGCAGTCCTACCTAGAGAGCCGCCAGGGCATTCAAGCATTGCTGGAGTCCCTGGGCTTAGGTGCAATTTAAGTGATTTTGGATCCAGCGCTGACCATCAGTGCAGGAAATAATTTCAGTCCCTGGGTCTGAGACTGGGAAAAGCCTCCCACGACCACACAAGCTGCTTATTATTGTACAATGCTCTGGGCCACAAACCAGATTCATAAAGAGCCCAGCTCCACCCTGTCTGGGCTCACAAGGCTTTTTGGCAGCATCTCTGTCATTTGAAGATGGGCTAGAGGCAGCCTGGAGAAGACTCCCAGCACTCAGAGAGGCACCTCCACTGGGAGTCCTTTCCCACGGAGGGCTGGATGGCTGACCACAGGTAGCTTTGCTCCTGCTTTCTACACCGCTTTTCCTCTTTTGCCTCTGAAGGAAACAACAGACCCCATAAAATACACAACAGTCCTGGCTCCCTCCCCTGGAGCCCAGGCAGATTTCCAGTGGCTAACATTTCCGTACTTACTCCAGTTTACCAAGCTTGAGGATTGTCAACCCAAACAAGACTGAGGCTTTCCCTCTGCAATATCAGAAAAGAAAAAGAATCATAAATCCTGCTGGCACTGCCGGCTCACACTACTGAGTTATTTCCATGCCAGTCCTATTGTTAAGCTGTAAGCATCAGTTTCAATACTGTAATAAAATACTGCATTTGAAATTTTACAGTTCCCCATTAACCTCCTTTCTCCCTCTCTCACCCACCTATTACATCATCCTTCTCACTTCTCCAGCTTGACATTGCTCTGACATAAAACTTGAAGCTTCCCCACCTTTCACTTTTCCGTTCTTTCCCTCTCTTTCAGTGCCTTTAGCTATCACTTGTGCAATGGAATAGCTGAGCCAAGGCAATAAGGCACTGCATACCATTCCCTAAGAGCCCAAGCAGTTTTTTAAGTCACACATGCCAAATACCACGACTTCCCATACTCACGCACACTCATACCCCATCTCATCCCAGCCTCGCCTCCCCCCAGTACATTTACTTGATAACTGGATTTTTTCTCTGTGCGCATACTGCAGGTCTGTAGACAACACTGCTTTTCACAACTTGTGCTTCCAAAGGAGTGTTTTGTTCTTCTTTCTGACGAGCTCCACCTGAACTACCAGGTTGTGACTTAGGAATAGCTGCCAGACTTCTCATTCCTATGCTGGTCCCCCGGGAACTGGGCAAACAGGAGCTTTAGCAAGCACCGGCTGGGTCTGGCATCGTGCCGTGCTCAGGTTCACTCTGCTTCTGCGTTCTGAAGCTAGTGCAGGCAGGTATGGGTTAGCCAGGTCTAGCACCATAGCACTGAGTCAAGAGAAGACTTTTCCAGTCACTGCATTATGATCCAGTTGGCCAAATTCAGTGTACATGTCACCATTGACTTCACTGGTCTTCATACCATGAGAAGTCTCTTTTATGGTCTCAGTGGCTGAGAAATCTGTGGGAAATAGGAGGAATGGAGTATAAAGAGCAGAAACTGCTCTTCATTGAGTGATGACTGATTGGTGTTTTTACGTCCAAAGAACCACATGGATTTTCACTGCCTAATCCTAATGACACCAAGGGGTGGCCCGTGAGGATCAGTTCTCACCCTTTCCTTACAAAGACATGACAGAAAAGGGAGCAGTTTGCCTAGGGCATGGTAGTGTGTGACGGAGCAAGGGTGACCGTGCGGAGGTACCATTCCTCTGCAGCACCCCCAGCCACAGCCTCTTCCTTCTTTTCTCAGTAAGCAGGTCTATCATCACCGTGTTGTAAAAAAGAGCTCAGACCCTAAAAACAACCTTCGCATATGCTCTATGACAATGAAGAGCTTGTTAAAGTGTCGAAATAAGTCTTTTCTTTTTTTCTTTTTTTTTTTTTAACTTTATCTTTTCTGGTTGGTTCTTTTCTACTTTTGGTGTCAAAAAAGAAGAGATTTTTAAACTGCTGCTGTTTGAGTTTTGCTGGTCCTGCATAATAATGTGAGTTTCTCATGTTGGTTTCTTGTACAAGAGCTGGGAATATCGAAGACTAGCTGTATTGTGAGCTCTCCCCATTCCTGCTTTTTATACACACACATGCGTGCACGCACACACACAGGCTCACTCTGATCTGCCAGTGATCTCAAGCCTACCTAGACGGACCACCCTCTCTGGGGATCTGTCTGCTGCATCCGCCTCAGGCCTTTCCTGAAGAGAGACAACTAATTGGGAAAAATTATGTTGCATTACGTGTGGTGGTTCTGTGATGCAGACTTTTGTCTGTAGGGAGCTTGGCTGAGGCCTCCCAAACTCACTGCAAGCATATGACTCAGTAAGGCTGAAACTGGCTGCAAACTGCTAAGTGTCCTGGCAGATGTTTGTGCTTTGAATCCGGAGGTGTAGGATTTTAAAGATTTGGGTTGATTGTTCCAATTCTGCTTCACATTAGTTAATGAATGAGCCCATTATGTTGGCTAAACTGTTAACATTAGATCTGACAATGGACATCCAGACTTTTCAAATGCTCTAATTGATGAGTTTACTTTTAAAGGCTCAAGGGTCTTATTTACCTTTCAGAATTTCAGTCCACACACTGTTTTTATTTTGGGGGAAAAAAGTGCTTTGACATACAGGGGGAACTCTGCTACCTGCATGTTACCATTTAGCTTGTTTTCCTTCCAAACCTTGCCAAGGGTGCAAAAAAGAAAGGGGGAGAAGATGAAGGAGGCAATGACTATCAGATTAATTACAGATGCTGGGCTAACTGTAAAGAACAGTGGAGAAGGAGGAAGCGAGGGAATAAAGTTCGACCTCATGCACTCTCCCTTTTAAAAGAAATTACCAAGTAAACTGTCTTAGGGAGGCTGTGAGCAAGACCCCAGCACGGCGCTGCTGATTTCAGCAGAGGATGCCAATTTACATGAGCTGAAGACTTAGTCTGCAAAGGTTTCATATAGATAGAATAATAAATAAATATATATTTACATAAATAAATTCATGTACATGTAATTTAAGGCAAAGGGGGAAGAATCATATGTTCGAGAAAGAGGAGAACTTCCCCCAAGACAAAAAAAACAACAACAATGAGACTAAACTAAAAATAGCAAAATAGGTTATGTGATTCCCCACTTGCTTTGAATTACCTGGCAGGATCATGTTTGTCCTCACATGGACCTTGTCCCATGTGTCTGACCGGTTGTGGCTGAATGAGGGGACATTTCAGTATTTATTTTCTTTCTGTTGATTTCAACCAGATTGCTCTCACTCTGCTTAATGTAGTGCCTGCTGCAGAAGTGAGGCGAATATGCAGTCACATTAAAAATAAATCCAGAAATAGCAGCTTATAAATTTGGATTTTTCTCCTATTATTATTTATGGGTGAATCCTGTCAGATGCATAAATACAATATCTTTGTAGGCCGATACTGCGATTTATATCAAAGGGGTTCTAACATATACTTCATGTACTCAGCTGCAACTATTATAAGCTATTTCATGTACAACTAGAGACAAATGATCTCTCCCATGTTTGTCTTAACTTAAAATTCAGTTGGGTTGCTTGAATTCCCTTTCAAACCTCCTGCATGGGGGAGGAGGGCAGGAGATTTATGCCCCTTTAATATAATCCATTCTAAGCATATCTTTAGACAAATAATTTAAAAATCTATGCATCAAGAAACACCTCTATTAATTTCAGGATACACCATTTTATGCATTTTTATGTGCATTAAAAAAGGGATTAAATTTAAAAAAATAAAAGCTCTTACTCTGTTCAGAAAGCAAATTCTAACAAGAACATTTTGAAATAAAATCCCAGAAGGCAACAATCCCTCCAACAATTAAACTGGGAGAAGGTCCCCTGAGGGCAGACCAACAAAATTTAGTAAAAATAATTGCCGTGCGGGGTCCTTGCTCTATTTTAGCTGAGTATAAGCAGACACACAAAAAATAACCTACTGAGAGCAAGAACATTCCTACATGAAACAGGCTAACAACAGAGCCATGTAACTACCTGGCCACACCACTCGGCTTTTGCTGGCACGCAACACAGATTTTTATACTTCAGCCAATATAAAATAACAATCAGGCTATTTACAAGGCTCTGCCAAATATTAACCTTATATCCAATTCTCTTCAAACCTTTCAAACTCTCTAATGTGAACCATACAAGTTCCTCATTACTTGATAATATTCTGTAACTACACTGTTATGGGCTAGTTATATTTTTTAAAAGACGGTGTGTTTATGCAAAGATAATGATGCGGTCCATTTTATGCTGAAAAACTCAGCAATTAATTAATTTATAATCCCCCTATTCTTCACCCCCTGCAAAAGTATAAAATAAAAGATTAATTTGCTGGAGAAAACAGGTTGATGTTTGCCCTTAAGACAGAGAACAAAATTACTTTAGCATGTGTCACACGCCAAAGAGAAGTTCGATGCGTTGGCGCTCACAGCCAGGGCAGAGCTATTGTGGAAAGGAGGTGGGAATGAAGGAAACACATACAGTGAATGCTCAAAACTGCTTAAAGCTGACCCCAAAATGGACCGTCAGGCCTGCTGGGAGCCAAGAGGGCTGCGGATGGAGGCGGCATCATCTCGGAGCAGTGGGTGGCCCAGGCAGGGAGGACACCCTGCCCCAGCAGAGGAGCTCCAAGACGAAGACCAGAGCCAGCCTCGACCCACTTGCTCTGTCCCGGTTTTCTTTTTCCTCTCCCCATTTGGTCCATGTTTCCCTGCTGGGAAGAGCCAGCAAGGCCCTGGGAGCACCCGGAGGAGCTCCCCCGGTGCCACCTTCATCAGGTGCTGCCGGAGCCCAGCGGGAGCAGGTGACCGCTGTGGGCGCTCGCCCTCGGACGGAGCTGTGCCACCCCGGCGCTATCGGAAACCCTGACCTGGCGGAAACCGTCACGGCGAAGGAAGCGTTTCTGCCCACGGTTAAATGAGATATTCCTAATTGGGCTCCTCTTTTCTTTTCAAACATCTGTGAATATCATTTTGGAAACACTTTGTACTGACTGTTACATTTCTTATTTTAAAGGGAGCCTGTAAGTCTATTTTTTAGACACATTTTTGCCAGCAGGACTTTTAACAATAGGTTACCAGATCCATCACACAATCTGACTAAAAGCCCGTATTTATTTCCCTAATTTTATAAACATTTAATAGGTCCTTATTAAACACATCAGCCAGCATGATTTAATAACACAATCAGTCTAGAAGTTTAAGAAAATTGAAAACAGGATTTGAATGTAATACAGCCACAATTACCGGAGATTATAGGCAATCATTTCCATATGTCTGCAATGGGGAGCTGCTAATCTCTGTTTGCGTGGAGGTGATTTCCTCTGGAACACTTCCCAGCCTTCAACAGCGCTAGTGCTGAACAAATTAGATTTGAAAGTCCCCAATTTTATGACTAAGGTAATATACTCTGTGTATTTAGAGAAACACTGATTTCCTATTTTAACTGGCTTCCAATGCTGGACAGAGACCTCTGCTTCATTTAGTTTGGCTCTGGTAGGTATATGGTAAAAGATTTTTTTTTTAAAGGGTCAGCACATGTATTTTTGGGTGTCTCAGAGATATACCGCAAGTTCCCTCCATCCATAAGAGCGAAAGAGTTAGCATCATGGTCCAGTGACATCATGGCTGAGGAATGTACAGCAATTAGCCCTGCAATACTGCAGGCAACCTCTGGCCAGGGGACAAGCAACTCCCTCCCGCTACACTTTAGGAGTCCTAACACCTTATTCCCTGACCTACCGCTTATGAGATCCTGAATAGCGTCACTTGTGTTTTGTGGGAATTCATCTGGTAAACTAGGCTTTTTGTGCATGGCCTTGGCTCAGCTTTGGCAGTTACTGTTGAAAATAGGACTGCTGTTGGGAAAGGTTTCCTGTTCAGAGCAGCCAGGGGCTTGGCTGGTCTCAATAGGAGCCAGTGACTGGTGGAGATGGGAGAGCTGCAGGGAACTTAACAGCTGTGAATGTGCCAGCCCCTCTGGGGGACTTTTGGGGGCCTCCGAGCTTTGCGGACTCCAAAGCATTTGCAGAATTTATTTTGTCAAATGATTCACATTTATGAAATATTTAAGGTAAGTTCATACTAGAGAACCCATATAGGAGAGTAAGACAGTCGAGAGGAAATCTGTGCTACCCAATAACGAGCGAAAAACAAAGGAATGAGTGGGTTCCCTGCACACATGCGCCCATTTGCAAACAGAGTCACACTTTATACCTCCCCATTGCTGGACCCCAGCATTATTGAGCTCATTGAATGAATCTCCAAAGAGAGACAAAATAGGCTGTTCTGGGGAGAAAACGAAGGTTGCATGGGCAACTGAATATCTGGTGTTCTTATCTTTCAAGTGCTTATATTTTTGAAGTACATAGCATTCTTTTACTATTACAAAGAGCCTTTCTTCACGGAATCTGGCCCTGCGGACTGAAAATGACCCTATGCTATTTCACTAAACCAGAAAGCTGATACTTATGTGCTGGACTAGGAAATTATAAAGCAGATGCCTCGGCTGGAAAGACTTGTTTGTGACTAGATGATCTCCATTCTTAGCTGAAGGAGGGAAAAGTGGCCCTTAAAAGCCCCAAGTCAGGACTTCAGCTCATGCTTAATTCCATCGCTGTTCAAGAAAGCACTTAAGCACATACCTGATTTAAAATACGTGCTTAATTCCCATTGACTTCAGTTCATTCAAGGTACAGAACAATACATGATGTCTGGACATTGACTTTGCTAAGAATTACACATGGTCTTTTAGGCAAGCATGTGCTTAAGGACTTTCCTGAATCAGGGCCTTAATCTGAAACCTGTAATTATATTTTACTGTTTTCAGTCTTGGCAAGAATTATTTTACTTAAACTGAAAATCTACAAAAGATAAAGTAACTCTTGCAGTACTATTGCTATATTAAAAAAACACTAGAACAACACATAGTATGGAAATGTACTTTGATTAAGAGTTGGCTTGTGGCAGTCATGAACGAACAGTTAAGGTGACCAGCCCTGGTACTTGTCGACTGCAACGACCCATTAGGGCAGTTACCAAAATGAATTTTGCTACCTATTGTCCCAGTATAGCTGTAATAAAAGTTACAAATGCTCAGATACCTGGGTGACGTGCCACATAAAACCTGACAGAGACCGACTTTGGCCATAATAGCTGACCCAGACTGAGATTCTACATAATGAATTAAACAGTGACAGAATTAAATAGATAGAGACATTAGGTGTGTCCTTTTCATTTCCGGATAGCACAGCAGTAATCTGAATAGTTATACCCTAGTATTTGTTTGCAAAGCTTGCTTCTATGATCTGTCTTCAACTTGGTTAGACCAAAAGGAAAAGAACACATTGGTTCTTGTAATAAAATAAATGTACAATCCCTGCACATTACTGCCTTTGTAGTTGCTTTTACCCTAAAAAAACAGCTCTAATGCACAGTATATTTTTCATCATAAACTTGCTCATGTATGCATTCCAGATGGCGTGAAGAAGGGATTCAGGAATTCTAGTGGCAACCGCTAGTACTACGAAAATAAAGGTAGGGCCCGGTTTTATGATGAACCTTGATCTTAAGGAGTTTATAACTAGACTGGCTCCAAGTTATACTTGGAATACATGGATACATTTATTACACCAGTGGATTCCTTCACCCACTTAAAAAAAAATCTGCCTGGTTCTTTTTTGAGTGAAGAGGTTGCTTGCAGTTTTCAGATGCTTCATGGCCTTCATTCCATACAGAAAAAGAGTTGATTAAAAGGAAGTTGGCAAGACAACAACCCCTAGTATATTCTAATCACTCCGCATTTTGAAACAAAACATTCTCCCACATTCCAAACATCTAGGTTAATTAACTTTACAAAACATTATGGTGTACAACACTGGAACCTCATTTTGCTATGTATTTTTGATATGAAATCCAAGCCTTTTCCTTTAAAAGGCCCATTAATAAGTATTTACCTCAATATACAAAAATATGGCAATTAAGGATGCTAGAGTGGTATATTAAGTTCAACTTTTATAGGAAAGGTTTTTTCCTTCTTTTCCTTTTTAAGTTCTTGCCAACAAGAAATATGAGCTCAACCAAAATAGGTTTTAAGAACAGTAAGGCAATAGGCCCCAGCTCAGGAAAGGCTTTCAACACATACTTATGTTCCATTGCTTTCACTGGGACTTAAGCACATTCTTAATTTATTTGTGAACAGAGTTGTTTTTTTTATGAGGAAATCTTTACAGTGGACACTTTTTTATGATAACTTGTTTGAGGCTACAGCCTTGTAAACTGGTATAAAAGTGGCACAGTGTGAGGCAGGAATGAACTCTGGGAGACAGAAACTAGGGCTCGTGGTTGGGCATGTGGGGAAGCAAAGTGGGATGGAGTGCCCACCTGGCGCAGACTCAGGGGTACTGCCAGGAGCAAGAGGTCAGGGCCACCTTGGGCACGAACGAGCTGCTCTACAGCAGCACGGAAGGTCAAATTAATTTTGTGTAGCGTTAGCCAAAGACAGACTATTGCAATTGTCCAGATGCTGTATATCTGATCCTCGGAGAACTCACACCACCTGAAGGTGATCGTGCCACCTCTCCAAGTCGTACCTCCAGTTACGGAGAGTTACCTGCAGGAGATGCCTTCTTCTCTTTCGTGGTGAAGGGGAACCCCAGGTAATTACTCCAGCAGGATGAATCCCATCCCAGCTTTCTGACTTCATGCCTCTTCCTTTCTGTTTTCATGAAAAAAAACATCCATCAAAAATGTTTCTTTGTTTACCCCTCCAGCAGTAACTGGAGCAGGGTAAGGAATGGCCTTATTTAGTAAATTATTTTTTGTTAAATAATTAAATACTTTACCTTGAAACCGGCTCCTGACATACCCATGCTACTGAGCGTGAACTAGAAGCAGGTCTGTCTGTCTGTAACACTTCCTTGATTTCTGATTTGTCTGCTGGGCTGTAGCTTAAACATTCAGACACATCTCAGAGTAACTCATGAGTGAGTGAGCTAAACATGAGGCAGAAGCCTTTGCAGTAAATATCCTGGCTTGTGTTATTTTTGTGCTCTTTGAACTCTAAAAGCAGTTATTTGTCATTTATTTAATATCCCTTGACAATAAACATGATGTCCATGAAAAACTAGTTACTGATAAGCTATCCAATAAGGTCGAAACATGCAAACAAATGACAGCAACAATAATACAGATGTTAACCACTGCATCCTCTTTTTTTTTCTTAACTTTTTAGATTCTCCACTACTGTATTTTTGTTGGAAGCATGTGGTACTATTGCTTCTGCAATAATTCTTCTTTGTACACAACAAACGTAAAGGATTTCAGTCATTTTATTTCCTTGTCAGCTTCAATAAATGCAAAACGATCTACCTAGAAAAGCAAAATAGCACCAAAGTTTTCAAAGCTTTTTTTCTTGTCATTCAGAAAGCAAGCTGTAATTTTATAAGCAGACAAACAACAAAAGAAGTTTTTTTATGCATAACTTATAAGTTCATTTCCTTTGATTCCTGCAAGTGATGTCATGGAGCCCAGCTGTTGTGCTTTTGCAATGATTTCCCTTACTCATGTTTCACCCAGCCATTTCAGGCCCTAATGGAATTACTTTGAGTGAAACTTAGTTTTTTCATGGTTCATCTCCCATATCAGCTGATATCAGGAACCCTTTTCTGGGAAACATGTAGAATGCATAAAGGCAATTAAGTAGATGTTAAAGAATGTTTTTCTGTTTTATTTATAATGAACTCCTCACCCCAATGCAGATCAGCACACTGTGGGCACAAGGGGCATAAGGGATGGAAGCATCTAAATCAGATGTGGTCTAACTTTTATACGCATGGTCTCTGGAATGGAGTCCAGCAACCTGAATGTACGTGTAGGCTCCCTAGCTAATGCTGGGGGAGATTTAGGTTCCTCCTGTGAATATTTTGTGTGAAGGAGGGATAGTAATAATGAGTTTTGCCAGGGGGTCTTTTTGGCTGTAAATTTTTTGACAATAACACACCATATGCACAGGCCTGATTGTGGATTCGTACTGCGCCGGCACCTCTGTTGGCATTTCAGTGTAGCACCTTTGCCTACTCATGCAGAGACTTCTCATTGAGCAAATGTTTTCTTTTAAAGAAACAGGTGGATGGAGCTATTATCCTTCCATGATGCCAACAAATTGTGGCAGCACTTCCCAGGGATAACGATTCGATGCCCTTTTTAAGTGGAGGGGTTCAAATCCCCTTGTCGCCTCTCCCAGGAGACTGTCCGAAGGACTCAGGCGCAGAGTACTCTGAGTCCAGGCACCCTTGGTTTGAAGAAATGAGGACCCAGATCCTCAGGGCCCTTGGTGAGCACTGCGTGGGTGTCTGATGCCTAAATATCACCTGCAGAGGAGCAAGGTTGCAGCAGCTCTGTGATCGGTGCTCAGGGGGCTGGCTGGGAAGCAGGGACCTGAAACCGAGGCGTAGAAACCTTCAGCGACAGACAGCAGATAACAGGATTAGGGACTTTCAGAGCTGTTGTAGACTCTATCTTCTTCACTGCCTGAGGCATCATTCATGGAAAAATTAGGCTTCCCTGAAATACATTAGCCATGTATACTTTCTCATAGAGTAATTGCATGAGAATCACCCAGCTTAAATGCTTTACGTCCCTCATGCCCGTATTGGGCTGATCCGGACTGTGAATTATGTGGACTTCTGAGAGCTTAACCTTCATACACCCTTGGTCCCTTTCTGGAGCCATTTTAGATGGACTGTTCAATCTTGCATGAGTGTGTGTGTGTGTAAATATATATAAGGAAGTGTGTTTTCATTACAGTTGAATTCATTTTAGGCTTTTTAATATTGCTGTTATTCTTTACCTGCGGAGTATTTTGCTTTTTCACTGTTGGTATCCCCATATCGGCTGGAGGTGTCAGTGCAGACAGTGTGAATTTGCTGGGCACAGTGAGAGGGCGTGTTTACATGTAGAAGTGAAGAGATGGTGGCAGGAAGGGGACTGCTGGCACAGGGTGATGCATTGATAAGCCAAAAAGTGCACCAAAACTGGACTTGTCCCACTTAACTTTAGGGCCTGAGGTGCTTCTGTTAGGATTCCAGCTATGCATTGCCACCTACCTTGACAGGACGGTGAGGGGCAATTCCAGAAGGACGTAACTCCATCGAAGGTCTTGAGATCTTTCGCCCCATGAGCAGCTCTAGTGACTCCCTCAGTGTGAGTTATGAAGCCCAGCGCCTGCTCAAACATGTGCTTCCACCCAGTCCTCACTCAAAGAGTGGATCTTCTCGCCTCCACCCCCACCATGTACAAGGCTGTGGGGCCTCCCACCTTGTGCCAGCTTTGCAAAGAAATAATATAAATTGCTATTAGAAAAAAATGGAGCATGAGGAATTCCAGCCTGAAAGGAGAATATAAGTGAACCAATCTCTCCTGGTGAGGAGGAAATTATTTTTGTTACTAGCAAAGGTTGTTTTTCATTGGAATTTTTCTCCCAAAGCTTTCAGGCATCCATCAAAAAACCAACAGCCTAATCTTTGTAGATACAATGTTTCACTTTTTACTTGCCAAATAACCCCATTTATTTAATTTTCCAGATTTTTTAGATGCTTTCAGGAAGTTGTCAAAAGAGACCCTCCCTGGGTAAATTTTCTCTTCCAAGAAAGCCACTTAAAAAAAAAAAAAAATTGGAGTGAAGGGGATTCAAGCAGTTTTGTCCTACCCAGAAACAATGCTGCTGCTAAGCCTCGACCGCCTTTTATTAAACCCAGCCAGAATCCTTCTGGCCCTTTTAATGTGCCCGGGGTGGGGGCCACTGCTCTGCTCTGCTTCTGCTACAGGCTGGCAGCCTGGCCTGGCCCAAGCAAGGACCCAAACTCGCCGCTTTTCAGCTGTGCCTGTCCTCTTCTCCCCCTTTCTTTTGCATTAAATGGAAGTTGACGTAACAGAAGAGAGGAGCCTGCCAGGAGGGTGTCAGAGTCAGCAATGATCACAATCAGACATTGCAATCAGATTGCAACTACCAACTCCTAGGAAGAAATAACCATCTGTTTCAATAGTTACAGGGGAGGGGAAAAAAAAAAAAAAGACAGAGCCATGTCCAGGATTTTGCATTCCAAACAGTGTCTCGTTGCCCGTCAGGAAGCTTTGATACAGGGTTTGACAGTGGTACTAGTTCTGGACCTTTTGCACCGGAGGTAAATGTGCAGCATTCAGCTAATGTGCAATAAAATCAGGTATGGTGCATATGGCAGTTTAAGCATTTCTATTCTACTTCTGGGACCTGAGTTGGATAGTATCCTGGGGCACCTACAGAGCAGCCTTAGCCCATCTAGCTGATGGATTTCCACCCCACCTTTTCTCCAAAATACACTGGGAAAAGCCCATTGCCATAATCAGAAGCAGCTTGGTCTGGTGGGGTAAGTGAGGCGCCGCAGTTGGCCCCCGTGCCTGTACCCCGTCCTGCGCAGGTGGCTGCCCGTCCGTGGCGGCACATTGGCCTCGCTGTGTTATGTCTGCAAAGCACAGTAAATATGCCAGGCCACAGAGCGCTACCGTGCATGCTACAAAGGCAAAATTCATTTATTCACTCAGGCAGGTGATGGATAGTCTGTCAATGTTTATACAGTAGACACAAGCCTAATTTTCAGGTATTAGTTGATTAACACTTGAGTCATAGTGTGTGTCCTGTGTCCAGTAATGTGGAACATCAAATGAGTGAAAAAGATTAATAGTGTGCACAGATGTTACTCTGAGGATCAATTCGTCTGGGGTTTGAAGAGGTGGTACCCTGCAGATCAATAGGAAAGGAGAAAATTAGAGTAATATGTTGAAAGAAATCACAGCCTAGTCTATGCATGGCTGAGTTATCTGCTCCGAATATTCACCATCTCGTAACGACTTTCAAAGACAATAACAAAATGTTAAGCACTTTCTCCTTTAAATTTTTTTTGTCTCGGGTAGACCTCCAGCTTCCCCGCACGGCAAGCCCTTCGAAAGGGACACAAAGCAGCCCTTGTGCGAAGGGTTGAGCAGCCCAGGAAAACTTTTCCCTGGCATTTTGTATGAAAAACGCTTCCCTATATTTAGTACAGTAACAGGCAGGAGGGCAACAGAAATAAACGTTGCTCTGTAAATACAGGAGCCAAAGCCAAGGAGCAGAAGGACCCTTTCTGGATGTGCTCAACTTCTTCCCAAGCTTCAGAGGAGGAAGGTTACGGCACCTCCTTTCCCTGCCGCCTCCGAGCGGGTGGGGAAGGCGGGCGCAGATCGGAAGCACCCTGCTATGGAGGTGGATGCCGGGGTCCTGCCTCCTCCCCGCGGCTCCCCCGGGGCCGCGGCACGGCCGAGACGGCAGCCTGCTCGCGGCCGGCTCGCTCCTGCGGCCGAACAGCGGCGCGGAGGTTTTGCGTGTCCGTTTCTCTCTGCTCTTCAAAAATGGTTCCTTGCCACCGAGATGGAAAGCAGCTTTGGACAGAGATTTCAGCATGTGATGGGAACATCAGCAGTGTTATGCTCTTTCCTTTTTTTTTTTTAAAGCCTGTTTTTCTGCAAACTGACATATTTACATGCTGGGTTTATAACATCGGCATAGGATTTGTGAAATCTCCTTAAAATTAATGTCTATTTCTAACAAATTGAAATTAAAAATGACCGTACCCACATGAGGAATGAGATAGGAAATTTAATTTAAGGGAAAGCTGGGAATGTGTATATTTTTCAATACCCTATTTCCATTGCAACCTAAAAGTACATGTTGGTGAACGAGTGCCCGATCTTTCAAACATAACCTATGGAGGATCATACTTACACAAGAAGTTGCTTTACTGAAATCAACAGGAAAACTCAGAGAGCAGGAATTACCTCTAGTAGTAGATTTTTGCAGGAATCCAAATTCATCTGCCCTGGGACCCACTGACCCCAAACAGGAGCGAGGAGGGGGAAGAGGGGGCCTGAGGGAGGCCGGCAGAAGAGGCAGGGCTGGCTGCTGGTGGGACACCGGTGCCTCCTTCCCTCCTTGCACCCACTCCAGGCCGGCCGCTCGGCGTCGCGATTAGCCTCGCACGTACCTCCCTGCCTCGAGAAACAACCATAGCTTCCTTGCTGAGAAACGGGGTAAAGTGTTCCAAATTACCACAAAAATAATATATTCTCCTTTTCTCATCGCAGCCAGTGGTGGCTGAGCTGCAACTCCCCAGATGAAGGTCCAGAAGCCAGGCTTGGTGGTTTGTTTCCTACATTAAAAAAAAAAAAAAAAAGTTCTGTAGACAGCTAACCCGTCGCTGCTCCGCTGGCAGTTTTGCATTTTTCTTGTAAACCGTTCTTACACACTACAACACATCTGGGCGTTCTTAATTCTGCCTCTCACTTCATTACCTTTCATAGGGGACTCTGAGTTTGCAGCAAAAGAATCAATAGTTTGAAAGTTTTAAAAAGGGCAATATTAAAATTTTAAAAGAAACCAGGAAATCAGAGTCTCTATTCAGGAAAAAAAAAACAACAGAAACTTTTTCTTTGGGCAAGGATTGAGCGTCAAAATTAATTATCTTTATACATAGCAGTTTTGGATCTCTTCAGTTATTTTACTAAATATGTGTGTGAGTACGCTTGTCTTCTGGAATCCATATTAACTGTATTAAAAGAGTTTAGACACTACATGGACTGTTGGCAGTATTAATGCAGAGTGGACTCCAGCAAGCAATCTGCTGCTATTTGCAAGATCCAAAACTTGCATTAAACAGCTCGGAGGAGGCGAGGGAGTGAAAAGCAAGAGGTCTGAGCAGCACGGCCCGCTGCTGAGATGGGAACCGTGCAGGCAAGACCCCCAGCCTGATGTAGCTGATTTCAGCGGCAGATCAATTCCCTGCTGCAGTATTTCTTTCCATTGAGCAGATCTAATTAAAATCAGATCCTTGCGCTGCGTTAGGAGCCTTTTGGCAGAACTGGGCTTGGCATTGTTTTCGTTACCGTTTTTCCTCTTACTGTTAGTACCAATCACCAGCATAAGGCTGCAAGGAAGAGGAGAGGAAAGCAACGTCCCGTGAAATTGTTGAAATAATTCAAAGGTTTCTGCAGGAAGCATCATCTCCCAATGCTTGAACACAGTCTCCCAGATAAAAATAAGGTGCGGAGAAAGAAGAGAGGGTGAAAAGGGAAGGGAGAAAGAGATTTAGTGATGTTAAGAGGCTAAAACAATCAGACTGATTTGTAAATTGTATAAGCAGTCATGTTCCCCATGTAAAGTACTTTGTGCAGTCACTGGAGAACGGACCAGATGTATCTGCTGTGCTTACGAGTCTCTTAACCTGGGTCTGTGGTCTGTGGCACCCTTGTTGCTTTGTTTTAAGTGGTATTGTTAGACCATTTCTGTCTTTTTCTTGCAGAGATGGAAGTTTGAAAAATAAGAGTTTTGATTACGGAAATAAAATATGTTTGGTTAAAGAAGGATCCTTCAGTATGTGCCGAGGACAGTATCAATAGCATCCATATATTTATTCATCAATATCTTTCAATCATTAAAATAAACATTTTGGTTTTAGCAGATGGCATTCTTTCAGTATAATCCATTCCAGCTGATAATATCTATAAAGCTAAAGTATACTATATTGTCATATTTTAAAACAGAAAGGGTTTAATTTTGTTAAGAAACAAAGCCAACGTATTTTCTAAGCCTGCGTAGGTAGGTCAGATTTTCAAATTCATATTTGGGTACCTAGATGTAGTATATTTGATTTGTAGAAATGTACATTTTAGGACTGGATGAATAATTTTACATTACAACTGTTTTTTAAGAGAAAAATAATTATTCAGGTAATCATAATGTCCCACAAAAAATGCTTCTACTTTCTGGAGAAAATCTTGATTTTTTAGAAGAAATGGAAAAGCTTTCTGCTTTCTAAACCATCATTTTGGAGTTTTGTTCGTGCAGTAAAGATACATTCCACGCAGGAACATTTTGATGGGAATCGTTTTTATTTCATTTTGCCTGCAATTTGGTAACGCGAGAGGGGGGAACCTTTTTGCACCTAGTGCTTCAGAGTAGCCAAAAATGCCCATGCCATCCATGGGAGTAGCTGGCACTTTGGAAATTAGCCATTGGTATTTAGGTATTAGGTGGTAGACAGGCAGGTTCGAGGCAGTTGACTTAGGAAGTTGCCTTACGAGAGCAGAAAATCCGTCTCTCGCACTGTCTTGAGGAGCTCAGCAATTTGTGGGAGCTCCCAGCACCCTGCGCACAGGCTCCCTTTGTCTGTAAACAAACTTCAGCTCCGTTCGCCCCCGCTCCAGCTCTCTAACCCTTTGCATGAAATCATTACCAGCGACTTGCAATGAACATGCCATTCTTCAGCTCACAATTATTGTTGTCAGCGTCACATAACAGTTCATCCCTTTGCTGCCTAATCAGAGGCATTAGATTTCAGGTATTCATGGAAATGGAGAAGAGTTTTGAGGTTTTCAAAATACTTCTCTTAATGAGTCTTGTGATATTTTTAACAAAGAGATCAGAAATACAGATTTTCTTCTTTACTAAATGTTAACAAAATACAGAGAAAGACAGAAAGGAGGGGGGAAGCAAGTTTCCAATAATTTTAGTCTGGTGACTGGATGTCCTTTGTGCATCTGTTCAAGTATTTTGTGGTTTGCATTTACGTCTGTATTTGCCCAATTTACAGCTTAAAAAAAATCAATAGTAATGTTATATTTTCATGAAACCAGCATATTTTTACTGAGATCTCATGAGTAAATTAAATTTCATCCAAGCTGGATTACATCCAAGTTGGATTACAGTTGCAGGCCCTGATCCTGCAAATGCTTACATACATGAATATTCCCACTTAGTCCGAGCATCAGGCTGGGACTTGGGAGACCTGGAATCTAGTTCTAGGCTTGCCATAGGCTCCCTCTGTATGAACTTGCCTAAGCCCCTTATTTGCTTGGAATCTCAGTTTCTACTATTTATTAAACAAAAGAAACAAAAAGAAAAAAATGCTAATATTGTCAATTGACTTCATGGGGATGTTGCATATAATTAACTTGTATAAATTTATGAGATATGACTTGCTAAGGCCACATACGAACTATGAAATCATAAAATATACCAAATATTGTGGTAAAACAGGCCTTGGTAGCTAGGCTAGTTGTAGACTGCCCTGAATGCTAAAGCTATTCTGTGACTAGCCTCCTGTTGAAGATTCACGGCTTTTTCTGTTGTTCTTCGTTATCCTGTTGTTTCTACGTCCCCCTGCTCCTGGCACAGATGCCCAAATTAAAGCAAACAAGAGCATCGCTAAATTTTTTCACACAGGGACCCTCTTTTTAACCTGTGCTTCTTCAGTGCCAACAGAATGAAGCTTCCATATTACAAACAAATACTGATAACAGGAATAAATTCCATTACAAAGCTTCAGAGAAGCAAACGTTATGTCAAGAAAGAGAACTACTGGAGCAGATGGACACAAATTCTATTGTGCAATGCACAGAACAAAATTGCCCATGTGTTTGAAAGACGATCTTTGCTGTAGGCAGTTCTCCAGGCTACTACATAAGGTAGTACATGAATCAAAACAGGATCCTAAGCCTTGGAGACATTGAACGTGACTTAATATAGGATTGCTTGTCAGCTGAGCTGCTGTGACTGCCCATGTACCAACTCTGCTTCAACGTCTTTCATTGCAAGCTTGGGGACCTCATACCACCTTGCAATGACTGTAAGGGCTAAGAGCTCGCATATGGACCATTACCGTGGCTCAGTTGAAGGATCACAGCTTGTTCTGCCACACTAATTTGGTCCTGTTTCTGAGCCCCTTGTGATCTGTGAAGGTCCCAGAGGTAGCTTGCTGAAAGATGGGGAGAAGGAGCAGATTTACCCATTTCTTCTTTTGCAACAAAATAAAATTGCAGCCTTCCGAGTTATACTTGAACAATTGTTGGTGGAGAGATCACCCGCTGGAAGATGCTAATATCTTAAGAATGCCATTTTTGTTATTTGCCATAGTGTTAGTGATAGCAGCACTTATGGAGCAAGTGAGAAGGGGTCCCACTGCAGTAGACCCTGTGCAGGCAGGATAGTAAAAATCCAAATCCTCAGAGAGTTTACAGTAAGCAATGACAAAGAAGCCTGAGGGCCTGGAAAGTAAGGATGAATCACACTTGTTTAACCCTTCACTGGTCTGGAAGCCAGTGTTGAGAAAGTCATACACTGAATTTCTTTTGAACGTTCAGTAAAGTTATCATGTTCCTGTGCAGTTTGTTATTTTTATTGTGGGTGATCTGTGATGCAGGAAACCCTGATCACTTCACCCCAAAGTGGCACTGAAGTTCATCTGATCAAGCCCAAGTGCTAGGAAGAGAATATGGGGGGGGGGGGAAATATAACAGGGAAAATGAAATTTATCTCTATTCTCCAAAAACATCTCAAAATATTACTGTCTTACTCTGTACAGAAACAGCTCTGTAAACTAACACAGCTTATCAGATATTGGAAATGAGGTAATACTGAAATACATGCATATAGTCCCCACTAGAACACATCAGACATATACATACGGAAAAACTTCTTTTCTGTATAAACCCTATGCATTCAACACTTCTTTTTCAGTTCATTACGTTGCTCTTCTTCCTCACGAAACATCAATGACTGCAAGACAGAGATCCACCTTCCAATCAATGTATGCACATCCCCTCCTTGAAAGAATACCATTATCCTATGGTATTTATGTGAAAAAGCACCTGATAGGATCTTAGAGTGGTTGTAGCAAAAAAAGACCCACTGTGATTTATGCGAGGTGCATTGGGAACTGTCTGATGTGAAGTCAGCAGCTGAAGGGCAATGAATAATTCAGCACTAGGATCCGTCACATCATCTCTCTTTGCATGTTATTGCTATTTTTACGTAATTGCAAAGTGAAAAATAAATTGATGTCGTAAAGAAGCCTGCATCATTTGTCTGGAAACACGCATAACAGTTATAGGTACATTTCTGCTGTTTTGTGAGCTCGGTATGATCTCACTGTATGCAAAATTAAAAATGTGTCTTTATTAAGACCTCCTCTAGGGTTAGATGGGTGAGCCATGCCGCATGACCTGTTTTACATTGGTGTTAGTAACCTGCATTGATGGAGAATGATGTCTCTGAATTGCTTCCTTAGAGCATCCCGGTGCAGTTGCCCTTGCTCTGTGCTTCTCTATCAAAGCTTTAATGCAGAACGGGAGCTGAGGAGTCTGCCTGTATTGCAAGGGAGGTTTTGCTAGTCATACGGCAGACAAAAATAATGCCAGGTGGAAGGGTTCACCTGCTTCAGGGGAGATGAGAATTGGAAAGAGAAGTCATGTACCATGTTGCATTTTTTACTCTGTGCGCATCAAAAGTAATATAAAGAACTCAACGAAAGGATAGGATTTTATCAGCTGGCTTGCCAGTTCTGTATAATGTACAAAGCTGAGCTATCTGACTAGATATATGCACACAGAGATATACCTACATACACACATCCAGTGCTTTTATTGCATTCTGGGTGCTCATAGAAAATGGTGAACTCAGAGGCTGTCTCAAGGGACAATTTCCTTGCCTGTAGATTGCGCTTATGTTTTGTACTGCCTCCCTGAACAAGGTTTGGGTTGTATGAGAAATGGAAATGCCCCAAAGTTCTTGCATTTGGGGCTGGAGGTTTGGGTTTTGTCCCTTGCAGAGATAGATCTGAATAGCAGAGTTCAAACAAGGATCCACAAAGATCTGGACAGAGGCTGGGAAAAGATCTGACTTATTTGTTCTCACTCTGTTTCCTCCCCAATGGTGAAGAGTGCATTATCCATCACTGTGTTTAAGTCTGACTTGTGCTCTATGTCTTTCTTACAGTTATTATTTCATGACTGAAGGAAAAAAAATGACTTTGGTGTATTTCTGCCTTTTAATCTGAATTGTTCCAAAAGATGTCATAACCAGCTCCAGCCTCTGACTCTCCTGTCTTCTTTATAAAGCACAGTCATTGCTCTGTTCTTGACTTTGTCCTTGCCTAGCTAACATGAGGCTGATGTGAGCAAATGCTATTTCTTAGGAAAGTTCTGACTCAACAGTGCAAGCTTTTCAAAGGAGAATGAATGCAATCTGTGAACTGAATTGGCAATGCAGGCAGATTAGAAGAAATGCTATGCAATACCCAGATCATGCCATTTTAATATCTAAAGATGATTGCTTTTAGGAAGGAGACAATAGGTTTAGCATAGAGGTGACAAAACATATTCTTTTTGCCTTTCCTCTTGGTAAACAAACTTCTTTCAGAAATGAAATGAAGCTGTATTATGCAACAGTGATGGAAAGGGAAAGACATGGCATGGGGTCTGTCCTCCAGTTGATAAGATCCTGGCCATTTACCAACAGGAACCAGTGGGCTGTCAAGACCTACTGATACCTTTTGTATTGCAGGGGTTCACATTCTTTAAGTTAGACTGCCAAAACTGAAGGTTTCTGCATTGTTTTCACTCATAGTAGTTGCTTTTCACAGCAGCCCAGGCCAGCTGGAAAAGTCTCCAGACAAGGATTCCTCAGAAGCGTCATTATGAAAAGGGTTGACGATTAGGAAGAGTAGCAGAGAGATGCTGAATGAGGGAAGACCCCTGGAATAAAGGGGCTTGAGGGGTAATGTAGGAACAAAACTATCCAATTAACAGAGAATAGCTGCAATATCAATTAAGCAAAACACCTCTGCAAAAGACTTATTTTGAATTCTCAGTGCTTCCAGCTGATGCTGTGAGATAGACTCTTCCCCAATCCTTCCTCGATTTGTCTCTGCTGTTCTCTTGCAGCCCTGTCTCTGACAACGGAGGTTGGTATATCAGTCTTGCCAGCTAGCAGCTCGCTATCCCTTTCTTACTTCCATCAGTAGAGAGAGAAATGGCTTCATTGTATAGTCTGCTTTCCATCATCTGAAGTAATGGAGGGCTGGTATAGGCTGATAATGGGAAAATGGGGATAATATAGTTATTATTGCTTCTGGATGCCGAGGAAAATGTCTTGGTAGAAGGATTAAAAAGGGGAATGTAAAGACCCCCAGCTGGCCAGTGTGCTAGAGTTTTCTTGTTTATCAAAGCCTCAACAACATATGTAACTACTGTATTATGGTCTGTAGTATCACCAATCTACAAGCGCAGATCATTAACCCAGTTTAAGAACCCATGAGATTGGATTAAAGCTCATAGATTTATTATTTTTAAAAAACATTTCCAATTCTTTGCTTTTGCCTTACAGTTTCTAGGCCTTCATCATGTGCATTTTTAAACTTTTCTCAAGCACAGCGACAGTGTGAAAAATCCCTCACTTCCTTTTTATTTTTAAAATGAAACCTAAACGAATACAAAGCCACTTAAGTTGGAGAACCGAATTTTTTTTTTAAATGAAAGTTTTGGCCAGGTTTTTGGTAATCCAGTGAGGTTTGGCGGCACTGCAGGAATTTTGGACACAATGATTGCTTACCAGAGTTAAACTGAAACAGAAAAAGAAAAGGGAGAATTTTAGAAGTTCCTTTTCCCTTTATTGCTACTATATCCGTTTGGGATTTTATTTCTGCTGAGCCTATTAGTTTAATGCTACAGGTGTGGCCCTCACTGACAAGTGATACTCTCTCTCTTTGCCTCTTTCCTACAGCTCTCCTCTTATGCCCCTCAGCCCAGCTTCTCCTGATTCACTCAGATACTTCAGGTCTCTTGTGTTGTCTTTCTCTCTATGGCCCTTCTGGACAATCTTCACAGTTGAGCCTTTTCTAGGTCTTGCACCAACATCCTCCTCTTCTGATTGCAAAGGCAGCTGTACCCCGTCTTCCCTTGCTATCTCCTGCTTCCTGGCATGGAGGATATGGAGTAAGATGCAGAAAGACCTTGCTGCTTTTTGGTAAGGAAGAGAGGTTTTACTCCCAGCCAGGATGGGTTATGGGGCTAGGGCCCAGCAGGCTCTCAGCTCAGCCACTGTATCTCCCACTAAAGGACAAAAAGTGAGCAACCATCTTTATTTTCACTTGCTTAAATAAACCTGCAACTGAAACAAGCTTCTTTCTTATTTTCATCTATGACATAACAAACTGCAGGTCTAAGGTAGTGGTTACTACAGTGGTAAATAACAGCAGTTACTTACTTTCCTAGCTGAAGCAAAAAAAAGATATTTTTGTCCAGGATTCCTGGAAACTTACTGGTAATCAAAGCAAAATCTTGTTGTTCTCTGCAGATAGTGATACTTTTTTCAAGAGCTCAGCTATTGGTCTCACCCTTACAATTTTAAAATAGATACCAGCTGGCCCACATGAGCAGCCCTCCAATAACTCAGTTTGCATGGAAGTAGAAAAGTGACACAGCTGTAAAGTAAGAAAAGTTTGTAGCTAGCTTCCAAGGACAATTACTAAAAATGAGATGCTATGTAAAGAAGAAAAAAGGTGTCCTTTAAAATAGATCTTTAAAGAAAAAACACTGTGCCTTCTTGAAAATAAAATCTCAGGCAAATAGCAACTTCTCCTGCTTGCCCCCATACCAACAATCTTGAGTATTTGAAGGATTGTAAATAATGAGGACTCAGTCATCTTCTTGGAGATGATGATGTTGTTATTGAAAGCACTTAACTGGGGTCTTGGTTTTAAGGAGAAATATTCCTCAGTGCATTACTGCTGTGAATTATAAGTGCTGAGTTTCCAAGTATTTCCAAGCACATGCTTCACATTAAAATGTAGGATTTTCTTCTAATTTCTTATCCACTAATGGATAAACTCTACTGAGGTTTTGAGTGCAAAGACATCAGGGGAACATACAGATAATTTATTTTACTGTATAAGCAAAGTCTTCCTGAAGTCCATCACACGTCTTGCAGCTGGTCATACAAAAAGTAAATGAGAACTATCACCTGAATTTTATTTTATTACATTTACCTTCAACACTAAGGAACTGTATAATCCAATATAGAACCTAGGTGAGAAGAGTCTAATCCAAACCAGTAGTTGATATCATATTCCATTTTCTGATGCTTAATTTCAAGCAGTTCCATGGAAAGTTATGTAGACTCTTTCCTGATGTGGATCATAAGGTCATTTCAAGTGCATGTTGACTGTGGATCTGTTCAGGGTGGTGAAGAAAAGTTACCTCTGCTGACACCAGCATCATTTCGCACAAAAGATATAGGAGAAAGAAAATCAATTCAACAGTTGTGCTCTTGTGCACTTAATTTGGAGAACAGTCATATGTTTCCTATAAAACTTGTTACAGCTTTTTGGGAAAGGGACTAGGGAAAGGGGTCTTGTTTGATATTATGCCTGGTTTAGTTTCTGAGAAATGTTTTCCTTTCTGTTTGGACAAATAAGTGCAGAACAGTATTGCTGAAACCAGAACACCAGTGAGTATACCTGTCCTACTAGTTCCAGTCTGGTGCAAATCCCAGTGATAAATGCATTGCTGAAGTCCAGTATGCGAGAAAAATCAACCAAGACTGACTGTCACTGAATCAGAGCTGTAGGGACATAACCTTTCTGCTCTGATGTGGATCTGACCAAAGCAGGAACAATAGGAGGTTGGAGCAAGGGCTTTAAGCTGTGACTTTATTGCTTCTGCTGCTGTTAACATATTGTATTACCACAAATTGCGCAGCCCAGGTTGCTAGCTTTGAGGCTCCAGTCTCAGCCTCCACGTACAGCATTTTCATTGATCCTTATCTAGACAAGCAACTTGTTTTGCTGCTAGGATTATAATTTTCTTTAAGAGAGTGATCAGTGCAACCCATGTTCTTTCCTCCAGCGCAAAAAACCACACTAATTAAAAATGTTTCTAGGCAGCTGGCACTGGCGTATGAGACTAAAAGATGTTTGCCACTTTTATGGAGAGGAAAGGGAATCCCGGTAACAGAAGAGTTTATAGTCAAACATTTAAGGCCAATATGAACACAGAAAAGTTTGCGTCCTTTTGTTCATGTTGCTAATAAGAACCATTTAGAATATGGCTCTTTCAAGCAAATTCTATTCCCAGAAAACACAAAACAAATGAAACTGGAGCATTTAGTACAAGACTATAATGTGGCATGCTAATTAGTATGTAAGAATTAATTAGTATAAGGAAGAATAATATTCTGTGGGCCAAATTCTTTGGTGACTTCAGTGGGAGAAGTGCCTGTATACCTGAGGGTAATATTTAGATAGCCCTTTGATCTTAACTTCTGGAGCTCAAATGCTAAACTTTGTTAAAAATTGTTTCTTAGAGCACATTTTTAAAATACAGACAGCCATTCCCAGAGGCAGATACATCCAGTTTGTGGCTGGGGCAAGGGTGACCACATCGACTTTGCAGAAAGCAGCATCACAGGACTGGGGACCTTGGCAGTGCTAAAATGTGATTTTTACTTTTGCAGTCTGTAATTATTTTACTTTTTGTATTGTTCTAAGACTTTTTTTCCTCTTCTCCGATCTCTGCCTCTCGTTCCTGTCCCTACCGCAGGCGCTGCTGACCCTCCGAGTGTGATAAATGCTGAATCAGCTGGTTGTGTGGCAGTGCCCTCATGGGGGGGGGGGAAGGGCAGGAGACTGTGATATGTGGGAGTAATGATAATTATTTTTTAACTGGGTTTCCTTTCAGACTAATTCTCAGTTGGATTTACAACTCTTGATTTTTTCAGGCCACTGCTTCCCCTTCCCTAAAATGGCTCAATGAGGCTGTTATTTTTTGCAGTATATCAGGAGGAATAATAAATTGGGGTATTTTGTATATTGGTAAAGGCATTTCACCATAGTATTGGATTGCCTGGCAATATTTAATGTACTTGTTGCCATCGTTCTTTTGAGTAGTGCTGTTGCTCCTGTTTTACAGATGAGGCCAAAGAAACCCACGTGCAGCTCACTAAAATCAAGGGTCAGGTACCCAAGAGTTTTTCTGGTTCTCTATCTTTATATTTTGACCAAGATGAGGTAGAAAAAGGGGGACTAGTTCCAGGCTGCGAAGCTCTTCCAGTAATTCCCTTGTGACTGCTGTCTTGCACTGAGAGCTCTGTCCCAAGGAAAGCTGTCTCATGATCTCAGTTTTGTCCTCGAGCAGCTCTGCTGGCCTCTGTATCTGCTGTAGGAGAAACTTTGCCCTACACCTGTAGCAAAATGATCCATTACCATTTTGTGTGTCCAAGGAGAGGTCAGATGGATCAGACGTATGTAAAAATAAACATCTTTGAAAATCAAAATACAGATTCCCAAGGATCATATACTATAACTTGGTAATGACATTAGTGTTGTCCATGCATGAATGCTTTACTAGTGTAAAAGAATTCCCCTTTTGGCCTCTAAAATTTCAGGAATATGTCTTTTTATTTAATAAGGAGAGCTTTATTTGCTCACCTTTGGGATAATGTAATTCAAGCTCATGACTCTTCCCTCTCGAGAGAGCGTCAGAGCAGCTCTGATCGCAACATCATGACTGAGTGGTTGGGGTTGCGCTTGCTGAATCCCAGGAGAGACATGGTTCTGTGGTTCAAGGGCTTCCCTCTTCTTTTTTGGCAGATAGAGTATTGGATGCTGATCCAGCATACTAGGAGAATGATCCTTTTCTTCCTTCAGATATCTCCTCAGCTGCTGAGCAGCTGAAGAGCTGACAGAATTAAATTACATTGCCGTTGCTGCTATTAACAAAGAGTAAAGAGAAACTGTTACATCTGGCACCACTTCTTTGCCAGAGTCTTCATTTAATTGTTTTCTAATTTGAAGAAAACCACAAATGACAAGATGAAACTGCTAGAAATGTAAATACAAGAGTCAAATTGCTCTTGTCAGATTTCTAGTTCACAAACCACGGTAATGTGATTCTGCATATCTGACCAATAAATAGGGTTTATAGTCAGGAGATGCTGTTGATTTCTCTCTCCATGTTCGCAGTCCCCTCACTTACAGTCACAAAAATTCTTTCATTTGAAACAACACCGAACATGCTGACTTTGAGGATCCAGCCTGACAGCTGCCAACTTCTTCGGGGTATGCTCCAAGAGAGCGTTCCTCCTTGGCAAGAAATGGGGAATCCAGACTGAGCTGCCTAGGGAAGGTCTCATTACTTATTCTCTGCCACTTTTACAATGATTTTTTTTACCTCAATAGTAGTCAGGTAACGGTGAAATACATTCGAAAAATGCTGGAAGTTTTACAGACTGTGACATGAAGGGTCATCTAATCTTTAAATGCATGATTAAAAGTCAGTATTTATGCTCTTCTCTGAAAATACAAAAAAAATAGTATCACTAGTCAAAGATTTTTATCTAATCTTTTAGCAAAAAGATTGACCCACAGATAAAAAATATAAAGCTAAGTATTCCTGAATAGATTCTTTTGAAGAATAAGAATTATCCTTCGGAAAGTCCTTATGAACAATAAAATCAAAGTTATTTTATCAATGACTTGTTAGCCAAAACCAGGAAATCGACAGTTAAAAGGCAAAAATGCAAGTAAAATCTGCAAGCTAATGTTTATTTTAAACTGATGCCTGACACTTAGAAAGTTACAGGCACAGTCCTGAGCTCCACAGGGCACTTTTACAACAGTCAAATAATGAAATCAATCACCAGTAAGGGATTCCCTGGCTAAAAGAAATACCCAGGTAACGTAAGGCCTCTTTATTCCTTTACAAATAAGTTATAGCCTATCAGTGCTGGCAGTGTCTGGCAGATAGCTGACCCTTTTGTGAGATGTCCCCACTGCAGCTTTGAATGACACTGTTGGCCAAGTTGCTGAAACTCATATATTTCCTTTGAAGCTGCCTCATTGTAGAGGCTAACAACCTTACTGGATTGATCCCTATCTGCTGCACGGGTCAGCTAGCAGGTCGGTTTGAAGGACAGCTCGTTGGGGCTGCAATGTCCCCGTGTGTGGAGTGTTATCAAAATGCCGCATTGCCGATCTGTTTGAGTTTGGTTTGTTTGCTGTGGAGTTCTTGCAGCGAAGCTAAACATTGCTCACGACGTGACTTAAACGCAGAGCTGCAAGAAAGGAGCAGAGCCCTGGGGGGCCAGAGAGAAGCGCAGCCAACAAGCACCAGTAGAAAGTGCAGCTGTCATAGAAGAGAGAGAAGTTAAAAAGGGAAGGGGAAAAAAAGCCTTGACTGTCCCTCAGGGGCAAGGGCTGCTGTCGTTCCAAATGCCGACAGCTTTCCAAACCTAAACCAAAGCTATAAAATATGAAATATAATGAACAAAAGTTGGCACCCACCCATGTGTAGCTGTCAACCTAATAAAAACAAAACTATCTGGCAGCTGGCACTTAGGTGCTGGGAGGTGCCAACTCTAGACTCCTGCAGAACAAGCCTTGCCTTTGCCTTCCACTTTTGGGGGTTTGCTTGATTTTTAAACTGTGCAGCCTGCTCAGCTCCCACATGCAAGACAAGAGGGTGAGGGGAAAAAAGGTACCTCCACACCTAGGCAGACCTTGGGCAGCCAAATGAGCTTCTCTAAACAGTGAGTCCCCTAACGCTTTTCTGCTTAGGGAGGGCAAGCAGGAAGGGGGTGATGGAGATGGGATATTACCACACTTCCATTCCACTTGTCTTTTACTTATTAAGCACCAGTCCAAACTGTTGAGCTGGTCAAGGTGAGTGGAACTGACGTACTCTTGATGTGGACCATATGCAGATTTGATGGTACAAGGCTGCCAAAGGGCATACCCCTGAGTTGGGACTTTTTTGACATTTGTTTTAGGAAACTGATAAAAATTTGATATCTATAAACCATCTAGCAACCAAAGGTAGGATTCATGGAGGAGAGAAAGTGATCACTCTTTCCCTGTAGTAGGGCTGGGGCAAGTGTAGGGTCTTTCTTCGGTAACTAGTAATTCAGGACAGTTAGCAAGATGAGCAGATCAAAGCAGCTGATGATGAGGCCCCTACATCTCCACTCTATAAGAGTCAGGGGCTTTACTCTGAATTAGTTTTAGTCTGTGGTTTGGAGCAGTCTGAAGGACCAGGTATTGTTCTGGACTTGTTCCACAAGACGTTGGAGCACACTTGGTATGCGCCTGGAGTGGAGCCTCTCATGTCACTTCCTCAAAGAGGAATCTCATTCACGTGTGGAAGAGGCACACTGTGGACAAAAGGAACGCATGGTAGGTGGGGATGAGTAGACGACTCACTTCAGAGCCGCACTACTGTGCCAAACCGAAACACTGGCATAGATACCACCAGGGAGTTGCACAGTCCTTAGATAGAGAACGTTTTAAGAGCAGAATCTGGCATTCGGGGAGCAATCAGGTTGCAATGCTCTGTGGTTTAACTCTATGCTCCCCAGGGAGACTGGTCCCCAGCTCCACTGGAGAAGCAGCCTGCTTTCCAAGGCGGTCCTAACAGCATGCAGTAACACATGTGGGAGGAATTGTAGTAGAGCCGGGCCTTTAATCCTGAGGCAGTGTCAAGATACTATACCTGCTCTGTGCCCCACACTCCAGGAATAAATAGCTACCTGCAATCATACTGCAGGCAGATTGTTTTGCATTTTCTCTCAAAACTCCTGTTCAGTATACAAATCTGCTTTGAATGTCTCTCTCACTCCTCACAGACAAATTGCTCAGTGGAATCTCCTGTGAATCTTCCTCTCTGTAGATTAGAAAGTATTTGTTCATTTTTATGAAGGGCAGCCTCTCGATATTTAGTGCAAACAGACCATCCCTCAGGCACCTGACATTCATGGCAAACAGACAAGTCTTTTGGTAAATGACAGTGGCCCAGCAGAGTGGAGAAAGCAGTTGGTTACAAACATTCAAGGGCAGAGAGTGAAGCTTTCCATAGCAAGGACAACATGCTCATGGCTGGGTGCAGCCTCCTCCACTTATCTGCCAGCAGGCTCGTCCATGCTTTAAGGGTCTGGGGGTTGCCTTTGTTTTTAATAAAATAGCTTTTCAGTCACATCCCCACCACCACCAACTTTCAGTGGGGCCAAACCAACAGACACCAGTTGTCCCACAGGCTCATTGCCTTTGGTGGTAGAAGCCAGTCTGTCCAGCAGGAACCAGGTCGCCTTACACTGTCCACTTCTATTACTTTTTCTGTAATGACCTGTACAAAACTGATTCTCCTGCAGTTTAGCCCATTGTTGGACTACAAAATTTGCATTAAGCACTTCCTAGTTAAGGGTATTTAAAAAGTCTGCCCTTCATTGATTTTAAAGAGGATCTGAAAGTGGCCACAAACAGTCATGGCACAGGTTATAGAAAGCATTAGTTTTGTGTAATAAACTAAGACTGTGTGAGGGATTTTTTGCTCCTGAGACATTCTCATTCTGACACATGGGATAGGGAACTGCATGCTGATGGTCAGATACCTTGCTCTCCCACATCAGAAGTGTTTTGTACTTTCATCCAGCCCAGGAATGGACTTCTGAGATTGAGGGAGGGAATCTGAAGCCTAGGCAATGCTTATTCCTGCTTTTGCTGGTGTTGCTGCAGACAACGCAGAGAAGTATGCAAACTCTGTCACGTGAGAAGGCTTCCTCATCCTCAGTGGCATGTCTTTACTGCTGTAAAAAATCATAACACATTATACAATTTTTTTTTCAATTTTTGCAACATGCGCAGCCAAATGTAAGGGGCCAAAAAGCAGCTCTTCTCTGATACTGAGCCCCACCAGACCCTGCTGGTGTTAAAGCACACTGGAACTAAGCACACTTTGGCTTTTGCGTATTTAAGTCTTCTGACGCCCATGCCCAGAGAGAGAGAACACATTAATCCTATATAGTTGCTTAAGAGCATTTGCATGAGAACAGAGGGTTTTTTGGCTGAAAGGAAATTTTCATTAAACATAACCTACGTGGAGATGTGATCTGTCATAGCCAGCTTACTAATGGTTAGTTGCATTATAAGCAAATAGGTGTGTTATGTATTGTTTATCTAGCTCTTATACATAATTAAGGTTGTAGTAGAAAGATTTGCTTCCATTTCACTCTGTTTTACTGCCGGTGGGTCTGCCTAATGTCTGCTTACATCCCTGGTTTATGTCACTCATTGCTATGGGGAGGCTTTTGGAATTTGTTCTTATATTTCCATGTGCTGTTGTGTCAAGATGAAAAAAGGAGCAAAAATGGCAGTGTTTGCATAGCAAATGTGAAGATCCCAGTGAAAATATAAGGCCAGGTAACCCAGGCTTAAACCATTGATGCTTTTTTCTTATTTGAGTTTTGAACAGTGGCCATGTAAATTCTCTTTTCTGATACCAGAGGCATCCTTAACTTTTCACACGAGGTGTGCTACAAACCCAAGGAAGGGAATTTCAGCATGGAAGTCAGATATGAAATACCATCAGTGAGGGTGATTCACTGCTGGAATGTATTTCCACAGGACATGGGAGATTTTGTTCTCCTTTAGCCATATAAAAGTTGAGTGTTCATATTAGGCTAGCTATCCAGGATCCAGCAAAAGCTAACAGTGAGAGAGGTACCTTCAGAGTGACTCCAGACAATTTGTCTTGAGATATGTTGAAACCCTTGCAGAGGTACTTGCTTTTCTCCACTGACTGCTGAAGGAGACTTGATGACTATCTTAAACTGGATGGCTAACTGCTAAGGAGTTAAATTTAGGTTATGTTAAGTTAGTCTTGCCCATAGAGGCTTTCTAAGATATGGTCTAGCTGAACCACAAGCTTCTTGGTTTAGATGCCTGGATTGCTGACTGCAAGCCTGGGGATGTGCTATACAGAAGGTCAGGTTGGACAACAGATTGGATAATCACAACAGGCCTTCCACCCCATGTTGATTTGGATATAGGGCCAGGACTGCCATTTGCATGTTGCAGACTCCATTGAGACAGCCTGCCTCAGTAGTAGGAGAGAAGTATCGCCCAGAGAGGTGCTGTTGGGAGCTGCAGATGGTTTTCCAGATAGGAAAGCTGCATATGGGGAGAGCCTGAACAATGGTTCATTCAGGATGGTCTCTCTGGGACAGCATGCAGATTGTTCTGGCTGCAGAAAGAATCTCCTTTGGAGAAGATATTCTTTCCTCACTCTTGAGACAGGGAGACAGAGCAATGTCACTGAAACAATGCTTCAGAAAGACCTTCTAGGGAGGTTTCTCTTTAGTCTTATTTGAAATGCTAGAAGTCCAATTTTTTTGTTGTTTTGTTTTAATGATACATTCTTGCAAGGATTCAATCTGTCATCAGAGGGTGTATGAAGTTCCCTCTGACAATTATGGGGGTTCCACCCATAGATCAAAAAAAAAAAAAAAAGGAAGGAGAAAAGAGGAAGAAAGAAAGAATAGCTCCTTGTCTATCAGCAGTCCAAGCCCAGCAACTGCACTGTGCCAAAGGCTGCACAGCATGTAAGTTGTTGTGATCATTCCCATCAGAAAACAAAATTGTTAGTTAGGAACAACTCGAAAGATTTCACATGGGTAGTGTTTGCACGCACCCAAATTAGTAGCAGGTGTTCTAGCCTATTGTATGTTGGTTTTTTTGGAAAAGGAGTGCTGCCAGGTCAGCGATAGAAGGGGTTCGTGTCCCCTTCTCCCCCTCCTCGCCCTCAGCTTCCAATCCACACTGATCTCTGGCTTGGCCATCCTGGATGCTTTCTTGTCATCAACACTATCAGTAATGGTTTCCTCGCTTCGGGTATGAGTCGGGCTGTGCTCCGTGCCAGAATCCTTTGGAAGGAAATCATTCCGAGTCAGCCTAATGCCGTAACAAGCTCTGCAACAGCTGCAGCAGTGATATGCTGGCAAGCTGTGTTGACCTTTTAAAATGAATAAAGAATGACTATTTCTACAGTACATATAACTCTTGTCCCAACCCCTATCTGTGTGCCCAGACAGTGCAGGCATGCTGTTGAATTTGCAAGGAAGCATTTTTTATTTTTGTTTTTTTTTAATGTCAAGTTTTATCTTGGCCTGTAAAATTATTTTACAAGGGGTAATTCTCTGAAGTGTGAAGTCATATTACCCCATTCTAGAGGATGGTAAATTGAGGTGCCGAGAGCCTAAGCAATTTCATAATGGTCATACACTGTACTTGCAGCAGGCATGAGAAGAAACTGGATCTCAGTACCCTGTTAATCCAAGCTCCTTCTTTTAAAGAAAAATGTGATTGAGGAAACTCTGTGTTTTATCAGCAATCTTTTCCAGCGGTCTGCAGTTTAGACACTTCAGAAGCCAGAGAAATCCAAACCCAAATCTTGTTTACTAACCACTTAAAAATCCCCTCCATGAGTTTGCCTTGCACACAATACCTATTGCTACTCCTACAGGGCAGGACGGTGAAAATGTTTGGAGATCTTTGCAGCTGGTAATCTGGCATCATTCCTTGGAGAAGAAAAGCTGTACTGAAAAACTCCAATTAAAAATGTTGAATCATAATTTAGTGGAACAT
This sequence comes from Apteryx mantelli, assembly GCF_036417845.1. Classification (NCBI taxonomy): domain Eukaryota; kingdom Metazoa; phylum Chordata; class Aves; order Apterygiformes; family Apterygidae; genus Apteryx; species Apteryx mantelli. The sequence continues at coordinate 10,539,298 of NC_089991.1, read as the reverse complement.
CTCAGCAAATAGGTTTTATGGAGACTGACTGGTTTCACCAAACTTGTGGTTACCTGTTAGCTCAGCTATCTCTGTAGCAGCTCATTGGAGTGTCGCCAGAGAGATATTTCCAAGGTCCTCAGTCCTACAGCATCCCAACAGGGAGACTGCCCTAGAGTTCAGGTGCCCGGGTACATAGGAGTCCTTGGTCCAGCAGTAGCTCCTCAGACTGGGATGCTCTATGTCCTTTCAGAGTTTCAATTTTGAAATGTTGAGTTTTGTTTCAAATTAGAGCAAAAGCCCGGTATGGAGCTAGACTTCATCAGTGAGCTCTTGTTGATGAAATCAACCTGAGAGCTCTTGTTTCTAAACCATCAGCACTGGTTTAGAAATCTTGAAACCCAGCTTCTGCTTTCTGCTCTGTCAGACACTTCCTGTATGACCTGAAGGAAAGCACTTATTATTTGTGTGCCTCAGTCACCCCCGAGGAAAAAGGAAACATGAGCACTTCTTGACCTCACCAAAATCATCGCAATGAAAGTAGCAGGTATGCAAATTCTAGAGCTGTGTAGAGTTGTATAAATGGCATAGATATGTGTTGATTTTTAGCTATTTTGGTGATGCAGTAGGAAAAATCCATCTATTAATCCAAAGCATAAGACCCACAAAACTTATGGGAAATAAATACATTTCAATTAATGTGCTTTCATATTACATCTGTTTTCAAAAAATGTTCATGAAATCGTTGCAACTGAAGTGTCAGGAATGCGGGCTTATTGAAACTTCTATTTTCTGCTGGAAAGAGGGCAAGTTTAATGAAGTTTTTCATTACTAGCACTAGCTTTTTTTTTTTAATGTTTCAAATTATCAAAATGCTCTCTTCCCGTATTTTCCAAATGAAAAAATACATTTTTTCTGACTTCTTGTTTCAGAAAGTCACTCAATGTCTACAAAAATAGTAATAATTAAATTAAACATTTCAAAACTATTTGAGACAAAATGTTTCACTTGGAGTGAACTGCTCATCTCCCACTCACAGCAATTGTCATTTTAGACTTTCATCTCAATTCAGGATGCAGCTTTTTGCTAAAATTGTGACTACATGGATGAAAAATTTTTTCCTGTGCAGTGTTAATGTCCACATAACAGTACAAAAGCTATTTTTTATGAAGATGCACTAAAATCAAGGCTGTTGTCAATGAATCATGAAAGCAGGCTTGCCTGTTGAGTTTTCCATAATTCTCTAGGAAAACTCTTATTTTCTACCTCGCTCAGTACAGGCAAACAATGTACGCTGGAGACATTGTGGTCCATATGGAGAGGAATGTTGAACCCAAGCCAGATGTTTGTAAACCTTAACTTTGAAATGTGGCACAATACCACAAGCTGTCAAGTTGTGTAAAAGCTTAAGCAAAGACAAAAACAGAACGTAATATTTACCAGATGAGATTTCTCTGTAATCTTGTTGGAATTTTGGGAGTATCCAACTTTCATGGATTTCGAAATGAGCCCTGTATCTTTTTTTTTTCTCTCTCTCTCTCTCTTATGAAGAGGGATGAAAAAAAAAAACCAAACAGGCTAATAAAAGGGAAACATTTGACATGGGCAAACAATGGACTTTGAATGTCCTTGGGCAATTTCAGATGGGTATATATTTCTTTGAAGACTGAATCCCATAGAAGATGCACATTTTTGGCATCATATTTAAAGAATTTTCCTGAAAAAAAAATCTATTTCTGGAACAATTTACTAAATTGGTAGTAAGTAGGACAATACCATAGTATTAACAACATTTTTCATAATGCCTGAATTATTGCAGTGACATATGTTAAAACACTACAGAGCTATCCAACATATTTTACATCTTTTGCCAAAAATAATTTAATTCATCCATATAAAGAGATGAGTAAAATATTTCACTACTTGAATTAAAGACATACGGCTCAATTAATCCAGAAATAAAACACTAGTTCAAGGAGTCTAAGGTGACTGTTTTTTTTCCTTTTGCTGAAAAACTTCTTATCCTTGTTAGTTTCTTGTTATCATGGTGCTGATCTCCACAGCACCAAGCTGGTACCCTATTAGATTCCCATCATGGAACAACCTCTTCACCCACTACTTAAAAATTGAAGGCCTGACTGTAGACAGGATCCTAGGGCTTTTTGCATTGCTCAGCTGGTCCAAGGGGAGCTGGACTCTGGCTAAAGACAAGGAGCCGAGAATCCACCTGGGAGAAGTGAGAGGGGAAAGCTGCAGAGAGGGATCCTCAACCTTCAGAAAGATAATTGCTCCAGAGACTGAAGTTGATTGTGTGTGTGATGGGGAGACCAACCAGTATCTGCCATGTCTCAGCTGGCAGAAGATCAGGGAGCGATTCTGTCCAGCTGGCATAATTTATTGCAGCCACTAGGCTGCTCAATATCACCCTGCATGAGACTGGCAAGGATTGCTTTGTAGACTCTGGGATTTCTCCAATACTTGAGACACCTCCCCTGTACTTATGTTTGCTGTAAGAGAGACATATATAGCATATATATTGTGGTGGTGAAGAGAACATTTGTTGGAGTCACTGAATTGACGCCAGCAGTTCTGTCCTTTTCAAAATATTCTCAAGATTCAAACATAGCAAATGCATAAATCTGCAAAGAATGATGGGCTATTTTGAGGGCTACTTTGGAACTGATTCCCAGAATCAAGGAAACGATTTTGGTGCATTCTGTTGAATCTCTGCTAAAACACAACTGGGAACAGTGACTTGTATCACTTTACACACATCAGACTCATAGAGATTGTTGTTTGTTTTGGTTTGTTTTGCTGTTTGTGCCAACAGCAATTGAATTTAAGGACTTCATTTTCCAGGAAGTCTTCATCCAGCTGCTGAATCTGTGTGCACAACATTTGCATGCTCAAACAATGGACTGTGAATATACAAACAGTATTTGTGTGCACAAATCAAGTCATTAGCACGTGAGATAATTTGCATTGCAAATTGAGTGTCAGACTTTCAATATTTGGCTCTCATTAAGCCTATGAGACAGAGGAGAAGAAAGAAATACAGAAGTCTTGAAACTTTCTTTTCTGAGCATAGTAAAATGCAGTTGTGAAGAGATCTTTCCAAGTTGATTTAGATGCATGGAAAACACAGGCTTTGGTTGTATATTCATACCAATCCACTTCAGGCAATCAGAGACTGAAGTCAGATAGCTAAGTTGCTTATGAAGTCAGTACAGGAGAAGATGCATCTCCAGGCTGGTTATTCAAAGCACATAAATTAGATATCTAAAATAGCAAAAAATGTATGATACAGTGACTTCTTTAGTTACCATTGTTTTGAACCAATAGCGAACTACAAAAAAATTGTCAGCTTCCTCCCTCCTCCCCCCAACCATTTTGAACTGATCTGTTAGTAATTGACTTATAATACTGGTCAACAAGGCATACGCATCAGGCATGAACCTCTCTCTCCAAACACTGCAGAGCTAAGACTTCAGTTTGTTGCTAACAAATCAGACATGAGCAAGTAAATAACATAAGCATCAGGATGTTCTAAGATCACCTAACAACTCAGGAAGTTTTCAGTACATGGCTGTGGGCACAAAGATCTCCCTTGCTCTGAATAAACAGTAGCTTCCATTTTCCCTAGTAGCTGTTGTTTTGAGATTGTAATGAAAGTTCCCACATAGCAGCCCCCAAGTTCCTGGGTAAGATTTCAGCTGGAATAGTTTCCTCTGTTATTTTCACGGTCCTTTATTTGAACGTTATTCGCTTGATTCTTCTCCTAAAGACCTCCCAGTAGGAGTTCCACAAGCAAAATTCTTGAAAGTCATCAGCCTGTATTTTGCCTGGAAAAATGAGTGTTTGCTAAATGGTTAGTAAGTCATGTGTGATCAACAGGCACCTCACTTCTATTACTTTCAATAAAAACAGCTCCTGGAAATGCTCTGATTCTAGGAAAGGGCTAGGATTGCCTTTTCTGGATGTGCTTTGTGAACAGGCAGGCCTTGTCAGATTGGATCACACCCCTGTTCCATCCACCTCAATACCCCAAATCCCAGATATTTTCTCAGGAAAGTGAGGAAACCCTGACGTCTGCAAAGGTCCAGTAACCTGTTTCCATGAAGAACATCTCATATTAGTCTCCAATAGGTAGAACTGGGCATAAACCCCAAAACAAGAAGTTCAGCATCCCTGCCAGAAGTTGTTTATTACTAGTTCTTGTTGATGTGAGTAAAAATGCAAATGTTTTTCCTATTAATGATATACTACAGGAGCCAGAGATAAAAGTCCAAAACTTTTGTGGTTTGAAAGCTGGCAGGCTGGTTTGGATCACTTTTATAGATACGGATGTGGAAGATAAATGTTTGAAATCAGTGAAGATTTGGGTGTGAAATGCCTTTGAACAAGGGGTTTCATTTGCCTCAAGGTGAGCTAATATGGCTTGTGCTAAAAGGATATATAGAAGGACATTGCAGGTAGAGAGTGAGGTGGAAGGAGAGCTGTACTAATACCTTAAAAAAATCACTTACTACAAAGTGGATTGTTAATTTAGACTTGTTTTCTTAGCTGCTATTTTTTTAATACAAGACTGAGACAGAAGACGCATGAGATGTAATAATTACCCATCAAGACTTGACTTTAAAAAAAGGAGAAACAACAACCTGAAAACAGAAATAGAAGTTGTGAGGAAAGGGGAAAAAAGGGAATGGAATTCATTTATTCAATTCTGGTATTAAGGGAAAACCAAGGTTAAAAAGGAAAAAAAAAAAGTATGTCTTTGCAAAGCTCTAATAGATATGCCAGATCCTCTCTTTTGCTTTCAGCAATTGTGGTGCATATTGTTGGCAGTGGTTCAAAGAAATGAAGTGTTCGTTCCCTGGGAATTGTCTTTCACACAAAAAAAGTAATTAGAGGAATAAAAGAATATGATGTATTAGAAAATGGGAGCCATAACAAACTACCAAGCAAGCTGCCATGGCTAATTCTTCTTAACATTCTTTTAACTGCTTTCAGAACTTGTAACTGCATCCCAAACATTTCACATTTTCAATCTAGCTGAAAAATTCTGTAAGGCCCATCTGATGAGGGCAGACATGTCAAACATCTAAGTGCGGATTGTGTGTCCTAGTGACAAATATGTTCCCTTGGTGTAGGAAAAGGGCCAGAAGGTACAAAGGGAGAGAGTAATCTATTTATAACTTTTACAATGCCTTGTAAGAGGAGATCTTGGGAACTCTTCTCCTGGGGTGGCTGATTGTGCTCTCTCTGATGTGGACTCTGCTAAGTACGGGTAGGAATCCTATTACTGACCACTACAAAGAACTGCATCGTTTAGTTCAGAATATAAAATTCATATTATGAATGCTGTATGGGGGTGGAGAGGGGAACGAAGTAATATTAGCCTTCTGAAGAAGAGGAGACTGTCATGAATAATGCAACAGTGGCTCTCCATGAGTCACACAAATGGATCGAATTTAAGATTCCTTTCCCAGTGATAAGGTCATCCATAGGGATGCTTTGCATTTCTGCAGCACTTCCCAGGTACAAGTCTCAAAGCATTATGAAGACCATAAAGGGCAGAGATTATTACAGAACCTGAGAGATTGGCGTATTTGGTATATTAAAATCCCAGATCCAGATGTGGAGAAAGGACAAGGAAAGGAAGGAAGGCAAAACAGAGATAACCACTTAGTTGGCACAGACTGGGACAGCGTACAGCCTAGCTCTGCCCCCTGAGTTTGCCCTTTCATCATTAGGCAAAGTTCTTTCCCTTTTGATTTCCAATAGTGGCCTTGTGGCCGGTGCTGAGGGCTGATCCTGTACAAACCTCCATGGGCTCTCCAAGCTCTGGTCCTATGGCTTTCCCCTTTGTTGTCTTCTCCTTGAAATGCTGAGTTTTACCATATGTCAGAAGTCTGCAGTTTCTTACCTTGCCCACTTACAAAAGGAAATCTTCCAGGTATAGCCCAGGAAATCCATACTGATCAGACAGTTGTTAGTTGTTTGCCCAGGCTTTGTCTTGGTGCTAACACGGACGTCTATGAAGGATGGATGGAAGTTTATATCAGTGACTCTGTCCCAAAAAAGGGTTTTTGAAAAAGTCGAGGGAAATTTGGTATCTAAAAGCAGCCACTGTATCCTTTAAGCTATCAGTGTCATTAGCAATGATTTTGTCAAGGGACATGGTCTAGTACTGCATGACACTGTGCTGCAAATAGCAAAGCTGGATCCTAAGGGCAGCTTTTTGCATCCCAGGCATTTCCTGCATGGACCTGATGGCCCATGGCTTCCCTTCCCAGCGTCTGTTTTGAACCTTCCCAGGCAAAGCCTCCTGGAAGAGCTGCTCTCTGGGCACCTCGGACATACCCTGGTGGCTACCTCATGACGGTGGCCAGGGGAGGGCAGACAGCACTGCCAGCACCACAGCTCCTGAGGGGCCAAGCACTCTTGGGCAAAGCTGCCTGCTGACCACCGAGATAATGTTGAGCGCATCTCCTAGTGACAATCTGCTGTCCCTTCAAGATACAGAAGCTAGTAGTATCAGAGCATGTGTGCTGCTTCATTGATGTATAACTTTCACTGTAACAAGCACAAAGAGGTCAATGCCAGACACAGAAACTATGACTTGCTGAGAGAAAAACATAACTCCATGGGCTGAGAGAATGGACCTCAGCAGAGTCCCATCAGTTGTGGCCCCAGACTGTGGCAGCTGCATGCTGATACAATTCTTCTGTGTGTTTTGGGTAGAAAATCAGAATTTCTGCTGCTTTTTTTTAGCTTGTGTTAACAGCACCATTATTGAAGTGGCAACACACCTTTAGGTTAAAAAAAATCCTTGATGGTCTCTGCTAATGCCATCTGCAACAGTTCGTAACTTTGTGAGCAAATAAAAGGATATTATCTTCAGACAAGGTTATAACTCCTTCGTCCTATGGAACTGAGTCTATAAGACCATTTGACTAAGAATAAGCATTTGACCCAGGAGAAAATTGTAAGTAAACACTAGTAACACAATGTGCTTTAGAAAAAGCAGTATTTTTCTGCCCCTTGATCTCGCTCAGTCTTAAGCCAATTTTGGCAGGTACTGCTGTATTAAGTGGTCAGTACCCTGTAGTGGTCACACACTGTTTTACTGGAGGTCTGACAGCAACTATAGGAGAGATAAAATTAACCCCTTGACTCCAATGGCTACAATGGATCTTATTGCCCACAGCAGAGAAAGCATCAAGAATTTCCATCTCTCAGCCTCATGGGGTTAATGGCAATCTGTTGCTGATTTCCCTGGACAATCAGAGTAGCAAACACTGGGCTTTTTAATGAGCCCCAGAGGACAATACTGGCACACAAGGCTGTGAAGATCTGGACAAACCAAGGAAAAGCAAAACGAAAACAAACATGGACGTTTATTTTCCTAACTCACCAGTTGCAAACAAAATTTCATTTAATAAACCATGAAATGATTCACAGAGTTTCTGTATATTATTGTAAGAGCAGCTGGGTAATGTAAAAGTTACTTTCCCTCCTCTTTGTTATGCCATCCCATATCCAGTTCTCATCCAAACAAAGCTGTATTTATTTATGTGTTAATATATTTATCATCTTACTCCTTTCCATAGTTTTCTGAAATGAGTTTGGTTGTGACTTGAGTCATCATCACGTGTAGGGGATCCAACACAGAGCAACATCATAGAATGGCTGAGCTGGAAGGGACATCTGGAGGTCTTTGGTCCAACCCTCCTCACCCCCCACTCAAAGCAAAGACAACTTCAGAATTACATTAAGTTGCTCACAACAGAGCATGAAGGAAAAGCTTTTTCTAGTCCTGGAATGGGCCAGATTTTCTGGTGAACCAGTTAGAGAAAGCAGTTAGCTGAGTTTCAGTTTGCTTTTTCTTCTCCCGTATCTGAAACAAATGGGAATTTACATAAATATTTTTCAATTATCCTAAGGGAAAAAATCAGCATGTATTTCCTATATCAGGAAATTATCCCTACTCAGAGGAACACATTAAAAAAGTGCTGAATTTAGGCATGTGCTTGAGTCCCGCTGTGGAAAACGAGCACATGCTTTGAGTTAATCTCCTACTGAAGTACTTTCCTGATTCAGGATGACATACCGCTTGTGAACAATTTTTCTTGTACACATCCTTGATGCATGCATAGTGCTTGGTACCTGTTTTTTTTACTGATGACCCCTGTTTTGTTTTTGTTCCTTGATTGGATGAATGTAAACTAGTGGAAAGGGCAATAAATCAAGAGAGATTTCAAGATGGCAGAGAAAACCCTGTCATTGTATATCTATAAGCTAACACAAGATACCTGCAAGATTTTTCCAGCTTTCAGTGAACCAAAAATTGTATTGAATGAATTCATGGATTTCCCTTGATCATATGTTCGCACAACTTGTAGTGTTTTATTAAAGCTGGTTAGTAACAAGCTGCTCACCAGAACCAAGGAATGTCAGCTTTGTCTCACCTGTTTTATAAGGTTGCTTTGAATTATGGGAGAACAATTAGTTGCATTCCAGCATGATGAGGTTCTTATTTCTTTCAGGACTTCCCTCAGTGCCAAAAATACAAGCACATCTATTTAAAACAATATAATTACTATTGCAATTAAAGTAGCTTTTTAAAAATTATTTCTAGAATCGTTCAGCCCGCATCTCTGAAACTTTCCTGTAGGAGTAGATCAATGGGTGTGTTTGTAACAGTTCTGTGTGCTTGAAAATGTGAGATACTGATCTGATTGTATGGTGCTACTGAAACCTATTCCTACACATCTGGGCATATGAGATAGTAGAAGAGATAGTCCCGTGCTCCCTTTTTAGACGCACACTAATCCCGTTGGTCTGAGAAATGAAGTGGAAGGGAATTGCTGCTATGTGGCAAATTCGGATAAGCATCGCCAAGGCAATAACACCTGTGATTTCATGCACAATGGCAAATGAATGACCAATTAGCAAGAGGGACAGTGTAATGTGGCACTATAATTATGCTCATTAATGGCACTGCGGGATTATATCTTCACTCAGTGGTTTCTGTGTTTTGGAAGGGAGTACAGCACAGCTGAAATGCAGCAAATGAGAATGGTTTTAGTAGGGATGAGAGTAAAAAAGAACTCAGGAGTGATTTTCAACCTGTAACCAGTAAATTGACAAAGATCCACAAACTAAAAGGTCTGTGAAAGGCAAATGTTGTCAATAAACTTGAACTGCTGGTAGTTTTCTACTCAGGAAGCATATAAGAGTCCTGGGGACTCAGTGGATATGGCTAAGAACAGCAGAAAAGGACTTGGCCCCTGTTTGCAAGTGCTGGATGTGGTGGCAGCAGAGCTGGGTTCAGCCGGGGTCCAGTCCCAGGACTGGCAGCAGAAATAGGTGTGTGAATGTCGCACTGCGCGTCAGTGAGGATGCTCCCTGGTGTCTTTCTTTTTAACATATCCCATAACATTTCACAACAATTGTGTTCATCAGTTTATGCTTGAAACTGCACTGCTTGCAGTAATGCATCGAAACTCAGGCTCCAAGCTGCTGAGACGTATCCGTGTCCACGCTGCGCCTGCGGTGTTGTATCTCACCAGGTACTGAGGTTTTGGGTTGGTCCCTGCACTGAAGTACATCATCACATTAGGGTTTGAAGGCCTTACTAGGAATAGTTTGGTCCATGTCTGCCCTTCTACAGCATAGCTTCCCTACTTCCCTCTGAAATACCTGGCCTGCACAAATTCAGCAGATAGCTTGTGAGACAAAATGGACCAGTAGTTTAATCCAGTTTTACAGGCCCCCAGCAGCCAACTCACAGAAGACTTTTACCTGATCTGTTTGTTTGGGATCACAGCTCATGTCACAGTTTCCTTGGGCAATTTCTGGCTGTGCTGGTAGGCAAATAGAGACCACTGTCTGCCCGATGGACTGGGATCAAATAATGTGCTGGCAACTTTGGAGACTCCCAAACTTTCTGAAGGAGCAGCAGTAACCTTCACAATTCTCAGTCAGCCAAACAACAGTGAGAAAACTTTTCTGGCTCTCCATGTTCACCTTTAATTTAATTTTAAAATATTTAGTAAACACAATTGTAGGGCTTCTCATTAACTTTGGAATCTTATAGTCATAATTTTTGATACACAACATTACTTACCAATTAGCTTGTCTTGTTCGTTTAAATTTCTTCGCTCATATTTTAATGGGAGCTAATGATGCCTTTGTTGACTTATTTAATGTTATGTAAATGTGGCTATAAACTGTGAAGGGTTTAAAGAGCAGCTCTTTTTTGCTTACTCGTCAGTTTTCGGATAATGTTTGGCATTCTCACAATCTGCATATATCACCCTGATGAATAGGAGTAACTAAGGAGGCAAATAATAATAATTTTGTAAGATAAGCAGCAAAAAGTATTCAGTGTGAAATTTGATTTTGCCTCTTTACTGATGATTACTCTGTCCCTTGTTTTTTTTCTTTTTTTTTTTTTTTGAGCCTAAGGGGACTTTGTGGAGGCTAATCTAGTTGATCATGATATTAAGAAGTGTTAAATATAGGTGGATGTCGAGATGCTACTACACTCAGGTCACCAGCTCATGAGGACACCTTGTTTAATTTTGCCTTACAGAACAGAGACACTCAGATGTTTAGTTATACATGAACATTTAGTTCAACGCACGGTTCATGTTAAACTGAGATACGAACACATATAGGTTTATATGAAAAATATATACACACAAACACATGTGATACACACACTTGCACGTATGTGTGTGATAGATAAATATAGTTACCTCTATTAAAAATATATCCTTCTTAAACATGGCATTTACTCTTGCAAGCATCTATGACATTTAGCCCTCTGGAGAAAGCAAAGCAGCATATTCAGTATCTCCTTGTTACTCCACAACTCGGTACTGCTTCTCTTTGTCTCCTTTTCACTGTATTTTACTGGTTACTAAAGGTCAGCCAAAGGCGATTCTTGGAAACTTAGAGAGAACCAGCCAGTGTAGTCAGTATTTGGTTACAATTACACCGTTGCATGTAAAAGCTATTCTGACTACTGATGAGTCGAAGGTGGGGAGAAGGGCGGCTTATGAAACTCTTCAGTGAGGAGTTTGTAACCAATTGAGCATTGGTTTCTCAAATCTGGTGATAATGCTTTGAAAATGCACTTCAAACATATCGTAGAAAATTTAAATATTTAAATATTCATTTATTCTAATTTTCCTTTTGATAGGTACCAACCACTACGCATACATTTCAGCAACTATGAAGATCTACAGAACACTGTCTATCAATGTGGATTTTAACACAATTCACTGTAAATTAAGGAATGATTTTCAGCTTCTTATCAGTGTTTCAGGAACTCCTTTAAGAAGTTCGATATTTAACAATTGGGGGCTGAGATGGAGCACTTCAAACAATGAATGAACAAGTTATACATCCTATTCCAATATAGATCTATTCTAAAGGTTGGCAAGCATGTGGTTGTCTTTCTCTAGAATAGATGCTATTTTTATCAGTGTGGACTTAGTCAGATGACAGGTATAAAAGTACACTCCAGATAAACTCTTACAAATTCTTCACAGATTTGACTTAAAAAAAAAAAATCAAGCAGATGTGACATTCAAATTATCTACACATTTTATATGATACATATAATAGCAAAATGCAATATTTTGTTGTTAGACTGTGTCCTGCAGTAATTTTTTCAAGACTTTTATAGGTTTCCCACCCTAGTAGTCATATCATAATGAAAGTAATATTAGCATATTGCTTTGCCATACTGTCACTGCTAGAGAAACAAGTTTAGTGCAGGAGATGTCAGTGATAGTATAATCATGCTATCTTTGATTCCCAGTAAATTGTTTCTGAGATTTTTGCTTTCTTATGACAATTGTCAATTCTTTTATATGCACTTTCAAACTTTCACACTGCTTTTTGTTGAAGATGTTATTCTGCTGATCATTGAAAACATAGTTTACTTTTTGATTTAGTATGGCAAGCAAAAAATACATCTGCGTATTTGATTAGCAGAAGTGTGGGTATACGTATGTATTCTTTTCTTTGCTTAATTGTTTGGTGTTAGGTGAGTTCAAAAGCTCTTGTCAAAAGAGAAGTGGTGCTATTAGTTTGACTGGTATGAAGTTTAGCTTAACAGCATCCATTTGCAGAAGGCACAGTATTCATCACTTGTAGGCTTTGACGCTCATCCCAAATGAGTGAAGCTGAATCCCTTATATCGTATCCCAGCACTACCCCTGTCGAACAGGCTGCGAATTCTAAAAACCATTTTGGCATAAGTAGACTTTCTAAGTTGTGTTGATATATTTAAGTCTCTCATGAATGCAATAGAAGTTATGCTGGTATGATATTCAGTCCTATAATTACTGGGAATTATTATCTTGAAACCTTCATTGTCTTTTATTTGTTTAACACAGACACAGTGCAAATTGTTGTATGTCGTATGTCTTTGGCATAATTCCACTTTTACTTCCTTACAAGCCCATTGAGTTCTTGGGTGTTTCACTGATGAAAGGTGGCTTTTTCTGACTACATCATCAATGCAAAATTCTTCAAGGTGTGTGAAAAGAACTGAGCATACTAATACTGACTGCAAAACATGAGTGCCTTTTAAAAGGAATGCTATTACAATGAACCATCTATAATTGACATTTAAAACATATTTCTCTCCCTCCTCTGTCTTCTAATCCAGAAGTTGTTGAGTGTGTGAAAAGAGGTTTTTCACAAAATACCTTTCTCACATAATAAGCAGATGCTAAATTCTATGGAGGTTACTATTATGATTTCTTGGTGCATGATCTCATTGATAAAGATGACAGAAGGAGGCTTAGATATTAGTTCTTGTAGGCCCTTTACTAATCTCTGTGTTGACTGGAAGCAGAAGTTAGAACTACTGTTTCTTGCTCTCAGATTAAACTCATTTTGCCAGTCTCAGCTGCCCAGCAGTCACTGGCAGGACTTTATATATTTTTTGGAAAAAATGGAGTCCTGGTGCATGATGAGGAGAAGTCAAGTTTGTTTAGCCCACAGCTGAAAGAAAAATTATCAGGGCTGTGACTGAACATGCAGATTTTGCAAAGTCCCAGAAGTTCACATAAATTCAGATCAGTCCCCAGGCTTTTCCTTCTTCTTCGAGCTTGATCTAAAGTATCTTAATCTCAGGGGTTTTCAAAGTAGAGCAGAAAATTTCATGAAAACAGGGTTCTGTTATGAGACTACTTCTAGCTGCTCCTGCTGAGGTTGAAAGTTAGGAAATAACAAATTCATCTGGAAGCTTGGTCGGGAGACTAGTGTTGCTGTATCACACTTCGCTTCAAAGAGAGGGGTGAAAGAGTGTGCAGAGAAAGAGTCTGATAACCAACGAGATGCACCACAGATCATAGCAAATACAGACTATGTAGCCTACTTAGGTTACTCGCTGGTCCTAACCATGTCTTTTGCACTGAGACTCACCTTGTGAGTGCTCTGTAGGTAAGCTAGCAGTCAGGGAGAGGGAGAGAGAAGGGTGTATTTTCTTGCAGGCAGGTAGAAGTGAGGGTATATTATAAACACACACTCAAAGCACAGAGACAGATAAAAAGACTAAGAAGAAAAATCAACAAGTTATGCGGTCAATGCTGAACGAAGCCCTCTAACCATACCCTCCTTCTTTATTTTTCCCTTCCCTTGTTTGCCATACTTCATCGCAGAATTCACTTGTGTAGTGATTTACATTAATTAAATTGTGAAAGGATTATGCACTTGTGCCTTACCAGAGCTAGAAATACTCTGTGATTCTAAAATAAGCTGTGTTCAGTACATACACCAAAAAGACACTATTCAATCTTACATCTAATTTAGCAAAATGCAGCTGAGATCTGCAACAGGCCTGTATGCTTCAGACCCAACCCTGCTTAGCCCACTCCATCTGCAGTTGCTGGCAAACGAAACCAGAGGCCATTAAGAAAGCTAATGCTTAGCCATTTTTGTTGATGGATTCAGCACTAGAACAATATTTTGCAGGGAAGCTGGACAAAAATGCTGTTAGTTCTCATTAGAGATGGAAGAACTTTGTGAAGCTAGAGGTTTTTGCAAATCAATCATATTGCTTTTTAGGTACGTAAACCGAGTCTGACTTCACAAACCATTTTTTTTTTCCTGTCATTGAATTCTCCGGGGGGTTCCCCCTCCCCACACCATGGATGATTAATAAAAAGGAAAAAAAAAACAAATGTTTTTCTAGCTCAGGGGAAACCTATTCCTTGTGTTAGCAACAGTAATGCCCACCCTTTAAAAAAACTAGACCTTGAAAAAAATAGCCTAGGCTCTTTCACTGTTGTT